>NC_137612.1:27599048-27601548 GCF_963280865.1 Gymnoscopelus braueri | reverse complement strand
ATATTTTACACTTTGGCTATTCAAAAATAGCAGATCTACAAGCTCAAGCTTGCAGATCTGCAATTTTTTTTTTTATCTTTCAAAAATCTTTCAAAAATATGTGAAAATCTTTGAATACATTTTGAAACATTTTTTTTCACTCAAATCTTTCCTGGAACAACATATTTTGATGGGGGTCCGCGGCCAAATACATATTTTTTGTTGTTGTTTGGTTGCCATATCAGTGGTGCTCCAACCTTTTCATATCAAGGACCCCCCAAATTATATGTATTTGGCCGTGGACCCCCATCTCAAAATATTTGGTTCCAGGGATCCCCAGAAGCAAAGATTTGAGTAAAAAATGTTCGCTTAAAAAGATATACATGTTCAAAGATTTGCACCCATTTTCACGGTTTTTCAAAAAGAATAGCAGGACTGGAGGCCCCAGTATGAAACCCATTGAGCAGCATTGATATATGTCCCGACCCTCAGTTCGAGACCCCCCGCCCCCATTGGGCCCCAGGCACATAGTGGACACTTGAAAACAGTCTTAGATTCATTGACACATGCACACGCGAAAGGTGAACGTGAAGGGCAACTTCCATAAACACTGTCAAAGATTTTCATAAGGAAAGGCCATTAGTATGAGAACGCAGCACCAGGCGCAGAAATTGATTTGGCCTTTTCGCTCCGCAACCTTGAGCCCCGACCTTACAAATACCTGAGGGGGCCCACTTTCTAAAGAGAAAGGGAAGGAGGGAGAGCTGATGAATTTCTTAGGGGTGGGGGCGAGGACTCAAGAGGACTGAAGGAGGTAAATAAAAAAGAGACCGAAGGCGGTGTTGAAATTGGGAATAATGGAGGACAAAATGAACGGTGCTAACATTTTAGACATTTTGCCCATGCTCTTATCGAGAGGACTCGCAGTGAGTGAGTGTTTTTGACGTGTTGCTCAAGGACACATCGTCCACAGTTACGCATTTTGGGGCTGTTGTGGGGGATCGAATCTGTGACCTTTCGATTACAGTGCACCTTACCATCCTGCTCTCTCTTTCTCCCTGTTATTTGACCTTCTTTCACACAAGAACTCTCCCCTATTCCTTTCCCCTATTTACTCTGTCCAGACCACTCCCCTCCTCTCTTCTCCATCTCCCCTCCCCCACATCTCTTTTTCCTAACCCCCCCCCCCCCCTGTTTTCCCCACATCTCTCACTCCCCTGTCTCTCATCCACCCTCTACCTCTCTCTGGGCCCTCCATCCCATCACTCCACTCCTTTAAAGAGCGAGTTTTAGCAGGCAGAGGGGCAAGAGAGGGGAAAAGGTAGGAGACATTGGAGAGGTAGAGGTAGGAAAACTGGGAGGAGAGAGAGGGGGGAGAGGGGGGAGAAGAGAGAGAGGGCGAGGTAAGGACTGGAAGGGAGATTTAGACACCACATTTGTGTTATCATGATGCACAAAAATCCCACAAATATAATGAATGATAAATGACATCGACATACTGCCCAACCCTGAGAGAGAGAGAGAGAGAGAGAGAGAGAGAGAGAGAGAGAGAGAGTAAATGAGTAGATGAAAGTGTTTGTCTCTGAGGAGCAGAAACAGCAGAAGGATGAAGAGAGGAAGAGAGAGAGGCAGAGAGAGAGGAAGAGAGAGGGATTGAGGAAGGAGGAAAGAAAAGAATAGAGATGAGAAAGAAGGAAGACACCAAATCGCTTGGTGCCAGTATTCTTAATTTGTTCGTTTTTATGTGTATACGTGTGTGTGTGTGTGTGCGTGTGCGTGTGCGTGTGCGTGTGCGTGTGCATGTGCGTGCGTGTGTGTGTGTGTGTGTGTGACAAACGGAAAGACCAAGCTAGCGTTTGTATTTGTGTGTGTGGCCCTCAGGCTTGAGCACTGGACCTCTGAATTTCAAACAGTTGGCATGTTTCAAACACCCGAGGAGAGAACAGGAGAAGATGTTCTTAATGACCATCACATCCAGTATAAATCAATTATAGAACACACAGTTGCCTGTCAACAATCTGTACCCAGTCAGCCAGTCAGTACAATCTGTACCCAGTCAGCCAGTCAGTACAATCTGTACCCAGTCAGCCAAACTGCATTATGGCACAAACTATTTTATTTAAAACTATGGGTAAAAGTCTAAAATCCAGCCACATTTTTTTGTGGTGTATGTACTGAAGGACAAACACGTTGTACACAGCAGCAAAACGTTACTGTAATTATTATCATTTTTATAATGTTCTAAGCCACATAGTGCCTTTTGGACTAAGGATGGCGCTAGGCTAGAGGAAAGGCCAAGGGGCCACCATAGCGAGCAGGAATGTGTTCAATAAGTTTCACGCCAAATATCTGTGTGCGAACCATAAGTGGTTGTACTAGGCAGCTCCCAGGTGTGAATTTGTAACTGTGTGAAGCAATGAGATATAAAATAAAATAAAGTGCTCAGACAATCGTCCCGTGGGTAAATAGAGGTGAAAGAAATCAAATGAATAAAATGGTAATGTCATTATTGAATGCTGAT
>NC_137612.1:27579048-27591548 GCF_963280865.1 Gymnoscopelus braueri | reverse complement strand
TAATAATCCAGAAGGACGCAGTAAACTCTCTGCCAATGTGTCCAGGGGACGCACCCTATTTTTATACCCTGATGATGTTACATTGTGAACAACAGATCTGTAATGAAATAGAAGAAAAGCTAAAGAAGTAGCTACCACTCGATGTTTGCAACGACAATTCTTTATCGGACCAAACAGCATGGGCTGACTGACTTTGATGATACACCACTGTGCAGCCTGCGCACGGTTTACGTCAGCCTCCCTTCGATCAAAACAAGCCAAAACTCATTCCACATGCCAGACATGGCCTAAAACAAACAGTGTGCGTTTCCTCCGATTCAAACTAAGTGATGATTTGTGTCCAATCCATCCGGTGTGAATGCACCTGCAAAATGACTCACCACTGGGATAACAAACAACAAAAGCATAAGGGATTTGGACAGGTGGGTAAATATAAACTACTGCACAGTTTAACTGACTTTTGACAGGTGGACAACTATAAACAATTTCAGAGTTTAAGTGACTTTGACAGGTGGACAACTATATAACTTTATAGAGTGACCCATTATTTTTCCTGCATTATGTGCACCAATTTATATGCAAATATATATAAAAAAAAGATTGAATAAATGTTTATCCTTCATGAATATAACCATAATTATTGTCATACGAGTTAAACACTACACTTTGTCCAAAAGCCTACATTTTATTGGGGACCCAGACCCACTCAATTTCCCTGGGACCCACTTGGGACCACCCATGGGTCCAGGGGGCTCACTACTTAGAAAACGGTTGGAATTCTCACTGAACCTCTACTATCCCTGGCACCCACTAAAGTCCAAGATAGTCCAGGGACAGATGAGAACACCTCAAGCATCTACTGAAAGCCCATATAGCACAGAGATACCAGGGGTGTCTAACAATTTCTCCAGACACCAAATAGGGCAATCTCATACTAAAAACACAATGCACATGCACATTGCTCCGAGAACTTTGAGACAATGTGGTCCACCTTTGAGAAGTCTCCACCATGGCAAAAAGACAAAACACTTTTCAATCAAGTCATTCTTGATAATGCGGTCTAGATATCTTGGACATAATTCAAGGACAGGGAAGGGCTGATTTACATAGCAGACGTTCAATAACAGGGTCATTATAAAAGGGGCACTTTTGTTTCCTGGTGCAAAACACTCAGAACTGATAAGAAAAAAGAGAAAATAATATCATCTAAATGCAAATGCAAAACATAAAAACTAAACAAAAAACATCCTTGTAAGTTAAGTGTGCATGATGAATCCCCAATACTACATTTTCCAAAAAGCAGCTTGTGGTTAATCATGTGTTGATGGCATCGCAGAGCAGCACCGCATTTCTCTGGTTTCTAGACTTGAGACCAAGTTGGTGTTCATGTGCACCCAGACAGTTCATGGGAAGGACTGTACATATGATGTCAACTCCGGTTTAGGGTGGTAGAGGCGACAGTGGAATGACACTTCAGGCCAAATTTAGCCGGCTGTGGCCAGTGAGGTGCCAGTGCAAGGATTCTACTGTGATGACCATAGCATGATTAACAACCAAAGTGACATAGAGCTCAGGTCATCCCCTCTCAAACACATCCCAAATTCGACCCAGGGAAAGACATTCGAGCAATGCCGTTTCCCCACTTCCCTCATCATCTTAGTCACCACAAAAAAAAAACTAGAATCACATTTCTGCCAGATTAATGATTCAAGCATTACCACCATGCAATAAACTAAATTGCATTAAAAGGCCATTATGTAGAGGAGAAAAAAATGGCCATTGATTAGACATTAAACTGCCTTAGGGCCATAGATCTTCTTTGCCCCTGACTGTAGATAGGAATTAGATTGTGTTATCATTTTACCTCAGATTCTCATATTCACCATTAACACTTCTGTCCTGTGGTGTGGGTCTCCACTCAATAATGAATGTGGTTGTTGGACTTTTAGAGCAGGAATTCCCCCCTGTGACCAGTGAGTGAAAGATACATCCTGCCAGGGGCAAAACTGTTAAGGTTTGCTTTCCTCGCTCGGCACGTTCTCTCTCCCCCACTCATCTCTCTCCCCCTCCATTCATCTACCCGTATCCCCAGTTTCTCTCTTCCTTCCTACCCTCTCCCTCTCTCTCCTTCTGTCACCTTCCAATGTGCAAAGTCACAGCTGATGGCTCTATTATTGGCACCAGCGTGACAAGATCGGCATGACAGAATGAGAGACCCAGAGAGAGAGAGAGAGAGAGAGAAACTGAGGAGTGAGTAGGACAGCGAAGAGAACAGTTTTTAAGAGTGACATTGTCAGCTAAGGCTGCCTTAGGTGTATGCATTGCATACACGCTCGCACACGCACACACACAGGCACACTTGTTTTGATGTCAGCCAAGCAAATTTTGCAATTTTTTTCCTTCTAAAAACGCAATTTTAATTATAGTATATATAGTATTATATAATATTATACAATATTATAATATTACATTACTTGTCAACAGCAACTTAATATTCAATATTTTCTTCTTACTTTAAGTAGAAGATGAGATATTCTATTTACATTGCAGGTGTGTAAGATTCAGAATTATAGAAAGGTATACATGTACAATGCAATTTAGGGATACTGTATTACTTACGGATAAGACTTCTGTTTGAAACATTCACCTAATTTGACCTGACTTGCTGTGCTCCTTTGAGAACACCATGGCCTTTTCATTTAGTTTCTATTTAGTCTCAGTGCTTGTGAGACATCTGCATACTATTGATATAGACACCTCAGGAACAAATACTAGCGGTAAGAAATAAAAAAAAATAGGCTAAGTCAAATACCAGAGAATCGCAGAAGGATTCCACTTACACTAAAAGTCCTCTCTCAATGGACTCAGGCTTTGGCAGAAAGAGAAAATAACGGACTCGCTATCTTCATTACAAATGATGTGACAATGTGTGTACACTCTAAGCAAACCGTTCTCCAATGACCTCAATACCTTAATTACAGTCACAGTTAAAGGTATCATGACATTCATTTTCACTTTTTTTATTTTCAATGTTTTATTTGGGGTTTTATGACCTCAATTACACCCAAAAAACCTGAACTTAAAACATTCAGTGGATTTTCTGTGGTCTGGGGTTTTCTGAATAATTAGGCTGAAAAGTAATCTGAGCTTGGCCCTTCGACAGTGAGGTCACTGTCGAATAATCCCGCCCACTCTCCTCCTCGCCCCTCCCCTCCCCTATCCTTTCCTTTGGGGGGGGCGGAGCAGAGGCGATGATTGACAGGCAAAATCCCTCACCAGCGACACCCGCAGGCAAAGATTTCTTTTTTCATTGCAGTTGAAAAGGCTTTAGAAATGTGAGAGAAAAACACCTGCCATTGATCACTGGAATGGAATTTTCACTTAAAACTTTTTGTACACTTTTGAAGGACCAGGACAAAGACTTTGAATGTGGTGTAAAAGTGAATGTCATTAAACCTTTAAGACTGAATTTAAATCCAATTAAGTCACAGTTGGACCCAAGTCTGCAATCCGTGCCACGGCAGGAAAAAATAATCAATCTCAGAGAAAACTGTACCAACATGTCTGTGTTTGATGTATCATTGGCTGTTGCCGAGGCATATGTGTGAACATACGGCAGTGAGGAGAGGCTCTGTGTGCCATGCCAACATTCAACCAGCTAGGCCCCAAAAACACTCCAAAGACCCAGTGAATTATGGGCTATGTTCAGAGACGGAGAGAGAAAGAGAGAGAGAGAGCGAGAGAGAGAGGAGAGTGAGAGAGAGAGAGAGAGAGAGAGAGAGAGAGAGAGAGAGAGAGAGAGAGAGAGAGAGAGAAGCAGAAGAACAGGACAGGACAGGACAAGACACATGGAAAAATCCAGCCATTCTAACTCCATCTTATCATCACCAACAAAAATGTAATGACATAGTGACTGTCAAATGCCATGGAACACAGGTAATGCACAGTTAAATTATCACTTGTGAGTTAAGATGAGAACAAAATGGAACAGCAGAAAATAAGTGATGGGTGTCACGGAACTCTTGTAGAGACAACAAGCATAGATGACATTGGGAGGGGGGGAAAAACTAGTAATACAGAATAACAGAGAAAACGAGGGATTCTGAGAAAGAGAGGAAGACAGGACAAAAACACAAATAAACCCAACTGGTAGAAACAACAGAGCTCCTGGTGGAAAGTACCGGACGCTCCCCGCAATAACTGCTTTGATATAGGAGCTTGTTAACCTATGTGTTTCTGTGTGTAGTTAGGTTAAACAGTTGAAAGCAGATGTGAACCTGCCCTATGACACAAAAAGAACAGAACAGCCCACTGGAGCGGAAAAAACAAGACAAAAGGACAAGAGGACACCTATACATCACCGAACCACCCACACACCTGGGCGTGGCAGCCATTTTGCGGCTGTAGAGTATATAAATGTAATTTATGGGGAAATTGGACACTGCACATTAAGCCGTAAAAAGCCATTTTAGCACCCCAGATGTCTGGGAAAGCAAAGAGGAAAATGAGGAAATGTACACCTTATATCTGGACATATAAGGTGGCAATTTTGTGGACTCCGATGTAGCCTATAAATCTGCAGGGAAACTGGACACTGCTCATCAAGGCTTGGCAGTCATTTCAGTGCGGGTGTGAAAATCAACCTGCAGAGTCTTGAAACTTTACTGTAGAGCTAACGATTATTCTATTACTGTTACTTTCGCAATTATTCAAATAGTCGAGAAGCATGTTTTTCCTTTTTACTTAAAAAAAAAAATCAAAGCAGTCCATGAGAAAAGTGATTATGAATGAACTTCAAAAACCCATGACTTTTTAACCACCCTCTATAATGGCTAGCCAACATTGACTCAATTACGAAGCCATGAATAGATGATGACAGCGGCATTGTGCTTTAAGCTATTTTTAGTGTCGTCATTACAACGTTTATTCAAAATCTCTGCCACATGAATCCTAACAGCATGAAAAAAAGTCACAAGCTCCATAATTGACTGCTCAGCGCCGGCAAGGAGTAAATGTACAGAAAAGTAGTTAATGTAATTCTGAGAGAGTACAAATGGACCTTTAAGGGTGCATTTGGTTCCACTTGAGAGTTACATTAACTACAGTGAGGATTGTACAGTGTGAGCACAGTGTAAGCCTAATTGTATCAAAGTGACAGCAGAAACAAAGGCGTGGCAGCTATTTCAGATGTCCAGATGTAGACACACCAGGAAAACTGAGAACTGACATTTGGGTGTGATGGCCATTCGTGACCCCTCTTGCTTTTACAAAAACACAACGAGGAGACTTTCTATTCTGATGGGCCAAGACCAACATCAGCCAGCTAGAGTTACAAACAAGCAACCAGAGGTGGCTTGGACATCGTTTATTATCTCCCAAAACATGAGCCTTATCTTTACAATAATCTTTCCTTAAAATAAAAATACACAATTGTGTTGCCAGAGATAGGTGGAGGCCTTCTCAGCATGACAAACAGCAAGGACACACTTTGTTGTTTGGATCATGACACTAAAAAGGGAAAGTGAATGAAAATAGGAACTTTAGGTCGAGATGAAAGCAAAAGCTCAAGGTCGGCCTCCGATCGGAAAATATTATCCACATACAGTATACTGTATGTGTTTAGTGTCTTATGCCATTAAACTCCCACCTCGTTCTTCCTGACTGAAGCGAAGCGCTTTGCAAAGCGCCGCTGGGAACCCATGGCGCCCAGAATTGCATTTTAAGTTCCTCGAAACGAAGGCTTTTAAGTTCCTACTGTAGAAATGAGGCTTTAATTCGAGGAGAGGCTAAAGCAGAAATGAAATCAGCGGGGTAGAATCATGGGAATTGCGGTTATTTTGCGAACACAGCCGAACACGTGTCCACTTTGATTACAGTTGGTGTGTTTGGAAATACTGACACATCAGCACTCTCGCTCGCACCGTTCACTCTAGCATTTTTGAACGTGCGTCTTTCTTAGTGTGTGCATGTGCGTGTGCATGTGTGTGCGTGCGTGTGTGTGTGAGTGTGTGTGTGTGTGAAAATATCTGGATAAATGTGTGCGTGTCTAAGAATGTTTTCGAGTGTGTGTGTGTGTGTGTGTGTGTGTGTGTGTGTGTGTGTGTGTGTGTGTGTGTGTGTGTGTGTGTGTGTGTGTGGCTAACAGCTCATAAGGGGGATGTGATGCTGTGCGCATCTCAGATGGCTAATTATACGTAACACTGCAACCACTGCAGAAATGAAATATGAAAGAAGGAACAATTACCAAGAGAGAAGGGGCTAGAGAAAGAGAGAGAGAGAGAGAGAGAGAGAGAGAAGATGAGAGAGAGAGAGAGAGAGAAGAGAGAGAGAGAGAGAGAGAGAGAGATAGAGAGAGATAGAGAGAGAGAGAGAGAGAGAGAGAGAGAGAGAGAGAGAGAGAGAGAGAGAGAGAGAGAGAGAGAGAGAGAGAGAGAGAGAGAGAGAGAGAGAGAGGGAAACAGATAGGAGAGACAGATGAAGAGAGAAAGGCGCATAAGAGGAGAGAATGAGGAGAGAGATAGGGGGAGGGAGAAACACAATTATTGTTAAATAATGTAGGTAGCTGTGGTAATTACATTTCCCTCCAATTAGAATGCCGAAGTTCTGTTTTTCTCTCTCTCTCTCTGTTAACACAGGCTGTCTCTCTCTTTTTTGGTTTCGGAAGTTAGTCTCTCTCTCACACACGCATGCATGCACGCACACTCACACAAACACAAACACAAACAATGACGTGTTATTTACAAACAATGACGTGTTATTTACAAACAATGACGTGTGATTTAAACACCCCCAGTCCTTTTTAGTCGCGTGTTATGTATGTGTCTGAATTTGTATTTTCTTTATGTGTGTGCACACGTGTGTACATATATATGTGTTATATGCGTGCATGTGTGTGGTGTGCATGTGTGTGACCTTAGCCCTACACGGACCACCCAACTAACTTGAAACACATTGACAGCTGGGGGCAGTTGGCAACGGCCATGACTCTGTGTGCCTGTGCGTGTGTGTGTGTGTGTGTGTGTGTGTGTGTGTGTGTGTGTGTGTGTGTGTGTGTGTGTGTGTGTGTGTGTGTGTGTGTGTGTGTGTGTGTGTGTGTGTGTGTGTGTGTGTGTGTGTGTGTGTGTGTGTGTGTGTGACAGCTGGAGACAGTTGCTGGTGTGACAGAAGTGACAGCTGGGTGAGCAGAAAAACCATCTTTACGCTCCAACAGTCAACACACACATCCTTGCATATATGTACACGTGTACACTCACACACACGCATGCACACACACGCGCACGCACGCAGATGCGCGCAGAGCAACCCATACCCCCTCTTAAACTTCTAACCCCATCAGACAGCCTGGCAGACTTGCTAATCTGTGCCCTTTAATCTCAGGGTGCGCTTCATTCCCTCCTCTTCTCCTCTCAGGCGCCACCCAATTCCCTCCCAAGTGCCCTGCCTTGCTCCCTCTGACAGATTTGATAGGGGTGAATAACGTTTGTGGCGACTATTATTAGAGCTCAACTTAAATACCGTAAAAGGAAGAATAAGAAAAAAAAGCATTGCTGTGAGTGGAGTGAGATTGGTATAATTTGCAATATTATGCTAGTTAAATGTGTACCAACATCAACAGTGCCTACATAGACATGTTTTTTGGATGTATTCTTTGAGTAACAGAACACTTCTCTGGACAGCATGTGATTCCGTGACTTATTTGGTGGCACAGTATACCTATATCACTATAAATTGATTATATGAATTATTAATGAGCGATTGCTTTCTTCTATTGTGCACTTGCACAATTATGGCACAGACGATCACAGGTCGCTATTATGTTGAAACTTGTGCAGCGCCCCATCAAAAAGTGTTACCCCTTGTGTCTGCATGATGGTAATGCTTCAACCCGGTGTTATGTCAACGTTTGTTACTCGTAGAAATGTGTCAGAGTCTGCGCAAAATAGCAACGTCCGCTGGAAGTATTTCAACGCGGATTTGTTGCTCGTAGCGTAGCTTTAGCAGGGTAAAATAGTGTGCCGTGGAAGCAATGCAGGACGTGCGGTGTTCAACATAACTGAAAACATTCTGTGTATTTGTTTTTAGTCTGGGTGCATGCAGAGATGTTTGTTGCTCATAGTGATGTTTGTCTTTACATTCAATGTTTATTTGTGTTTGCATTCCCCCCATTTTTACTGTTGAATACAATGCAGTAAAATCTGAAATTGCAGTGTTAAAAAAGATGTGTGTGCATCAATTAACAATAAAATCTTTATTTTTTCACTACAGTAAAAGCACTGTTGAGCCCTGTAGTGGGAACACGTACACCCGCAACTACAAGACAAACAGCAGCAATGTAGGTCACCAGTGTTCAGGTACAGTCCCCCGGCCCCTTACATATGATACTTCACGTCTACACACATACTGCAGTGACCTGGATAACGCACGTATTGGCTATGGTGCGTGCGTGCGTGCGACGTGCGTGTATGTGTTGCTGCAGTGTGTGCGTGAATCTGTGTGAGGGTATGTGTGGTCGTTTGTGTGAAATGCATGATGCTGCAGTCTCTGGGTATACCACGTGTTTGTGTCTGATATGAGGTTATGTGTACTCAAATGAATATTTGTTTGACTGTGTGTGTGTGTGTGTGTGTGTGTGTGTGTGTGTGTGTGTGTGTGTGTGTGTGTGTGTGTGTGTGTGTGTGTGTGTGTGTGTGTGTGTGTGTGTGTGTGTGTGTGTTTGTGTGTGTGCGTGTGTGTGATGAGCATGCACTGATAGCCCTCGCCTCCCATCCCCTGGTGATATCAGTCATAAATTCTCATCTCAGCCTACCCTATCTGGCATGCATCACCTTGTTATAAATACACAACCAGCCAGCAACACTGCCAGTGACCAAGCCAGTAAGCCTCTCTATCTTATCGGGGCAACGCCACAAAACTGCATCACCAGCCTGCAAGCTAGCCAGCTCATCTATTTGGCAATTGTTCCGTCAGGACATTCAGCCAATCTCCATCTCACTGTCAAAAGGCATCATTTCTTCTTCATCCAGCCATGCAGTAACAGCAGCCATTAATTTAGTGAAGTAGTGAGTCAGACAGGAATAGAGGGTGAGACAGGAACAGGAAGTTACTTATTCAGTCAGTCACCCAGCCTGTCAGTCAATCGTTCACTCAGACAGACACCCAGTGTTGATCTCGTTCACTAAAGCTATGACGAGAATTGTTCGTCGACTACCTTTTTTCACTGACGAAAACGAAATAAAAACGAAATAAAAGCTAAGCTAAATGACTAAAACTATGAATAAATATACTGACAATTTTGTCAACAAATAAGAATAAAATGTATAGGGACGAGTGGAGAAGAGATCCAGTAGAACTAAAACAAGTCATCATGGGTGCACGCGGATGTCACAGACCGAAGATAGCTGATCTACAAGCTCACAATTGTAGATCGGCTATTTTCGGCATGCAGCTAAGTGAAAATCTGCCATTTCGTTGGCATCACGGCAAAAACTAAATCAAAATTTGCTGTCAAAATCAACACTACAGACTACAGAATGTTGCACTGACTCCCTCCTCCTCCTCCTCCTCCTCCTCCTCCTCCTCCTCCTCCTCCTTCCGCTTTCTCCCACTTTCTCCTGGCCCCTGCTGCCCTCCCTCTCTCCATAGCTCCTTCACGGTGCTTGCTGTGCTGTGGCTCTGAGCTCCATTTGTTATCTCCATGATAATAGCAGGCCATGGCTGATAGCCTCATGGTTGCAGCAATGTGACCTCCATCTCCAGGCATTTGATTATTCTTTTTTTATTTTTTTAACCAGGCTAAAGGTATCTCAGGCTGCAATATACAGTATATCACAGTCAAATGGACTGAGATAGGGACTGTTTGCGTACGGCGCTATAGCTATAGCCACAGTGAGCTGATGTTTATCAGTGAGTTTTGATTATTTCTCCTTGTGGCTGGTTTTTGAATGTTACTTTACTGTTCCAGGAAGCCGAAGGAAGTAAAGAATGGAGGTGGACGCTGAGGGAGAATAGCTCTTAGAATGTATTCCTGAACCGCAGTCACACAAATTATTACACTTGCAATCTCATATCATGTTAATAAGCAAGAGCGTGCTGAGTGAGTGAAACATGGGAGGGAGAGAGGAATTCAGTAAATACACCAAAAACCTCAGCATACACACAGTGTGTGGCATCCTATCCTAGATGCTAATCTGTGCCACAGGTGGTTTGACAGAGGGAAGGACAGAAAAAAAGGAATGTACGGAGAGGGGAGAAAAGAACCATGACGAGGCCTGCAAGGTTCAAAAACAGCGACAGAGACCAAGGGAAGGGAGACAAAAAACGTATTTACTGTGAGACAGAGAAAGAAAGGAGACAGAGGGAGAGTGGGAGAGCGGGAGACAGAAAGAGAGAAAGAGACAGAATGAGGAAGGGAAGGAAGGAAGGTTAAAGGAGGTACGTAGATGTAGATCTAGAGGTAGTTGTAGCTGAAAGATTGCGTCTGGCTATCTTCCATTCAACACCACGATAGGATGACCAGATAAAGTCAGCAATGGGAGGGAGAGGAGAGGAGGAGGAGGAGGTCGGGGGGACTCGGAGTAGAGCCACTGCTCCTTTGTGTAGAAAGGAGCCAGCAGAGGTGATTCGGGGCATCTAGTCAGAATGGCTCCTGGGCACCTCCCCAGGGAGGTGTTCCAGGCATGCCCAGCTGGGAAGAGACTGCAGGGCAGACCAAGGTCCAGGTCAGTGAGGGGATTATATCTCCACGATGGCCTGGGAACGCCTCAGGATCCCCCCAGTTAGAGCTGGCTGATGTGGCCATGCAGGGAAAGGCGAGACTGGGGTTCGCAGCTGAAACCGCTACCTCCGGATAAGCGGAAAAAAGACGGACGGATGGATGGATGGTGTTAGGAAAGAGAGAGGGAGAAAAGGGAGCCATAGGAGCGAATAGATGCATCAAAAGGGAGGAGGAGAAGTGGATAAAAGGATGAAAGGATGGTGACAAAGGGAGATGAAGGAGATAAATGGTATGAAATAAAGTAAGCAGAGGGGAGACAGATCTGAGTGCAAGGAGGGAAGGAAGGAACGAAGCAAATGGAAGAAGACAGGTGTGTGAGTGTGGAATAGAGAAAGAGAGACACTGAACAGGAGACAGAGCGACATAACGTGATTCCTTCCAAATGTTGACAGAGAACAGAAGCCGGACAGAGTGGAGGGAGAGTGTGAAGAGAAAGATGGAGGTAGCTGATGGAGTTGCTGGCATATCTTCAGTAGCAGAGCGAGCGAGAGAGAGCGAGAGAGAGAGAGAGAAGCCCAGGGGCTTATGTTCTATTTATACTTTTCGTAATATAATAACAGATTTTCAGTTTTTAGTTGAACTTGGTTGAATTGATATATCCTGCTAAATGACAGAGAGACAGGGGAAAAAACATCTGCCATCTCTGCCTCTCTCTCTCTATCTCTCTCTCTCTCTCAGTGGGTGAGAATCTTTTAAAGCTTGGTCCTGTACATCCTGATAACGCAGGACAAACAATCACTGTATTGGCTGTGCTGCTGCATCTCCTAGCATCTCACAGAATAACAACCAAGTGGAGGGGAGGCTACAGATGAATTACTTCAAAGAAAATATTTTACCCGTGTTCTTCCCTTCCCTCTAACTCTTTTTTCTTCTCTGTAAACAAACGGCAAGCAAACAGAACAGTGAACTCCATATTTTGTCTTTAGCTGGCTTATTTTTCTGTCGATGCTATAGTTTGTTTCCCCCTCTGAGATTTGCATTTTCATACTTCACATTACTGTATATGTAAATTATGTATTATCTGTAAATGTTATTTACAGAGTCAGAAAACTAGGGGAGGCCTACCTTCTGTTTCAAGTGAAACTTTATTGATTCCCTCACATGGAGGGTGGTTTACATTCTGGTCGCCTAGCAGCAATCAATAAAGGCAAAACCCACAAAAAAACTATTAGGAGTGCAATATAGCTAAGAAGATCCTTCCGGTTTACGCATAGTGCATGATCATTTGGAAGGATATTTTTCTTTTTATAATAACCCTGCTTCTCATGAAGCTGTTAACCAATTAAGCCCTATACTTAGTTGACTGGGGTCCCTCGTAACTGATGATGCTTCTTATTGTTATTTCTTACCTTTGTATTGCTGTGTCCGACAGTACTTTCCTTACTCTGTATCTGTAACTTTGTTACTCTAACTGCTGTGCTGCCTCTGGGCGACTGAAATTCCTCCGCGGGATCAATGATGGCATCTAACCGATCTACAAGCTAGGCTATTTTCGCTGGATGTTCGCTTTTTTTTTATTTCTGATTGTTTGCGTATCATGGTATGCTCAGAATATGAATGCTAGGGTTCAAGTAGTTATAAGGTCTAGAGGGCCCTATGTTCAGAGTGTTCAAAGAGAATTCATGTTGCATTCCAGAGGAGCATTGGCTTCAGCTGATTACAGGCCTTACCCTGCCTCACGTCCACACCTGGTTTGAGGTGAACTTCAATGGAAGCTGTGGGCCGG
>NC_137612.1:27549048-27574048 GCF_963280865.1 Gymnoscopelus braueri | reverse complement strand
TTTCAATATTTCTGACTTATTTTGGCTTTTGCATTTGTTGAGTTGTGTGTCCTGTCCTGATATTGTGAAATCTCAAAATGTGTCATAACAGTCATGGTGCCACTCTGGGCGTGTGGAAAAAAAAGTAGTTTGTCAAAAGATATCTGGGGGAATGTTTTGTTTTGAATCACACCCTGCAGTTATTATACAGTAATTAGCAAATGGGATCAAGATGGTCTAAAAAGGAGGAGGGTAGGAATGTATGGGGAAATGTTTATCTAGAGAAACCTCTCCATCACCATCTTAGACAACAAATCTCAAAACCTCTATATGAGCAAAGTAAGAGCATAAACTTTTAATGACCATCGCTGCTCATAACCCAGGACAGCCTGTCATGTCAAGCCCCTCTGCGGCTGTACAAATCTATGTTGAAAGCAGTTACAAATGGAAGCACCCCATGCATGGACAGTTGGACACATTTACAGCCACACAGCATACACAGAGCAGGCGGATATTTGGTCACATTCAGCTCCTGCCAGCCATTGGAATCCAAAACAACTGAAATGTATTATCCAAAAGCACTGGTGATTGGGCACAACCCCAAAGCCCAGTGAGTGCTTCCAGTGTCATTTGGCTTGTGCACTGGACAGCAGTTTACCAAATATCCACCAACTGCTGGATTTGGCTTTTCACAACCAAGGAAATATAAGGCAAGCTGGTACCACAGCAACAGGAGTCAGGGATTCATTCTAACGGGGAGGCTCTGCAGGAGGGTCAGTCTGTGTGTCTGTCTCAGCGACAAATGTATTGTGCACACTTGTCAGGAGACTACAGAGGTACCTCTGCTATTCTTTTTTTATTCACGTTTTATACTTATTACAATATTTAACTTACACTTTATAATGTGATGTCAAAAGGGCTCTGATTGGGTTGAAACCATGCCCACATATTGAGTCATACGTCATAAATATGTCATACAGGCTGGCTACATGAAGTCTGAGATCCACATTGGGTTCCCATGTGAATCCTGAAATCTAAAGTTAATTTGACTATTCCTTCTTCATTTGCAAAACAGCAAAAGAAGACAGGAAATGCGTTAAATTATAACAGCACGAGGCATTAGGCTATAGCTGGTCTCAAACCCGCGTCACCATGCCCTGATTTTTGCCATATCCTTTGTGTGCAATGTGGCAATTCATATCACAATAATAATGATGAAAGACATGCAGCCATAGCTGCAATCCGGTTATGATTTCCTGTGCCCTCATTATAGAGTCCTGTGCTCTACACAGGTCAACTGCTGCTCCTGGATACTGTGCCATTGTGACTGCACTTCATGGGAATCATGTTCAAACAATTATGATTTGTAGGTATGAAACTTTTATCTAACCAGGGAAAAGTCTAAATTGGGAGCTCAACGGTCTTTTCCAATGGTTCATTGGGATACAGAATAAAATAAATAAATAACTGAAGATACTGTTTGACACAGTTTGATTTGACTCTAGATATTGTGGCCAATTGTATGTCCAAAGACAGGCTAAATATGCATACAGGATGAGATAGAGGCACAATAGAAATTGTTCTCAGATATAAGTGTGAGAAACACATTTTAAGTATACTTATTACTTAATGTCACGGCCATTTAAAATGAAGTATGCTTTTCACAGTCCTGCTTAGTGCTCTGTGACCTTTGAATAATGCCTGATTTATACTTAGTTACACGTGCTTGTCGCACAACAAAAATAGCCAATCTACAAGCTCACAAAGCGCTGCAGTGTGATGAGTTGTGATCTTGTAGATCTGCTATTTTGAGTGTGCGGCACCCGCGCACAACTAAGTATAATTCAGGCTTCACTCCCGGCAGCAGACTGAAGATAACAGCTGGGTACTCCTGTACCCAGAGGACATAAAACCCAAGGCTGGGTTAGACAGACTGCGGTAAACACTGGAGCTCATAGGGAATGTGACGGGGTCATAAAATTTTAAGCATGACATGAAATAGTAAAGACTGAGTTAGATGCTAACAGTTAAAGGTGTAAGATTTGAGGCGGTGAGCTTTCTGCGATGTTGACTCATCTAAACGTACAATGGGTTTCTCCATCAAGTTACTTCAATGGCCATAATAGCTAACATACATGGAAGTTGACTTGGTTGGTGATAGCACACATAGATGTATTATCCCTTGACAACAAAGTTAAGAAAGAAAAATCTATTCAAATGGACAAAGATAACAAAATGAATGCAGTGTACAAAAAAGTGATTAAAAGTATAGAAATGAATAGGAGGCTAAATAAAACATTATCGCATTTTGGTTAAGGGTTATTATTATTGGCTTTTATCTGGAGTCATGTTGACATGACAATGCCAGAAAGGAACAGACTGCAGTTCTCTTATCCTATGTCCACATTCACTGAAACTTGCCAGTGTTCTCACACCAATGGACTCTCAACACGACTTTGCTAAACCCTTATCAACCCAAGCTCATTTCTCTTCCTGGAGTTATCATACTATACTAAGAATAGAGGCCGCAAATAGCCAAGTATTCCACACCTTCAGCAAGCTGGGCTTTTTATAACCTCCAAAGAATGTTTTATTTTTGAGTTGTGACGATCGCATGTGCAATCGACAAGTGGAGATATGCTTTTATTGGTTTGTGTTCGCTTGTTTTTTTTAAATCAGTGTGACTCACAGTGAAAGAATAGCCAAGGAGGAGGACCCACACATAATTTAGATGGCTCATTCGCTATTTTAGTCCAGAGGGGTGAAGGGGGGAGAGTCAGCGAGAGAGTGAGTGATTCTTACCACGCACAGGATCTAAATCCCATCTCAAAAAGCGATGGACTTATTCTGCAACATGCACACTTTCCCCGTTTTCTTTTTCTAGACACGCTCTATCCAAAGCCTCCAGAATAGGGAAGCAGTGAAACAGTACTATCAGAATCTCTAAACTGTGGGATGCAGCCCCACCAGAAGATACCAACCTACACACACCCATCATGTCTCTTAGATTTGAAGAAGCAGAGAGCCTAACGTTGGTCTCATCATTCAGAGGATATGCAAGGCTTTTCAGAAGAGGAGCACTGACATTCTATTTTGAATGGATATTGATTTATCAAACTGTAGGGGGGGCACTGTTGGGGCTGCCCCCACATTGAGAGAAGAGGCACTCCAGGGGGTTCAGAAATATGTCTGCCTCCCATCTGCCATGTGCCTTTTATATTTTCCTGTAAATCCCTATTTGTGCCGAGACTGAAATAGTATAACAATCATCACAGGATTTATTTTAATTTTTATGTTAATCAACTCTTAAAGGAATGATCAGGAGAAAACAGCCTTAAAAGATTGACAGCATGCTTCAGCTACCATGGGGTTTTAAAAGGGCTGGGGGGGGGGGGTGTTCTTGAGGACATGAGTTAGTCAGCATATAATGGCTTACATAAATTACCAAGGGGAGAAAATAACTCCAATTTGGAGTTACACCGTTTCATACAAATACACAGCAAATGTGGATTTGTTTTTCTAAAATGCATTTCCCTGATGTTGACTCATCTAAACGTACAATGGGTTTCTCCATCAAGTTACTTCAATGGCCATAATAGCTAACATACATGGAAGTTGACTTGGTTGGTGATAGCACACATAGATGTATTATCCCTTGACAACAAAGTTAAGAAAGAAAAATCTATTCAAATGGACAAAGATAACAAAATGAATGCAGTGTACAAAAAAGTGATTAAAAGTATAGAAATGAATAGGAGGCTAAATAAAACATTATCGCATTTTGGTTAAGGGTTATTATTATTGGCTTTTATCTGGAGTCATGTTGACATGACAATGCCAGAAAGGAACAGACTGCAGTTCTCTTATCCTATGTCCACATTCACTGAAACTTGCCAGTGTTCTCACACCAATGGACTCTCAACACGACTTTGCTAAACCCTTATCAACCCAAGCTCATTTCTCTTCCTGGAGTTATCATACTATACTAAGAATAGAGGCCGCAAATAGCCAAGTATTCCACACCTTCAGCAAGCTGGGCTTTTTATAACCTCCAAAGAATGTTTTATTTTTGAGTTGTGACGATCGCATGTGCAATCGACAAGTGGAGATATGCTTTTATTGGTTTGTGTTCGCTTGTTTTTTTTAAATCAGTGTGACTCACAGTGAAAGAATAGCCAAGGAGGAGGACCCACACATAATTTAGATGGCTCATTCGCTATTTTAGTCCAGAGGGGTGAAGGGGGGAGAGTCAGCGAGAGAGTGAGTGATTCTTACCACGCACAGGATCTAAATCCCATCTCAAAAAGCGATGGACTTATTCTGCAACATGCACACTTTCCCCGTTTTCTTTTTCTAGACACGCTCTATCCAAAGCCTCCAGAATAGGGAAGCAGTGAAACAGTACTATCAGAATCTCTAAACTGTGGGATGCAGCCCCACCAGAAGATACCAACCTACACACACCCATCATGTCTCTTAGATTTGAAGAAGCAGAGAGCCTAACGTTGGTCTCATCATTCAGAGGATATGCAAGGCTTTTCAGAAGAGGAGCACTGACATTCTATTTTGAATGGATATTGATTTATCAAACTGTAGGGGGGGCACTGTTGGGGCTGCCCCCACATTGAGAGAAGAGGCACTCCAGGGGGTTCAGAAATATGTCTGCCTCCCATCTGCCATGTGCCTTTTATATTTTCCTGTAAATCCCTATTTGTGCCGAGACTGAAATAGTATAACAATCATCACAGGATTTATTTTAATTTTTATGTTAATCAACTCTTAAAGGAATGATCAGGAGAAAACAGCCTTAAAAGATTGACAGCATGCTTCAGCTACCATGGGGTTTTAAAAGGGCTGGGGGGGGGGGGTGTTCTTGAGGACATGAGTTAGTCAGCATATAATGGCTTACATAAATTACCAAGGGGAGAAAATAACTCCAATTTGGAGTTACACCGTTTCATACAAATACACAGCAAATGTGGATTTGTTTTTCTAAAATGCATTTCCCTGAGGAGGAATCAGCATATTGTCAAGCTTAATTGCCTAACACACTTTTAGAATTTAAGTGGGGTTTGAATGTGCTTCTCGTTTCGTATGTGACTATGACTACTCAAATAATATTATGCAAGCTTCAAGGAGGACAGAAATAAAAGTAACCAAGCGGGACCACGAAGACTTTCACATAAAACTGCATCAAAGCACATGGCAGAGCTAATGTGAACAAATTGTAGAGTTTTATGTGTGCAACAGTGTAGAGTACCGTCTAATACAGAGCTCCCTAATCACCAGCTTGAAGAGAAGGGTGCATGGTATTTCTCTTTTAGAGGTAATTTAAAGCCTTTTACCCTAACAGCGTGCCTTGTTACTGAAGACTGAGGCAAGCTTTCATAAGTGAGCTCTTCGCTGCTCTTGACTCCTCCAGACACACACGCCCACTCACACCATCAATGGCACACACACACACTTAATAGATGGCTACAGACATCATATCAGCGTACCCAGGGCACACACAACCACACACAGCGATCACGCTCATAAACACGTGCACAGACTGCACACACACATAGAAAGAGACAGAAAGATGCAACCTCCCCTTAAACGTTGGCATCAATCACTAAAGGAAAGGATGTTTTTTACCATTTTATATTATTTCTAATATGGCACACATATAAACAGACAAACACATAGACAGACAATAGAGGATTCCAGTTAGCATGTATGGTTGGCTGGCTGTTTGTCCTCTGCTTCTCTATCTGAAGACAAGACAATCTGAGGTTATTTACTAGCAGCCAGTGACACTAATCTGGGTTACACTGCTGTTGCTACTGATGCTCTTACTATACTACTAGCTATTACAGTGTTACTAAAACACAGACACACACACACATTGATAGAGGAACATACAGACACGCACATGAATACACATGCATGCGTGTGTGCGTTCGAGTGTGTGTGTGTGTGTGTGTGCGCACACACACACACACACACACACACACACACACACACACACACACACACACACACACACACACACAGGTAAGCACACAGCAGAAGCTAGCACTTGCATGCAGACTCAAAACACACAGACCGATTCTATATACTGTACCCCCACCAAACATCGCACCATTTAGTGATCACACACCACTGTAAACTCAAACTCAAGATGCATGAGCAAATTTTAAGTCCTGTGCAAGTACAAATGCAGCGCTGCCAACCCCCCCCCCCCACCACCACCTCCCACCCCCACACATTCAATATAGGCTGTTCCACCCTGTTGCTCTCTGGTAAACAAACACAGAGTTGTGTAGGGGATTAAAGACACCAGTCCTAACATGATGCCTGTTCACTCTCACACACACACACACACACTCACACACACACACACACACACACACACACACACACACACACACACACACACACACACACACACACACACACACACACACACACACACACACACACACACACACACACACACACACACACACACACACACACACACACACAGAGAGAAGTGTGCTCAGCTGTAGATCTGATTGCTGATTTACTTCAGTGGTAACTGGTAATATATACTGTTCTTGAAGTTAGAATACTGTAATAGACCTCAACATAGAAACCCTGAACATTTGCTTTGGTTTGTTGATTTGAGTCCATCTGGGAGCAACTGAGGCATAAAATAGAGTGAGCTGAAAGCATACCTCTTACATTGATTTATATCCATTGGGAATTCATAGGGATATAGGTGGCACTCCCCGCCTAGTCTGTAGCCTACTGACAAAGACTAAATACACCCAGGGGACAAATCAAAACCCTCCAAATGGCCCATTAGTGAATAACTCACTTAGTTTAGAATAAGAAAAGTTGTGCGGATTCAAACGGGTTAAAAAAACAACAACATATTAAACTTACAGTTTTATAGCTTGTCTGTAGTAGCCTATATGAGATAAGAGATAGCTTGATGAAATTATCTATTTCTCCTACACTGTTATAGGTCTGGGCTGGCCATTGTATAATGCTGTATATGATCTGGCGCAATATGATTTTATATTATAATAATTATTATTATTATTATCATCATATAATAATCATAATCTTGTTTGCCCTTTTCATGATATGCTACTCTAAAATATCAATGGACAGAAGCCCAAACTAGAGCAGAATAGCAAACAAAACTCAAAAGGTCAGATACCAATTGCCTGCTCTTTTGAAACCCACCTTTGTAGTCCAGCCAAATAGCTGCTTGCTTTAACCCTATCTGGGATCTTATGCACGGGGCATCGATAATAGCCCCGATGTGTTGTTGTTGCTTAGTTGTATGCACGTATATAGGCTGAATGTAGGTGTCTTGGGTAATAGCTAGGGTACTACTAGGGTACCGAACATTTATCATATCCCGTCCTCTTTGTCTTCCCTGGCTTGCTCTGCCGAGGAGAGAGGAGAGACAGACCGCAAGCAGGGCTGCATGGCTTTCAAACGTCTCCATGGCAGAGCAGACGTGAGGGGAATCACGACGAGATTCACGGTGAAACGCACACACTTTGCACGCCCGCCTAAAAGAGCCTGGTATCATTAGGTGACACTCAAGTCCCAGGCAGCCACAGAGACACATAGGCCTATATATGCTACAGTGATCTCTTGGGGAGTTTGGGGGGGGTCATTAATATTTATAAAACAGCTCTGCCTGTAGTGGTGGATGAAGTGATTCACTACATGGTGTTTCCCTCTATTTGCATGTATCCCATTTAGAAGCCCAGCGTCCCAGGGCACCAACATGGTAGAGAGGGGCCAGTAGCACACACAGTAGAAAATAAAAATAGGCTACAGTACATCCGCATGCACACAGTCAAAGCGAATACCAAAACGTTCTTGCCCCAAAACACAGTCGCCCAGGGTCAAAGACCTCGGAACAGTCACCACCTGGTATTCCTAAACGTAACCTCAGTAAACTATGCCTAAAATAAATCTAACCTTATTCCTAAACGTAACCTCAGTAAAACGGTGCCAAAACCTAACCTTAATCCTAAACTTAACCTCAGTAAAACTATGCCTAACCTTAAACTTATTTCTAACCTTATCCCCTCAGTAAAAAACGAACACAAGAACGGCTGGGGGCGAGCGGTCCGCGAAAGAAAATGGGGGGCGAGTGTGTTTTGGGGCGAGTGTTACACAGTTACCGTAAAGACAAGTCAAAAGAGGACACTAAACGAACCTGCAAGGTTCTGAATCTAAAACAGCCCCCCCCCCCCCAATTGTCAACTGTGTGAAGTAATGCGCCAAAAATAGAACCTAGAATAACGTCTGCAATGTAACCGACTGTGAAATGCAATCAGTTAAAATTAAACGAGATCCACATTCTCAGCCTTCTCAGCCAATAGCCCGTCCGTAGTGCCTGTTTAAAATGCACCTGTCTTGCCTGAAGCCAGGGTCATGCAGGGAGGGGGAATGAAGGAGGCTGACTGACCGAGGCAGAGTGCTCTCTCGTCGGGTCAGCTGTCCACGGTAGCACGGCCCCGGTCGGCAGGGACTGGAGGACAGTGGGCGGGGGGTGAGACGCAGTGTTGCCAGATCTTGCGAGAGAAATAAGCAACCAGGTCTATGAAAACAAGCCCCAAAAGAAGCGACTAAAGGCCACATGAGCACTTGCCACTTATACGTTGGCTATTTGAAAATAGCCGATCTACAAGCTCATATGATACGACGCCTTGTGAGCTTGTAGATCTGCTATTTTCAAACCAGATCTTGTGAAAATGTGGAATGTTATTTTTTTAAATAATTAAACAAAAATCTTGTATGGGAGTCCCGTCCCTGACACGAAATATTTTCAGATTGGGATCCGTCATCGTCCTGAACAAATAGGCTACATATCCTTGACATTTTACGTTTAAGAACCACTGGTTTAAACAACATTAAAACAAGCCCAAAGCAACTACAATTTAGAAACAACACTTTCCGCAACCCGCAAAACTACCAATATTTACCAGCAACTTCACAGAAAAACAAGCCCAAAGTCGCTTATAATAAGCAGACCTGGCAACCCTGGCGGGGGGTGAGTGAGACGCGGTAGCTGGGATAAGATAAGTAGCCCAGTACAAGCCAGCTAATAACACGACGACTGAATGCCAAAAATATCCTCTCCTCTCTCTCTCTCTCTCGCTGTGCTTGGACTGGAGCGCTGCCTCTCAGACCACACAGTTTGTCCGCGACACGACGATACAGTCAAACTCTCCATGCTCATAAATACATTGGTATAAACGTGGGGAATTAAGTGAGTTTGACTGCTAAAGACAACAGTCCGCAGTCAATGTTACCCCCCCACCATTCCAAGGCTCTATCTCCTCTGACATTCTCCCTTTTCTCTGGTTCACTTTCGCTGTCAAAGCGACACACAGAAGACTCGACCAATAGAGCCAAGAAATGCTCACAGCAGCCACACATTAATACTGACACATTAATAGTCTACTGTGTCTGTGTTGCACATACATACATACATACATACATACATACATACATACATACATACATACATACATACATACATACATACATACATACATACATACATACATACATACATACATACATACATACATACATACAACATGTCCTGTATATGCCACAACATACTACACATGCATACATGTTGTAGGCTAGGCTACTAATGCCCAAAAGGCTTGCCATACCGTACTGTATGCCACATAACACATGCATGATGCATACATGTACTGTATATGCCACATAAACACAGTCATACATGTACTGTATGGCACATAAACACAGCCATACATGTACTGTATGATATGCCAAATACACACATTAATACAGTACATACATTTCATGTATGTAGGCTACGGTATGCCACATACACACATATCATACATGTACTGTATGTCTGATGCACATATATAGGCTGGAATCACGCATACTTACAATGCGCGCGAAGGAAGAGATTTCAGACCGTGATTTAAAAAGAGAAACTGACCGTGATTTGAATTCTCCTGGTTTTAAATCCCCACCAACGTTCTTCTCTCTCGGCGGCTCTTCTCCCCGTGAGGAAGAGGAGCTCACACAGCCTCTCACACACACTGAGTGTGTCGCTGCTTTGGTTGACGTCCAACCAACGCGATCCAGATCGTTCCCTTCCTTCTCTTTCACGACGGACAAATATAGGCTGGTCCGTGTCGGTGTCAAATCTCCCGTCCGTCTCCCGTTCCCGGTTCTCCCTTTCGGCTGGCGACACAATGACTGCTCCTCCTCGGTGGTCCAAAGTTAGTGGTATAGTCGCCTTTATGATAAAACAGAGACCACCGTTGGTATATAAAGAAACGGCACACAATTAATTCACCACCAGTGACAGTTACTTGATAACAGATCCTTCTGTGTGGATGATGTGTCACTGCCAGTGAAACAAGTTCACCCCAAAGAAAAGAAGAAAAAGAAAACCAAAAAAAGAATAGAAAAAAGCCCGATCGCTGTAGAGGGAGAAAAATCACATAACGGTTTGATGTAGTGGTTGAAATAGGCTAACCTTTGAAGTATTGATTCGTCGTTATAAGATCACCGTTACCGGTACACCCATTAACCCTGCGAGATGATAATGTGCTTGCTTGGACCTCGCCCCTGTATGTCCTCCTTATCCTGCCGAGGTCCTCAACGCCAATGTCCGCTGGAGAGAGGAGAGCCTGAAGGATGAATTTCCATTGGAGGAGTGGAAGGAGACAGAGAGGGAGGAGGAAGGGGAGGGAACCTGCCTTGCATTCTCTGAATTACTCCACCCCCAACTGCCCCCACTCTCTCTCTCTCTCTCTCTCTCTCTCTCTCTCTCTCTCTCTCTCTCTCTCTCTCTCTCTCTCTCTCTCTCTCTCTCTCTCTCTCGCACACACACACACACACACACACACACACACACACACACACACACACACGCACACACACACACACACACACACACACACACACACACACACACACACACACACTCACACACACTCACACAGAGAGAGAGGGATACACACGCACAGCACTCACACACAGACAGAGGGATAGATGTTCTTCTGATTCCACACAATTATTGCTGTCTTGACTCCTTCTGTCTTGTCTACCATTCCTTACCCCCCCCCCCAGCCCCTCATGAACACAAGTTGTTGTGCACAACCTTGTAGTAGGCTGCTATAGACCTAATAGTGGCTAGTCCCAGTAGCCTATGCATGGCTCCATAGGTTTTATGGTGATAATAGGCAAATAAGTCAATAGGTTTATTTAACACTTTGTCGGGTGAAATTACGATGATGATGATGATGATGATGTATGTATTGATCCCTGTAGTGAATGATCACCGTGCTGGTTTTATCAATACAAGAGCAATTGTAATGAAGTGGCATGCCATATGGTCCTTCTCATTCGCAGCAATAATAAAATAGATTAATGCAACCGTTGCATTGGGAAGTTAGGACTTTTGTTAAGCCTCTATGAAAAGGAGACAAATCCCACAATTCAGACAATTGGACCGAATCGTGGAAGACAACATGATTTTTATTTCTCATTTTTGTAAAATTTTCTTCTGTACTTTGCTTTGTGCTGTACGGACTCTAACCAGTAATGGGGGGAGGGGGGTGGTGGGGGGGGGGAAAAAAAAAAATTATATGATGAAAGGATGTCCTTTCTCGGGGGAAAAAAAACAAAAGGATAAGGATAAGGATAATTCCTTTTAACAGGACGTTCATGAAAGTCCTTGCGGGCTTGTTTCCAATGAGGGCCTGTGAGCAATTAGGGGTTAAGAGTCTTGCTCAGGGACAAATTTCATTTCATCGACACATATGCTGGCGTGGCCTGGAATCGTACCTGGGATGTTGTTTATCCCCTGTCCAACATGCTGATAATGCCAAATAAACACAAAGGTAAAAAAAAAAGAGAAGACAACATGACAAAACATAAGGTAAATAGCATGATGAAATTGAACCCCCAACCACAGGATTAAATTATTTCACTCAAGTTCAGTCACAAATGTTTTTGTCTTGATGTCAATGATGATGTTGGGAAAACCTGGGCTTGGCAATGACAAAACCTTCTCTCAAGAAGATAAGAAGCTATATTTTGTAAACTAAACGACTGCCATTTTACATTACTGGAAAACACGGCAGCACGGCGACAGAATTGCTGAAATCAATTGAGACTGCACAGGAGGTTCACTTTACACACATACTATAGCTTACACAGTCTCCTAAGCCTAAAAGATTTTCATCGCATGACAGTATCACACAGTATCATCAAGCGTATAAATTAGATTTTTTTTGCCTCTCTCATTTTCCCTTTTGCTCTCTCCCTATTTAACTATGGGGGACTTTCCTGAACCACATAAAGTAGGCCTACTACAACCCAGTTAGATATGGAAGCTCAGCATCCATGAGGTCCTTCTCTAAATCATTATCGTTGGAATAGCTCAAAGGATTTCACACTCAACATAAACTTAAAACTAAAATCGTAGAGCCTCACATCCACAGAATTGGGAGAGATCACAAATACAGAATTAATTGTCTGAGGAGCATAGTTAGTTCTGTATTTGGTGGGCAATTGAGCCAGTGAAGGTGAGTATTTTTGCCAACCAATATGACTTAGCACATTTTTTTGTGCTATTATATTTCTGCTTCTAATAACCCACAGTGTTACACACATTGATTTTGCACTGGCAGCCAAACACCATCCCTTTTAACCTTTACTTATCCAGGAAAGTTTCCTATTTGCACGGATGTTCTCTCACAGCAATGCTCAACTTCACACATGGGGATTTCCCAGTCAAACCACAGGATGTTACCGCACTTTGATTGATTGATTGATTGATTGATTGATGTAGTTTATTTAGAAAGACATGAGAATAGTACATGACAGTACATAACAGTACATGGAAGTACAAATTCACAATACAAGGTCTACTAAACTGGAAACCCTCATTAAGCATTACGCTTGTTTAAGATGAGAACCCCATGCACACAAATCATGATGAAATATAAGAGGCAGGCAGATATACACACTACTATACAGAATGTCATACAATCAGCTTTCAGGTTACTGGTATGACGAGAGAAAAAAAAAATATATATATATATATATATATATACAAAAGAGGAAAATGAAGGAGGGGGGGGGGGTAGGGAGGGGTAGGTTAAGACTTAGACAGGGGCCATTTTCGAATTGCAGCCTCCTGAAGGTGTATCTTTAGGGCAGTTTTGAAAGTGAGTAGGGTTTTACACTCCTTTACTCCTTTTGGTAGGGCATTCCACATTTTTGATGAATAGCATGAGAACGAGTTCATACCCTTAGTTGAGTCAAATCTGGGTTGAACATGATCAGTGGAGCTGCCTCTGGTGTTATGATCATGGACTTCATTAACATTTTTGAAGTATTTTGACAAATACAGGGGGATCCCAATGTTGTGGTGTATCTTGAAGACCAGGCCCATAGCAAGTTGCTGTACTCTGTCCTCAACCCTAAGCCATCCAATCCTAGCAAAATGAGCACTGGTAGTGGTAGCCACATAGAACAGCCAATGGACTGAAGATTTGGCGCTTTGCTCAAGTAGTTCTTGAGTGAAATTACTGTGTTTCTTTCTGCAACAGAGATGGGGGGATTGGAACCAGCAGTCTGTCTGTCACAAACTTTGGTTCTCTTACCTAAGGCTAACGGAGACACTGGCTTTCCTCCTTGCCTTGAAAAAGTTATTCATCCATCATCACCATTGCAGATTGGCTATTTCTTTGAAAACCATTCTTTACATGTTTGTACCAAACAAGAACATGGCTATAATGCATTGCTGCACTATCCACAACATCACAATATAGTGACTCTCTCAGGGGGCCGAATGCAAGCCTTTGAATCTGCACATTTATGTCTAAGCTATCTGCTCTTGTTAAAGTCTTCAATGACATCCACATAAACACAGATAATGGCAAAATTTCAGTCCTAGTATTACTAGACCTCTGTGCTTTATTTTACACGGCCGACCACAACATATTACTAAACAGACTGAAAAAATTGGTTGGGACTTTATAGCAGTAGTAAACAGATATGGACAGGGTCTACTTTTCTTTCTATAGCTAATTACACATCTGAGTGGACAAAAATAACATGCAGAGTTTCGCAAGGAACCATTCTCTTCTGTTCAATATCTACATGCTCCCACTGGCTCAGATTATGGAAAACAACAAAATATGTAACCGTATTTATGCAGACGACACACACATTTATATAACCGTATCACCAGAGGACTATGGTCCAAAACAGACACTACGCTTATGTCTCAGCAGGATTTAGACAAACTTGTCCATGCCTTCATCTTCAGTAGACTTGAATGTCTTTACAGGCGTCCCTAAAAGATCGATGAGACGACTGCAGTTGAATTCTGCTATGATATGTCCTTACTACCAGTACCAAGATAGTGGAGGTGTGGAGCATATCAGTTCTTCGTATGTAAAAAAAAAAAATAGATACAAAATATTTATTTTGTTTTATAAAGCATTGAATGGTTTAGGGCCCAAATACATTAATGCTAATGATCTTATGAAACACCTATATTTCAGCGAATACTGGTGAGGGGAATTGGGTTGTCACTTGCATAAATTTAGTGCAGAGAGAACACATGGGGGTACATTTGAAAATCCACTTTTTTCTACACTCATATTTAGTTGTTGTTGTTTTTTTTTACTCTGAAATGGATTCATAATTTTTTCAAGGGTTAGTGGATTAATCAGTGTTGAAAGATCTTTGATATTTTACTTAAGATCTAGGTCAGGGTGTGTGCTGTTACTATAATTGAAAGCAGACATTGTCCCCAGTGGAAAGTAAATATTTAATGACCCAGATTTCAAGTGGAAAATGCACTGTAAAATATCAACAAAGGGCAACCAGGACATTTACAGATTTATTATTTATTATACTTTTCCTAGTGTTGACTTTTCCGAAATACAACAATGATGAGGGATGCTATGCACACTGTTAAACAGATACATTGGAATTGTATAACCACACGTATCAGCAATTTACATTAGAAAAAAAAACTATTGTTTAATGGAGGATAGGAGCACACCTATACAATCTCCCCAAACTCACACCCTCATGACATAAAAAAAGACAATAATTCTGGTTTTATTGTGATCCAAACATTGTAATGATGACAGCTAAATTAAAATAGATCAATACAACTACAAAAGACTAAAGAGATCATGTTAGACTTCCCCTCTAATTCCGAATTGAACAAGAACTCCACAATAGACAAACACAAATCCACTCGTCTTCACAGTTCCTGAAAGAGCTACTGTTTTGTTTTGTTGTGCTTTTTTTAACATTGTGTTATAGCCTGCCAACTGGCATCCCTATTTTGTGCATGTCATTATAGGTGAAAGTACTCAAAAATAGCCTATGCCTACATGCTTCATTTATACGTACACCAGTGTCGTTTGGCAAAAAAAAACTGAGAGCGTTGTTTGAGAAAATATATATCAGGCTTAAGTGGTTAATACAGAATAGAGGTAACCACTTGAACATCTCAGTGCAAAGTCAAGTCAAGTCGACTGCTCTGGAGGTATTCGTTGCTCCTAACATCTTCAGGCAGGGCAGGCTTCACCAAAGGATGGGGGGGGGGTGTTTCAATATTCATGAAGGTACATGACAGAACGGCAGATGAGAGGAGAAGTAAGGGTAAACCAATGCCACTATGGTAGACAGGAGAGCCGGCAGAGAGGGAGAAGAGGCAGAGACATAGAGGAGAGGACAGTAGGGCAGAGCAAAAAAGGAGGTGACAGGAGATTGTAAAGAGAGAGAGGGAGAGGGCAAGGGAGGGAGGTAAGGGAAGTAAGACAGAAAGAGAATGGCAGACAGGGAGAAGAGGTAGAACTGATACTGACGCTGGCAGAAAGATATAGTGTGTGTGTGTGTGTGTGTGTGTGTGTGTGTGTGTGTGTGTGTGTGTGTGTGTGTGTGTGTGTGTGTGTGTGTGTGTGTGTGTGTGTGTGTGTGTGTGTGTGTGTGTGTGTGTGTGTGTGCGCGCGCGCGCGCGCGCGCACACTTGTGCGTGTGTGCGTGCGTGCGTACGTGCATGTGCATGTGCTGGAGAGAGGAGGAAGAGAAGGGGTGAGAGACAGCAGAGGTTTGATACTATTAAGACAGAGAGGTAGACACAAAAGGTGAGAAACAGGGAGTGACAGACTAAATGTACAGAGAGGGCAGTCGACAGAAAGGTAGAGATGCTCAAAGAAAGACAAAGGGAACCAGAGGTACAGTAAGGCATACAGCGAGACAGGAGGAACACACACAGGTCCATTCTCACACTCTCAGAGTTAAATTAATGCTCAGGATTTTACAGTGCACTCATGAGACAGACATGCAGGGGCCAAGTGAGATATGCTGCATTCAAATAGACAGGCGTTGAGGAGAACGCACAGAGGAATAAAAGACAGATGCAAATAGAAGAAGAGAGTCTGAGCTGAGAAAGAGAAAAAAAGGTGATTCCCTCTCTCTGTATAGCAAACCGTCTGCCTGTATGAATGCAGGCGAGGTGTCAGGCGGACTGGGGGCCCATCCATGTGAGTGTGTCTAATAGAAAGTGACAAGGCCCTTCTCCCAGAGAGCTTCCTGTTTTGCTAGGCTTCAAATCCTATTTGCTTGCTTTTTTCCCCTCTTCCCTTTCTCTCCAACTGCACTCTCATCTCTCCTCTCCCTCTAGCTCTATCACTTTTCAGTTCCTAATTTACAGGAGAGAAAAAAAAGAATAAAAAAACAAAGGAATCCCATCTCTCTTAGAATACCATCACGAACGAGCCATTGCGAGAGGGTATTCCAATTATTGCAATTCTCTATGAACAGAGAGGACTAGTGTGGGAGCGAAGAAGAAAGAGGGAAAAAGAGAGGTGAAGGAGAAATATGTCAGGCAAAGTGATTGGTTATTGAGTGACACTTGTAGTGAAACAAGCCGTCAGGAATTTTTGTGTCATCCTTTTAGCATTATTGTATAACTGTACCTCTCCTCTGTACTTTTTGCAAACTGTCAATAAAGTATTCAATCAATCAACAGTCATTGTGTGAGGAGAGAGAGAGAGAGAGAGAGAGAGAGAGAGAGAGAGAGAGAGAGAGAGAGAGAGAGAGAGAGAGAGAGACAGAGAGAGAAAGAGAGAGAGAGAGAGAGAGCGAGAGAGAGAGAGAGAGAGAGAGAGAGAGAGAGAGAGAGAGAGAGAGAGAGAGAGATGTTTTAAGAATGCAATGTGAAAAATCACAGGCAAAGTGATTGGTTATTGACAGGCAGATATTGTGTGAGCTAAAGAGGTGGTACTGCACTGCAGGTTAAGGTACGCAGACAGAGAGAAGGAGAGATATAGAATGAGAAAAATTTAATCTGAAAGATAGATGGCAAATTGATCATTCATGTATTGGCTGGCACCATGGCAGATATTCAGATTGTGTCAAGTTATCAGCCTGAGCATGTAACAGGAATAAATCACTTGCTACTCGATCAATCTACACCAGAGCTAAAGTGCTATGGCTATATATGAAGACTTGATATCATTGGCTCGAGGGGATGTACGTCGATGGAGGAAAGCGGTTCTCATGCAAGGGGTTTCTTGTGTGTGTGTGTGGTGTATGTGTGTATGTGTGTGTATGTGTGTGTGTGCGTGTGTGCGTGCGTGCGTGTTTGTGCCATAGACTGTATAAAAAGAATGGACTAAGCCACACCTCTGGTTTCTACAGACCGAAAATGAAGCCGATTGTTCAGGAATTTGAAGTTCGCCATCTTTAATATGTGCCAAAAAGTAACCGGGAATAGGAACCGGAAATCAATCCCTAAAGAATGCTATTGGTTGGGTAGCTTGTCAATCAAGAGCGGGGGGGGGGGGGGGGAATGAATGCTATTGGTTGTGTAGCTTGTCACATCCCGCCCCTCCTAGAGCATAGCCTACTTTATCGTCAATTTCAAAATAAATGGGACCATAATTTAGCAAAACGCATATCATAATGATTGAAAGGAGACTTTAAACTAGCGACTGGAAGCATATAGTATTTATGACAATGTTTATTAAGGTAAGAAAATTAAGTCTAAAGTTTGTCAAAAACCCATCCGCTTGAGAGAATATTCTTTCTGACACCAGCCGGGGTAAAACAGCGAAACTACAGGCCATTCATATGAACTGTCTCTTCCGTATTAGAGTCAATGTAAAAATCTCAAGCTGGCCCCTTGGTTTGTGCACGTAAATGTACGCACACACTGGTGTATATCTACACCAGTGTATTTTCCGCTACAGTGCCTATGAAAGCAGTGAGTTAAATTGGCAGTGTATAGTATGTGGGTTATGGTGCTGTCCTTCTCTTAAATTTTTCATGACCACGTTGGCATGAATAAGTGGGCCAGTGACACATTGAATGCCCAGTGTGACAGAGTCACACCATTAGAGTGTGTGTGTGTGTGTGTGTGTGTGTGTGTGTGTGTGTGTGTGTGTGTGTGTGTGTGTGTGTGTGTGTGTGTGCGTGTGCGTGTGTGTGTGTGTGTGTGGTGTGTGTGTGTGTGTCATATGTCTCACATAATGTGTATGTGTGCTCATACAGTATGTGTGTACTGTACATCAATTTTCTTCCATATGTGTATTTATGTGTGCATCTCTTTTGTTTCCCCATATACAGTAATCCTGAGTGTTAATTTAACTCTGAGAGTGTACAAATGGCACCAAGTGCATCTTAACACTCCGGATTTTGCAGTGTACACGTATATGTATTTTTCATGTATATGTGTGTGTGAGTCTGTAGTACGCAGTGGGACAGCTATATTGAGTCCATTTGCACAAGCATCTGTGCAGCCACACGTGTTTCCCTGCTTTCTCGTAATGTTGTGCCTGTCTCTGTCCGTCCATGTCACACATGCAGTAGAGAGGCTATCTGCATCACGATAAGAATAAATGCACATTGTGCCAGACACAATGTGTCTCTGTGTGTTCATGATAGCAGCGTTAACTAGATAGTTTTGTACCTGTATGGAATCTACATGGGCAATTCATGTCTTGACTGGATGTAGGGATGGTGCGAGTACCACAATACATTCCAGGGTGTCGGAACTAAACATGGAGCTGTGTTGGGGCCCCTTCCAGGAATTCTTGGGACACACTGCCTTATTAGGTACTTTGGCTGTTACTTAAGTGTTGTTCTTTTTCTTTTCTAAACAAAAACGATATTTGTTTAATGTTACACTTGTGGAATCATAACTGCATTTCTTTACAGCAACAGAATGAACTGCACATGTGTTTTGACTCTGTTTGACCGGGCCAATCCAAATGACTTATTGTCAGTTGCCATTGTCATGATGAACAGTTATGTTTTAAAACACTTTGTCCACTTAAGTTGATTGGTTGATCAATCTATCTATCTATAAAGCAAATACTCTTGGGTTTGCACTGAACATTATCTAAAATAGAGGAATGGGAGGAATGCTGGAAAAAAAAGTGATTCTAGTCTAGGAGGGGGGTTGCAGTTAGGCGTTGAGTGATATCAAACACTTTGTCCACTTAAGTTGATTGGTCGATCAATCTATCTATAAAACAAATACTCTAGGGTTTGCATTGAACATATCTAAAATAGAGGAATGTGAGGAATTCTGAAACAGTGATGCTAGTCTGGGGGGGGGGGGCAGTTAGGGGGTTGAGTGTCTTGCTAAAACGGGGTATAAGGGAGTCATCTATCATTTAAAAAAGGGTAGGTGTCCCTTTAGTGATAATTCAAGCCCTTCGATGTATCCAAACATCTAATAGTCTTGGAGCCAAGCTGGGCCAAAAAGTAGCAGGAAATGATATCAAGCATGCTTAAATGAACATGTGGGGATGCTTATTTAAGTAGCTGGCAAGGTAATCCAAACACACATCAGGTAGTTACAGAGCCAATATCTGAATATTTCTGGTCCGTCCAAGTCCAGGAACTGCCTGGTGCGTCAAGCGAGCGATGTTAAATTGAATTGGAGGAGGCTGTTCATTGTTTCATTTGCGAGAGGGCAAACTGTGCCAGAGCTCCATTACAAAAACAAAGCAAAGACTGTGAATAAAATTGGGGCGGCATGCAGAGCAAATAGGGGGATATATTCAGATGAAGCTCAGTGTTTGACTTCACAATAATTTAGAAAAGGAAAATGTGGTGGTGCGTATTTTCTTCTTTACAGGCATCTGCCTGTGGCATAGCAATGGTTTGTTTAATAAGCAACACCCTGGTTTTGTGACAGGACATAGCGAGGACAGGACTGGCAATATGCTTTAATCAGTGGTGACAGTAACTGAGTACATTTACTCAAGTTTGAGGTATTTCTTACTTTACCACTACATCTCAGAGGCAAATATTGTACCTTTTACTCCACTACAATTATTTGACAGCAGATTTAAATCATTACAAAACATATTACCAATTACTTTGGCTATTTGAAAATAGCCGATCTACAAACTTGCTTGTAGATCAGCAATTTTCGAAAGATTGTGACACATTTTGAAAACGTTTGAAAAAACTAGTGAAATGGGACATTCTTCATGAGTACTTTTACTTTTGGTACTTTAAGTATATTTTGATGCCAATACCGTTGCACTTTTACTCAAGAAAAATGTTGAATACAATACAGGACTGGACTTTTACTTGTAACAGAATATTTCTACATTGTGGTATTGCCACTTTTACTTGCAACACATTTGAGTACCTTTTCTATCAATGGCTTTCATGAGTCTCAAGATAGGATAGTTTGCTGTTCATTTGGGTCTCATGTTTTATAAAAGTTAATGAGCCCTGGCATAACACAACATCGGAGTGAAGGGATCAGTTTAGTGTCTCAATGAACAATTACAGTCACACAGACATAAGACAAACAGGCACATAAATCAGGAACATAAATAATATAACAGAATAGAGGTTAATAGAATAGAATAGTATTTTTTGATTTTACACTGATATCACACAAAACAATACAACAAAAATAATAATGTTGTACATGTATGCAGCAATAATGTTTGTACCAAAAATGACATTTGGCGTAATAATACAAGGGCAATTCCTTTCTGGGATTCCAACAGAAAAATTACCATTAATATAATACCAATGAACAATGGCTTTATGTAAGACTGAGATTTGATACTGTACTTTACACGGATTTCCGGTGTGATATTATAACCATGGTAATGAAGGGGTATTGTCTTCAGATTGTCTGTGCTATGACTGGAAACAGATCAATCCCACAGGATTACGCTTGTAGCTGAAACAAAGGCACATTCTAAAGGAGAAATCCACCCCAAAACAGGAATCGAACATGTAATCCATGCAAGCAAACGCTCTCCCACCTCCAAAAATACAATCAAGGTGCCCTTAAATAAGATATCTTACACCTATTTGCTGGCTTGCTTAGGACCAAGATTGTGATTTTTTGGAGTTGCTGAAGAAGCCCTGTCACTTAATGTAAAACTAATATTTTGTGCATGTACATACATCTTTCAAATCTAAGTCTCTCTCTCAATATCTGAGGCCACTGCATTGACACTGAAATAAGGAATCGACCTTGTGAACATAGTAACCACGGGGTCTTGCGGACCGTGGCACATTGGCTGCAGTTCATGACTGTTAGCAATACAATATAACAACGGTCACATAGACGTTCTCAAAATCATGAACGACTTCATGAGAAGTAGTTTGCCGATATGATATTGAAGCAGGGCCATATTGACCATATTTTATTGACACAGGATGTCATATAAAGTTCAAGGGGACAAGATGGGTTGTCAATGTCACAGACTGATTCAATGACTCAGCAAAGTCCATCTCTAAATCGCTTTTCAGAGGAGGAGTGCCAGGATTTGGTTGTCTTTTGACATTAACCACTTACGTAAGCCCTTATATTTTGTCTTACGACGGTGTTGCACAAAAATAGCCAATCTACAACCTCATTCTGCATCGCAATGCAATGTGTTGTGAGATTGTAGATCTGCTATTTTCTCATTTAAATTATTTATTTATATAAATTATATTATAATATTTTTTTTTTATGGAAAGGTTTTGCCTAGAATGACATGCAGAAAAGAGGGATGCCAGGTTTTTCACACATCGAGCTTTGGGGTGAAAGTGGTACAGTTTATGCAGCAAAATCTATTACTGTAACAGTAGAATAGAATTTCTGAAATTACAGAAATTACAGGAATAACATATTGGATTTGCATTTTAGGGTGGATTTCTGCTTTAAGAACATTTAGCACACATGAGGAGATTTGTTCCACTTCTCAGACATCGGTGTGTTGGATCTGCCAATCGGTACAAGCTGTCACCAAGCAGGATACTGCATGGAGATGATATTGTTTCCTCTGAGGTTGTTGGCTCACATTTCTGTGTGCCTGTGTGTGTGAGAGAGATAGTCACAATGAGAGACAAGTGTGTCTATATGTGCATGTTGTGCAATTGTGACTGCCTAAAGCACACGTGTGTGTGTGTGTGTGTGTACATATATGTATGAAGACTCCACGGTCTAGCACAGTAAGGACGGGCGACCGTGCCTTTGCTGTGTTGGCACCAAAGTTGTGAAACAAACTCCCTCTAGTCTTTGTCTTGTCCTATGTTTTTCTCTTTTTCTCGTTGTTTTCTCTTTCTTTGGACTGCGCCCCGGGCCAGTGTAATAACTGGATGGGGGGCGCACTACAAATACCAAACCTACTGAACCTACGAACCTACATGCTTCTGTACCTGCATCTGTATGTCTATGAGTGTAGATTATGAGTGTTTGGATGTGCCTGCTTCTGTATGTGTGGGCTGGCAAATGAACCCGGATCCCTTGGGCAAACATTTGCCAAATAGAAGATCTACAAGCTTGTAGATACAGTAAGCTATTTTCAGTGAAGAGATTTGGTGAAGAGGGACAAAATCAGAGTGACCCCTGGGACTCTGGTCACTGAAGTATAAAGGGGTTAAGTGGTTAAAGGACCACTTCAGACTTCACCCATTTTCAACCTTATCTTCATATAATTGGTCCTCACCAATGGACCAAACTGTATACACCCAAAACACCCAAAACTGGCGCAGCCTGCTACAAGAGAAGACTCACAGACAAGCAGCCTACTCCTCTTGTTTGCTCAATTTACTTAATGTTAATTAACTTGCTTCGTCAGAATTCAAGAAACTTTCATAATGACAATGAAAAGTTAATCCTAGACGTGACTGCTCGAAAGTTGTCACAACATTGCCTTGTGAAAAAAAGAAAATCCAGCATGCCAGCCCAAACAAAGTTGGCCATGGAAGTAGATAGGGACAACACTTGTTGTCGATGTAAGCATTACATTTTCGATCCCTTTACAGAGTTTAAAACTACAAATAGTGACATAAGGTACTTTTGTGGCTTGAATATACTTGAAAAGCAGAGAGTGACATTGTTTGTTTTTCGCCTTGAAAACAATGAAAGGCAGACAATGTTGCATACTGTCTGAATGGGAAAACACATTTTTATTTTATTATTTTAAATAGAATTTATGGGACCCATTCAAATGACCACTCGTGGGTCCTGGAACCCACTGACTACATTGAAAACCTAACATCACTGCTACTGCTTAGATGTGTAGTTATTTTTTTGCATTGGAATTGCTGAGATTGTATTTGAAAGTGATCTTTTAGTTTGTTCAAGACAGGATATTTAAATGTAATATTTTGTTTACATTTAATTTTGTGCTGCAGATAAAAAAAAAAAAGAATGATTGGAGAATATGACTGTGTCATTTCTTGTTATATGTGCTATAGGTGCTATAGGACCATAATGGACATGGTGACACATTTTGATGTTTGAGAGGATAATTTCTGTGCCAGACCTTTATAGTGCACCGGCTTTGTTTTTTAATTTGGGAAAAGTGTTCGGTGGCATGGAAGCGTCTTCGTAAGAAGAGAAGCGGGGGTAGGCTGACATGCATGGTTCAAGTGTTTCTATGTTTGTATGAATAAAGGTAGGCACAGGCTCTTATGATATGTTTCATGAACCATTAGTTGGGAATTAGTGCATCATATCAATGAGTGCTTGGGTGAAACACATGACGGTCTAAAAACTAATGGATGAGATGGAGAATTCTTTCTTTGGTGTGATGGACCAAACCCACTCAAAACTCAGAAGTAAGTAGCTACAAATAGAGATGGTATGTAATGGATGAACTGCACTCAAAACTCATGTTGTGCTCTTTGATGTTGATGTGTCACTGAAAATGAAAAAAAAAAGCCTGGGTTTCCGAGGCTACTGAAAATGTAACATAATGGGCATGCCTCCTTTTGTGCCCATGCATATATGGAGCTGACTGATTTGTTTGCACCTGATGCCATGACAAGCATTGAGGTTAGAAAACACACTACTGTCAGTATCAAATCAAAGTTAAATGTCCAACTCCAAAAAGGGTTTGGGGTCCCACAGGCATATACAGTAACACCCTGTTAGGGGGGAGTTATAAAACAGATTAGAATCAACACCAGTGCTGTTTGAAAATAAACACAACCCTGTGGTCTAACAAGCTAATTAAAGACTCTCACAGACAGTTTTAGCTGGCTATTGTCTTAGACAATAGCCATTAATGTCACTGGTCTGCTGCCCCTCCCTGGGGATGCAGCACGCACACGCACACGCACACGCACACGCACACACACACACACACACACACACACACACACACACACACACACACACACACACACACACACACACACACACACACAAGAAGGTAAAGTTACAGTAACAGAATTTCAAGTCATTTGCAGATACTATTGGAACCAAGATCCCAACTCTAATTAGAGCCTATACCCTATACTACAAGTTAATGAAAATTTGAATAGACCAATTGTGTCTGTGCAAATGTCCATTTGTGAGTATGTATACAGTAGTAAATCAATTCCTTCTTTAAAATATGTGTGTGTAAAGACATCTATGTGTGCCAATGTAGAATAATTGCATATTGTTTGTGAACGTACACACAGCGAATGCCTTCATACATGACACAAATCTCAACCTCTCTCCATA
>NC_137612.1:27484048-27546548 GCF_963280865.1 Gymnoscopelus braueri | reverse complement strand
AGAGAGTTTTCAATCTATTGGATATAGTCTTACCCATTAATATCGGTCAAAATGGCGGTCACTTTTGACCAGGAACAGTAATGGTGTAAGAAAGTTAAATAAACCATTCATTCGTGCGCATGCAAGGTGCAACATCCAGTTGCTGCCTTCTCTAGAAGCATGAATCAAAGTAGAACAGCTAGAAAGCTGAAAGACCATGTTGGCCTCAGAGAGAGTCCAGGTAGACCTGGAACAGATGATGAGGGTAAATGAGGAATACTCAAAAAGCCCTGTGGGGCATGTTGGAAGCTGTAAAATGCTCCTCAGGTCTTCTTCCTGGAGGTGAACCTCTGTTATGTGTGCCCTTTAGCCAGAGAAGGAAGCCTTTCCAGGGAAGCCTCATCAATGCTTTGTGGACAAGCATGCTGCTGCTCTGTTGTACTTTCTGCCTTCTATCACATCAGCTACTGACCCTTCCGCAATAACACAAGACACCACACAGAGGTCCCTCAACACCCCACCCCCCCCCCCCCCCCCCCTTCCTCAAGTAGATTTCAAATGGTGTGGAACTACCCACTCCCGATGACAGTGTTGTTTGAATTTGTCATATTTCACACTATTTTTGTTACCTTGACTTATAATGCTTGGTCGAACACTCAGATGAATGTCTTGAAAAATATATAAAAAATAACACTGTTTAGTCACTATAAATTATTTAGTTGCCTTAGGGTCAAGATTAAATATGATATTGACAGTTTGTGTGCTTTTTGGAAACAATGAATACATTACATTACATTACAGTCATTTAGCAGACGCTTTTATCCAAAGCGACTTACAATAAGTGTATTCAACATAGGTAGGGAACGAAAACTACTAATCACCAGAAGTCTTTAGTGCATTATCTGCAAAAACAAGCAACCAAGAGTATACCTAGCGCTAAGGTAAAAGTGCAATATATCAGCTACCTATTTCCTTAAACAGATGAGACAAAATAGCTAAATCAAATGAGCATGAGCTAAAACAAATAAGTGAATCGACTAAACAAGATCCAATAAACAATCCAATAATCCAATAAACAATACAGCAATAGAAAACAAGCGTTCGTACAACTAGTTAACAACAAGTAGGTCAGGCAGAGAGGAAGGGTAGTGTTTCCTGAAGAGGTGAGTTTTCAGCCTGCGGCGAAATATGGGCAGTGACTCTGCTGTCCTAACATCAGTGGGAAGTTCATTCCACCACTGTGGGGCCAGAACAGAAAAGAGTCGTGACCGTGTGGATCGGCCAGAAGGACCCTTGAGTGACGAGGCAATCAGTCGCCCCGAGGTGGCAGACCGAAGTGGTCGGGCAGGGGTGTAGGCATCGACCATAGCCCGGAGGTAGGAAGGAGCTGTTCCTTTCACTGCCCTATAGGCTAGCACCAGGGTTTTGAACTGGATGCGAGCCGCTACGGGGAGCCAGTGTAGAGAGCGGAGAAGGATGGTTGTGTGGGAGAACTTGGGGCGGTTGAACACCAGACGAGCCACAGCTTTCTGAACAAGCTCCAGGGGTTTGATGGCAGATGCCGGAGCACCAGCAAGGAGGGAGTTGCAGTAGTCCAGGCGGGAGATGACGAGAGCCTGGATGAGCACCTGGGCTGCCTTCTCCGTGAGGAAGGGGCGAATCCTCCTGATGTTGTAGAGCAGGAATCTGCAGGACCTCGTCACTGATGCGATGTTTGCCGAGAACGTCAGTTGATCGTCCAGGGTCACACCCAGATTCTTTGCAGTCCGAGTTGAGGTCACCACAGCATTATCAATGGTGATGGCCATGTCTCGGTGCGGACAGCCCTTCCCCGGGAGGAACATCAGCTCGGTCTTGTCCAGGTTGAGCTTCAGGTGGTTTGTCGACATCCACTCCGCTAAAAGGCGGAAATAACAAAATGTCCAATAAATATGAAAAGCTACTCCTGTGGATAGGCCATCATATATGAATTTACCTGTATTGACTTTATAAGCAATTTAACATAGGCTAGGTAAGGTTTGCCCAGTTAAATGGTACTGATATCTGCTCTGGCCCATGGACTAATAGATATTTTGCCTTGGCAGGCGATGGTTGTTTGCCAGCATTCACGCAAGTGTGACTGTGCCCTAGCCACTTTAACCCTGGTGTCCCTAGTTTGACAATAGGTGTGAAAAAATAGGTGACATTTTTCAAAATAAATCATTGGTTATTTTAGCGTATGACGAAGTGTGTAGGGCACTAGTGGCTAATGGTGAACATGATTGTCTAATCACCATCAGATGTGTGGCCTGCATTACAGCAGTACCTCTGTCCTATATCATTGTCCATCTACTAGAAGACTTGAGAGCTCAAACGTCATCTAAACAAAAAATAAATGCATGTGGATTGGAGCCAGGGTATACAATACTTACTTCCTACTCTCAAGTCTACTTTCAGTGATCAGCGCCTCACTCCAACCCTTGGTGTGCATTATTTTTCCATTATACTTGATGGAGCTGATAAGGGAAAATCCTGCTCTATGTTAATAAAAACTCTTTCTAGTTAAAGCAGCAGAGCAGCAGAAAACCCAGAGTAAAAAAGATGAGACGGAATCAAGCAGACACAGGCTAGTTCTCAAGTTAAAAAGTTGACATTGTATTAACATTAACATTCAGTGCCATTCTTATTTATGGCAGTTTGGAGTGCCACAGCCGAGATACAGCCTTTTTCAGTAAGAAGTTAAACAAGAAGTGAATGGAGCAGCAAATCTTCAAATCATCATATATTGTGTTCTGAATTTTTTTTTCAAAAATAAAAATAAAAAAGGAAGAAAAAAAAAACATTTTTTGAAAAAAAAAAAGTTTCATGACGTCTTAGACGTCACGTGGCGCTCATGGCGCTCAGAGGCCATGACGTCTTAGACGTCATGTGGCACTGAGAGGAGAATCAAATACACGAGGCACCGTACAGCAAAATATCTCTCTGATGGTACAATCACATAAAACAGTTTTTATACACAGATAAACCTCTGGATGTTAGACACCCATTGGTTAGGCCCTAATCTCTCAAGAACAGATTCAGAGCTAGGCTACTGAATCTGTTGGGAGCCCCGTTCAGAACGTGTGCGCGTTAGCTTAAGACCTCTACACACTGTACGATATTTGACCCGATTTCACTGTAGGAGAACATTTTTGGTGTTCGCCGACAAAACCACCGATCTCAGTGAAGATCGGGCGTTCCTCGGCGAGGTGTTGATCGTGCAGTGTGTAAGGTACTCCGAAAATAAACACCCCGATAAAGTAAGGTCGGGTCCCGACAACTTTTAATTTTTTGGGCGGATTGTGTTCGTTTTTTTAACTTTTTTTTTCGGTTTTAGGGTTAGGGTGAGCTTCCAACAGTGTATTGGGGTGCCTTAAATATATTTGCAGTTCCATGTAAGCTGGTGAATGAATCTCTGGGAAAGAGGCGGAGAGGCGGAGAGGCGGAGCACGCAAAGTGCGTCTAATTCTAATAAAATAAAGGTCCATGTGATCTGACGGCCCGGGCCCCCGGAGTCCCGGGCCCAGTGGCGTAACGGAGGGGTAGCAAGTGATGCGGTGCGGGGGGGCCACCAGCAGGGGGGGCCCCGCCTGCGCTGATACAAACATTTTTACAGCAAAAAAAAAGAAAAAAGTTGATTTATATTGGTCAAATATATATATTTGGGGCTATCGGCCCCGATCTAGTGCACGCTACAGCCAATGAGAGCACATTACAGCCACGCACCGTGGCTAGTCCTCCCGCATAGAACCGCAATATTACCGTCCAGACAGTCCTGTATTAGTTAAACATGATATAACAGATTGATAGAGTGAGCGAGCCTGCTCGACGATCAGTGGTGGACAGTAACGGAGTAAATGTACTTGAGTACTGTACTTGAGTACAGATTCTGAGAATCAGATTTTTTTTTTTTTTTTAGATTTTTTTGATATGTATTACTCTTACTTGAGTACATTTCCAAGACAAATATTTTACTTTTACTCGAGTATATTTCTAGAAGGCTATAAAGTACTGAGTACTTTTAAGCCCATGCATGTTGCAAGGAGTTGCAACATGCAAATACTTGCAACTACTTGCAACCATTACCCCAATGGCAGTTGCAAGGAGTTGCAACACGCAACTACTTGCAACTACTTGCAACCATTACCCCAATGGCAGTTGCAAGGAGTTGCATCGGTGTGGTTGACCTTAAAACAGTTTTGTTGCAAGGAGTTGCGACTAGTTGCATTGGTGCGGTTTGGCCTTTAGGTTGGCTGTTTTTTTTCTTCCCTAAAATGCAATTGGCCTAACTTCTGCTCTCACACTAGCCGTGTTTCTGGCTTCCCCCTCCGCTCGCCTCTTTGTTACATCTTGTATGGGTGTATAGGAGAAAAAAGTATTTAGTTCTGGTTCCTCAGTCATTTCTATGTTTTTATAGGTGTTTCTGAAGGCTTTGTATAACATCTACAAGCAAGCACATCAGTGCATGCAGTGCAGGTGGTTTCAGAGAGTTACAGTACTTCTCTGAAACAAGAGTTACAAGGTCCTATAAATTCATTGTGAAAATATTACAGCAATTCATTGATATCAAAATTAAGAAATGTACTTCTACTTTTACTTTTACTTGTACTTTAAGTATTTTTCAAAGCATGTACTTTGGAATACTTAAGTATATTTAAAAACAATTACTTTTTTACTCTTGCTTGAGTAACATTTTGACTGAGCTACTTTTACTTATAGTGGAGTGAATTTGACCAAGGAGTATCTGTACTCTTACTCAAGTACTGGGGTCGAGTACTTCGTCCACCTCTGTCGACGATGGGGCTGTTTATTATTTGAGAGGAATAGGGCTTGCAGACAGAGAGAGAGAGAGAGAGAGCTGTGTGTGTGTGTGTGTGTGTGTGTGTGTGTGTGTGTGTGTGTGTGTGTGTGTGTGTGTGTGTGTGTGTGTGTGTGTGTGTGTGTGTGTGTGTGTGTGTGTGTGTGTGTGTGTGTGTGTGTGTGTGTGTGACGCACGTATGTATCTCTGAACAGTATTGCCAGGTTTTGCGAGAGAAATAAGCAACCAGGTCTATGAAAACAAGCCCAACAAAAGCGACTAGGCCGCATGAGCACTTTAAACCTATATACAAATAAAATAGCCGATCTACAGGCCAAATAAGCAACTACACTTTGGAAATAAGCTAAAAAAATAAGCAACCACCAATATTTTTTACAAGCAACTCGCTTATAATAAGTGGACACGGCAGGTCTGTGTACGTTCTGGCAGTTGGATTTTCCTTTTGAAACCACAAAAAGGAAAATCCAACTGCCAAAACGTACACGGACCCACGGCAACACTGCTTCTGATCTGAATTGCACTGTGGTTGACTTTTGAAACGTTTATTTCAGAGAGGGAGAGAGAGAGAGAGAGAGAGAGAGAGAGAGAGAGAGAGAGAGAGAGAGAGAGAGAGAGAGAGAGAGAGAGAGAGAGAGAGAGAGAGAGAAAGAGAGAGAGAGAGAGAGAGAGAGAGAGAGAGAGAAATACAGAGAATTGAGAATTATTTAATGTCAATCATTAGCGTCCTGTCTCGGTCATATATCACGGGAGCCTTTCACGTTTTCGTGATACGTTTGGAATAAAAACAAATGTATGTATTGGGTCGGGATCACATCATGGTGAAATATCTTGCAATCAGTGAACCCCTGTCGCCGACCAATCAATCGTGCGAGAATCACAACGATATATTTAGCCCAATTTCAAGAGAGAAACTCGTGCAATGTGAAATGCTTAACGATCTGTTAACTCGCCAACCATTTAAAATGTCGGGCAGTGTGTAGGGGTCCTTACAAGTGGGCATGTCTTCGGATCAGGAAGCAGGCCGCGCTTTACCCAATCAAATGTAGTGGGCGGGATTTACATCTGTACATCTGTGCGCTCGCTTCCCACTGGAAACAAACTCATTTAACAATAGCGTCCTCGGAGCCGACAAAACCACAGAAAGTTAGTAACATTTTAACTTGCTCTTTCATCATAGAAACAAGTGGGCTTATAACCAAAATGATCCATGTTCTTTGGAAGAAATGGTGTCAGTGTTCTGTGGAGAAATATTGTTAGTGGGAATGAAAACATAGGCGCACCACCGGAAGTGGAGGGCTGAGGGCATGTACAAACCCCGGTTTCCAGTCAGCATAGGTCTAGTTAATCACCCCCCCAACAGAGTCAAATGCAAAAGTGAAAAACGCTGGGGGCGCTGTTTTTCCTTTTTATTTGACGATGGGTTCCCAGATTGGTTAGGCCCTGACACGTCGGATGGAAATTTATCAGATGGTTCAGGCGTCAGGGTGTCATAATAATAAGTTGTTGTTCATCTTTGTGTGTCCTTGTGTACAACTTTGGTTCCAAAAACAAGTTGTTCCTGTAATTGTATTAGTGGCAAGTAAGTACATACAGTACTGAGGTCATACAGATACAGGTCATCAGGACATTCAACACATCATTTGACATTTAATCACAACACGTTAACCAAGGCAACTTTACTGATTGAAACTATGGATAAAACAGATCCATCAATACTCACATAATTGTTTCACACACATAGTGAAATGGGACCTGGGAGTGAACAACCTCTGACATACTGCTTGAATATACTACATTGTGAGAAATGCATGGGTGAATATGGTCTGCTAGAACAGGGAGAAGGACATACCCAAGACATTGCATAATATATTCTAAATGTGGTACAGTATGTTGCGTGTTTAAAATGGTGAGTAATGGAAAACATTGACTAATCTGCCTCCTTTTTAATAATTAAGACCATTTTGATTGTGGTCTTTTGTTATGTGGCATTTAAAATCAATTGGGTGAGATTCCTAACATGGTGTGTGGTGGTGTGTGGTGTTGGTCTGCCTTGTGTAGTAAATGCCCTCACAAATTTCATGTAATGGGCACTAGAAAGATCAATAGCACTAAATGCCTGGTCAGCAACAGGGGGATTGCATAGTGATTTGGAAGAACATAGTTTAAACTGGAGGGTCACAAGTTTGATGCCTGCATCAGCAAATGTGTCTATCAACTTCCATTTGTCATGTGTTATTCATTTTAAGTCAGTCATCATGGCATTTCATTAAGTGCATCTAGAGTTTATTGGGTAACATTCCCAGGAGGTTTGTAAAAGTGGGATGTATTGGAATGTGAGGTAATGTGAAAGTCAAGTGTGAAGAAAAAAAATCACCTATTGAAATTCTTAACGTGAAGCAGTTAAATAGATATTCTACAGTCATTCATTAAGGTATCAGCAATGCATTGATAGCCTATAGGCTACTGGGAATACTGTCCCTATTCTCATCAGCCGACTTGGTGTCTGTTTTAGTAGCTCACCTAGATAAATGAGGAAAGTTCTGGAATGCAAGTGGACATAATTAAACTGATCCGTGTTACTTCCTAAAGCGGAATTTAAAGTTAATGAGGTGTGATAACACTGTGGTGTATTGTTGTTGAGAAGGATTCAAAATAGCTGTCTCTGGTCTGCCTGTCACAGCGGTGATGTAAATGACAGAAATAAATAATGGTCACTTGTGGTCCATCAGGAGTGAGTCAAACTTAATTTAAAACAAGACTTTTTTTTTTAGAGAGGCTAAATCAGACTTGTACATCAAAATGTGTTGTGCGTGCTATAAATAACTACCAGTGTTCTGGCTTTTTATTTTTGTGAGGGGCCAAGCATTCAAAGCATAAGGTAAGTTTTCAAATTCAGTTTTCTTTCATTTCCCAGTTATAGGTCAACAAAACTGTACTGAAAATAATGTTAACTAGAAAAAGTGCTCCTCGGAGCACATGTCTCCGCCAGGTCAGGTAGGTTATTGTAGGCCAGCAATGTTCGGAATTCGCCAATCAGGATGGAGAAAAAAAATAATCAGACTTATCCGTCTTGATCACTTGACTATAGAGATAATGTTATAATATATATAATGCTTATGATATATAAATATCATATATAAATGATATATATAAAAATGATAATAAATATCATAAGCACTTACTCCTTTTCTTTAAGGTGAGAAAGGTCTGTAAAATCACTGAAGCAACAGGTGGGGTTCTATAGGTCTCACAATGGACTTACAGGGAGGATAGATTGTCCATTTCATCAATTGAAAATGATGATGAAACGTTCAATTACTTTGTAGATGCGCAATTAAGGCTCATGTGGTGAGTAGCCTATCCTACAGCTGGCTACTGGAACAGAAATGACAGGCTTCAATTATCATTCTAGCTAATTATTATATTATATTATTGATCATTAGTTGAAGTAAAATGAAATGGCTGTGTGCACATTGTGCTGCCGCTTGCTGCAGGCATGCAGTGTTTATTGTTACATTAAATATGATAGATATGATACACCAAAACAGTTTAAATACGGAAAACCTTGTGCCCATGCCCTAAGCACCCTGCAGTGCAGTAGTTGTCTTTATAATTTCTCAACTGATTCAAGCATGTAGCTACATGTTCATGTGTTTGTTGTTGAAAAAGACATCGGGCCCTATCTTGGGCAAAGCCTAACCTTACCGCTACCTGTGAATTATGCACAAGGCAGCTGGCACTGTCTCTAAACGCTATCTTACACGCCACACTACCTGCTATACATTATGCCGACTCTGTATTTGCGCCTGTGAGCATGTTGTTGCGCTTTACCTAAAATTGATATCTTGCCCACACACGTTTGGGAAAGCGCATAGCGGATTCTAAAACCACCCGCTATGCCAAATTTGTTTGGTATGTATAGCAACATTCTACTGAAGCATGTCTGGTTGAAGCAGATAAATGAAAAAAAACACAAGCCCAGATCACAGTGATTGTCCCATGAATTGAAAATGCTTTACTCCTGTAAATACAACACAAGATACAACACAAGTAAATGCAAGCAAAAACAAATAAGCATGAGTAATTCATGATGCCGTCTTCAGATTAACCTCACACTGTTTGTATACTGTCTTCTCAAATAGCCCCCAGCAGACCTCATATACAGTAGAGTCCACAAAGTTAACAATGCAGTTACAAAGGAGACAGACAATAACAAAGTCCGATCGCTTAAAAGGCCGCTTTACGTTTTTTTCCTATAGCGCTTGAACCTTGGGTCGTACAATCATTATCCCCTCACCCACGTTCATTGGATCATGACACAACACCCCAGATAGGCCCTGGAAATTTGCCCAAGACTACATTTTCAGCCACACTTTTAGCTACAGCTCCTGCATAGTGTCCAAAACTCAACACAAACCGATACACATTATTTCTGGAGTCATGTGATCAATATGCATCAGTCAGATTCTTCATATTTCCATCTGATTGGCTATTCCAAAGTGTGCGGGCCCTGGGTAGGAGGAGGGGCGCACTTTTCTAGTTTATTAATGTATTTTGTGAAATACCTACCTGAGTTTTACTACACCAAATATACATTATCCTAACAAACCTTGACAGTTAAAATGACAATATTTGTTTTCAAGCTGATATACTAGCCTGAATAAGCACATTCCTGGAGGGTGCTTTAGTGAGGCGCAGGTCAAAGAAGGAGATATGATAGCCCCATTGGACACAACCTGTATCCATGCAGGACAAAGTATCAGTCTCCATTCCATGAAAAGTGGCCCCTTGCTCCCTCCAGCTCAGAGTAAAAAAAATATAGGCCTGACGGAAATGTATAGCCTCAATGTGAATAATAGCTGCTAAGTGGATTAGTAACACTTTTCTCTTTTATAATCAGGGAATTCATTGAATTGAAAAGTTGCTTCCATTAAGGCATGCATAAAATGAAAAATAGAGAGAGAGAGAGAGTGCGTGCGTGCGTGCGTGCGTGCGTGCGTGCGTGCGTGCGTGCGTGCGTGCGTGCGTGCGTGCGTGCGTGCGTGCGTGCGTGCGTGCGTGCGCGTGTGTGTGTGTGCGAGTGTGTGTGTGTGTGTGGCGCCAAACTGAATTTAACAGTATCACTTTGACTGGGAAATGTATTGAATTAAATTGGTCACATTACTGGTCACAGAAAAACACTTCCATAAGGAAATGTATTAAAAACACAATTTCCTTTACTGAATGCATTGAATAAAAGTGTTATTTTCAACAGAGCTTGGAGTGTGTGGCAGCTACCGGCCCTCTACCTCTGTCATCACAATCACATGGGGAGTTTCCAGGTCCTGGTAGTGTGCTAAATGACACATCAAGTAAACTGGGGCTAAATGGGCTCTCTAAGAGCCTTCGTGATATGGCCTGCCACTGCTAATAAAAACACAACAACTCTGCTATGGTGAGTCACAATAACACGCTGCACAAAAAGTACATGAGTCATTCTGTGAAAGGTAAGGCCAAGCTGGACATAGTCGTATTCCATCACATCGGCAGCACTCAACTATTATATTTCATAATGCATGATTCTGAAGTATTTTTGTACAAACAAATAAGATTTACTGACCTTCAGCAGTTTGAATATAATGTAGGCTACCTTATTTCAAGGTTGTCCAGAAATGGGTTATCAATGAGTTGTCTAAAATGTTAAGGAGCAAATTGGAAAAATCTGACAATGAGGTCAGACTGTTTGAACAGCTATTTTGTTTCAAGGCTGTGATTATGAATTTCAGTTTTTTGAAACATCTTCCATATGTATTACCACATAATGTCTGTCCACCACTTTCATCCAAAACAACTCATCTCAGAATGTACTGATTGGATTCTCACGGTATTTGCTGCTCCCCAGAGGATGACCCCAGTGGCCTTATGTAGCGCTAAGCCTTAGGCCAACATTTTTACAAGATATCTCAAAAGATGGATTAGAGCATGAACCCCATGGCTTTTACTCTAGAGCCTAAATATATATATGCCGTCCCACATGCTTTAAAAAATATTTTCAAAAATATTTTCACATTTCCCTTTTTTCCCCAGCCACAAAATGTCAATGTCAGTTTAAACAACCATGGTCTGTACTCTGTACTAACACCAGCCTAATACATAATCACAAAAATATGTTGGCCAATCTGAATATATCTCTAAAATATATATTTTTGGCCATTTTACCCAAGCTTGAATTGGCACTGAACTGACAAAATTACTTTACTCATTGTACATTAGTCCAATCGTCATCAAATGTAGAAAATGTATACATTCCCCACAGTATACATAAATCTATCTATCTACCAATAAATGATCTGTTTGTAACACATCTCTAACTCCTAACCCCTAGTCTACACACACACACACACACACACACACACACACACACACACACACACACACACACACACACACACACACACACACACACACACACACACACACACACACACACACACACACACACACACAGGTGTGCAATACAACAAACAGGATGGGGAGTCACGTGACAGACAGTCAACATGCAAGACAACAGATATGTTCAAGTTAAAGTGTTACAATGTTTATTGTCAAATACACATACAATACAGCATCATGCACACTATACACATAACCCTTAAAGGTGTGGATCATAGTAAAATAAATTGAAAAAAGATATAAAGTAAAAGGTTATTAACAATATCGATCGCTACACTGTCCAAGACAAGCTAGGGTTCAGCTAATGATGCTACGTAGCCTGCGACCCTGACACTCTATACAGTCGTATTGAAAGTACTCAGTCAGAGGTGACTATTCTTCTCTCCTGGCAAAGATATCTGAGACGAAAAAGACAGAGACACACAGATACACACCGAGGAACGCACACGCATGCACACAAAGGTGCACACGCGGAGCCAGACATACTGTAGAGACGGGAGCTCATTGTGTGTTTGTTTACCTAGATTCTGATCAGTGGCCTTATCACAGTAGTGACACTCTGTGTCAGAGCAGATAACTTTACCTTTCTCTCTCACACACACGCGCACACACACGCACACAGTCTGACTTAGTGTCTGGCTTGCTATTCAGTAAAATTGGTCTATTTTCAGACTGTCAGTGTTGAACGAACACTCCAGATTTTATTGTGTAATTCTCTTAGTGAATGGTTGAAGAAGTAGCCGTTAACTGTCTAAATGACTGACTGACTCATCAGTCGGAAAGCTAACTAACTGACTGGCTAAATTACTAACCCGCTGAATAGCTGGGTAACTGGCCAACTACACTGTGATCAATTGCGCGTGGTAACAAAGATCTCTTCTCTTGTAAGATCTAGGAATAAGCAAGCAGGTTTCCACTAATACAGGGTCGACATGAAAATGGTGGAAGATTCTTTTTTGAACTAGCGATTGCGTGACTCTAAACGGTAACATGGTTAATTAATCCATTTGTTACCTCAAGAGTGTACAAATGTAACCAAACTGGACATGTGAGGGTCAGTGTTGCATACATTTGTAAACTCTGTGATAAAATAAGGATTTAAATGTGTATTTTACTCCATTTGCCTCTACTTGCTCTCTCAGGTTCAGTTTGGCTTTTCTCTACATTCATTTTCTATGTAAATGTTGTAAATCCTCTTGTTTATATCTGTCCGTCTTTCTGTCAGCCTCCGTTTCTCTATAGCTTTATTCTATAGTCTTTCTCCCCATCTCTCTCTTCCTACCTCTAACCTCCATCTCTCCCTCTCTGATGACACACACCTTCTTTCCTCAAGACAGGGTTAGGGGGATCAATGCTACTGGCCTTGCTGTGTGTCTGCGTGCGTGTGTGTGTGTGTGTGTGTGTGTGTGTGTGTGTGTGTGTGTGTGTGTGTGTGTGTGTGTGTGTGTGTGTGTGTGTGTGTGTGTGTGTGTGTGTGTGTGTGTGTGTGTGTGTGTGTGTGTGTTTGCGCGCACATGCAGTGTAGTAGTCCGTGGCGCAGTGCCAATCACTCCTCACTTTGCAATTACAAAGAGCAGAGGACTGTATAGGTAATCACCATTGATCAGAACACACAGAGAACACAAACACACCCACACACCCACAACACACACACACACACACACACACACACACACACACACACACACACACACACACACACACACACACACACACACACACACACACACACACACACACACACACACACACACACACACACACACACACACACAGGGACATTCACTTGAAGTCACAATACAAGCATTAAAAACAGGAACGAAATCACACACACATATACACACACACACAAACACACACACACACACACACACACACACACACACACACACACACACACACACACACAATCACACACACACAAGCGCGCGCGCGCACCTACACACGCGCATGCACACAGGAGCCTTTAAAAAACATTCTACCTTCAGTGAGTTGACAGGTGATCATTCTTCAAACACCTACGCGTGTCTGCTGACGTCTGACAGCCTCTATCACATATTATTCTCTCTCTATCCATCTGTCCTTCTGTCCAGCTCTCCTTACATGCCTACTTAACACAGGTACATAACATCTACAGTTAACATAATACCAGTATGACATTATGTGACATTATATTATAAGTCAGTGCCTCAATGTCTTCATACTTGGCAAAACTGCCTCACTCTCTGAGAGACACTGCAATGTACAACATCATCAGTAATACATGATATAATCATTTCAATTCAAAGCAGCCTTATTGGTATGAGAAAACATAATCAAACTAGAAAAAGTGCTCCTCGGAGCACATGTCTCCACCAGGTCAGGTAGGTTATTGTGGGCCAGCAATGTTCGGAATTTGCCAATCAGGATGTAATATGGAATATAAAATATCGGGCAGAACTGCCTTGATCACTTATAGAGATAATGTGTACCGATTTGCATGATGTTTGGACAAAAATTTGTAGGAGTAATATAAAAAAACAAAGTTTAGCTAAATTTGGCCTCCTGGTGGCGCTATAACAGGGCAATGTTAAAAGGGTGGCATTTGTTCCTCAACGTAGCGCAAATGTACATGCAAAGTTTCACCACAATCGGACGCTGCGTTCATGATTTGCGGCATTTTGTTCATAACGGGCCACTCCTCCAAACTTTAGATGCCAATCTTTGCCAATCAGGATGGAATATGAAAAATCAAACAGGCTTGATCACATGACTATAGAGATCATGTGTACCTGAATTTGTATGAAATTTAGATAAAATCTGAAGGCTTAAGAAAAAAAAAAGTTTTACCTGGTGGTGCTATAAAAGGCAGATGTGAAAAATGCAGGGCAAAGATTTTTCCTTGGCCTCTAGGGAGTGTGCATACACATTTTTACACAGATCGGTGCAGATATAGGCCTATATATATATAGGCCTGTTACAGCGCCACCATGAGGCTGATTTGAACATTTTCAAGTGGCATTGCTTCCTCGGCCTAGTGGGAATACTGTGTACCAATTTGTGGGATTTTTGGACAAAATCTGTTGGAGTACTGTCAAAAATGTGTTTTGCACAGATCGGCCTCCTGGTGGCGCTATAAAAGGCCCATGTGAAAAATTTGGGGCAGAGGTTCTGAATTGGCATAAAGGGAGTGTGTGCACAGTTTCGCTGCGATCAAGCCAACGGTGCCGGAGATTAGCTGTACACAGACAGAATGACACACACACACACGGACGGACGGACGGACGGACGGACGGACGGACGGACGGACGGACGGACAGGGTGCAAAACATACTCTCTTGCCATGCCTTTCGGCCTGGCGGGGACAAAAACACATTTCATGATACGTATTTATTTAGTAATCATCATTCGGCTTTATGTCTGATAATGTCTTCCTGTCCTTTATAAGCAGTAGCCTAATACATAAATAGGGCATATCCTATTATACCAGTGGTTCTCAAATCTTTCAATCTCAAGGACCCCAATAACTCTGAGAGTATACAAATGTAAACCATTTGGTTCAATTTGTACACGCTCAGAGTTACAGACCTGTAAGGGTACATTTGGAACCCCCTCAAGAGGGTCCCCCCTTTGAGAACCACTGTATCATACTGTGGCAATGGGTGTTTATGACACTCACTTGCCAGGAACACCATTAGCCATGACATATTGTAAATTCTTCATTGGGAATAACCCCTTGAGATGAACCATCTTGCTTTCAAGAGGGTCCACAGATTATGGAATACATAATAATGCATGCATTTACAAAAAAAGAACAACGGACAATTCAAACAATATAATACAGTAGCAGTTTTGGGATCATCACCAATATTTTTAAATTAATTCTAGTAATGTTGTATAATCACACACACACACACACACACACACACACACACACACACACACACACACACACACACACACACACACACACACACACACACACACACACACACACACACACACACACACACACACACACACACACATTTATGTCCACATAAAGGATAATACATACAGGGACACAAATATTATAGGTGCAGTAAGGTTACATTCACAAAATCATGGCATATGTTTTCATGATACAATAGGCATGTCACTCAGTACTCTACGGGTATAAGTAACAGCGTCTCCGCCATATATGGCGACTGCCAATTATACTAGAGATAGCACAATACTTTGCCAGCCTTTTTGCCTCCTTTTTGGGCATCCTAAGTTGTTGAAGCCCTCTAACAACTAGCGCGTGGGTATGTCCCAGGCTGGCGAATATAAAAACAAATAGTCTGCACCTATAACCTAGCTCTGAGATGGTATGTAGGAGTGGTTGGTATTTAATGACCTTGGTCATAAAGGCCTCCTCTAGGCTAAGGTCAAAGGTGCATGCTATCTCTAACACAGACACTTCCCTGGACTCTTCATTCACCACAACAACATCTGGTGTATTAGCTGTCAAAGATGTAAAGATGTCACACATACACACACACACATTTTATTGTGTAATTCTCTTAGTGAATGGTTGAAGAAGTAGCCGTTAACTGTCTAAATGATTGACTGACTCATCAGTCGGAAAGCTAACTAACTGAGTGGCTAAATGACTAACCATTGTGTAATCATAATAATATCACATTAGACGCAACGTGTGAGAGCACAAGAGGCAGTGATTGTGATTATAGGGAGGTTACCACATTATGCCGGAAATAGTATGCCTGTATCGTGTAATGTATAGTGTAATGACATAGTCCATAGGCAAGATACAAGTGCATTCAAACAGTGGTTATTTTAACACCAGCACCCATATTCTGGGGGCGAATAATAGCCAAAGAATAGCCGATCTAAAAGCTCACAACACGTTGCATTGTAGATTGGCTATTTTTGGCTAAGATATTTGGTGAAGAGCAAATCGTACAGAGCCAACTCAGGTTTGTTTTACTAAGAATAGAGGGTTTAAGTGGTTGATCCAGGAAAATTATGAGTTTGGCAACAAGAGTCAGACATTAGGGGAAATAAACACCGATGGAACCGTGTGGGGAGGCTAAATATCCACTCAAATGAAGTGAAAACAATACTGCCTGAGGTGACCTGGAACAAAGGGGAGTATAAAGGGAGTGATGACAGACTGTGATTGAATAATTACGGGGAGAGCTAATGAGGGACAGGTGAGAGGAATGTGGAGTGGCTGGATCTGGAGGTGGGAAAGAATGTAAGGACTGATGAACCACTGAGGAGGACAGGTGTGAGGAGTTTACAGTCTGGAGATGTGGATCTCTGGAATGAGGGCGGTGTTGCTGTAATCATGGTATTATGCCATGATCTGTGTGTGTGTGTGTGTGTGTGTGTGTGTGTGTGTGTGTGTGTGTGTGTGTGTGTGTGTGTGTGTGTGTGTGTGTGTGTGTGTGTGTGTGTGTGTGTGTGTGTGTGTGTGTGTGTGTGTGTGTGTGTGTGTGTGTGTGTGTGTGTGTGTGTGTGACAAACAAACAAACAAACAAACGAACAAATAAACAAATAAATACTTGGACCGCTGTAGACATACATCTACAGACTTGGGGTTAGGTAGGGGCTAGAGATGCGTTACCAACAGACCCCTAACATTTATTGGTGTAGATTGATTTACTTATACCGTGGGAAACGTATACATTGCTATTGCCATTTTTATACATTTCTACATTAAAGCTAATGCATTAGTGTCAATCACTGTCATTTAGTTAGTTCGGTGTCAATTCAAGCTTTGGATGTGTGTTGCCAAAGCACCTTAATAATATCTCTTTCACCAGCTGTCTATGTCATTATACAACATAGACATGCTTTGCTACAGTCCTATAGCAGACTGCCAGTCAGCCTGCCTCCCAGTCACAGACCAAAGGCAACAATATGGAGGTCAGTTACAGCCAATCCTCTTACTGTTTCTTCCAATCCCTGTTCAGCGGCTTGTCTGCCTAAGCCCGGAAACCTTTGCCCGGGTTAATAACCTGAAATTTTCCCTTTTTTCCTGTTTGTTTAAATTTGTTTTCATTCCACATTCTAATCCGAGCTGAGCAGCTTGGCAGCGCGGCCGAGTATTAGGCTTTTCTTCAGCGGAGAAAAGAGTTTTCATGGAAGTGCACAGTAAAATCCTCAGTGTTCATTTGTCAATTTGTAAATCAGAGTGTACAAATGTAACGAAATGGACCCGCAATTCGTACACTCTCACAGTTAAATTAACACAGAGGTTTATACTGTGTAGGACCAAACCGTGGTGTCTGTTTGTGAGTCTGTCCCATCGTTGTGTGATTTGACTGCATAATGCTTTTTACTCTGTCCTTGAGCTTGCTTAGCAATGAAGCTTTTATAAAACTGTTTACTTGGGTGAAATGTTTGGGCAATGTGTCATCATCGCGTTTTTTCTTTTCTTCTTGTCCTTCTGCGTATGAAGCTGTGTACTGCACATCACATGGATGGTGTATGTGGGCAGAAACTGATGTGCAAATGATAATTTTCCCAGAATATCAGTATATGTCATATTTGTCATATGTCATGGTGGTGACTAGACACCAGAGAGGAGGGGGAAGGAAAGACACAGAGAGACATAGATGGATATGAAACGAGAGAAGATGGAGAAAGAGACTTGGAACTAAGGAAAGGGATATTTTTGTTTATTTACCACAAACCAGGAGCAATTATGAATTACTTAAAGGATAACGGGGAGAGAGAGAGAGAGAGAGAGAGAGAGAGAGAGAGAGAGAGAGAGAGAGAGAGAGAGAGAGAGAGAGAGAGAGAGAGAGAGAGAGAGAGAGAGAGAGAGAGAGAGAGAGAGAGAGAGAGAGAGAGAGAGAGAGAGCACATACATTTTTTGTTTTGTTTTTGGAAATGTAAACGTATGTTTTCTCTTGCCAATAAAGCCCTTTGAATTGAATTGAATTGAGAGAGTGAGAGATGCAACAAAAAGGGCAAGGTGACAGGTAATTAAGAGCTACAGAAAGGATGATGAACATGAGTGAGATGGGTGAGGAGAGTGTGTCTGAGTGTGAGAGATCATTAACAGAGGTATGAGAAAAATATGACAGAGAGACACACAGGAAGTGAGAGAAGACACACGGTGACAGAGCATTAGAAAGGCTGCCTGGCTCCAGACCATAGGCCCCGCCCACTCCACTGAGTGGACTGCTTCTCTGCTTCAGTGTGATGATTAGGCTATGAGAAAGGGTGACTTGGGAGAGTGGAAGAAAGAGTGTGTGTGTGTGTGTGTGTGTGTGTGTGTGTGTGTGTGTGTGTGTGTGTGTGTGTGTGTGTGTGTGTGTGTGTGTGTGTGTGTGTGTGTGTGTGTGTGTGTGTGTGTGTGTGTGTGTGTGTGTGTGTGTGTGAGAGAGAGAGAGAGATGGAGGGTGTTACAATTACCGCATCCTTCTAATCTCAGATCCCCTTTAAGTGCTCTTGTTTACAGACAAGACACAAGTCATCCCATGGTCAGCATCGTTGCCAAGGTTATAACCAACATGTAATCTAGTGCAAACAGTCAATTATCCGTTCCAGACTGTCATCACAAGAATAAATCCATGGGATTAAACCATGTTGCCCTAATGATGCTGTTTGTTTTGCTTTACTTTGTCCCCGAATTACCTCCAAGTACAGAAAAATATATAAATAATTACACTATAGTGCAATTTTGTTTATCATAAATCAATCAATTGAATGTATTTATTTACCTCAGGAAATGATAACTGTAACTCGTACAGATAACTACTCTAATCCGTTGTCACTCTATCGGGACAGAAATGACAGTTGATGGAGGGCTGACCTCTTAAACTGTTAAATGGGGTCTTTCTTGTTTGACTAGCAAGTCTTACAGTAGCACAGGAAAAAAGGCTGATCACACGATTCTGCTATCTAAATAAAGCAACACATAGAAAAAAAACACACACAAAAAAACACCAATGTCATACATCATCCCCATTCTTTTTTTTTCTTGAAAAGATTCTCTCCAGTGTAAACTATCAAATGAAGGAGACATGTCACAAACAATGTGATATAATTTCTACTGTGGCTGAGATATGACAAATCCACAGAGAGAATTAGGTGAGCAATCTAACTGAAATATGCTTCTCCACAGAAGAGGAAGATATTAGAAATGAAAATATGGGGGGGAAATGTCTGTTCCAGCCAAGCAATGCGATTGGTTAGAAAGGTGTGTCAATTGTGCATTCAAAAACTCTTGCTCATCGGCCCGGAACACTGGCGTAGCGGTCCGGGCACCTAGGCTAGCCTGACAGCGCGTTGTTTGTTCGAGTCCCGATCCCGATGGCCTTTGCAGCATGTCACTCCCCATTTCTCTCTCCCCATTTCCTGTCAGCCCACTGTCCTATCTAAAGGCATAAAAAGCCCCCAAAAAATAAAAACCCATCTTGCTCATCATGGAGTTAATTAAATAAGCAGATGCTGAGCTAACTAATATTAACAAGGGAATTAATTAAGCATGATCTCCATTTTTCTTGTTCCTTATTATTGCTGAATCTGATCACTGGTTGCTAAGCAAAGTAAAGCCACATAATAACGAAACAACTTTCTCAATTGCTATGTTTACTCTATTCTCTGATTGGTAACCGGAGTTAATTAGCCGCATGATCCAATCTTTCTGGTTGTTTTATATTCTTGTGTGTTTAATAAAAATGGAATAAGTGGAGAAAGATAGAAGGAAATCAGAAGATTGTAACTAAAGCTGTGGTTCTCAACCTTTTCTGGATCAGTGCCCACTTGTATATCTCAAAAGTGCTCATGGCCCACCCATCTGACCAACAAGTGGTCAGATGGGTGTTTGTGTGTGTGTGTGTGTGTGTGTGTGTGTGTGTGTGTGTGTGTGTGTGTGTGTGTGTGTGTGTGTGTGTGTGTGTGTGTGTGTGTGTGTGTGTGTGTGCTCACGCGCGCGCATGCATGCGTGTGGGCACACTTGTGTTAATATGGTAAATAATATTGATATATTGATCTATTCATCAAATATATGGGATGTGTAAATTAGAAACAACACTCATATTTGTCATTGAGTAATGGATGCATAAATAGATGCACGCACGCACGCACGCACGCACGCACGCACGCACGCACGCACGCACGCACGCACGCACGCACGCACGCACGCATGCACGCACGCACGCACGCACCCCACACACACACACACACACACACACACACACACACACACACACACACACACACACACACACACATAGTGAAACACAGATTGCCAATTGTCAATAGAAGGCAATCAGCTTATTGTATGAGGCTCATCCAACTTGAACTGATTAATATATCAATGACTCGCAAAATTACACATGTTAGAGCATAATTAGAAGATAACATCACTAAAATATATTGGTTTTCAATGCATTACATAGCAGCATATCAACTCTGATTATTACTGTAACAAATGTATATGAATTACGGGTAAGGTTGGTGTTGCAGGGTTGGAGTTAGGGCTGTAACGATCATATAAGTTGCAGATTAATTGTCATACAAATAATTGTGATTAATGATTTAATTGTGTTTTTGGCATTGAACATTGTAACAAATGTTTGCCTTTTAGGTTTTGTATACAAACATTGCACAGGGCAGATATGACAAATAACTTAGATATATAAAGAAATGACTGACATATTTAATAATTGCATACTTTTTAAATATTTTAAGATTAGAGGAAATAGCAGATCTATAAAGCTTGCAACGTGTCGCATTGTGACGCGTTGTGAGCTTGTAGCTCTGCTATTTCCGCTATTTTGGATTTTATTTTGAAAATGTATGAACATTGTTCAACATGGAAACGACTAAGACGAAATAATAATCACAAAAAGATTGTGATTATCTCAAATAATTGCGTTTAGGCGATGATAAAATAATTGGAGCAGTTCCTACTCTCTCTTCCATTGAGCCCCCACTTCTTATCTGACAACAGCTGAGACCCCCACACATGCATGCACATGCTTGCTGCGGGGTCCTTGTGCATGAGGATATTTTGGAATGCAACAACACGTCAAACTGTATTTATCAACATTAAAATACATAAATAAGAGTGTAGGGGCAGATACTCACAAATAAAAATAGTGTTTAAAAATGTTTAGAGAAGTTGTTAAAAATGATGTGGAATGTTACAATTGAGAACAATATGAGAGAATAAGGATAAATATAAATAACTTTTGTTTAATTGAAAAAATAATACACAGTATGACTCTTAAGCCCCCTTCTCTTTTTGTCTTTTCTTTTTTTCAATATGATGAAAAATAGCTTCTTTTCTCCAGTATGGGAGTACAAGTCAGATGTAAATATTTGTATATTGTCACTTGGCGTTGCTTTAACGAATGCATGCACACTCAGCAAAACCCTCTATAGGGAAATTAAGAAGAAGAAAAAAAGGCAACAGGTGTATTCCTGAGGGATGCACAAAGTAGCAGATGTATGACAGGAAGAAATATGGAGAGGACAATAAAACAACAGGGATGGATGGCCATTGAACTACCTCTCTAAAAAGAACACACAGTTGACTGTAAAGGAGCTCTCTTAATGAACCACATTAACCCCCATGGCGTCCATATTCTGTGGGAAACATTTGGCGAAAATAGTAGATCTACAAGCTTGTAGAGTATATAGCGCCCCGGGGGACACCGGTAAACATAGTGGTGGTGTAAAGTACAGCAGTGGTGTAAAGTAACTAAGTACATTTACTCAAGTACCGTACACATTGAGTGACAAAACCGGCTATAGCCGTTTTTTTCAAATACACCCGTCGAGTGCCAAAACCGGCTATAGCCGTTTTTTCCAATTAATTATTTATTTTATTATTTTCCACAAGGGGCACTCTAACGCAACTTAGGAATGATCCTAGGACCTGTAAAATGGAATGGACGGATGTGAATCCTACGGAGCCCTCCATTGGCCATTGAGGGGGGGGGAAATGAATGCGTTCCCTCGAATTACTAATTATATTAGTAATTTGAGGGCACGCATTAAAAAAAATCCCCTCAACGGCCACTCCAGGGCTCCGTAAAATCCAGTCCAAAAAACGTCCGTTCCAATGATAGGATCTTGAGAAAATATATAGTGGTCAAAACAAGCCATTTTCGACGTGTGATCACTCTGCAATGGCGGATTGCGCTAGAAATATTATTGTTCCAGTCGTTAGACAGGACCCTTGACCATCGCGCAGACACCCTTTGTTTACATCCGGGTCCTCGTGGTGGCTTCTACAGCTCTAAACAGATCGGCGTAAACGGTAAGAAGCGCTGGCACTGGATGTACCCTGTTTTAAAAAAAACTCCACCAAGTACAATTTTGAGGTATTTTTACTTTACCGGAGTAGTTCAAATGTTCAACTCCACTACATCTCAAAGGCAAATATTGTTCTTTTACTCCACTGTAATTATTTGAAAACTTTAGTCTCTAGTTTTGATTATTACAAAACACTTCAAACCTATATACTTTGGCAATTTGAGAATAGCCAATCCACCAACTCACTTCACTTGTGAGCTTTTGAGTGTTGTGAGCTCATAGATAATTTATAATCAATAGTATATAGATTATGATTATTGTATTGTATCATTTTGGATAATTGCATAAAGTATGATGTATTTGCTCAGAAGGGACAGTTCTGTAACTGCTGATATAAGATGTCCTTGCTCCCTGGCCTACTCTTTCTTACCCATGAAAGTTGTGGCTACAGTTTATCCATGATGCGTTAGCCCAGACAACCTTGCCACCAAAATGAGCCTTCGCCCCTATTCATGTTGATATTATATTGTGGGGTGGGCTTAATGAAAGATAAACTGTCTGTTATATTGATGAACATTTTGTATTACAGTAGAGAATATTTTTGATGCTGTACCACCTTGTCTCTCCTGTGCAAATAATTAAGTAAACCTGATTATTATTTAAGACTGACTCTGTGTTACTTCTTTTTACGGTAATCCTTTTTGAAAGGATACTTTCCTGTTTTTTCCTAAGTTATCATGAGCTTTCAATACTTTTGTACTTTTACTCAAGTAAATTTTGAATACCGAACTTGTACTTGTAACAGACTATTTCTACAATAGGGTATTGATACTTTTACTTAAGTAAAACATTTGAGTACTTCTTCTATCACTGGTATAATAGGGTGGTTGAGACTCTATAGGCTCATTAGAGGCGATCGCACACTGAGGTCGTGTTGAAACTCTTCACTACTGCTGGACTGAGTTGGGTTTCAGGAGTAAAATTGTTTATTTCGGGACGAGGGAGAGGTGGAGGGATGCAAAATTGAGCAAGGGCGGCGAAGAGGGACTCTTTGGGGAATGAGGAACAGCAGGAGTTTTGGATCAAAGTTCTCTTTTATTTCCAGTGCAACAAAGAAACAAATTAAGCTGCTTGTCATGCGTAAAGGCGTAATTATGTTAGCCATGCGGAAAAATGCAGGTGTCCAAGTAAAATTCCCGATCACTTTCAGACAGACAGACAGACAGACAGACAGACAGACAGACAGACAGACAGACAGACAGACAGACAGACAGACAGACAGACAGACAGACAGACAGACAGACAGACAGACAGACAGACAGACAGACAGACAGACAGACAGACAGACAGACAGACAGACAGACAGACAGACACACACACACACACACACACACACACACACACACACACACACACACACACACACACACACACACACACACGTAGCATTAAGCTTAGAGGTAAAACATAGTTCAGATAAGGTAAGATACTGCATTGTGTGCGTGTGTGTGTGTGTGTGTGTGTGTGTGTGTGTGTGTGTGTGTGTGTGTGTGCGCGTGTGCGTGTGCGTGCGTGTGTGTGTGTGTGTGTGTGTGTGAACTCAGGTTCAGGAGGCGGATACTAATTGATGACTCTTTGGACTAGATTAGAAGTAAAGTGAGGAGGAGACTGATTACCTGGTGGTCCATCTCCTCACTCTGCAGTGTCATGATGTGTGTGTCTTCCTGTCACCACCTCTGTGTGTCACCTCCAGCATGAGTTGAACAGTAATGAGCTCCAGTGGGGGTGTGTGCTGTCAAAGAGCACGTTTGTGTGTAGTTGTGCATTTCTTTTAATAATAATAATAATAACTTGAATTTATATAGGGTCTTTCAAAAACCCAACAACGTTTTCATTTCAACGTAAAAAAAATAAACAAACTATTTTCCACAAGCCTGAGTAAACAAGTGTCTCTTCAGTGCGGACTTGAAAGAGTCCAATGTTGGCGTCTGGCAAATCTCCATGGGGAGAGAGTTCCAGAGGGCAGGGGCTGCCACACTGAAAGCTCTATCGCCGAGGGTCCGCTTATTGCTGTGAGGGATGGTAAGGAGCCCCAAGTCAGAAGACCTCAGGTGCCGCACCGCTGGGGAGTAATCCTCGAGGTCTGACAGGTGCTGTGGACAGGTACCGTTAACCTTTGTGTATACATGCAATACACACACTACATCTGTGTGTATGTGCATGTGCGTATCCATACGTATAATGTATGTCTGTACACATTTGTTTCGGTATGCACTTCTGCTTGTGTGTGCGCCCGCGTGCATTCGTGCGTGTGTGTGTGTGTGTGTGTGTGTGTGTGTGTGTGTGTGTGTGTGTGTGTGTGTGTGTGTGTGTGTGTGTGTGTGAGATTAACATCTGTCACTGTGACTGTCTTCTCCTTTGAACCATGAAGCAGCAGTGAGGATCGTGGGAGCTCTTTACTTTTGTTATGGTTCCACAGTCCAAGAGGAGAGCAGTGGTTAGACACCTGATCCATCATCCACCATTAAACAACAAAACAGCACCAGAAATGTAATGTATATATCGTTGGGTGGAAACCTCATATGTCCAAAACTGTTACTTTTCAGTATTCAAATTCAAAAATAGCAAAACAATGACTTGTGCTACTTTGTAAATGTGGTCACTGTGTGACACTGTAGTATGACAAACTAGGGCATTAACTTACAAAAAAAAATACATAAAAAGTTACGTAGATAAGAGGTAAGATCCTTACGTGACGAATAAACAAACCAAAAATGTTTCTGTGAAACTTACAAGCTTGTTTGAACAAGCCTTTAATCGTCCAAGATAAATGTTTTTTTTATTTTTTTTATTGGAGGATAAACCCCTTGCGATGCATCGTCTCGTCTTCCAGGGGGTCCTCAGGCACAACATACAAACAATGACGCTTAATCTTAGTTTACAATAACACTGCCGTGTGTTGTTTGTTTCATTGCTGTTTGTGCACCCTTGAGTTTGAGAGGGTATCGCATGAGGCTAATACCAACTCCTAGAAAATAATGGACAGATTATTTTTAGTCTATGGAGTCCACTCACTGACTATCAGCAAAATAGAGTGTGTGTGTGTGTATGTGTGTGTGTGTGTGTGACTGTGTGTGTGACAGTGTGTGTGTGTGCGTGCGTGTGTGTGCCATTACAGTAATTTACATTAAAGAAAGTTATCGGTGTTTGTTGGCCTTTCTTGACTGACAACAAACGCTGGTACCTGTTTATGTTTAAGGCAGTTGATGGGACTTTATCACTGTATATTAAATCTCTGCTGGAATGGAATCGAATCTCTAACATATAGGACACACTCCAATGACTGACTCAAGCTGAATTAAAGACTGAAATGGGAAAAACAGCCTTTTATTTTAGTGCCCCAACCACTTGGAATGACCTACAGCTTAAATAAAAGATCTGTTCTCCCATAACATACGATCAATTTAAATATTTGATGGATTTGAATCTATGACGGAAACTTCCCCCTAACCATAACCAAAATAATGTGCCAAAACCACAACCAAAATAACTTAAGCTTAAACAAAATAATACCCTAACTTTAACCAAAGTCACAACAAAATAGCTTACCGTCACCATAACCAAAATAACAACCTTAAAGAAAATAACTTACCCGAACCTTAACCTTAACCTTACCTTGACCACCATAACCTTGGGACTGTGACTATCTGTGGAAACGATATATGCCCCCCATGTTTTCTAATTCCGACGCAGTGACGAAGTGACAGCAACAGTGACATAGACTAACTGTTTATCTGTTTATATGTGTGTATAGGCTATTGTATGTTTATATTGTTTCTTCCATTTTTCTCCTTTTTAGTTTTTACTGCTGTTGTAAACCAAATTACCCCTGGGGCAAAGTAACCAAAAGAACTGACCCTAGACTTAAAGGAGAATTTTGGACTAAGGTTTTCTTACTTTTTCTCTGATGTTATGATATCTTAGGATGAATGGTACAGTAGAAAATTTTCATAACTCTATCCCGGGTCCGCCACAGCTTAAAACGTGTGCGGATAGGCCTTGCGCTAGATCGCGTATTTTAATAGCATTTTGTTTTTTTAGTTTTTTTAGATCTGACGTTCATAGTGACAGAACACTATGCAAAAAAAAACAACTAAGTCTCGCTAGACGAGATTGAACTCTCGAGATTTCGATCTCGTCTAGCGGGACTTAGAGAGAGAGAGAGAGAGAGAGAGAGAGAGAGAGCGAGAGAGAGAGAGAGAGAGAGAGAGAGAGAGAGAGAGAGAGAGAGAGAGAGAGAGAGAGAGAGAGAGAGAGAGAGAGAGAGAGAGAGGCTGGCACATTCACATATTCATATATACACAGGTTATGGTTGGTATGGTTGGTTATGTATAAAAACCAACACAAATTAAAACACATACAGTTACACATATTAATGATGCATAGTTGCATACTCTTATCTGCAACACTGCAACACATGCATATGGTGTACCCACACATAGGCCTTGTACGGCTATGCATTAAATATTCAGACAGATGTTTGAAACGCATCACATGAAATAAATATAAGAAATATAAGGGCATAAATAATTTATATGCAATTAGAGGATACACATACACATAAGCACACAAGGTCGCTAGCTTCACCAAACACACACACACACACGCGCACACGCACACACACACACACACACACACACACACACACACACACACACACACACACACACACACACACACACACACACATTTCCTGCCGTTTCAATGAGTTGAGTAAGTATACAGGGACCGGCTCCAGTCTACCTTTTGCCTCTGCAACTCCACTCAGTGCAGCGGAGCAATGCTGTCTAAAATTAGCTGATAGGAGTAATCTGGAAGGGCTGATTATCTTTAAGGCGCCAAGGCCTCCTGGCAAACATCAACAAAGCAACTCCCCTCTGATCGGCGCATTTAAAAGTCAAATCCCTCTTAAAGCTGGCCCGTACGGCCGGCTAATAGCTAGGAGTGGAGACTCATTAGCTTGCTTATCGATGGAGTATACAATGCGCGCCAGAGCCATTAGGCTTAATAAAGGCAGGGGGAGGTAGACATGGCCGAAAGCTGCGTTCTCACAGCGATAGCTGTTGCTGAAGCAGGACCTACACGTGTGCATCCAGAGTCCATTAGTTGTACTGCAGTGGCCCTGCAGAATTGCAAATTTAGTGGTCTGAATTGACATGCTGTAATGGAAAACTTGTGTGTGTTTGACCTTGCCCACTTCAATCTACTGTATCTCCTCTTTCTGTTAATCTGTCAGTCTCAGGGAGGTCTGTAGCCTACTTGTGAGGGTTACTTGCACTCTGTGAGTTTTTAAATGATACTAGTGGTATTGGTCATCATTGGTTTAGCCAACAATATCATTTCATTTTAGATGTTTGAGGAAGCCATTGGTTTCCATTCACTTCAGTGCAGTATAAGAATTGACTTGCAGAGATGTGAAACTTGCTTGGGATAGGTGTTTAAAGTCATGTTATAATTGGGTTTTTGATGCACTTGAAAAGTTATTCTTAACATCCATGAATTTGTTGAATTTCAAGTTGGATTTTGTCATCTTTAAGCGAAATCAAATAAATATTCAAAAATGTAAATGAAAATAAAGCAAAAATAAAATTAATATGGCATGCTTTGGGAAATGGTCAGCAGTAATGTCAAATATACCATGACTCATAGACATTGGGTTAACATGCAATGCACCTGGTATGGTTCAAGGTAAATGTATTCCCTCACTTATTGTTGTACAGATTGTCTTTTAAATACATCTCAGTCCCTCTTTTCTCTTTCTGGTGTGCCTCAACAAGTCTTTGTCAAAGGGATCATTAAGTAGCGTAATTCCTTTTGATTGCCTGACTGATTGGTTGATTGATTGGAGAGAACAGATGGTTGAGTCTAAAAGACAATCTTAAGAGAGGCAGATGTTGTCACCATGACACCATCTCTCCGCAGGGCGACAATAAAACTATTTTAAAAAGGCCCCCGTAAAATACCATCACAAACACAATGGAGGTCCTTTACAATGGCAATCTGTCACAACACTAAACAATAGTTTAAGGCCTAACACATCCTGATGCTCTAGCTGGCTAATACGAGGCAAAGGTGCCAAATTAAACTAAGCTAAACTAAACTAAACTAAACAACAAAGGCAGACAATGTTGCATTTATGCCCACTAAAGCCTTGAAAGCAAGAAAGAAAGAAAGAAAATCTGTCACGAAGTGCATGAATATAGAAACTGTATTGTATTTAGCGAACTGAACAAATATGCATTTGACATACAGATAGTCTTAGTCATACAGTAATTGCAAGGCCACAAACAATGAATTAGATGTGGTAAGCACTGTTGGATGAAAGTCTTCAAATCGTCATGTGGATTATGAAGCCGAGCCACAGTCTGCAGAGATACACAATCAGTCACAATGTATTTTTAAAGACACAAAAAATTATTTGAGAATATACTTTGGACCCTGGAAGTATTTTTGCAAATTAATACATTTATTATAAATTATGTTTTGGTCCTGCAAAACAAGGTTTTTATATGTATATTCTGAACCATTCAATATTCGTTTCCTGTAAGGTCTACAGGACCATTGTGCCAATGTGATTCTGATGGAGTTACGGTCAAAACATTTTTTTCCATGGTCTCTGAACTAAGTTTGAAAGTTTGTTTATTGACAAACAGCTTGCCCACAGACATAATACTTGACATTGGATTCAGTACAGAGTCAGACCTTACTTCCTCTCTGAAAGAAAATGGGAACCTTCTTCTGATGCCCTAGCCCTTTGTCCAAAGGTTGCATCTTTCTAACTTCTTTCTTCTTTCTAACCTTGGTAAGGAGAGAAATAATACAGGAAACCAAAGTATGTGAAAAAAAAGCACCTCTGCTCCAGTTGTCCAAAACACTTTCTTTTCAGGAAATGGAAAAAAATAACCTGTAGTTATTGTTTAGTCACAAGCCCTTGTCAATACCTTTCATTGGTTCAATATTTATAAAATCCACAGACACACTTACAGTAACCACTTTCACTTTTCGAAATGTTCACAAAAATAGCAGATCTACAAGTTCACAACATTTCAGATTGGCTATTTTTGCAACTTTTGTTTGTGACACTGTCATATGACAAAGTAGCTAGGGCATTTATTTACGAAAATAATGTATAAATGAAATATGGAGAGTTTTTATTAGTAACATTACAGTAACATTATGCTTTGTAATGGCCCCTATGTCTATGTTGTCCTTGCTTCCACCACAACAGTCGTCACTGTACTCCAAGGCAAGAGAAGAGAGGAGGGGATTGAGGAGGGGAGGAGAAATTGTCAGAGCAGATGAGAGAGAGAAAAAATGGAGAGGAGACGAGGTGAAGAAGAAAGCACAGGGGAAGTGAGGAGTGATGGGAACAGAGAAGAGAAAGATTAAAGAAAAAGGAGCACAAGAGAGAGAGAGAGAATTGAAAGACAAGAAGTGGAAATAGATGATGGGGGACCATTACAGCACAGAAGAAAGAGAGGAGAGGGAAAGAGAGGAGAAAAGAAGAGAAGAGAGGAGAGGAGTGACAGTGATGGTGACGGTGTCAGCTAGAATGTGACTTTCTCCCCAGGAGCTCAGAGTGGTTCTGCACCACTGCCCTGAGCAAATAGTTGGGATTAATATCCCATATACTGTGTGTGTGTGTGTGTGTGTGTGTGTGTGTGTGTGTGTGTGTGTGTGTGTGTGTGTGCGTGTGCGTGTGTGTGTGTGTGTGTGTGTGCGCGTGTGCGTGTGCGCGTGTGTGTGTGTGTGTGTGTGTGTGTGTGTGTGTGTGTGTGTGTGTGTGTGTCTCTGTACTGTTTGTATCTGAGAAGAATTCCTTAGTGTGCAGTGAGTTTTAGCTGTGACTGTGAGTCTACATGTAACTGGCAATTTCGTATGCATATTCACACGTGTGTGTGCGTGCCTGCGTGCGTGCGTGCGTGCGTGCGTGCGTGCGTGCGTGCGTGCGTGCGTGCGTGCGTGCGTGCGTGCGTGCGTGCGTGCGTGCATGTCCACTTCGTACAACTTATACAATCTTTAAGAAATTAACACATGATCATGCTCTGTAGCCCAGTTTGACCACAGTTTTGAATCAAGAGGAATACATCTGGCAGTTGCTTCAGTCACAAAGACTGCTGAACTGGCTGGTGTTTCAATGGGAACAGTGAGTATAGCGACAGAAATGCCACTAAATGAGTATAGTGGCATTTCAATCTATGGGTAATTCATCTGTAAATAGTGTCCGAAAGTGTGGTCGAAAGCATCCCTTCATTGACCATAAGGTGCTTACACATAAATGCTAGAACCACATGGTCGCTGAAACTCTGCGGCCCAGTAGACCGCCCCCCCCCCCCCCCCCCCCCCCCCTCCCTCCCTCTCCTCCCTGTGTGTTTCTCTACTCACTTGCTCCCGTTGCAGTCAGACTCAGACGGTCAGAAATAGTTCCCTGTGATTACAGCTCTGAGTCTGAGTTTGTTTGTTTTCTTTGACTCTATTTGGTTGATTTGCTACTGGCGATTTAGTTTTATTCTATTTTGCAGAGACAGAGAGATAAAGCCACCTGTCTGCTTCTGTACCCTAAAATGTTAAAATTGGATGCTACATAGTATGTCCATGTGTATAAAAGAGACTTTGCACTTTACTACTCAGTTTACACATTTCACAGCGTTAGCTGGAGGCAAAACAAGGGAATGATTTAGCGACCCTGGATGGGGAATTTCAATGGGGGGGTTATTGGTCAATTACAGCCACAGGGAGGGTTCTACCAGCAGCAGGTGGCTCTGTGAATGGTTGGGAGGCTGTTGTATGCATGGGGGCCTGTGTGGAAATTGGAGACAGAGTATATGTGTGTGTTTATTAGTTATGCCGGCCCGGTAACTTGTCGTGGAGTGAGATGCTTTCCTATTAATATCATCATAAGTTTCAGTTGGATAATAAAGCTGCGTCCCTGCCTCAGGTTTATGGAATCGTTAGAGTAGTAGGCTATTGCATTTGAAGAGGCTGTAGACAGGCGATCATCAAAAGTGATTGGGTTTCTAGCGCACAATTATCCACAAGTTTCCTAGGGCATGGTGGGCATCACTCCCTGTCGATTTGATCCCTGATACCTGATCAAATTGACAGGAAGTGGTGCCCACCATGCCCTAGGAAACTTGTGGATATGTTATATATCTCTGCTGTCCAGCCTGAAACCGCTAACTCCAAAACGCTCATTGTTCAGGAAACGAGAAAACAAAATATACGTTTTTCAGGAAATGAAGAAAACCTTATATTTTTAAAACAAATCAATACTGCCTCATCAAAGTTGGTATAGTGACTTTATATATTGTCAGATACTTGCATGTGTCATTATATTATCAACACTTTACCCAAATCGCGGGTAAATCAACACTTTACCCAGCGCTAGTGGAGTTAGTAGTTTCAGACGAGCAGAAATCAAGCTGAAATGGAGTTGTTGTCCAAACAACAATAGCTCCACTCGCTGCTGAGGGAGAGGTTTCAGCGCGACAGAAATGCTATGAACGCCTTTCTTCTTGTCACATTGCTCTCCTCATTAAACACTTCATAGATTTTAGAAATATAATTACTTGTTTTCATAACATTAGCGTCAGTGCTAAGTTTGATAAACAGGTACACTGCATAGTTTTAACAGACTACGGGGAGTTTGTAACGTGATCCTCCTCCTGGCTCACTGCGCAGCGCGCTCTACTCATGCTGAGAAAAGCAGCACTGGAGAGGAGAGGGGGGAGTTGTTTGTTTTTGACGGACAGTTTGAGGATCCAATGGAGTTGGGAGTTTTCGTCAGAGGCGCTTTTTAATACTTTTCATTGGTTCAAATGTTTTGATTTTTTACACAGACGTAAAGGGTGTTCAATAGCGTTGATTTATGAAAAAAATAAAAAAAGCTGAAAATGGAGTTAGCTGGTTCGTCCCGGACACCGACGATATGTAATGTGTATTACTGTATACTAGACCATACCCGTAGGGGGATATGAGCACCCAAAGTGTGCAGTTTGGCTTATGCGCTGAGAACAGACAGTTTATCAGGGATCGAAAGTGAGTTTGTACTGTGTAGTGCAGTGGTTCTCAAACTTTTTCATGGCAAGGACCCCCAAATTGACACTTGTTAGCCCGCGGACCCCCATTTGAAAAGATATGCCAGGGACCCCCATAAGAGAAGTTTTTTTTACGGCTCTAGCAGTGAATCTCAACCATTTTAATTTCAAGGACCCCCAGTTTGACATGCATTAGGGCTACGCACCCCCATTTAATGGCATTTCTATCCCTTGGACCCCAGTTTATATCGTAAAATGTATGTTAATTTAACTCTGAGAGTGTACAAATGGAACCAAATGGACCCGTTAGAGTCCATTTGGTTCCATTTGTACACTCTCAGAGTTACAGACCCATAAGGGTCCATTTGGTGCCTAATCTATCATTTAGCTGGGGACCCCCTGGAACTCCCTCAAGGACCCCTGGGGGTCCCCAGACCCCACTTTGAGAACCAATGGTGTAGTGTGTACACACACACGCACATCCCGTCGTGGAGGAACAGAACACACACAAACACCCGCGCATATAAAGATCTAACAGGCGGAGCCGTTCCCCGTCGGCCGTCGCCAACACACACACGCGCGTGCGAGCCGTCGCGAGCGAGCGCACACAAACAAACACACACACACACACACACACACACACACACACACACACACACACACACACACACCACGGTACATCCTCATGCGGCCCGTGGCCCGTCGCGAACACACACACACGGGCGTCGTGCAAACACAAATAATGTACATTGTGACACGTGCCTCCCCAACGTGCATGCGCACGTGCGTGTCCACGCATACACGGCCGCGGACCCAAGTTGTGGTGCGATCATCTCCCCCCCCCACCCACCCACCCACCCACCACGGAGGCAGCCACGAAATGTGGCTCTCTGGCGAGAGTGGGTGGGGTCTATGGTGTAGAAGCACGCTTTGGTGTTGCCATGTTGTTCTATTGTAAGCGGTTTAGGGGCCATATTGGTGGTAGTGTGTTTTGGCGTTGGTTGTGAAAGTGCAGGTGGGTGTGGGGACGCGTTGTGAGCTTGTAGATCGGCTGTTTTCCAAGAGGCAAGGTATATGTGTGAAAGCGCTTCGTTTGGCCTTCTTTTCATAGACCTTGTTGCTTGTAGGGTTCGTTTCGTTTGGCCTTGTTTTCATAGACCTTGCTGCTTGTTTCTCGCGCGAAACCTGGCAACGACACATGCGCAGTTTGATCGGGCACAGACGACCCAAGACACCAAGACCGACAGAGGTTACGCAAACGCAAATTATGGTATGATGATTATGGTATGATGTTGTCCCTGCAGTGCCCCCATCCACAGGGCACCTGGTGTCACTGAATGGTTTGACACATATAAACATGATGTGAATCATATTCATATCATATTCATATCATATGCCTTTGCAGTCACCAGATCTCAACCCAGTTGAACACTTATGGGAGGTAAGACGGCGCTCTCCACCACCATCGTCAAAACACCAAATGAGGGAACAGCTTTTGTTAATGGTATTCCATACGTCACTACAGATTACAGTTCCAGAGAGTTGCTCAAGCTATGCCAAGGTATTCAAGTTGTTTAGCTTCTAGTGGAACAATATTGCTAAGGCACGTGTAGTTGTTTCCCTTAATTTGTCACCCGTTTGTATATATATGTGTGTATAGCCTATATGCGTGTGCATAGTACATAATGTCTGGTAGAGAGAGGACTGTGCTAGCTGTCACCCAGGGATCCACTGCAGCAGCTGTTTATTAGAGCCATTAGAGCCAAATCAGGCTCTCTAATTGATATTCCCAGGATCCCCAGAGCTCTGTAATCGGTGTACCTGTGCCCTGATTGGTTACTTGATTGTAATTGATTAGTTGGCTCAAGTGCTGGGGGACATGGAGACAATGGGTAAATTCACAATTGGCCGGGAGGGACATGGCTACAGAGTGGGGGGTGGGGTGGGGTGTACATGTGCAAGTGAGCTGTGCTGGCATTTAAATGGCAGATAATAGCCTCTTTTGTAACCCTTCCCCCACTCTCTTCCATAAGCATGCAGAGAAAGGTGTCTTAATGCGATTAGCATAACCTATGGAGCAGGGAAAGACAGGGAAAGGCCATACCTAGCCTTTTAAAATGGCAGATAATAGACTGCCTTAACCCTTACCTGACTCTGTCTGTGTCTCTGCAGGTATGATCCTGCGGGGGCCTTGTGGCTCGAGCCCCTGGGAGAAATGACGAGCCCCCCACCACAGTCTCCGTCGATTTAGGCTACATACCATTACAGTAGCTCGCCCACTGGCTCGGACAACCTGTCCACTCATTGGTGGGGCGCACTCCCTATAGGCATCCATTCCACTGGTGTGGCCCGCTCCCATAGGCATCCATTCCATTGGTCTGGCGCGCTCCCAGCATGCAAATGTATAAGGCTTTGTCTTCACCTGGCAGGTAGAGTATAAATTAGGACAGAGAATGGCTTGACCACACTCATTATTGTACAGCAAGATGAAGCTACCTCCAGCCAAGAAGAGATTCACCCAGAAGACCCTACATTTCGCTACGCCCGCCAGCCTGAGACCCCAGGACCTGCCGAGGCGGCAAAGGACAGCAGAGACGCCAGCAAGACCCGCCTGGTGCCGCCAGCACTAGAACCAAGACCTGCCGACGGGCTGCCGGCAAAGACGCAACATTTCTTCACTCCCAGGCCCAGCGAGACCCCAGGGCCAGAACCTGCCGAGGCGGACAGCACAGCCATTGCCGCTGCTGCAGCGAGCACGAGCAGTGGCCGTGACCCTGCCGAGGCGGGCAGCACAGCCGACACAACCAGCGGCCATGAATGAGTCATGCGTCATAAAAAGGCCTAGCACATTCATTGTAAAATCGCACCACTGTACTATTGGCAAAGTGTTAATAAAGTAGGCCTACTCGATGAAAAATCAACGAATCGAGCACCCCCGCAACAACTATGTGTCACCACCAGCACTGAGAGCTGTTCACTGAAATCTGACTTGTGTTGCACTAAGTAATTTGCGTTTCGACGATGAGCAACGCCATAGTACTGATGTCATAGACTGTCCTCCAACTACTCTGATAAAGGGGACTGCACTAAGTAGTCTGACAATGAGTACAACGGGTTCAACATAACCGCTGGGGTGTATGTTCTCAATGCATCACCCTAGTGACAGAAAAGGCCAGGGCTTTTGTCTCTCCCCTGTGAGAACTACCTGACTTGATCAATATGCATTATTTTCGTGTTTAAACATCAATTTTCAAAAGTAATTGAAGCTTACAATTCGTTTTTGAGATTAATTCAACGTGGTCTGATGCTAAAGTGTCAGAATTTGTCATTTGGTCCAAAACAAGAAATAGCCCACATCAATACTTATTGATATACAGAAATACAGAAAATACAGAAAAATGTAATTTTAGGGTGCCATGGTGGCACAGACATTTAGTGCACAGAACAAAATAACAGTGTCTAACCTGCAATAATATTGACTGTGTTATTAACACATCGGGTGCCAAACACGGTCTGAACCGTGTTTGCGCAGAGTAGCGGTCCGGTGCCGAACACGGTCCAGACCGTGAAATTTGTCTTTTTGTTTTTTTCGTTTTTCTCCACACGGGCGGGGCTAGAGCAGCTCTGGGAGTACCCATTGTGATCTTGAGAAGGATAGGCCAGATAGATCACCGGAAAAACAAAAACATGGCTCCCATCCACTTCCTGTCTATTTCCTTCTTTAAAACACCTATATCTCCGAATCTGTTTCCGGTGGGGAAAACCGGTCATGCGCGATGCGCGATCCCCCCCCATTGTAACTCGCGAGTGAAATGTTATCGTTCCAGGCTGTAGCCAGGGTCATCGCGCAACATGAATGGATGCTTTTTTTTACATGGATTTGCTCCTCGTGGAGTCTAGAGCTTTAAACAGCAAAGCGCAGTCAATGGGGAGAATGCTGGCACCCAACGTAAGTTGTTATGAAAAAATGCTGGCACCTGATGTGTTAATACTAGTGTTGAGTCAACAAGCATGACTTAAACATTACATTTATTTTTTATTTATTTTCACAAATATATTGCCTTTTGGCCACCATCCCAAATACCATTTGGTGTCATTTTCAAAATGTCTTTCTATACTGTGAAATGTGAACACCTAAAGTGCAGGCTCAGGCGGGACTCTACTTACATGTACACATGGATGCACTGCCATTAAACACGTGTGACATGCATCATTGACTATATGCATATCTTGGCTAATGGACTCTGTGTTAAATAATCCATTTCAAGCCAGGATGATGAGCGAGGAAAGATCTCAGTGGAGAGAGAGAATGAGAGAGAGAGAGAGAGAGAGAGAGAGAGAGAGAGAGAGAGAGAGAGAGAGAGAGAGAGAGAGAGAGAGAGAGAGAGAGAGAGACCGACCAACCTTGTTTACGGGGGAGGTGAAGGGAACAGTTTCAGGGACAGAGAAAGTTAGGGGTTAAAGGTAGTTAAAGACAGAGAGAAAGGTGGAATTAGAGGTTCATGGAAAGCTGGAGGAGAGAAGAAGCAGAGGTCAGAGAAGGTGAGTCAGAGGTGAAGATAAACAGAAGGAGAGAGATTGCTCATCCATGTGGGAGGAGTTGCACAATCGGGTGAAAAGAGAGATTGGTGGAAACACAGTAAGAACCATTTACATCTGAGCGTCTACAAATGGACGTGTCCATCAGGTCACATTTGTAGACCAAAACATTTATACAATTCCATACAGATGAAGAGAAGTGGAAGAGAAGTGGAGAAAAGTAGATTCATGAAGGGTAAATTCAATTGGCTGTCAAAACACACCCTGGATCTTCCTTACTCACTGGGACAGTTCTTTAGTCTTCACTATAGGCACACACACACACACACACACACACACACACACACACACACACACACACACACACACACACACACACACACACACACACACACACTCACACTCACACTCTCACACACACACACACACACACACACACACACACACACACACACACACACACACACACACACACACACACACACACACACACACAACACAGCCACATGAGTACACATGGGCCTATATTGTACATGCATGTGTTTGTGTATGTATGCACACACACGCACACACACACACACACACACACACACACACACACACACACACACACACACACACACACACACACACACACACACACACACACACACACACACACACACACAAGCGTACTTTCCCACATCCATCGCTCATCTTGCTGACGTTACCATATTATCATCTGCCGTTTGAAGATTTACGAGGATCGTGATCTCACTTTGATCAAATTCAACATGTTCTCCAATCCAATTTTCTAACTAAATTCCTCTGTTGAAGTGTGACTAATTGTGACTCGCAGCAATAATTTATGAGAAGGCAATTTCTTATTGCGTAGTCCTTCTCTATTTCCAACTATCCCCCTCCCCCTCACCCTCTTTTCCGATTTACTGTCCATTCGCTGCATCTGTTCTTTGCACATCTTATTTTTTTTACATTTCTAAATGTCTTTCTCTTTTTTTTGTACCAAGACATAAATCTATCTATTTTAATGTTAATTGGTGGCATATATAGGATCTAAATTCCGCCACTTATTAATGTAACGCAGAGCCTTTGAAGTTTATACACTTCTTAATGCTGCCTCCCTGGGTAAATGACACAAGACTGATGGGGAGAGAGAGAGAGAGAGAGAGAGAGAGAGAGAGAGAGAGAGAGAGAGAGAATAAAGGAAAGAGATACACAGTGCACTGGAGAAAGAGGGAGAGGCAGATGAAACAAAGAGAGAAAGTCAAGAGAGGAAGGGAGAGGATTTACTGGTAGTTAAAGACAAGAAGCGAGACAGAAAGAGAGGAAAGACAGGAGGAATGGATAAAAAAGGGGTAAAGTGATGGACGGAGAAAGACAACGAGTAAGATGGATAAAAAAGAGACATAGGCTACTGACTAACTGAACCAGAATGAAAGGTAGCCAAAGAGCAATAGAATCATAGAGAAGGTTAGTCTGGTAAAAACCTCATCACTTGAAACTAAAGTGGTGCAGAGATGAAAGTAATGACGAATGGCACAGAGGGCTGAGAAACTTTCCATTTTGAAACAGTGACACTCTATTCCAGATAATAGTAAAAGCATAGTCTACTGCTTTTAGAGGAGCAGGTAGGTTAACGCTGTTCAAATGGGGAGAAATACCGCACAATCAATATAACTCCATAATAGACTCCACCAAAAATATTTGGTGATTGGTCATTAAGGTAGCTCTCCACCAAACAGACTACTACAGATTTCAACAGACTGGCAGTCGAATGAAGTCGTGAGATCAGAAGGTGAGGGAAAAAAAAGTTTCTAATTGCACTTCAGAGCTGAAACACGGCTACTATGGTGCTAAAAATAGCCTAGTCTTTTTCACAACAAACGGCCATAATAAATAACTACCGTAGAATGATTAGGAAAAAAATGTAAGTCATGTAATTTCTGTTCAAGTAGCCTACACTGTAGGATACGCTACTCAGCAAACGAGCCTTGCGCATCTACGATGAAGTAAACCCACGTTTCATCATCATGATCATCATCATTGTCTCCGCCAGGCCGAAAGGCATGGCGAGAGAGTATGTTTTACCCCCTGTCCGTCCGTCCTTCCGTCCGTCCGTGTGTGTGTGTGTCCTGTCCGTGTGTTACCAGCTAATCTCCGGCACCGTTGGCCAAACTGCCAAACACTCCCTGGATGCCAATTCAGAACCTCTGCCTCAAATTTTTCACATGGGCCTATTATAGCGCCACCTGGAGGCCGATTTGTGCAAAACCCATTTTTTTATATTACTCCTACAGATTTAATCCAAACGTCATGCAAATTGGTACACAGTATCTCTATAGTCATGTGATAAACACGGATCTGTCCGATTTCCAATATTACATCCTCATTGGCTAAGGTTGGCTTCCAAAATTTGCGGGATTGGTCCGTTTTGAACAAAATGCCTCAAATCATGAACGCAGCTTGCGATTTCCGTGAAATTTCACAAACACATTCCCACTACGCCGAGGAACAAATGGCACTTGACATTTTTCAAATCAGCCTCATGGTGGCGCTATAAAAGGCCGATTTGTGTTTTTAACTATAACTGCACCGATCTGCATGAAACTTTGCATGCACACTCCCTAGAGGCCAAGGAAAAACAACTGCCCTGCATTTTTCACATTTGCCTTTTATAGCGCCACCAGGAGGCCCACTTATGTACAACACATTTTTGGATATTAAGCCTTCAAATTTTATCCAAATTTCACACAAATCGGTACACATGATCTCTATAGTTATGTGATCAAGATGGAACTGTTTGATTTTTCATATTTCATCCTGATTGGCTAACATTGACATCTAAAGTTTGCAAAAGTGGCCTGTTTTGAACAAAATGCCACAAATCATGAACGCAGCGTCCGATTGAGGTGACACTTTGCACGCAGATTCGCACTATGTTGAAGAACAAATGCCACCCTTTAACATTGCCCTATTATAGCGCCACCAGGAGGCCGATTTTTTCAACACTTTTCTTTTTTGTATTACTCCTACAAATGTTGTCCAATCATCACGCAAATCGGTACCCATTATCTCTATAGTCAAGTGATCAAGATGGTTCTGTCCGATTTTTCATATTCCACCCTGATTGGCGAATTCCGAACATTGTTGGCCCACAATAACCTACCTGACCTGGCGGAGACCTGTGCTCCGAGGAGCCTTTTTCTAGTTTTCAGCTGTGTTGGATTGAGGCGATCTACACTCACGTGCGCGAGCGCACAGTTCCACGCTTTGTGTCTGCATTTTGAGCATAGTGATGTGTATATACCATGGATATGCGCTGTATTCAGTCAAAAAATATAGGCCTACTGCATTTTAGAAAGGTTCCCTATATCAGCTAACCAGAGAGCTCTATCTCCTCTCCGCCAGCCCGCTGCCACCCGACGGTCAAAAGCCGACCATATACGACCGACTCAGTCGGCTTTCGACGCTTCCCTACAACTTCCGACCCGACGTGACAGTGTACCCACCGACCCATTCAACAGCAACAATATTCAGGAGCTATATTGGAGTGCAATGTTTTTTTTTACCCTATTTGCGTATTGCAGCCAGTATACCACACATCCAGCCTCCTCCTCTGCCATCTAAGTAAACGTATGATTCTGTGGATTGTACGTTATATCTATGTATCTTAATTTATGTCTTTAAAGGGCTCAATATGTATATGTTCGTTTCTGTGGAGTGTACATTCTGTGGATTGTATGTCAATCTGTATATTAACTTATGCTCTTGAGGGGTTCTATGTTGATGCATAACTCTGTATCTTATGCTCTGCTTCTGGGGGGTTTGTGATCTCAGATTCTGTGTCATGTATGCACAGTTAATTTGTAGTATCACAGAATCACACCGCCAAACTAAACGCAATAGCATTGCAATAAATGGTTATTCCTGACGAAAGTGTCTAACTGAACTTTAAATTACTATGGTGTGCAATTACTTACTTTTTAATTGAACTCTGTTCAAATGCTCATCTCTGGAACCACATCACTCCTGTCTGCGAACAAATCCCATCATAGCCTTCTCTCTTGTGAGTTGAAGTTTGGTTACACTTTCTCCCACTCAATTTTCATACTGCCTGTGTCAAAGAAGACATGCACAATCAACTATTCAATCTCTTTAACGGTCCAGTGCAATGATTTCAGTTCAGCCATGAAAAGGTTGATATTGATTTTGTCATGGAAATCTATTAACTAATGCGAGCTTGAAGGCCCACTGAAAATTCCATAAGAATGACGGAAACGATGAGTCAAAGTTTTTTATTATTGCTTCCAAGAGAAATCAAGTTACCAAATGATCACAGCAGTTTGTATGGGTGTAAGTTCATGTGCCTGTGTGTGTGTGTGTGTGTGTGTGTGTGTGTGTGTGTGTGTGTGTGTGTGTGTGTGTGTGTGTGTGTGTGTGTGTGTGTGTGTGTGTGTGTGTGTGTGTGTGTGTGTGTGTGTGTGTGTGTGTGTGTGTGTGTGTGTGTGTCTGTAACACATTATAAAGCTATAATCCGGAACTTATATTACTGAATAAAATGTTATTTTAACCAATCTTTATGGTGGAATATGTTAATACTATTATAACTAGCACATCAGTGGTTGGATGTGGTCTCCCTAATCTTCCACACCGAAAGGCCCTTTCGCCAACCCCACCTAGGGCATGGGCGCTGATGACACGGAGGAGAGGACACGCCCCCCAGCGCCCACAGCGTCCCTGGCGGGAATCGAACCCAGGACCTTCTAGCTGTGAGGCGTGAGAATAATAATTTAATGCAGTAGTTACTCACAAGGACATGACTGGCCCTTCAGTGCGCCCTCCAGTCGCCGTGTCCCTATGCTGCACTTTTTGAAAATGAAATGGATCATACATACAGCCTGGCATAACCAATGGCCTGAATATTTATGGAGTGATAGTTTTTAAGATTGATGAATGCGTAATGATTCTTGGATGGTTTCTTCAGATGAACATGAGTACAATCAATCGCACCAATCACATTAGGAAACCCTGCAATCTAATAAAATTGTCTCTTAATCACGGTGTGCTCAGCATCATTGTATGGAAATTTGATTTATTGATGAGAAAGGGACTTGATGGCCGCCAACACTGCTGGCATCATTCTGCTAATGGTTGGCTGCCTGTGACCAATCCCCAATCTGCCACTGAAAAGTCCCAGTGTCCAAAACCCCCCCAACAAGTAGAGCACATGTACAGGCACAGGTATGGCATTCGAGTATCACGTTTCTCTCCTTAACTGAGGACATGCCTTGGGTGACAAAGGCGACTGAATAGCCACTCATCACTCTCCATGAAAAGATCCTTGCGGTCCCCCAAAATCCTCTCACGCCTTACGTGGGCTTATAGGCCTTATAACAGAGCCAGACCTGCCAATGCTAAGATCTGATGACTGTCAAAGCTTTTTTTTAAATAGGTGACTGAATGAGCATCTATCACACTGTAATCTCTCAAGAACAGATTCAGAGCTGTGCTACTGAATCTTTCGGGAGCCCCGTTCAGAACGTGTGAGCGTTGGCCTACAAGTGGGCGTGCCTTCGGATCAGGAAGCAGGCCACGCTTTACCCAATCAAATGTAGTGGCCGGGATTTACATCTGGGCGTTCGCTTCCCACTGGAAACAAACCCAAACTCATTTAACAATAGCGTCCTCGGAGCTGACAAAACCACGGAAAGTTAGAAACATTTTACTGCAAATCGGTTACCCTACCCATTGCTTTTAATTGCTTAATGTTAATGCTTGTGTTTATGTCACCTGTTACCGTCATTAACAAACTATTTGAAAGATCCATTCACATCCAAATTTCGAGCTTTGCATGGAAATAACTGTACACCCAGTTTTACGTCATGCATTCGTTTCATTATTGCGGGCCATTGTGTTTTGGACTCTTCAACTGGACCAATGTGCTCAGCATAGTTTGTGCAGCTGATTTAAAAGAGCCAAATTAATTAGTTTTAATCTGTTGATCAAACTGTTGGAAACAGACAGAGCCAACTCACATTGACAAAGCCTGGTTAGGAACAAAAGCCTTTTTAAAAGACCACACTGGCATCACTGTACAATGCATTCAAGGACTTTTAGCCATAACAATAAAAAAGATGTCAACACATAAAAACAAATGACATCCTATGCTTTTGTTCAAGAAAATGAATTTAAGTTATTGGCACATTTCTTTGCAGCATTACGAAGAGGAAAGGATTACTAGTAGGTTTATATGGGTGGCCATAGATGAATGGGTAGAGATGGTGTCCGGTTCACCTGACTCCCAATTCACCACCAGGTGTCGAAGTATCCCTGCGCAGTGCCAGTCTTCTGGTGAAATTGTGTGTTGGATTTGTTTTTAGTTTGTTTTTAGTCTTCGAAGGTAGAGAACGTCCTGCACTCCCATTTGTGTTTTTTTCTGCTGAGGGGTATTGGATTGCAGGCCTGCAGAGGGTAACTTCATGTGGTTTCAGAAGCCACTGTCGCAGCCGTTCAAACTCCTGACAAGCATCGGAGCATTTTGTGCAAGAAAAGTACTGTACCAATACTCATTCACCAACTCCAAGTCATCTCGTGTCACATTGCAATGGGTTTTGCATTGAAAATCCTCTCCGCCGTCGATTTGGAATTCAAAATGGATAATTATAAGTTACTGAGTTTTTGAGGGATGGTTTTTCTCGCATTTGTCAAATACCCTTTCCATTCCGCAGCTCTTAAATGTGTGACAAGCGAGAGTACCTCTCTCCCTTGTGCGCGCGCTCGCACACCAAAGGGGCTTTGTTTGGCTTTGCCCTTGTAATCCGCTTTCTGCCGTGACGAGATACAAGGTGAGTGGCGGAGCCCCCGCCAGCCTGCAGGATGTATGCCATGACTCAAGAATAGATGGCAGGTAAGAGTGAGTGCCCCAACCCAGCCCCCTGAAGTAAAAGCTCAACCCTCTGAAGGAAAAAGGTTTTCCGGTTCACTCGCTGTTTCTTTCTATTCCAATCTTTCGTTGTAGTTGTTCATGTTTTTGTCATGGACATCCACTCCCTCAACTTTCATCCGTCACCCTTTACCATTCCTCTCTCTCTCTACGTATCCTTCAGTCCTTCCTCTATTTCTCTCTTTCTCTGTATGTGGCCCTTACTTCTTTTCCACTTCTATTCTTTCTATTCCCCAGTGATCCTTTATTTTGTTGTCCTGCTCTTGCTCCCTACCCACTCCCCTTTATCTCCCCATCTCCCCTCTCTGTATATTTCAGACGAATTAGCTTGTATTAGTTGACTCTCGTGGCTCCGTTCTGCACAAAACCCTCTGGTCCTTCCTCATTAAAAGCTGCAGTACTACTACAACGATCAACACACACCAACTCTATTCCCTTTCTGTTCCTTAGCCCTTCTCACTCCTTCCTTTGGGAGATGCTGGCCTCAAACCACTCCTCTCTTATTTGTAAGAGAGGAGTCTGTCTGTCTGTCTGTCTGTCTGTCTGTCTGTCTGTCTGTCTGTCTGTCTGTCTGTCTGTCTGTCTGTCTCTCTCTCTCCTTTTCTCTCTCTCCCCATGCATTTGGTGTATGGAAGTTGTGTGAGACAGTGCACTCCCTCCTGCAGCCCGTCTGTACCCCTTCCTTTCTCTCCTTCCATTATCCCTCTCTCCCTCCATTCCTACCTGTGATAAGGGATCATCGCTGTCGGGCGGAAACCTTGTCCAAATCCGTAAGTCCAAAACGGTTACTTTTCAGGACATAGAAAAAACAACCTGTGTTCCAATGCACCCAGTGTAGTTATTATTTAGTCACAAGCACTTTTTAATCCTTTTCATCGGTTCAATATTTATAAAAACCCATAGACAGACTTACAGTAACCACTTGAAATCTTGCATCTCTATTTTGAGAACTATTTCGGAACTATAGGTGAAAATGTTCAGAACGTTTCAATTTATTTTTGAATCTACAAGCTCACAACGCAGGATGCATTGTGAGCTTGTAGATTTTATATTTTCACTACTTTTGCTAAACGCTGTCGTACGATTATGTATGAAATAGGGCTTAGTGTGTAAAGATGGTCATTAATAAGAGACACTAGCCTGACCTGCACACTAGTCCCTGGAGAGTGGAATGTCTATGGGGCATACAGGAGTACAGTGTGTGTGTGTGTGTGTGTGTGTGTGTGTGTGTGTGTGTGTGTGTGTGTGTGTGTGTGTGTGTGTGTGTGTGTGTGTGTGTGTGTGTGTGTGTGTGTGTGTGTGTGTGTGTGTATGTGTGTGTGTGTGTGTGTGTGTGTGTGTGTGTGTGTGTGTGTGTGTGTGTGTGTGTGTGTGTGTGTGTGTGTGAGAGAGAGGGAGAGGGAGAGGATGAGAGCGAGGGAGGGAGAGAAGGAAAGAGAATTTGTGATAGTGAAATTGTGTATGAGTTAGCAAAAAAGACAGAAGAGATAAAGGGTGCTTTTCCATTGCAATGACGTGACTCTATAGCCCGTAGAAAATCAAGCCGGAACCAACTGTGAACAGGCACTAGTACCGGCCCAGAAGCAGCACTATAGGTTCATCCTGGTCAGAGAGAGAGAGAGAGAGAGAGAGAGAGAGAGAGAGAGAGAGAGAGAGAGAGAGAGAGAGAGAGAGAGAGAGAGAGAGAGAAAGTGTGAGAGAAAGTGTGAGAGAAAGTGTGAGAGAGAGAGAGTATTGGATGGAGATCACAAACGCAAATATTAGTCCTTATCCGTGTGTACGTGTGTGTGTGTGTGTGTGCGTGCCAGGTGTGCGTGCATGCGTGTGCATGTATGCATATGTGCGTGTGCGTGTGCGTGTGTCTAGTATGTCAGGGGAAAATGAAATAAGGATTTTATTGACTTGAGAGTGGCATGAATTTTTTATTTGAGTGATTCCTAATATCGCTGTGCCATGCTGTGAAGCACTGTGTTTCACTGTTTTCCAAAATGCTGTTTCTGCCTTAAAGGTAGAGATAAGGTAGGGACATTAACCAGGCCATTGACCACGGTTTGCCGTGTGTTCAAACAAAGATAAGGAGACACTGACCTATGTTTGTCTAGTCTCACATAGCCAGATGATCAGAGATCTGCGCCACTGATACGTCTGGTCAAATCAAAATTCAATGTAGGGGCTAGATAAAGCTTTATTGATCCTGTGGGGGAAATGCAGTCACCAGAGCTATAGCACGGCAGTTACATAATAAAATAAGTACTGTAAGATACAGCTAAGAGTTGCTAAATAGCTAGAAGTCAAAAAGAATAAACAACATCACCAAAACAACCATCAGCAATAAACAACAACATACAACGTCTTTGCAACATAAATAGAATACACAAATATCAATACAGTGTCGACAGTATTATTAACCGCACCCTAAGGTGTCATTGAGGAATAGAATACACCGGTAGCATGTCAGAGTTTGTGTCTCACATGTTGCAGTCTACCTGTAAGATAGTCTGTGATCCATTCCACCTATCATGGTCCACATGCATCATCACGGGGACACAGGCTTCTCTGCTAGCAGTTGTGGTGGGATGATGGTGTTGAAGGCACTGGATAAGTCTAAAAAACATTGTTCTAGGTGTTGCCCTCAGCCCTTCCCTGGTTAGAACTGGGTGGAAACAATTCAGCAAGTAAAACAAAAAAGAAGACAGTATTGCAGAACCATTGCAAAGACTTTATGGTGGTCCTTCATACCATGGGATGGTATGAGAATTGGTTTCCAAAGCAGTGGGCGTAGGCTTGTCAACAGAGGATTTCACTGCTGTTCTGTGCTGGCCATACATTGAATTTAGATGTCACCAGATGTATTGTAGACGGAGATCTCAGATACAGTTGGCAATGCGATAATGTTTGTCAGAACTTGTCGCCTGTTGATATGATTTCTCTCGGAAGCTCAGTAAAAGAAGCTTTCGATAAAACGCTGACTCAATATCCTTGAGCTTTGTGGAATTTTTAGTGGGCCTTCAAGCTGACATTAGTTAACATTTCCAAGACAAGCGTAGTACCATTTACAGTATGTCTACCTTGTGGTCTCGTGCTTTAGAGGCCAAAGATTTCCACTCTCTGATATAAGATCAGACCTGGTAAAGCGAAGCATTAATTCATTCAGAGCACTTGGCTTGACAAGCAATGTCCCCATTTTGATCAATTCTTGTATGTATGGCAGGGGTGGGCAAACTCTGGGCCTCTCTAAGCACTGAGCTACAGTACGGCCGCCCCATGTGTACCATACCGGTTATGAACGGGAGGGCAAATGAGGACATCAGGCCATCTTTAGAACATAACTACACTGGAGAACGTTGCAGCCTAGAACGCATTGATGAGCCAGCAGTTGTTTCATGTTGCACACATAGAAGGTCATTGTGTGGGTTGGACAGGATGGTTCTCATATCAGTGCACATGCCTGAAGAGAGTACACCCCAAACAACAGTTAGTACATTTAATACATGCCAGAGGGCAGGGATGGGCAACAATGTATCAAAATGCACCCACATTGAGAATGCAAGTCTTAAAGGGATAGTTAACCCCCAAAAATACTTTTTTTCTATCGATTAGTCACCCGATGGAGACTTGAATTCATGGATATTTTTGGGCGGTGAAACCGCCCCTATATGTGAGGTTTGGATATTTCCACCCCCCAATCCTGCGCTGTGATTGGCCACCAGTGTACCCCCCTAACCCTGCACCGTGATTGGCCAATCACAGTCTATTCAGGACTGTGATTGGCTATAGTGAAACATGACACATGTGCATAGCCCTATAAATAGGACTATGCACTTAAAAAAATACATTTATGTTTTTTTTTAAGTGAATCACACATTGTGGGTGGAAAGGGTATAAAAAAAACACATTATTCTTTTAAGTGAGCTTCCATCACCGTGATGACCACCGTGATACATGATTGACCACCATATATATATATATATATTTCAATAAATGTATTTATTTTTTGTACATGATTGGTTGACTCCATTCAGTATTGTGATTAGCTAGCAAGACACCGCCCACTTCACACTCGGTGTGATTTTTTAGTTTTTGTCGCATTCCTAAGCCAATAATTTGATGACCGGCAGCGGTTCCGGTAGGAGACACAAAGACTCTCCTTTGTGTCTCCGCTGCCTGCCTGTCCGCTGCCTACTGGTCCGCTGTTCATCAAATTATTGGCATAGGAATGTGACAAAAACAAAACAATATCCATGAATTCAAGTCTCCATGGGGTGACTAATCGATAGAAAAAAAGATTTTTTTTGGTGAACTATCCCTTTAAGCCATGACCACTTAAACACTATTATACTTTGTTGACTGGGGTCGACTTGTCGTTAGACCCAGCCCCACCTCAGACTCTAATTGGATGGTACATTTTGTACCGAATAAATCCTAGGTTCACATTTCAACACCAGACCACTCAGAGAGTGGGGGGGGGGGGGGTCTGGAACCAGGCTTGTGGTTTATTTCTTTGAACTGTTGCACACGCACACAGACACACACACGCACGCACGCACGCACGCACGCACGCACGCAGCCACGCACGCAGCCACGCACGCAGCCACGCACGCAGCCACGCACACACACACACACACACACACACACACACACACACACACACACACACACACACACACACACACAGCGTATAAGAACTGGTCTACCAACAGTATAATTATGTAAGGCTTGTAGCCAACAGTTCGTGTGAGAGAGAACACATGTGGCTAGTGACTGCCAAGGTCGTTAAGGGGCTGGAGGTGTGAGGTGTAGAGGTTGATTGGGAGAGGGTGCCTCTCATAAATAAACACACTCAACTTCCCATTAACAACTAGCTTCTGAAGTTCACACATTCACATATGAGAAAGGTGGGAAGAGATGTGGAGCGGTGTGTGTAGGTGCAGGAATGGAAAGAAGCAGGTGTCATAGCAGCAACAACAGCAGGAATGATGATGATACAGGAGAAAGATACATGTAAGAACCAAAATAAAATAAAATAAAATAAAATAAAATAAAATAAAATAAAATAAAATAAAATAAAATAAAATAAAATAAAATAAAATAAAATAAAATAAAATAAAATAAAATAAAATAAAATAAAATTAAATTAAATTAAATTAAATTAAATTAAATTAAATTAAATTAAATTAAATTAAATTAAATTAAATTAAATTAAATTAAATTAAATCTTAGATTCTGTCACTAGATTATCTGCACTGGGTCTCTTAATGAGTGAACATAATATTGATACACAATGTGTAGACCCTTGTATAGACCACCATCCGAGGGTGGACACTTCCAAGTTGGACCAACAGAGACGAGAGTGTGGCTGCACGACACTGAGCTGGATATAATGATGACCATACACGAAAGAAGAATAGACCTATAAGGGTATATAAGGTATAAGGGCTCAAGCTTGCTTGTGGAGCCTGATGGCTACTGACACAAATGACACATTCCTCGCATTGCACATTTCACATTGTGTAATGCGAGGAATGTGTCGCATGGATTAACCGCAATGTTGATTTTGACGACTAAAACTATGACGAAAAATTTTCGTCGACTAGCTTTTTTCACTGACGAAAACGAAATTGAATGAAAACTAGGCTACGATGACTAAAACTAAAACTAAATATATTGACAATTTCGTCAACAAATATAAACTAGACTTTTTAGTCATTTTATGCTTGGTTGTGCTCGGGTGTTGTGCTCTGAAAATTGCAGATCTACAAGCTCACAACGCGTTGCGCTGCGACGCGTTCTGAGCTTGTAGATCGGCTATTTTCAGCATGCAACCAAGTGTAAAATCAGGCATTACGACGCCATCAAGGCCCGCCAAAATACATTTTAGTCGACTAAATCAATTTGGATGGATTTGCTGATGAATGGTGGGGTGACTGTATTGCAAAGAATGACAACCTTATCAAGCAGATCCCTTGTTGAGATATCTTATATTTACCAAGCTTAGGCTAGGTGATTTGGATAGACAGATGAATGGATTGAGAGAGGTGAATGGATGCATTTCTGTAGAGGTCTAGAGAGGGATGGGAGGGTGTGTGTAGACCAATGAAAGGCTACTGTTCATAGCAGGTGTAAAAATGCAGTCCTTTTCTGCCATTTTCGTAGTTGTTGACAATTCCCCATGTGATCGCTGTCTCTACAATATCCCACTGTTATTGGTCTGAGGGTAGTCAGTGGTGGAACAAGTACTCAGATGTTTTGCTTAGTGATACCACAATGTAGAAACACTCTGTTAAAAGTAAAAGGCCTATATTCAAAACTTTACTTGAGTAAAAGTACAAAAGTATTGGCATCAAATTCATAATTCTCCGTGAATGAAACAAGTGTTGTGATTGGTCAAAAAATACTGTTTCCGGGGGAAACACGTACGACGGAAATCCTGTCCACTCAGGACTTCCGAGACACTCTCTGCTTTAGGTCGTGACCAGGCTCCTCTCTTCGCAGATGAGTGAGGCTGGGAACGAGGCTAATGTAGTAGTGCATGAGTTTTACTTATACGCCACCCTGACTCTGCTTTTTAGTGTTCGACTTATATGTGTTTCTGTTGCCGTACCAGCATTACCTCAGTATTTGCCATGTGGGAAGGACAACTATCAACACGGCAAAGCATTCCTTCTTAGTACACCTCCTTATAATAAAGGATTACTGACGCTTGAAGGTAAAATTACAGGCGCAGCCACATGGAAAATTGAAGAGGACAGCCCTATGTCTCTTTTCTCCCTTATCCTGGAAAGAATTCACTGTTTTGAGATTCTCAATGTCACAGAATGACAAGAGGATTGCTGGGGGGAAAAATACTGTCACTCACTGACCAGAGAGAGAGAGAGAGAGAGAGAGAGAGAGAGAGAGAGAGAGAGAGAGAGAGAGAGAGAGAGAGAGAGAAAGACAATAAAAGAAAGAAGGGGAAAGATATGAGTGTTGCGAGGCCCCTTCCTCTGTTGTTTTCTGTACTAGAACATTGTGTGGGTGGTTTGAAAAGCACTAGTTTATTATACGCGTCATTGCCTCCAGGAGGGGTAAAGGAAAACTGTGACAAGCTCGTTATTTCTATGAAGATAAGCTATCTTTCTAATAAATGGAAGTTGTCTACCTGTATCAAGGACTTCTTTGTGTACACTGTCTGTGTGCATGTGTTCATTAACCTGTAATAGTTCTGCCACACTCATGTAAGCGGAACATAATGCTAACATTTACCATAAAAAGCCATCTGCCTCTGTAAATTAAAGAGTGTGGTCTTTACATACTGTATGCAGTATGAAATTCTTCTGAATGCCATCATGACTCATGTGAATACCAATTAATTAGGCTACAACTTTTTCCTTTGGTGTGCAGACTGCAGTGATTTCTATTCCACCCGCCACTTTTCAGTGGTTTTCGGAAAAGTCATTACACGATGAAGCTTGCTCAAGTTGTTGACAGGAACACACAATGCCTACTTGTACAGGCTACTTTGTCGCGGAGGCGAGCGGGTAGTAGTGGAGGCGTGGGTGAACTGGTAATTGGAGTGTTTCTGTAAACGTATTGCTTTGTGCTCATCTCACAGCCCGGCACCACTGAATGCAATGTGTTTGTTATAGGCTTGTGTCTGCATAATCCGGCTGCTTGTGGGTTTGTTGATTAGTGTGCTGACGGTCTTGTTTACAGCAGGATCGTGTGGTCCGACCAGAAGGAAATTGTGTTCTTTATAAAGACTTTTAAGTGCAACACTGTTGGTGTAAGATAATTGCTGAAAGATCTATACTATTTCATGTATAGATTATAAACAGTGTATTGATATTGTTGTTACCTTTACTACTGTACCGCCTTGTGGTAGCCTACTTATATACCTCATGCCTTGATTACCTTCGCAAGATTCTACTTCAGAGGATATTTGACAGGATAACAACATCTTCTATCTAACAGTGTCAACCCCTATATTGAAGAACTCAAATTACATATTTGACATACGTACGAGTTAATTACAAACCTACATTTTCATGTATGAAGTGATGTCTCTCCCAGAAAGTCTACCAATTTTCATATTTCTTTACAAGGTTAACTCTTACCTTCATTTGTCAAGGCAGGTAAAAATTTCAATATACAACTACATTTTTGATATCATTCAGAGGTCTCTTGCTACGCAATATGAGAACTAATCGGCAATACAAAATAAAAATGCTGAATCTGTCTTGAGAGATGACATGCTACGTAACTCAATTCATGTGTTTGCAAACACTGTCTGCTATACTGTAAGTCTTTGTTGTTAGATTGTTGTTTCAACACATTATGTTCAATTTACACTAATTTATTTATTTATTTTCATTTATTAATTTTTTTCACAACAAATGTTATACTCCTCTTGTACGTTGATGATTCCATCAATTGATCTGTATCTTGAATTGTATACATTTGTACAAAAGTTTCACTTATAGTACAGACACGGCAGCCAGCTGGTCGTTATAAATGCTAACACCCAGTAACTATAAAACTACTTCACCACCATCAACCAATAATGGAAAAAATACATATATTTTTTAGTAAAAGTAAAAGTAAAAGTCCTGTATTTGCAAAATACCTGACTAAAGTATAAAAGTATTGGCATCAAAATATAGATAAAGTAACAAAAGTAAAAGTGATCATTATGCAGAATGTCCCATTTTTTCAAAATGTATAAAAATCTTCGGAAAATAGCAGATCTACAAGCTCTGAGCTTGTAGATCAGCTATTTTCAAATAGCCAAAGTATATATAGGGCTAAAGTGGTTAATGTATATTTTGTAATAATACAAATCTACAAAGTAACTAGTTACTAAAGGTAAAAAAAAAGGTTTGCTCTACTTGACAAAAATGAGGGAAATATTTTCTTTCTCACTGTATGTGATTTCCCAGAACTTTATAATAACTTCTTAGCAAGTAGTTATATTAAGTTGACATTAACCAGCTGAACCCCTCCCTATTCTCGGGGGAACATTCACCGAAAATGGCCGATCTACAAGCTCACAGCAGCGAAGAGATTTGGTGTAGACGGGAAAAAAGTGGTCCAAGTACAGTTGTAACTCTCCTTGTTTCACTAAGACCAGGGTTTAAGTGGTTAAGAGAGACAAGAGAGTGTGAGTTTATGGTACATTAATCAATTCAATAATGATAAGACCACTCTGTGTTGTGGCGGTCACCATGATTACCATGCAGGGTGTTTTCTTTGTCTTTTCACACCAGTCATGGGATGTTGACCGTCATGGCCATTGAGCCCTGTCTTAAAGGCCCTTTAAAACATCTGTTTTTAAAACACTGACACCATAAATGTCTAATAACCCCTTAGGATCTTTACTCTTTACGAGGGGTCCTCACAAAGAACTAACATTACCCTAGTATCAGTGTTTCGCTTCTCTCTCTCTCTCTCTCTCTCTCTCTCTCTCTCTCTCTCTCTCTCTCTCTCTCTCTCTCTCTCTCTCTCTCACTCACTCACTCTCTTACTTTCTAAGCCTGTGTTTCCCAAACAGTGGCTTGGGACCCCTTTTTGGGTTGTGGACCCATCTTTATGGGTCACAAGTAAATATCCCTTATTTTTTCTCTTTTCGTCCCTTACAGTTTTATTAGTATTATGTTTTCTAAGTAGTGAAAATGGCAGATCTACAAGCTCACAATGTGTCACATCAACGTGCTGTGAGCTGGTAAATCTGCAATTTTCTCTAGTTTGGGTCCCGGGTAGGCATCAAATTTCTCACAGAAAGAAGCTTTTCTCTGTCTCACAAGCGCTCTCTTTGTCTTTGTTATTGTCTCTCTTTTTTTCTTTCTCTTTCTTTCCTTCCCTCCCCCGCTTTTTGCATCCCCTGTACAACATTCCTTGCACACTGAAAAGGAAAACAACGTCTCCACCTGTCATCTTTCCCTCTGTCACTGTACAATGTTTCCGTTCGTTTTTCTCAGACTCTCAAGTCTCATCTCACCCCATGTCTCATGTTCCCCATTCAAAACAAACACAAAACGCTGCCTTATAGACATTTAAGACTCTCTCTCTCTCTCTCTCTCTCTCTCTCTCTCTCTCTCTCTCTCTCTCTCTGTCTCTCTCTGTCTCACTGTCGCACATTCCAACACCCCAACGAAGAACCTCCAAAAACAGAACTTTAAGACACCATCATCTCCGTGGCTTCCATGTTGCCTCCCAGATACACTCCCTACAACCTCTCTGCAATTCCTCATTCCTTTCATCCTCTTGTCTCCTCTCTACCTCCCCCTGTCACTTGCAATCTTGGGCCCTTGCCTCCTGCTAAGCGAAGTGAGCCTTCCTCTCTCCTCCGTCTCGCTCTCTCTCTATTCCCAAACGTTTTAGCTCGAGATCCAAAAGAGAAATGTGAGGTCTCCCTCGGGACCCACTACTAGTGAAAATAGCCGATCTACAAGCTCTAAGCTTGTATCAGCTGTTTTCACTGATTCTAAAACGTTTTTTTACATTTATGGAATTTCTTAGATTATTTGAAAATGTATGAAATTATTTTGGAAAATGTTAAATCTTTTTTAATAATTAATTTGTTTAAGAAAGTTCTGTTTTTTTGTTTGTTTGTTTTTTATGTTAAAGGGAAAGAATATATGTTTACCGGCAACCCATACAAATCGGTCCGTGACCCAAAGATTGTTGTAAACCACTGCTCTATTCCACCGGTCTCTGTCCTAGCTCGCCCCCTCTCCCTCCCTGCCTTCTCTCACATGTGTTTATTGTTTTACAGTGGGTGTATTTGGGTCTGCTTCTGTCTTTAACACCTCTGGCATAGGGAGTGCCAGGGACCGACCAGCTGTCTCTGCCATGCAGGGGCCCTCTCATTCAGCAGGGATTGCCCCCCCCTCCTTTGTATTCTCTTTGCTTTGCTTTTTCATTCATAGATTATTTCTTTTTTTCCATTTATTGTATATTGTTTTTAGGCATTTGGTGGAATCCAGAAACTTGTTTGTTTCTTGGCAGCTTACTTTCTTTCTTAATTTCTCTGCCTCCCTCTTTCCTTCTCATACTTTCTCTTTCACATGGTCCCTTCCACAGGTTTTCAAAGTGGAATCATACAAAATGTGATATATGTATTGTGGAATGGACCATTGGTTCCCACCCAGTTACGTATGTGTGTTTGTATCTATACAAACACACATATGTAACTGGGAACCAATGGTCCATTACACAATACTGTATATCTTCCTTTGTATTAGCGAGAGAGCAGGCAAAAAAGCGACAAAGTTGGATTTTGGACAACACCAACCCTCAAGAACTGCAGGCTTCAATGGCCACTTCACAGACACATCTGAATGAACTTGTTTAACTAATTGAAAGTCAAGGAAAATAGGCCGGTAGCTACCGGAAACACAATACATTTGTCAAAGTAAGTAACGGCTGATGTATCGTACAATGGTCCATTGTACATTTAGCTGCTCGTAAAAAGGTCTGTGTGGGTCTCTCTCTCTCTCTCTCTCTCTCTCCTCTCTCCCCTGCAGTATCCATAAATCACTATGTAGATTATAGTGGGCGAGCCACCAGGAAATAGCATTGTGTTACCTTACTACGGCTACATGTAAATATAAATGAATTACAGTAATGGATGGCAGCCAGTGCGTATAGTACCATTTGGGTGCAGTGGTTAAAGTGGGCTACGCTCTATGGACACAATTAGCTGTTTCAGGTTTGTAAAAGGAGGGGAAGTGAGATTTCCATGGTGGGCGTTCTCATCCAGAACAGGGGTGCGTGTTTGGCCATATGCTACAAGCCTGAAACGTTTTTGATTTGATTTGCCTATTACTATTGGTTGTTGATAACTACTATTTAAAATGTTCTGCATTATGTGACATCAGTGACATATGCTCCATACGTTTTAAATGAATTCAGTAGCCTAAGAGACAGGATACAGACAGTCACAAGTGATTTTATGATAGCTTTATGCTATTGGTTCATGGTACGGTGGCCCAACAAAGCCCTAAAAGAGAAGTTGCAGGTTTCTCAAAATAGGTTGGTCAGGCTTGTCTTGGGGCTGTCTGACCATGTTGTAAAACAACATTTCCAGCAGTTGGGTTGGCTCCATCTGGCAGCCGGGTCAGTTCAACTACAGCTGAACCTGGTGCATAACATCTACATCAACAGCGCCTCTGTGTACCTCCTGTAGCAGCGAAGCCCATTCCCACCTAACCAGAGCCACCATAGCAGACCTGACAATGCCCAGGTTCACCACTGAAATGGGAGAAACGCTCATTTAGATTTGGAGGAGCAGTTAACTGGAACTAGCTACCCCTGATAAAGAGCATCAGCAGCCATCTCTTTTTTAAGATAAGGGTCAAGCGTGGCTTTTAGAAAATGTGGCAGAATAGTAGGGTCACTTACATTAGCAATGCGATTATACTGTATTTACGGCTGTAGGTAGTGTAGCTATTGATTGTATCATTTATTGCTCTACTGTCTGCCTGTATGTATTTTGTTGCAATGTTGTTTATCTCAGACCAAGGACCACAATGGAAATAAGTCGCACAACTTTCTTGTGTTTGTATCCTTGACGTTTCTCCGATGAACATGATGTAACATGTGTTTTTTCCTGTATAACGCCTAATAAAATCGAATAAAATCAAATAGTGACTTTAATACAAAAGTTTACATTTATCGAATATCCATTAGAACATGTCAGTCCCATCAGTGGTAATTGTAATGGCACTGATTTTCTTATGATTTACAGAGAAAGTGTCCACTTCCAGAGTTTAGGAAAAGCCCTAAAACATAAAAGGATTGTCTACTAGGCTACAAATGTGGGAGGTGCAAACCGAAGCGAAGGAGGTAGAGCAGCTGCAGGTCGTATTGTCATTAACCACTTAAACCCCCAGGATCCCATATTCCGAGGAAAACTTCAGAACAGCAGATCTGCTATTTTCTGACCGAAAACAGAAAATACACTAGCATAGAGCCCTGAGGGACTCCGCTCAACCTTATAGGGTTTAAGTGGTTAAATTGAATCTTGAATCTGTCTTAAATAGCCTACATTATAAAGCATTTTGAATGATAGGAAAGAGTAGAAAGGCACTACATTTACCACATCTCTCATTCTACATCCTCCCTGAGATATTATCAATTAGCATAAGCTAATTTCAACCTTACCCTTGACTGTGACCTTGACCATTGATGTTTCTTTATGTTTTTAAATTTAGCTTAGCCAATTATTTCCTTCCCACACATTTCTGGGCTGCCACTGCTGTTGTACCGTATACTGGCTCACCCGGCAGTGAGGAGACCCACCAGGAGGACGTAGCAAATACGTCCTACTCATCCCATTCAAATGCATTACAATGTCAGTATCAAAATACCGACATTACATGTGCACCACTAGCAGTTTTATTCCGGCAAATTTACACTGTAAAATCTTCAGTGCTGATTTGACTCCATCGGGAATGGGTCCCATTTGTACACTCGTTGGAGTTAAAGAGACAGCAAAAGTTTTACTGTGTATTCAATATACAGCCCCCAGGTTAAAAACATTATTTGCAAGGAATACGCTTTGATGGAAGCTGAGTAAAATAAATAATTGAAAGAGATGAATTATGTCTCTGCAACTGCCGACATCTGGACTGGTAAAAATAAAAGTTTTCTCGGGGACCAACACAAGAGACACATAATGTTGTTGCCGGCAGAGATCGGGCAGATCATTCATTTTCATTCATTTTATGGACTTTCAAACATGGTGAGGCACACTGCACTGGGGTGAACGTTAGACTGGAGTCCTGAAATGACTGTGCTGTTGCCTGTTATTCCTGGCAAAACTGAAATCCTGACTGATAGAGCTGATTATGGAATGAAAACACTGCTCTGTTGATTAAAACTATTGCTAGTTAAATAGCGTAAAACCCAGAGTAAAAAAGATGAGGCGGAATCAAACAGACACAGGCGGTTCTCAAGTTAAAAAGTTGACATTGTATTAAGAGGGAAAATCAATACAAGAGGCACCGTACAGCAAAATATCTCTCTGACTCAATGTCAATGATCACAATAGTTATACACAAAGGAAGTTGTTATCCCACATCAGCTCTGACGATGACAGCTGGCCATGTAGATCCCGCTCATAGGTTGAGAGAGAAAATGGCAAGGTGATGGTGAGACAGTTTATCTTGGACAAACAGCGTCCACATGTCTCGAACAACACTTTGACCTCGGCTCAGACCGGCGTCGCTGGAGGTGTTGTTGCTTTGTCATAGATGGTCAAGTTAACTCCAATGAGCTGTTATTGTATTCCTCCAGAGATAATCAGTGACCTTGGAGGGCCTGCGCTCTGTACAGCTCAAAACACATGCAGGCTCTCTAGAGGAAAGGGGAGAACTAATACTAGGATTAGTTCCGTACAACCTCGAACTTAATAAAAAAAATAGGATTGGTAGGCAAACTTGAGTTATGCCGAGATGGCATGCTATAATATGATATGATGACAGATACCAAGATCATTCATAAAAATAGATTGTTGTTTAGACCTATCACTGACAATACGCAAATCATGGTACACTCACAACGTCTCGGCCTGCAGTTCCTCCAAGGGGCGTGAAAATTGTAATGAGTTACTTTTTGGGTAAGGGTAATAGCGTTTAATTACTGAGGTAATATTACTACAGTAATGTGTTAATACTTAGTAGCCTACATAGTAACGCCCTACTGCCCAAATCTGCCGGCACAGTCCCAGACACACAGACAGACAAAAGCGATTACATTATCCCGCCTGAAATTGCTCTCGAGATGACTGGAGGTCAAGTTTGTTACTCTGTTGAGAGAGTGCTTACTGACGACACAAATGAATGTCAAGAATGTCAAAACAATCTCTGATGACACTCATTTGAATAAATGCTAATATCACCGGATTACCGGATTTTTAACGGGTTGCCAAATCATGTGTGTGAAACAAGCGCCGGTGTTGCCACATCCGTGAAACAAGCGTGGGTGCTCATATCCCCCGACCGGTATGGTCTAGTTTTCAGTAACACCTCAAACACAGAAATTACTTATCCGCTTAGTCAAATAAATTGACATTTTCTCCCTTCAAGGTACAGCTTCTCCATTGAGGATAAAAACAAATACTTAAATCCCTCTCTCTCTCTCTCTCTCTCTCTCTCTCTCTCTCTCTCTCTCTCTCTCTCCTTTCTCTGTGTCTCTCTCATTGCACATTCTGAGCTCTCCTTGCCCCCCCCTCGCAAAAAAAAAGAAAAAGAAAAGAAAAAAGAAGAAGAAGAAAAACATCTGCTCTGCATGCAGAACAGAATCAATAGCCGGTCTATTTGCAATTAGTTACAGCATCAACAGCAGCAGTAGTAGCTTATCAACCTTTAAAGAAAAAAAATAAACCAACCATGGCTATGCACTGGATGGCTTCCATGGCAAGAACAATAACTGCCCCCATAGGAATCTATTGAATAGAAAGACAAGGAGAGTGAGTGAGAGAGAGAGAGAGAGAGAGAGAGAGAGAGAGAGAGAGAGAGAGAGAGAGAGAGAGAGAGAGAGAGAGAGAGAGAGAGAGAGAGAGAGAGAGAGAGAGAGAGGCAGACAGACAGACAGACAGACAGACAGACAGACAGACAGACAGACAGACAGACAGACAGACAGACAGACAGACAGACAGACAGACAGACAGACAGACAGACAGACAGACAGACAGACAGAGAAGGACAACAACTAGCCTACACGCCAAGTTGGCACAGAGAAGCACTAAAGTTAGTTTTTTCCTGTAAAAATGATTGAAGAGGTGGTGAGAAGCTGTGTGTCACATATATTTGAGATCGTCTGCTGCCAGTGCTGGAAATGGAAGGGAGATGGCAGAAGGCCTATTTATAGAAAGAAATGCGAGCACGTAGGCAGGTAAGCAGACTGCCAAGGAATTATTTTTTTTAAATAAATCTCCTTACGTCTACTTTGCTCTCATCTATCCGTCTGTCAATCAATTGAAAACGGCACACCAGACAAACGTGGCATTTACATTATATTACATCTGTCTGTCTGTCTGTCTGTCTGTCTGTCTGTCTGTCTGTCTGTCTGTCTGTCTGTCTGTCTGTCAGTGTCTGTCTGTCTGTCTGTCTGTCTGTCTGTCTGTCTGTCTGTCTGTCTGTCTGTCTATCTATCTACACAACAAACACAAAGTATCCATTGATATTCAAATATCAATGTATTGAGCCTGATTCCATATTCCTCCTCTCATCATTCTTCATAGACCTTGTTTTGTTTTTGCCACGCTCCTTCTCAGCACCCCATCCTGGTAGAATCAACATTATAGAGTGTGTGAAGACAATTTGTGCATAAGATTATGATGCATTGTGATTATGCAAAATTCATATGGTTGATTCCGCTCTGAATCATCAGTTTGAAAACAATGCCGCAGCCTTGAATCATGACTGCAAAACACCCCCTGAAGTGGCCGTCAGTTTGACACACGTTTTGCTGCGTTCACACTGGCAGCTACAAAAGATACAAAGATACAGAGCGACGCAGATTGAAGAGTTGATCAACAAACTTGCTCATGCCAAGCATGTGTCCGACGAGCAAAACAAATACGAAGGAAAATATAAAGCCTGGGGTTAAAAACAACACGGAAGTGGCTGAGGGAAATCATTAGTTTTACCCCATTACAAGCAGGAATTGTGGGAAGAGAGAAGGAGAGTGGAAGTTGAAGCCAGCTTACAAGCCAGAGTATTACAAACATGGGTGTTGTAGCGTTGCATCTTCATGTTGCTGGCTCCCATTGAAAATGAATGATAGCCTTTAGCTACTGTATATGTAGCTGCCAGACAGTGTGACTGCAGCATATGCAGCATATGCAGCACATGCAACACACGCACGCACGCACGCACGCACGCACGCACGCACGCACGCACGCACGCACGCACGCACGCACGCACGCACGCACGCACGCACGCACGCACGCACGCACACACACACACACACACACACACACACACACACACACACACACACACACACACACACACACACACACACACACACAAGGGGTCTAAACGGACCTTTATGGGTCTGTATGAGAGTGTGCAAATGGAACCAAATGGATTGAGGATTTTACAGTGTAGATTGTGATCCCTGAGATTTAAAAACATGGAATATAATGCATATCACTACAGCTGACGGTCAGCTGATACAGCTGCGTGAGAGGAAAAATGAGGAAATAACTCTCCATACCAGGATGGAATCAGCTCAGTAGCCTTGTGATTAGAGTGTCCGCCCTGATACTGGGAGGTCGGGGTTCGACCCCCGGCCCGGGTCATACCAAAGACTCTAAAAATAGGACCCAATGCCCCTGTACTTGCCACAGCATCAAGGGTTGGATTGGGGGAAGTCTCTGCGAAACACTAACGTCATGTCCAGGGGGTGTACTTGTACATCAAGCTGCCTCACGCTAAGGAAACAGGAGATAAGGAAACAGAAGATCCCTATGGGCCTCAGGGCTCGGCAAGGCTTACTTTACTTATACCATGATGAAATAACTCTATTTAGGTAGGAAATGTGATAAAGAGCACTAAATGGGTGAAATCGTACAAACTATAGAAAAGGGCTGTAGAGTAAGGAATTTCTCCTGTCCCTTTCCAACATGACCCGTTGCAGATTAAATATACTTAAGACACACTAGGACAACACCCAGCTGTGCCAGAGATCATGTCTTAAATATGCTCAAATTCAAGCTTAAACTTAATCAGTCTAACCACTGTATTGTTTCAAAATGAACAACTCAATATTTCACAAACTCTTAACCCTCAAGACATCTGTGAAATTGTGTTACCTGCTCTCTGATTTTGTGACTGTTTGGCCTAAGGGTGGCGCTAGAGTAAAGGCCATGGGTTCACCACAATCTGTAGGATTAATTCTCTAGGGAGCGTGAATGCACTCAGCAAGTTTAATGGCAATCCACCCAGCTGATATCTTGATATCCTGTGTGCAAGTGGAAATGTTGGCCTAACGCCCGGATACACTTGCTTTTACTTTCACCGCCCATGTTAACAGGTCAGCATGTGGGCGGTGTGGCTGCTGTGCCATAGCTAGAGATTCAGCATGGTGCCTATTTGTTTTCCATGTGCCACTTGTGGAAATCAGCTAAACAGACAATGAAAAGTTGTGTCATATTGAAATCATACCAGCATTATGTAACAGTTTCCTTTTCGCTATCTTACAATAAATTAGCAAAATCTCAGTACGTCTGTACGTCCGTACATACATCTAGAACCGTCCGACCGACTGGTTTCAAACGCTGCGCATGCGTTGCCGACTACCCGGGCCATATGCCCATATTTAGGCACTTATGTAGAACCGGTTGTCCAGAAACACAGATCCGACCGCTATGCCCATAGTTCTATATGGTCATGCCCATATATGGGACCGACCGACTCTGCCCCATCAACGGATCTCCAAAAA
>NC_137612.1:27469048-27479048 GCF_963280865.1 Gymnoscopelus braueri | reverse complement strand
TGACCCCCTGCTGGGGCTGCTGCCAGAAAATCACACCTTCAGCCCTAACCTGGATTTCCACAATTTGGGAGGGGGGAGATCTCCCCCCTCCTCCCTATCTAGAGTAATGCTACTGAGCATGTGCAATAAGCCACCTATGATTGGCTGTGACCTATACTAGGTGGGCAATCATCCCTCCCTTATTTTGGGGGTCACATTGTGAGGGGGGGGGGGGGGGGGCTCACAAGGTGACCCCCCTCCTAGGGATCTAGGGGGGTGGTGCCCCCCCTTATTTTATTTATATATATATATATATATATTTATTTATTTATATATATGTATATATATATATATATATATATATATATATATATATATATATATATATATATATATATATATATATATATATATATATATATATATATATATATATATATATATATATTTATTTAGTTATATACACACACACACACACACACACACACACACACACACACACACACACACACACACATATATACATACATGATTCTGAAAACAAATAGGCAACAATCTCAGTCAGGTAAATTGTGTTTATTGATAAATAAAAAAACAGTATACAGTATACTTTGGCTATTCAAAAATAGCAGATCTACAAGCTCATGGTGTGGTACTGAGTGCAGCGCTGTGAGAATGCCTGACTTGCGGTTGGAGTTAGTACAGAGGCCTTGATAGGGTACAACCAAAAAGGTGTATTTATTTTGATTGTTCACCGACAATACAAACAATACATGAACACAGGAAGCTCGCCACACAGGTGACATGGTGGTGTCCAGCTCTCATCCTACCACCCTCTGCCCTTCTAACTTGGTCCAGCCCAATTACTCTGGCCACAGGCACAACTTACAGGGACATGTTAAGCTTTCAATAATCACCCAGCATTCCCTATATTGCACTACTCAAACATATTGCTCTCTTATCACACTCATACCCATTACACATTGCACTTGCCCTTCATGATTATAATTCAATAAATACTTAAAATCATTGTGCAAAATTCAACTGTGCAAAACCTCAGTAACAGAGGACCTCAGAACAGAGAGCTGTTACATTTCCTCTCTCCTCTCTCCAAGCTCTTCAATCCTCATGGTGCTGGCCAGGCTATGGGAGAATCTCAGTCACAACAGTCCTCTCCTCTCCAAGTTCTTCAATCTTCTGGACTTGAACAGGACACTCTCACACTTTCCCCCTCTCAGGCTATGGGAGGAGGAATGCATATAAATACACATATATTACCCCTCTCCTCAAGACCATGGGGACACTCGCACCTCCCCCCCCCCTCTCTCCAAGCTCCTCAATCAACATGGGCTTGGTAGAGGCTCTGGGAAACATCTTCACACTTGGTTGTAGTTCTCGTTCACTTTAGTTCATAGAGTCAATGTCCATTAAAATAATATTAGGCACGTGCTGCTGGTGAGCGGGGGAACCAGGCAAACTGCCCACTCATCTGTCCTGCTGACATCCAGTAGGCCTATGTGCAATTTGCTCAGATGTGCTCACCCATTGTTCAATGTCATAATTGTGTGGCGATAAAAGCAGCCTGGGCTCGGTGGAGTGGTGGCTCCCCACCCTGGTCTCCTCAGCTCCTTCTCGACACTGCTCTCGACACACGGACTCTCTCCCCATGTGCTGGTCTTTGGCTGCCCGACGAGAGGATTCTTTCTCCATGGGCTGGTCTCTGGCTGCCCATGTCTGGAGTGGACCACAGACCTCCACATCTCGGCACGCTCCTCCAGCCTTCCCTCTGGCTTCGCTGCTGCCATGGCCCCTGGTCAGCTGATGAGCCCACTCTGTCCTCTGGCACCTCCGGCTTGTCTCCCTCCTCTGAACTTCTTAGCATGGCCTTTCTCCATCAGTCTCCAGACATGCAGTCCTGGTGGTCATCAACTGTAAAACATAGAATAGCAATTAAATTATGTATTAAATTACCATTATTACAGGAACACAGAATGTAAAACAAAAAACATCTTACAAACAGTTCCATATAACTTACCCTCAATCTTCTCTGTCGGCTCTTCATTGAGGCATTCATCTTTTTCTTCTGGTCATTATTCTCTGGCTGGTCCAGGCGATGGCTTCTTTTCAGAGACTCAAGTGAGTCCTGCAAGCAGCTAAAATACAAGGAAAATACAATTAGGATCTATTTAGTTGTTTATCTACACAAACAACACAATTCCACATCTACACTGCTCTAAAAGAGAACTTACATGTGACTGCAATTTTAACTGGCCCCTGTAAAAGTCTACGCTGGTGGAAGATGTACTTATATATTTTACTTAAGTAAAAGTAGCATATATTTTCTTACCCGTTATAACGACACGGTCTACGTCAGGGAAAGCAATGCCGACCTGATCCAACATGGGTCATCGCTGCAAGATTATGTGGAGAATTGATACTGAAAATAGAAAAGCAGCATGTTAGTTGATTCCAGAGCAGACACACTGCCACCAGTTGCAGAGTGCAGACTGCAGCCACCCCCATTTGGAACTCACACCTCCACCCCCGTCCTGTTCAAAGCCTATATCAAACCCCACCTTCCCCCTCCCCCTAATTCAAATCTCCCTTAGTCTTAGCTTAATGTTTTCTTTTTAGCCTTTTTAAGAATTTCTCTCCTGATAAAGTTGTTTGTTTTGTTTTGTTTTGTTGTAAAGCGACTTTGGGTACTAAGAAAAGCGCTATATAAATGTTATGCATTGTTATTATTTAGCTGGGGTAAATTACACAGTGATACAAACAAACAATTCATTACCTTTCTTGTGAATCAAGTCTCAGGGCATTGTTTTCAGAGTTGTGTAAACGGCTCACAATCTCCTGCAAACAGAATGATTCACAAAGTTAGTTGGGACTATAAAAGCATAAAGGCCTTCTCTCCTTGGGTGGACACACACAGCATGCATGAATCAGTGGAATTCTCAGTCCTTAGTTCTGAAGTAGCCTAAAAACTAAGTAAAACCCAAAGGAAATGTATGTATTAACTCAAAGATAACAAAGGGGAAACTGTAAACTTAATACATGTAACAGAGGATTTTTTCTTTCAAAAAACAAATAATCTGACTACTCTGCAGACATGTAATTGATAAATGCAAATTCAGTTAGTTTGCAAAAACAAACAAATTTCACAATTACGACATAAAGTGTTCCAGGTTTCCTGCTACAGTAATCCATGGCATATAATATTATGCTCTTGTGATACTAGTGCAATACAATATAATGTATCCTACTAACAATTTATAAATACGTCATGTAGGCTTGAAGCTTACCTTAATTCAAGTATGTTGAGTCAGTCAGCTAGTCAAGTCAACTGATTTTCATCTGGCTGCAGTGGATGGCAGTTAAGATTTCAAAAATGTGATAACCTGATTGGCCAAACTGAGAAGGAAAGTCATTGGTTGTGAATGGCTGTGCTGTAGAGAGACACTGCAGCATTCACATGATAATTAGCAACTTTGGTCAAAGCTGTCTGGAATGGGAAATGTTGTTATACTTTATAACATCTCAGAGGCAACTATTGCACTTTTTACTACAATGTAATTAATTAAAAACTTTTGTTAAGATACTTAGATTTAGATTAAGAGTATACATAAAAAAACATAGATTAACAAATTAAGCCCTACATTATACAAAGCATTGCAATGTGATTTTTTTCAAAAGACCATAGTTAAGATTTAGACGAGTTAAATTACTTTTTAGATTTAGATTTGAAAAACATAGATTAACAAAGATATTGAAAAAAATTTATATTGTTTTGTTCCATTTTTGCAACGTAAACCTGCCAAACCTGTGTTTTATTGCTGATTAAGCTCATTTGGAGAGAGAGAGAGAGAGAGAGAGAGAGAGAGAGAGAGAGAGAGAGAGAGAGACTCTTTATATGGCAACATTCCAACAGCAATACACATCTTCATGTTCATTAAAGACAAAACTAAGTGAACCCAAAAAAAAGAGGACCCAGCACAGCGAAGGAACCCAAAGTCAACACTCTGCACCAATTTTTTAAACCTGAAAATCTCTTGCTTGATAAAACACCCTCTTCCTGTTAACCTGTCCTCATCACCCCTCATCCCGACATCTACATTACTATTGTATTCTTGGGAACAAATATGGGAAATGTTCTTATTCACTTAGATTATACAAAAAAAAAGATTAACAAATTAAGCCCTTAACAAAAATATTGAAAATTATATTTTAGTTTTGTTCCATTTTTGCTTTGGCAATGGGGAGAGGGAGAGGGAGAGGGAGAGAGAGACCCCCTCTTTAAACAAAGAGTGAATTTGGATGTCAAAGGAAATGGCCAGTCTCCTGCTGGGTCTTTGTCTGGCAGAGGAACGGTAAATCACTGATTTCCAAATGTATATAGACAAATTTCACAGTAAACATTTTCAACTGTAAATTTCCAATGACATACAAAAACACCAGCAAACTGCGGGTTTACTGAGCAACTGCAATTGCCCGAATTTGCCCATTAATGCCTCTTTTCATGCAGTGATTGTTCAACCTTCTTTCCCCACTCGACCACTCCCATTAGCTACCTCACATGTACTATCATGGCGTCTGCAAACATATCAGAGTTATACTTTAGTACCCGGACCCACACGCAGCTATGCGGACAGTGAGGAGCAACAACCCGTCGGGGATGTTTCCTAGTGGAACTGACAGAATGTACACGGACCGTGGACGGTGGACGCTTGTCTCTCGAGTAAGTAAACATGCTGTAAAGTTGCCACTATCACTATAATCTCATGATGTATCCCTCAGGTAGACTAAACTAGCTTGTGGAGCCGTGACTTTGCCTGTAGCCACGGAAACCCATGTCTTTTTTTTTGGGAACATGACAACCTGGTTTTGGCACTTTCTCCATTCACAACCCTTTCATCTACATAAACGTTCATATTTCAAATATAAAGTTCTTACCCCGTGGCCACAGATGTTACAATTGGAATCGGATGGGTCTAAGTACCCGTATTTTTCAAAAAAACCAACATTTAAATCCGAATGGTGGCCATTTTCTCTTAGATGTATGATGTATCAGAGAGCAATATACATCCCAACCGATAGGGTCGCGTAATTGAAAGCATAAGGAGAAAATGGCCACCGATTGGATTAAAATGCTTTTTATTAAACAATACGGAAGATACTGGTACTTAGACCCACCTGATTCAAATTGTAACATCCGTGGCATGAGGTCAGCACTTTATATTTGAAATATGAACGTTTATGTAGATGTACGGTCTGTACATGTAGAAAGTGCAAACACCAGGTTGAAGCTCCGCCATGACTGACATGTTTCAGAGCTACTCAGTACATGACAACGTCAGGTCCCGAAAATAGCAGATCTACAAGCTCACAACGCGTCGCGGACTCGACACTTTGTGAGCTTGTAGGTCTGCTATTTTTTGGTGCGCATGCAACTAAGAATAAATTAGGTATCACGTCGGATGATATCCATGTAAACTAAATCTAATCTAATGTGTTCTTTCCAATGACAGGACAGAAAGTTGTCATCAGCCTGCAAAAATGAAGGAACTGCAGATGAAGACCTGGGACACTACAGCCATATATATATTTTTTCTAAATAAAACGGTTACATTTACACACTGCTTGCTCTACTCATTGGTATATTCTACATTGTGTAAGCATTTATAATGACAAAATGTATTTACACCCAATTCTATAAGGGTTCTTTTGAACTGTTTCATGATAGATGGTCTTTCATTTGGCAGAATGGTACATAATTACATGACTGTAAGCATTACAGATATAATAGTGAAAAACTCTTGTACATTCTGTTAGTATTTACTTCTACATGATCATAATTTTTCTGGGGACCCCAGCACATTGGATTCAACTTTACTGGTCTTAGATACAATAGGCTATAGTAAAACCTAATATTATCCATATACACCAATTGAAAGCATGAAACGGTCTCATTTGAAAAAAGAGAAAAAAACCGATTAGGTTGTGTATGACAAGAGTATTTGAACATTAGCATGTCATTCTAAAGTAATGCCCATGTTTTCTATAAGTTTAGTCCAAAGAATATAACTGGAAATGACAGTGAAACATTATGCTCTCAGAAATAAGGAGTCACACATGACATGAGTATGAAACGTTTTGTTTTATTATAATATTGTTGACTATGCTGCATCTCCATGGATGTCCCGACTCCCAAGTAGAAGATGGACGTCACGTCACCAGCACCGGACTGTATGGTGGGATGGAATGTAGAAAAAAAATTGATGCACGCGCGCTCGCGCACACACAGACACACACGTTTAGTGTTATTATGCTAATTTATACATGATATATTTAGTTTACTATAAGATACAATCAAATCAATACAGAACACAATACAACAGCAGCCAAGACTAGTTTCACCTTGCTGGCGCAACAAAGACACAGTGATGATGGGACTGACATGGTAGATATAGCAAACTTGCAATAGGCTACTGGTCCAACTGTACTGGTTCAACTGAGGCAGATTTCACGTGGTCCAAGAAAGAACATGGCTTCGATGTCGTGTTTTGTGATCCAAAGGTAGACAAAAAAGTCGGAAAAGTTGTAACGTAACATTCATCATTCTTCAGCATTCAGTTGCCAGATCTTGTGAGAAAAATAAGCAACCAGGTATATGAAAACAAGCCCAAAAGAAAATACCTGTGCCAAGAGCACTTTAAACCTAGACATGGGCTATTTGAAAATTGCCGATCTACAAGCTCACAACGCGTAACGATGTGATGCAGTGTGAGCTTGTAGATCTGCTATTTTCCAAAAAATCTTGAGGGGAAAAAAGTGCAAAATGTGGAATATTTTTTAAACATTTTAACACATTTTTGGTAGGGTCTCCCTGGCAAATATGTTGGCGCGCAGTGCACAGATGAGGGTCCGTGGAAAAGTACATGAACATGTTTGAGAACCACTGGTTTAAACAACAATCAAAACATTTGGAAACGAGCCCAAATATCAACTACATTTTAGAAACCAGCCGCTTATAATAAGCAGACATGGCAACACTGGCCAATGTGCTGTATGTGTTTGTTGATGTTGTTGTAGTGAGAACTGGGAGGGGAAAGTTACAATGTAGACCACGCCCCCACGCAGCCTCCTCCCCACAAGGAAGTGCAGTGCCACAAAGCATTGTGGTCATTGTAGTAATGCAGCCAAACCCCAGTCATCCAGTCAAAGTCAAGACTTCTATATTTTTCGGGCCATAGGGTGCAAATTTGAAATTTTGCTACTGTTATCTACTATATTATAATAGATAATTAATATATATATTATTAACATTGAGTGACTGCAAGTTCTTCCAGGGGTGAAATGCTCCTTTAAGAAGAACTGTGTGTGGGTGTTTTTGTGTTTGAATACCTGATTCAGGGTGTGCGGTCTACAGAGCATACAGTGGTGGCCATTTTGTGGTGCCACAAAACCCATTAATTTTTCCCATAGAGATTTCCGAAAATATTTATATAAATGATATAACCAAGCCATCCAGGCTCCTGGTGAATCATGAGATTCATGACCATACAACATTTGATTCTGTGTCAAAAATATTTGAATATTTAATTATATTATTATACTTAAATGAATACCCTTTTTTGTGGTTTTCAAATTTTTTGATCATGATTCATCAGGAGCCTGGAATATTTTCTGAAATCTCTATTGTTTCTATCTGTGGCACCACAAAATGGCCACCACTGCTATACCCTATAATTGTCCCCACCTTATTGGAGTAGGATTATGCAATGTATTTGTCGACACTTTTGATACTTGCATACTAATTCTACATATTTTTAGAATTTAGAATTTTAGAATAGACTTCTTGTCCTGTCATCATTACAGTGATGATATAGCAATATTATTGCTATTCTCTTCTGTCCTGTGTGGGCGTTTCACACAAAACGTAAGTACGTCATTATTCAATGTATGACCTGAAATCCTGAATAAACAAAACTGTGAAAAAACTAAACAAAACAAAAAAATACCGTTAGCCTGACTTGAATTGTAATTAAAACTGTGTTTGGTGTCTGTCACAGGATGTAATGCAAGATGAGCTAGAGACAACACTCATTGAATAAACTGTAGAATTTGTGGACTTTGGTTGCACTGCCACACAATCTCTGACAAGATATTGAAATGTGTATGTATTACAAATAATTGTGAACCTACTCAAAATTGTTATGGGTCACTTTAACATATAATAAATGTGCTTTGTCTCTATTGCTTAAAGCAAAGTCAGATGATTCAAATAAATGACTATGTAGATTAAAAACAGCAATTCAGAGGTTTTTAATGGATTTTATTTATAATGCACGTTTACATTTATGAAAATCTCAAAGTGCTACAGTGTACAAAAAAAAGAATCATCACACCATTAAAAAAGATCTAAAAAACTGAAACAAAACATTTAAAACATGAGGGCATAAAGCCTAGAGGTAAAACCAGTGTAGCTAAAAGAAATGCCTTGTTTAATAGGTAGGTCTTTAGTCCTCTCTTAAAAGACTGGTGCTTTCAGGTGGGCAGGGAGGGCATTCCACAATGTATGTACGCGCACACCGTACATGCACCGGATATTCATTCACTCATAGAGTTTCGGCCACAGAAGGCCACAGGCCACCACCAACCTAAAAGCACAGCATTGGGATGATATCGACCAGTGCCTTCTGGATGAGCAATTAGGGCCACACTTTAAAGGAGATGCTGTCACAATTCGGCACGGGATGTGGTAAGATTGTCACTTGTCAGCACGTCTAGGGCTCATGTGACAACAAGCAGGTGTGATCTCTGGTCTCGCAATTTCTACTGGTTCGATCTCTGCAAGCCTTCAATGATGCCTTATCTGGGGCCTTCGGGTCACCTCAGTTCTTTCCAAGTTGGTCAGAACAACCGTGAGAGGAAGAAAAGCCATTAGTAATTTCCATATGTTTCTCCTTTGTTTTGTTGTTGGCTCATGATCATCTTCAAGCTCATCCAACTGGAGTATGGCCTGCCCTCTAGGATGTTCTCACATTCTCCTCTGACGCAACATAAGTGATATTCGATTTAAACACACTGGCATTTTGCAAGTGTACCCAAACATGCTGACTCCTAACTTAGGGGTCCTAAAAGTGACAAGAGTTGCCAGTTCCCTCAGCTGGCCATATGCATACATTGCCATTCTCGCATTTTAGCAGTCCAACATCAGAATGCTCTAAAATAGATAATACTGTACATTAAAATAATTTACTAACACCCAATTATTAGCAATACTCTACGTTTCATTAATTTAACCAGTGCAAATCTCCGCTGCATAAATAAACACATGTATTTTATTTGTGTCGTTGACTTACCTGGCTACCCAAATATATTACACAGATTTAATGGAATGTGTTAATATCTGAATGGTGACATTTCACATCAAAAAACTAATTCTTGTTGTTTAACACTGGAGCGGGATAAAGGTGTTTATTTTCACACTAGTGTGACAGCACACATCTCGTCAAGTTGAGCTGAAGCACGTGATTACAGTGCAGATGTCAAACAACAGTGCACAGTTGTTAATGTTGCATATAGATCAAACTGTGTAGTGTAGTAAGTGATGTAAATTATATTCATGCTGTGTATATTATATCATCGCTGAAACCTGTATCACCATATTTCATATTAAATTATATTCCATCATATAAGAGCACAAAATAAGTGAAAATAGCAGATCTACAAGCTCACAATAGCTCACGATGCGAGGCGTTGTGAGCTTGTAGATCAACTATTATTTACTATTTTACATCATTTAAAAAACAGGTAGGAGCGGCAGTCACTTTCTGGCAGGAGGGAAACTGCTTTTTAATGGCATATATAGCCTTTTACAGGTATAACCACTGGTATATTGGTCTGATTGGGCTATAATGTTTGAAATATACCCCAGAGAATGAAACCAAGCCATTTTGATGCAGAAAATACCTTTCAGTGACCCGGTAGGAGCTGCAATCACTTTCTGGCAGGAGGAAAT
>NC_137612.1:27451548-27466548 GCF_963280865.1 Gymnoscopelus braueri | reverse complement strand
GTGTGTGTGTGTGTGTGTGTGTGTGTGTGTGTGTGTGTGTGCGTGTGCGTGCGTGCGTGCGTGCGTGCGTGCGTGCGTGTGTGTTGAGAGAGAGTGAGATTGAGACAGAGCGAGAGAGATACAGAGAGATAGATCATCTTACAAACACCCAAAGAGAGTTTGAACACATGACTAATAACGAAAAAATCTACTATGCAAAGTACAACAATGTGCAAACAAAGCAGCAACATCTGTGAACTGTTTTGACAGGAGAAGGATGTCCAATCCTACATTACAACTGCCTTGTGGGTGGACGGTGGGCATCACAAACGTAACATGACCATCGGGACTATTCTGGCGCGCAGACAGACAGTTCTGGGAAAATATCAATGATCCGCAAACTCCCATCTATGGAGTAAAGTGATGTCATCAATGTGACATCATAGTACTGATGTGCATAAAAGGGACACAGGCAATACTGAATGACTCAAATTAATGGATGAAACCCAGAAAAAAAAGAAAGGAAAGAAAGAAAGAGAGGAAAATGTATTCCTAAATGTGATTTGCAACGTGTTGTTTTTTTCCCCTGTTGTTTCTTATTGAGCGGTGTAACCGCTCCTATAAGAGGGTTTAGGACCCATCCGTGGTGAAAGTTTTTCTTTCCGTCACGAAAATTTGGCTTTCGCTGTGACGCCATGCTGTGGAAAACACGCCCATAGGCTAAGCTTTGCAGGATGTGCTGTGATTGGCTAGCGAGACACATGATGAAATTAACTTCAAACTTCGCAGACGCGCTGTGATTGGCTAGCGAGACGCATGATGAAATTAATAATAATGTAAAAAATATAAGCACGTCACTTCGCAGGACGTGCTGTGATTGGCTACCGAGATGCATGATGAAATTAATAACTCATAAATAGCACCGCTCACTTCACACTGGGTGTGATTGCCAGACCCAGGGGGTCGGCCTACATGAGGCTTTGTCGGTCCCTCTTTTCCTCTCGGTCAACGTTTTTCCTCCCCGTTCAACGTTTTCGTCCATATATGGTGCTTACATGTCCCTCTTTTTGATTGGCCAAGCTTAGCGTGACGTAGTGCTCTGTTCAGATTTCCGGCCATTCAGATTTCAACCACTAGGGGTCTGGCAGTACCAGGTCCCCTGGTTCCCTTGTTTTTGTCTTTCGGCCTGGCGGAGAGTATGTTTTACCCTCTGTGTGTGTGTGTCCGGCTCAGCCAAGCTAACATTGGTCAAGCTTCACGTGACATCACATAGGTAAGACAGGATTAATCAGGAACAGTACTCGCCTGGCGGATTTTCTAGTTTTTCTCTCTGTTTATGTTGTACACCTTCTGCAATGCGAACATGGTGCTCAATAAACACAGCATTAAAAAAAGATATGAATGGATGAAACCCTGGCTGCAACCATGTGATTTGGACCAATGGAATCTATCCACAGCTTTCTTCATAGGAAAGAGAGAGAGAATTAAGTGGAGGGGTTAGAGAGAGATCAGAAAAAGGTGGAAAGCAAGCTTCACTCCATTTATTCCATTTCTGTCTGCTTCTAACCATATCACCTTTTCTCTCTGTACCTATATCTGCCTCTCTCTCTTTCTCACTCTCCCTTTGTGTTCAATTCAAAGGGGCTTTTATATTGGTGTTACCAATGATACGAATGACAGCTCTGTTCCATTTAGTGTAGCACAGTAGTTCTCAAACCGTTGAATTTCAGGGGCCCCATAACTCTGAGAGTGTACGAATGGAACCAAATGGACCCATACGGGTCCATTTGCTTCCGTTTGTACATTCTCAGAGTTACACACCAGTAAGGGGCCATTTGGAACCCCCTCAATGAACCATGAGGGTCCCTGGACCCAATTGTCCAGGGAGCCAACATACACAATATCAGTAACCTGACTCTATTTGACCAGAATGGAAAAGAGCCTTCATAGTATCATTGGTAACAACTATGAAGGGAGTATGTATGGAAGAGGCCACATTTCTTTCCAATATGGCTGCTGTGCATATAGCTATTGTTGAGAGGGGCCGTCACGTCTGAGAACAAGAAAAAAAAAAAGACAAAAGTTCTGCCTTGACACCTGCACACATCACACCAAAACAAAGCACATTACTGCATCGTTTGGCTCAGCAGTGCTCCACAGTGCCCCAAAAAGTTCTACTTCATAATACAGCCCGCTTAAGGCTTTCTGTTTAAGATTCATGGAGTTATTGCGCTGACAGCGCATTCCCTCGCAACATTTTCTGCTTGGATTATATAGAACTCAAATGCAGGGACCCAGCGAATGCAAAGCATGTCATGTTTGTGAGTGAAAATGTTCCGAGTAGCGTATGCACTATGTATGTATGTATGTATGTATGTATGTATGTATGTATGTATGTATGTATGTATGTATGTATGTATGTATGTATGTATGTATGTATGTATGTATATATATGTATGTATGTATGTATATATATGTATGTATGCATGGTATGTGTGGGAGTGAGACAGTTTGTGGCTAGGTGGTAGAGGTGATAGAAAGGCAAGGTGTAATGTCTGTGCGAACCCGGGGGTCTGGTAGGGGCAGGGGGTTTAAGAAGCGACCTGGGCTCTTTAGCAGCCACAGGATCAGAGGATACAGTACATGACTATACTGACAGACAATCTATGAACTGAAAAGACACTCTCATATGTCACCGTGGGAAACTGTATGAACTGCTTACCCACACAAATGTGATATAATGTCTGTCACCTCTGAAAGCTTGTTTTAAAAAAAGATAAAATAAAAAAAGTTGGTCACAAAAAAAAAAAAGAAAGGCAAGGTGAAGAGATGCAGAGAAAGAGAGAAGTGAGGGGCAAAGGGAGACAAAGCAGTGAAGAGAGCGAACGGGAGGGTGAGAGAGATCGAGAAAGTGTGGGAGGGATGAAATAAAGGAGAAGAGAAACAGAAGGTGAGAGTGATAGGTCAGAGAAACGGAGAGTGGAGGTTAGGAGAGAAAGATAGGGCAATACGAAAGGGAGAGAAAGAGCAGGGGAGAGAGAGTATCTCTTCCAGAATAACAGTCAGTGTTATTGATGGTCTGAGGACCGAAACGTACACTCACTATGTCACTCTTAACACGTTTGTAATTAAATAATATATATTTTTGCATCCAAAGAGCCTCAACGTCTTTTTGTCAGTGTGCGAGCCTTTTCTATTGTTTGAGAATAACCGCCAGTTCATGTAGTTGCGTGGATCAGACATCCAATGCTCATTTGGGTTTCATCAGTAACACCATGCACCATCACTCCATTTTCACAGCAGAGCCACTCATTCATCAACACACTTGCAAAATCCTCTTTTTCCTCTCTCTCCATCTTTTTCTCTTTGTTCCCTGCCCACCATTCTGTGTGTCTCCAATTATCTGACACTTTCCACCAGCTTCTGTCAGCCAGGCTGGCAGGGTAGCAGTAGCAGTGTAGTTGTAGTGTAGTATAGTGCAGTGTATTCAACATACTCTCACTCCCAAATAGTACTATAGAGACTTCTTGGGACTTACGTAATGTGACCAAACAGCACATGTTTGACATGGTGGGGGTCCCTTCACGTCATTTGACGCCGTCCCGGTCACTTCCGCACTTCTGGAATGCAGAAGTGCTCAAACCCAAGACGTGAAAGGGTGATGGCTTCGCTAAAAAAACTGTTAAAACAACGGAGGCGTGCCGTCTAAAGTGGACTTGATTTCCGTGGCAAACGTTGCTTCAGCTGACTCAACGCCGCATAAGATGCATCACGATAGGGACACAATTGTAACTCATCGTCCCCCCTAGTCAACACGTGTCGTCGCGGGTACCCCCGACACGTGAAACGTTTGCCGTTTGGTCAAATCCGTCCCAAGCCGCCCCCAGTTCGCCGTCTTGGGAGTGAGAATGCGTTGATAGTAGCAGTATAGTAGAAGTGTATAGAAGCAGTGTAGTAGCAATGTAATAGTGTTGTCACTTTTTTTATTTTAGATTGGGTACATAGTCCCCTCTCCCCATATAAAGAGAAAGAAAAAAGATAATCATGTTCACTTCTGACTTGCAAGAAGCACCTCAGTTTTGCAGCGAGCAACAGACAGACAAAAGGAGACAGGAGAAGACAAAGTATAAGAACAGGGCAAGGCAGTGTACCACACAGCGAAATGTAATTGAGATGTTTGAGATAGCTTGCTGCCCCCCCCCCTCCCTCCCCACCACACACACACACACACACACACACACACACGCACATGCACAGACACACACACACACACACACACACACACACACACACACACACACACACACACACACACACACACACACACACACACACACACACACACACACACACACACACACACACACACACATACACACACACACCCTCTGGTGGTGTCTCTCACGTCTGTTAGTACCTCTCTGCCTTCCACTCCCTTTTTCACCATGCCGTGAACTTTGTTGATAACGTTCAAGGTTCCTCCCTACCTACACTTATTTTTCTGGCCTTCAATCTCTCTCTCTGTCTCTGTGTATCTCTCACAAACACTCTGGTGAATTCACTTGAAATGAACTGTGTTGGTGAGAGAAACCTCCATTGAACACATTTCCAGTGTTTAGTGTTTGGTGGAGATGTTCCATAGGCAATACGAATGTGCATTCTGGAGAGTAGAGTTAATAACTTATAAGCTGCCTTCAGCTGAGCTATATGTCATTTTCAGATGACTGAAGATGCCAGATCCCATTAGTGGAAGACTTAGGTTACATTGCAGATTAATGTTTAAAGTATGAAAGATTCATGTGGAGATATGAAATGACTGAGTATGAGTACTTGAGTATGTGGAATGCTGTGCTAAATCAATCAATCAATCAATCAATCAATCAATCAATCAATCAATGAACCTGTCTGTCTGTTTGCATGTTGATAACTTAGGAAAAACCAGGAAAGTATGCTTTCAAAAAGGATTACCGTAAAAAGAAGTAACACAGAGTCAGTCTTAAATAATAATCAGGTTTACTTAATTATTTGCACAGGAGAGACAAGGTGGTACAGCATCAAAAATATTCTCTACTGGTAATACAAAATGTTCATCAATATAACAGACAGTTTATCTTTCATTAAGCCCACCCCACAATATAATATCAACATGAATAGGGGCGAAGGCTCATTTTGGTGGCAAGGTTGTCTGGGCTAAGGCATCGTGGATAAACTGTAGCCACAACTTTCATGGGTAAGAAAGAGTAGGCCAGGGAGCAAGGACATCTTATATCAGCAGTTACAGAACTGTCCCTTCTGAGCAAATACATCATACTTTATGCAATTATCCAAAATCATACAATACAATAATCATAATCTAATACACTATTCATTATAAATTATCTATCACATGTATTTCTCTCTAATTAGTTCAGTGACCAATAGGGCTAAAGAATCATTCATAAGCTGTGTTCACGTTCACTCTTCCATTGGAAATAATAGACTTCAACTTGCTTCCTGTCTCCTAAAAAGGCAGCCACCTACTCCATGCAGATACAGGAAGTAAATCGGCGATGGTGAGTCTTTCTTTTTTTTTGTCTTGGGTATAGTCCACAGCCTGGTCACAGGAGCCAATCACCAGCAGGATCCACCTAGTAGCCAACCACTCACATTCAGACACCACTCAGTCACCATTCACACCAGCTGCTAGTCAATCAGCCACTTATCAAGCCACTCAATCACACATACCAACTAGAAAAAGTGCTCCTCGGAGCACAGGTCTCCGCCAGGTCAGGTAGGTTATTGTGGCCTCCTGGTGGCGCTATAAAAGCCAATGTGAAAAGGGTGCCTTTTATTCTTAGGCCTTTCACGGCAATCGGACACTGCATTCGTGATTTGAGGCATTTTGTGCCAAAAATGTGTTTTGCTAAATTAGACCTGATGGTGGCGCTATAACAGGCTAATGTGAAAAGGGTGCCATTTCTTCCTCAGCCTAGTGGGAATGTGCGTGTGAAATTTAACGAAATCGCAAGCTGCGTGCATAGTTTGAGGCATTGTTCAAAACGGACCAATCCTGCAAACTTTGGAAGCCAACCTTAGCCAATCAGGATGGAATATGGGAAATCGGACAGATCCGTGTTGATCACATGACTATAGAGATACTGTGTACCGATTTGCATGACGTTTGGATAAAATCTGTAGGAGTAGTATCAAAAAATGGGTTTTGCACAAATTGGCCTCCTGGTGGCGCTATAACAGGCCCATGTGAAACATTTGGGGCAGAGGTTCTGAATTGGCATCCAGGGAGTGTATGTGCACAGTTTCGCTGCGAGCAAGCCAACGGTGCCGGAGATTAGCTGTTCACAGACGGACACACGGACGGACGGACACACACACACACACACACACACACCAGCCTGATCTCCAGAGAATACCGTAACATTGCACGGAACGAGTGCACTTCATTCCGTGGATAGTCGCCTCGGAACTCCCAAATTGCGTGCATATGTACGGCGAGTCCCACGGTGGGCGTAACCAGTCGCAACACGGAAAAACCCGGAAGCAGAGCAGTCCGCACAATAAAATTTACGATTCTGTGCCTATCGGTACATAACTCAAACGGCGCTGAGTAGGCACAGGCGAATGTCACACCGTTCAGGACGGCAACTCGGTCGCCTTAGCTCCCTCGGTGGTCCTTCACGGGGTGACAATTCGCCTGTGACTGCGCGCCTCCGAAATGGTTTTGTCACAAAGGCAGCGCCGTACCATATGCACGCAATTCGGGAGTTCCGAGGCGGCTATCCACGGAATGAAGTGCACTCGTTCCGTGCAATGTTACGGTAATCTCTGGAGATCGGGTTGCACACACACACACACGGACGGACAGGGGGTAAAACATACTCTCTCGCCATGCCTTTCGGCCTGGCGGAGACAATGAGGGGAGAAAGACAATGCAGAGGAAAGACACAACACAAGGAACTACACATACATGTATTAAAGTAATACTAGGTAACGTTTTCAACAAAACTAAAGTTAAATTGTATATCTTTTGTGAGTGGCAAGTTTCAACACCCACTCAATGAATTTCACCCCCGGAAGCCTTTTATTTATATATTTTCTATTGAACGCTGTCGGGGGGGACTTTCCCGGGAAAATGGCGTTCCTGGCCGACGTCATGACGTCGTGGCCGACGTCCTGGCCGACGTAACTACCGCAACGGTTTCCTGTTTTGCCAGGAACTACCGCGCTAATAACAAAAAGGAACCTCACGCTGATTTTAAGAGAATGTAGGATTGGAAGATCGAAAAAGAACAGAAAAAGAAAGCACAGCTCATGGTAACTAATGCTCCACTGGCTAAGAGAAACGATCCGCAGATAGTATAAAACAATTCAAAGAACGCTTTTTGAAACGCTTCCGGCTTCCGGTGAAAACAAATGGAATTCTGGGTAATCGAGGACTACGGAAATTGTATGCAGTGACGGTAGTGACCAGCAGAGGTTGCTAAAAATCGTTATTTGTGAATCTGCATTGTACAACTTTAACTTAAGGCCATAACAGAAAGTATGAAATCTTTTTGTTTGTGGACTTGTGGACTCTGTTTCTCTCTCGCTCTCTATCGCTTTCTCCAGGATGAGGGCTTCGATAAACTCCGGCAAAGTTCAACCGGTTTGAGTGTGTCTATTTCCAGTATTGCAGGGATACCAATCAGTGTTGACACAACACAACACACATACAGAATATGGATGGATGCCCACATTGATACTTGCAAATACACCAACACGTGCAGAAACACAAGTCTTTAAACAGCAACTTATGATAGAATGTACATACTCATTAATTGCCATGTGAATATGAAAAAACAACAACAACCTTAACCTCAATGACACAGAGAGAGAGAGAGAGAGAGAGAGAGAGAGAGAGAGAGAGAGAGAGAGAGAGAGAGAGAGAGAGAGAGAGAGAGAGAGAGAGAGAGTGAGTAAGTGAGTGAGTGAGTGAGTGAGTGAGTGAGAGAGAGTGTACAAAGCACACACATTCATACAGGCCTTATCCCTCACCAAACCCCCTGGGCTGGACTGTTTGTATGTACAAGGTGGGCGGTCTATACCGGAGCAATTAAACATGATCCATGTGGAGATAAACAAGAGTCCATTGAAGACTGTGACAGTAGCAACAAAACATGCCGTGTTCATACTGTACTTAATAGGTGGACCACACATATGTTCACAGTTGTCTGTGATTTGTGGAGAAGTGTAGTTGGGCTTGAAGAAAGAGAATGCAATTGAAAATATTATTATTCCCCATCGCGTTTTTGAGGCGCTAAACGTACTCAAAAAGTTGTAAAAGTTGTATTATATATTTTAATTGTCTCAAAAAGGGGCGTGGCCTAATGGCTCAATAGGGCCCCCTACAAAATGTTGGAGCCCCACAATACGGTTGCACCTACATGTATGCAAATTGGTCATCACTACTTGCAGCTTTAATTATTATTATTATTTCGATATTTCATTTTTACAAATTTTTCATCCCTCTGGCCTTTATCAAATAGGAACATCATAATGGGAACTGCTGAAAGAAAGAAAGAAAGAAAGAAAGAAAGAAAGAAAGAAAGAAAGAAAGAAAGAAAGAAAGAAAGAAAGAAAGAAAGAAAGAAAGAAAGAAAGAGAGAAAGAAAGAAAGAAAGAAAGAAATTCCATATTAAATTTAGATTTGGTATAATGTCCATCATTGGAACACAAATAAAATGGCATTATTCTGATAGTGTGCAGTATATCGATTTGAGGGAGGAAAATGCTGTCCGGAGTTGATCAGTCAATTCAACTATTTTGTGAGCAAATGACTTGGAAATTGAACAGTGTGGAGGAGCAGGTCATTCTCTTTTGCATCTTAATTGAGGCTACAAATTGAGCCTGAGAGAGAGAGACATGGACACAGTAGGATAGCTGAGAGGAAGAGAAGCATAGGGGGGACAGACAGTAGGAAAGCTGAAAAGAGACAGAGTAGGGGAGGCAGACTTTATCAAATTTGAGAGGACAGTGTATGTGAGACAGACCGTCAGAAATATGAAAATACTAGTCCAGCATCTAAACTGATAAGGCACAGACACCTTTCTCCTCTAATTCAAATGTTTTAACCTTTCCCTATGATCGTCGCAGATGCTTTGGTTTCTGCTAATAATGTACCGGTAGGTTGAATGATCAAATGTGTCTAATTACTGTGTTTCTCAGTGTCTCAGAGTTTGTGCGTAGTACACAATGGAAAAGCCAAATCAAACTCTTCTAAAATTAATTTCTTTGCAACATACAATTAACTTGTTTACTTTGTATGAATCAGCCTGGGCATGACTCAGGTGGGCATTGTGGGTGGTATTGATTCATTTACATTTGTACATATGGTAGGATGAATATGTATGACTATTCATGGCGATGCATATTCATATTAGCCCTAGGATATTTGGAGACTGTAGGTTGAAATATTCAACATCGATATACTGTAAAATGTGCAACTTTAAAGAGAAAAGATTTGTTCCTTTTTAACTTTTAGCTAGCACACAAATATACACACGTACAATTCATTCATTGCTCACGCAGACACACAGCTAAGGGTCTGTGGAAAGTGTGTCGTTTTGGTTCAGTCTGACATTGGGTCCAGTGTAGGCGTTTACAAGGGGGAGGGGATTAGAATTTCCCTAAACCAATCCTAATCGATCCCCACCCCCACCTCCGACTCTCATTGGACAATATATTTTGTACCGAATAAATCCTATGTTCACATTTACAACACCAGACCAAGAGGCAGTCCACTCAGAGAGTGGGCGGTGTCTATGGTCTGACTGGAACCACGCTAGTCTGCTTCTGCATGATTACTGCTGTCAGTGTCTGTTTCTCTCGCTGTTGATCTGTTCCTCTCTCACTCATGTATTTCTCTTAGGTGAGTGGTGACCACGGCACACACTGTAGGGCAGTGGTAACCAACCCATGTGCACTTTTTATTCCAATGTGTAAGCCGATATCTACCACTACAATATGTTCCAAAAACCACTATGAGTAAGACATTTACTTTAGCTAAATAAAAATAAACAAAATGGCAAAATATATGGACAAAAATTATAAAAAATCTGAAATATTAGGAAAAAGATGAATAAAGTTGACACTTAGGTTACTTTTGAAAACAAATTAAAATACACAGTGACATGAAAAATTAATAAATTTATATTACAGCTATCTAATCTTCACTGCACAATATTGACTCTCTCATCAATTAATATTTGCATTTAGATATTCTGTTCAATTGATTGATTGATTTTGTTTTTATTGACTTTTGACAAAAAAAAGGGGCACATTTGACACACCAATACACAAACCTGTTGGTGTTTGACTGTGACGGCTTTGACGATTGACATGTAGATCGCGATTGGTGGTTGGTTACCACTGCTATAGGGTATTGACCATTGACCCCGACAAAATCGTTCATCATAAGCATTCAGGGGATACAGGAGCGCCATAGGGGGAGAAGGCTGGGAGAAGGCTGCTTCTGTGCGAGCTCCGCCACTTCGTTTCATAGTTTTCTTTTTTTTTTGTACTGGATCCATCATCTGAAGAAGTTCAAAGTGGTCCCCAGCATCCTCAGGTTGTTCTACAACAACGCCATAGTCCAAATTCACACGGTGGCCATTTTGGAATTTAACATTGCGTTGCTGTGGCAACTGGGGTGGCATTTCATTGACTTAAAGGGATACTTCACTTTAGGGCCGGGGACACATTTAAAAAAAATATTAAAAATAAATGAAAAAAGTTATGGAAAATTCATGGCCCCCTCACGCATTAGAGTGTCCTACTAATGTGTGAGGGGGCCATGAATTTTCCATAACTTTTTTCATTTATTTTTAATATTTTTTTTAAATGTGTCCCCGGCCCGAAAGTGAAGTATCCCTTTAATGGCAATATGGCCGCCGTGTGAATATGGTCTATGGAGAGCATCCTGCAATGTCACCTGTCTTGGTATGCGAACTGCACGGTCAACTGAAAGCCCTTCTGAGAGTGGTGAGAGTGGTGCGGACGGCCCAGCACATCACGGGATGTCTCCAGGAATTATACGAGAAGCGGTGTGTAGTCAATCACCAAGGTCACTCAACCCCCCCCCACCCCCAACCACAATCTGTTCATGTCACTACTGCGACCACGGCCAGGCAAGCTCTACCTTTGTATTGAGAGTCGTACCGCCAGATTTCTGAACAGTTTCCACCTGGCTAGGATCAGAATGTTGACCAAGTGCTGAGCACCACTTGGTGACAGGCCGTCCTGAAATCACAGACCGCCATACAGGATAACCTTTCTGTACGTATAGACTGTTTGGGTGCTCCGCTGCCGCTGTACTCAAATAGCCACCTATGTTTACTTGCTCCTAGTATTGATGATGATGATATTGTACAGTATTGAATGTCTTTATATGAATTGAATACATAGGACCACAATGGAAACAACCCTCAGGGCTTTTTGTGTTTTTTTTAGCATTATTGTATAACTGTACCTCTATATTTTTTGCAAACTGTTAATAAAGTATTCAATTAAATCAATCAATAGGACACCATGCTGGACCAGAACTAGCCAATCGCAGCAGTCTATGGGACACATACCCCCCCCCCCCCCCCCTTCCCATTAAATCAGAGCTGCCAACTCTCACGCAATGAGTGTGAGACACACGTAAATGACCCTCTTCACACACACTCATGCCATTTCTCATGCCGTCAAATCAACCCAAGTGGAAAACTGTGTCAACTCATGCACCACTGAGACATCCACTTCTGCCGGTATTTGAGCGATAAAGTGAATAAACTTTTTGTATCTGAAGTAGCCCAACCCGTCAAAAGCAGGCGTGTGTGTGTGCGTCTCTTGAGGGACGCTGCACGCATTTACACACATGTCATTCCATTGATTACAGTATATCCCCAGACGTCGCAGACAGGAGGATCAACAACATAGATCTGAAGATTAACTAATGTTCTATGTTCAACACGTTAAATGTTAGCTGCCGGGTGTACCCTGGAATTTTCTCTGACCGGTCAAGTTTATAACGTTAGTTTTTATTTACTGAATTCGACAGACGTCTAATTGTTTAGAACTCCTGTGTGTCATGCTGCGCTGACAAGAGCAGGCAGTTAAAAGGGGGAGGGACCTTTGGATGCATGCATGTGCAAAAAGAACAGATCTTCAAGCTAAAAACTCCAGGAGGGGCGAAATCCCAAAACGACGTTGGCGCCCGCTGTCTCTCAAAAACACGTCGCACTGTGACGCGTTGTTAGCTGGTATATCTGCTAACAAGCGAGAGAGAGAGTGAGAGTTCTATTACTGAGGTGAGTGAAGGGTTATTAAAGGGATTTGACAATTTAGAATAATTTGTGCAGTCTCTCTTGACTCTTAGCTATCAGACTTTTATGGAAATCAATGTGGATATTGAGTAGGAAACATATGGTGCACACATCAGTCAAGGTACACCATATGACCAATAGGAGAGTGAGAGTCACATGAGTGGTTATCATAAAAAAAATGGCTCTTTAGTTGCTTCAGTCATCAAATCAGTCTCTGTTTAGCTTGTTAATGGATTAAATTAAAACATGTACCCATAATGTTCCCATGCCAGTAAAGCCTGATAGAAGTATCAAATCCCTGTTAAAATGCACCAGAATACAGGAAAATACATACAGAGAGAGATACACTTTGACGTTACTTAATGAGGCAAAGTATTATTATTATTTGTATTATTATTATTATTATTATTATTATTATTATTATTATTATTATTATTATTATTATCATTATTATTATTATTATTAGGGGTTGCTTCCTGGCTGGCGGAGATGCACACAGCTACTGACTGCACCTTTCTATTTAATCATGTTTTCAAAATAGTTTTGGGTGTTCTCTAATCTGTGGGAAGTATATGTCTGATGTCTTGGTACAGTTGGCAGGTAGTTAAGAAGTGTAGCTCAGTTTCCACCTCATTTTGTGTGCAGCGGGTTGCACAGTCTGTGTTCTCTTGGGAGTCAGGTCTGCCTGTGGCGGCCTCTCTCGATGGTGAGACTGCAGTGCTCAGTGAGTTTGAGTCAAGGATTTCCTTTGTTTTTCGATCGGTCACAGTGCCCAGGTATTCTGCCACTGTGTATTCTCTGTTTATGGCCAAACAGCATTCACATTTTCTCTGGTTTTTGGTTGATTCTCTACAATGTGTCAGATAGTTGGTCTAGTCTATAGTGGGGTTTCTGTCTGGGCTCTTCCTGTGTTTGTGAACAGAGTCCCAGAACCAGCTGGATGAGAGGGCATCTCTTTAGAGTCTCTCTCTCTCTCTCTCTCTCTCTCTCTCTCTCTCTCTCTCTCTCTCTCTCTCTCTCTCTCTCGCTCTCTCTCTCTCTCTCTCCTCCAACTCTCTCTCCCTCTCTCTCTCTCCTCTTTCCCTATCCTCCTCACACTCGCTCTTTCACACATTCTTCCTTCTCATTCTCTCTCTCTCTCTCTTTCACTCTCGGTCCCCCCCCCCCCCCCCGCCCTGTGTATTTTTACACCTCTAATATTCTGTAGCTACAGTGTGTAACCTGAGCTGCCTGCAGCTGTCCATGTGCCTATCATAAACTAAAGCAGGCTTGCTTCCTAATATGTCTCCTGCCTGGCCGCCTTAACAACAACTCCAGGCAAGCCGAGTGCTATTAGAAATGCATTAACAGTGACAGTAACACAACCACAGCAAACAGGCTTACAGTATTTAAAGTGCTGATAGAGTCTATCTGAACGTACACATTTGCTTATAAATACAAACGTGTTATTTTGAGGTGAATAATATATTCTGGATACAACCACATTTCAGTCAAATGTATGTATACTGTATATAAAAAAAAGAATAGGGATGTAAAACACTACTTTTTGTATATTGCGTCAATCACATGCATTTTCTTTTAGAATGGCTTTGCTTTATTCTAGTACATAATGGAAGGACATACAAGGTCTCCAGCCATAATCAAACTGTAAACGTTGTGATTTTGTCCAGAAGTATTTACTCTCAATACAAGTGAATGGGGTTTTGGTCTGAATTTACACTTGATTTTATTACCGTAGTAAACATTTGCATAAACACTTTATGTTTTCAATCGCTAGTTTTAAGTCAACCATCATGATATAGGTTTAATAAATTATGCTCCCATTAATTAAAAAATGAAAGATAAAGTAGGGTACAAATGCTTCTAGGGTTTCTACTGGTTCTACCAAGTGAAGACCCGCCCTCGCTGCGGTTGCAGCCAATAGCACTCATTTCCGGTTTCTTTTTGGGACCGGAAGTTCAAATATGGCGGATTTGAATTAGCCGAAAAAGTGTCTTGAAAACAGGTCTGTAGAACCAATGGGGCTCCCTTCGTCCATATTTTTTACAGTCTATTACTGAAAATCTATGTTCCTTTAACAACAGAACAATTATCGAAGAGGATAAAAAATGTCATTCATTGTCGCTACAGACAAAATACTACACGTTTTAAACCAAGTCCTGGATTTTAGCTTTAATGGTTTGAGTAGCAAGTACTGTGTAATCGACTATTCCGCCAAGAATGAGAACGGATCATACGAACCATGAAAAGGGAATGTGAGAACCCCTCTCCCACTGTTTATGCCTGCAACGTATGTTCATTTATTTCCCGACAATGTAACAGTATTCATATATCTGAACATGACTTTAGTGCCACATACTGTGAAGAGTACCTCATAATATGTTAGTGTAACGGTACAATTATTTATGTACTTCTAAATGGCCAAGCAAGCAAATACAAATAAGTGCATAACACATTAAAGTGAGGGGTTACAGTTGCATAATTAGGTGTTACATAAATCCGACTCGAATATTTATCAAATAAAGATCTAGTAGGCGGAAGAGAGGCAGTCGTTGCACTGAGGTTATGAGTGAGAATTGACCCCTCAGGATTGAGGGATCCCAGAATGATGAGCAAAGGAGAAGAGAGGCGGTGGAAGAGAGGAGGAGTGGAGGCAATGTAACTAGAAGCGGGAAGGTGA
>NC_137612.1:27351548-27449048 GCF_963280865.1 Gymnoscopelus braueri | reverse complement strand
TACCATTGTGCGTGTCCCCAAGCGCCCAATCATAACATGTCTGAATGACTGGAGACCTCAATTTGTCAGTAAATGCTTTGAGAGGGTGGTGCTACCCGCCACACTGGACCCATGGCAATTTGCATATTGTTTCACTGTTGTGTGCGAATGCTGTTTGTGGACTAGCCTACAGCTCTGCATTAAGCACTATAGTTACTGCCAAGCTCAACAACAATCTCATGGATCTGGGTCTGCATGTACAGCTGTACACTAGACTTAACTGTCATGCATGGCGAGAATGGGCAGAACCACATCTGAATCACTGATCCTCAACACGGGAGCCATTCAGAGCTGTGTGCTGAGCCCTCTCCTCTACTCTAGCCGCAAGCAACTTGCTCCATTGAGAGCACATTCATGACACCGAAAATCTGATTATTTTAAACAACGATAAACTCACCAATATTACAGCTGTACGGAAAGCTTGGGTTATCCTCTCAAAAGGCTACTACGTAAGTTACAACAACACCGACAGGTAAAAAGATAACTGTATGCCCAATGGCTTAGGTCATTTGGCAAAATAATGATTTCTGATTCTGAATAAATACCATAACTGGTATTATCAGGAAGTGATTTATAATGTCATGTTTGAAAAGCACCAGATGCAATGATGTACTTAATGATGAGCAGCAGACATTGAAGTAAAATGAGAAAGTATATCAAAATTATCTAAATCCAGTGTTTCCCTTGTATTGCACTGGGTTTTAAATTACAGAAAAGAGCATTAAACATCTTCCCCTTCATGTCGATGCGCTGCTCTGCTGATCAACTGCATCCAAACATTTATATCTAATTTAATCTACAAATTAAATAAATGTTTACTAAGGTTGAGTGGACTGTTTCTGAAATGGACTTCTATAATTGAATACAAGTTTTTCCAATCTATCTAATTATAGTTTATTTTGGTCCGTTGAACGATAAGTATAAGTACAGTACATACAAGTAAAGCCTCTGTCCACAATGTGTTCAAAATGTAAAATGTATGTAGTATACTAATGATGAAGATACAATAATTCATGTTTAGATATTGACAATAATAAAAGCAATCATTCACACTGCATGCAAGCAATAGGGCATTTCTACATTTACCGTAATATATCTTTTTTATTTTAGTGTGATAGCATGGGGGAAGGGGGAAACAATGTCTGAAGCCTAACCGTCACGGAGTAATCAGTCACTTCATCCTAATGGACCTAATATTCACCGCTTTTAAGTGCAGTCGAAATGCAAACACAATTAAACTCAATACAGGAGCCAAGAAGTTCAAGGACTCTGTAGCTAATAGGTAAACAGTTCCTTGAACATTTTGGTCGAAAAGGGGCATAGGTTCCAGCTGTCAAACAGAAAGACAATTCCTGATCTCAGGGAAAGGTCATAAGCACCAGGGTAAGTTCCTGCAGTTGAAAAGGGGCCATGCAACTTCCAACTCACACACACAGACAAGCTCTCTGACCCGCAGTGACCATGGGACTATCATTATATGACTACATTCCTGCACTATCTGCATACAGTACGATGTTTGCATATATGCTGTACGAACAGAGTATATACCTTTTAAATGCATTTGAAAAATTGCTTTCATGTTAAAAAAAAATACACAGACACACACACGCAAGAGAAAGAAAGAAGAAATTATGAAAGAAACTAAAAACAATCAAACAATCAAGGGGAGGAAGAGAATCAGGGACTAAGTCAATAGGAAGCGAATCATCATTACCTAATACCTATAGTAAGTGAAGTGGTTGAATGGCACAGCGGGTGGTTAACTGTAAATCAAGCTTACAGCCTTGTCAAATAGGATCTCATGCATGAAAATAAAGCTGTCCCACCTGGGTTTTTATTGAAAAGGGGGTTTGTGAATTGTATCTAAACTAGAGGTACGGAAGCCCTGGCCCCCTAGCCGCACACGGGGCTCTAGTAGCCAAACGGACGGTTTTAACTCGACAGACACAGCGCGAGGCTCTCGTGTAGTACCCTGTCGACGTTTCGACACGCAAACCAAAAGCGAAAGCAACAGCGGTGTTTGTTTCGAGACGCGAAGCGAAAGCAAACCGAGAGACGGACCCATTTCAATGGGGTCGTTTTTGCTCGGCACGACACAGACACTCGCCTGCACTCGCCTCAGAGGACAGACATGGCACAGCCAAGCATGCGCACCACTCCCAAATGTAAGATAGGATAGAATAGTAAAGCGACTGAACATGTTTTTTTTCCACTTGCATTCAGCTGATTACTTGTTTAGTGTTTTCTATAAGTGTGTGTGTGTGTGTGTGTGTGTGTATGTGTGTGTGTGTGTGTGTGTGTGTGTGTGTGTGTGTGTGTGTGTGTGTGTGTGTGTGTGTGTGTGTGTGTGTGTGTGTGTGTATGTATGCATGTGTGCGCGCGTGCATGTGCGCGTGCATGTGTGTGAATGCGTGTATGTGTGTCTTAAGGACTGTTGACCCAATCATTAATTCCTATTGGTTGCTTGTGAAGTTGGTAAACTGGGAATTTCAGCTTGTTCTAACCGTGCACTCATGTTAGTCACTGTGTGAGGGCGTCACCTAAATTCACCAAATGCAAATGTGAAATATAAATATTCTACAGTGTCAGAGGTCACCCAGGCCCACCCCCATTTCAACAGCATCTGCACAGTATTGCTGTGCAGAACATTTTGTTTGAAGGATTCAAACAAAATGCTGATGAACAAAAACTTTCAAAGGGTTCATTCAAAGCTATTTGTGGTCTATTGTTTCCCCTTGTGTAGGGCTCCTGCCGCTTTTTTTGGGCCTTGTTATAATAAAGCTACGAACAGCAAAACAGGAGCCCCCCATGAACCAACAAGACAGGGTCTATTAACGGTGTGGCTTTCCTGTGGATCTCTCACTTCATGTGACCAGATGTACTGTGACAATAGATATACATATATATATATATTATATACATCAGGGTTTCCACTAGGCATTTTTTGGTCCGGCCACCATGACCGACAGGATTATATTTTATCGGCCAAAGAATACATTTATCGTCCATTTTATAATTAACGTGTTTGCAGATACATGCACCCAACTGATAATTACACCTTGTTCTTTCTACTTCTGTTCCTGTTTTTATAGTTAACTAAATAATATCTATCTACTCAAGCAAGTGTCGCTTGCCAAAAAATAAATGAATAAAGTGTACGTGAGTGAACTGCTGCGCGACTCCGTCGCAAAGTAGCCTATAAACAAATGAATGTAGACCTATGTTTTGGGCTTTACATCTCATTCAACCTTAACTCTTTCAGTGCCAAGAGTATTTTCATAAAGTACTCCCCCAGTGCCAGCAATTTGCGTTTTTTTATTTTTTATTTTTTTTATTTTTCATTCAAATAAATGATCTGATTGGGTTTTTAAACCCATAATACTGTTCTACCAGTAGAGAGCAACAAATCGACACATTGATGACCTCGCTGGCTCACTCACCCCCTCCCAAACAGGCTCACGTCATATCCGGTCATAACCGGATGTTGACATTTTCGACAATCATATGATCGGGCTAAATTACGATGCGATTCACGACTACGATGACTGATCGTCACCCAGACCAAAGAGAGTAGACGTGGACCTCTCCGTTCGCTTTTTATACCGTGTGAAAAACCGTGACTTTCCCTATTCTGGCCGAAAATCACCGGAGAAAAACAACGTGACCCGGAAATGAATTTTTTTTTTTACATCCGGCTCCGGGTGAGTCTGAAGGAGTCAGGAAGCGAAAGTGATCATGAAAAATATACAGAATAGCGCGATCACAGTCAAAAGTAAAAACTCGGGATTTCTCGTGCTGGCACTGAGGGTACTCGAGAAAAACTCGGGATATCTCGGGGCGTGGCACTGAGAGAGTTAATATGCAAAACCTACTGCTTTTGTCTTGCTTTGTTTAGTTATTATATGACATGATGGCGCAAGGAAGGTTGATTACTTGCCTCAAATTGCCTGCAATCAATGTGTCACCAACTTTCACCACTTTATCCAATACAGACAGACAGTCACTGTGCTTGCTTAGTTGCTTGTATAATATCCACGACCTATAGAGTTCGGGTCCCTGTTTTATTAACGTCAATTGCGTATAACGGTGTAGTTGCGTATTGAAAATAGCAGACATACAAGCTCACAACGCAACACGTTCTGACGTGTTGTGAGCTTGTAGCTCTGATATTTTCAACGTGTGACACCTTCGTACGACGAATAGGCTGATCTATAACTGCAGCGCACAGCATCAGCAGCAGCAGCAGGCTGTCGGGAATTAAACCACACTGACATTGTCAGATCATGATAAAAAAAAATGATTATGATGACAGTGGATTATGATTATGGTTTTAATGTACTACCAAAAAATAGCAAAAAATTGCATTTTCCCAAACGGCCACGGTGACTGGTGATGTTTATAATTAAAGGCCAATTAAACATTTTATCGGTCAATGGCCGACTAACGGAAACCCCCACACACACACACACACACACACACACACACACACACACACACACACACACACACACACACACACACACACACACACACACACACACACACACACACACACACACACACACAGACTGATACACACTTACAGGACCATTCTGTAAAAACATTGATTGGTAACAAAAGTTACAGTAGTTTCATAGTTTTTTTCCACCCACCATCCAAATGGAGCTAGCATTAAACTGGCAATTAGTCAGACATGAAACAGACAGGATGGTGGCTAGACGTCATTATCCGTTTGATCTGATAAAAGAAAGACGCCTTGAGAGTTAGATACGAGAACAAGTTGGTATGTTTGTCATCACACGTATACAGTTGCCTAGCGATGTTCCAAAAGTGTTCGAAAGCACTCTGTATTACTTGCTAGTTGTTTCTATAGCAACCTAGTTTGGTAGTGATATGAAGAGTGGAAGCTATCATTTTTGCAACAAAGCGCTGTCAGTCTGTTCATAGCAGGAATGGATTTCTAATTGTAGGCTACATCCCATTTTGTGAGGGCTGACAAATAGTCTGATGAACTATTATTCCGTCGTCCCAATAATACAACAATCTTTTAGGTTAGAGTGGTGTTAGGGTTAGGGTTAAGGTTAGGCTTAGTTATAATGTGCGCCGTCGGACCAATTGCACTTCGGAACATTGGGCCGTTGGATGGCCTGTCACCTATTTTGCATGGTAATTATCTACAGTGGGGATCTTGCATTTGCGCCTGTCTGTCTGTATACTATGTGACTCCGTACGAATCTTGCGAACTAGCATCTATTTGTTGTGCATGTTGGCAGCAGGGCATAGTCCTCAATTCCCAAACATTTTTCAAATTGGTCAACAACTATGTCATTTTTGTGAATTAATAACTGAAGAGCAATCGTCCCTCCAGGCTATGGGATATGTGTTCGGCAAGGCTATGGATCGACTAGCTAATCGGGTGCCTGTCTGTCTAATGGGATCTATCTCCTACTGTAAATGCGCAAAATCTCTGTCTGTCTGTCCATCTGTGCGTGCGTGTGTCCATCTGTAGTTCACATATCTCAAGAACTATCCGACCGACCGACTTCAAACTCGGTGCACACGTTGCCAATGATCCGAGGGAGATAGGTTAATATTACTGGAATGTGCAATCCTCCTGGCTACAAGCCATTGCTTTTGACCACAGCAGTGGTGTTGGGAAATAAGTATAGCACATGGCATTAGATGGCACTTTTATCTGAGCCACACAAAGAACTGAACCCCTAACCTTAACAGTGTTACTGCCATGTTCTACTCATTGATCTACAAAAGCCCACAGAAACCCCATTTTATCTTTTACCCCTGAAAATAGCAAGTTTCAACCATTTGTTCCTGAGAATAGAGCCACTTAATTGCCTCCATGAGCCAACTATCTCCCTCTATCCCCTTAGCCTTTGCTCTCATCATCCTTGGAACAGACTCAAGATTTGACTCTCATCGTCATGAGAATAAGAGCCAAATGTTGTGTGTGGAGCCAACATCACTCTCTCCAGCCAATACTCCTCAGCGTAGTCTGGCCTTGAAGAGGTAGTGAGTGTTGACAGCTGGACGGGGTTTGGACTTAAGTCCATTCATTTAATGTCTAGGGAGAGATCAATCATTCTGATGGAGCCAAGCATGGCTCTGATTAGGTCAGAAACGTATAAGCCGCACTCTTGGCAAAATTAAAACGGATTGATTTGCCATATCATCTGATGTATCGTTTCTTAACCTCAAATGAGAGGTTGAGTGCTGGGTATTAGAATGGCAAAATGTCTGCCACAAAACAGCCACAGATGGAAATGGAATTAAACGGTTTTCCTGTAACTGAAAGGTCTCATGTTCAATCTCCTGAACAGACTGTAATGGGTTGCTTTCATTTGTAGCATTTCTAACCCACCCATAGTGACGTTGAACCTATGTTAATTAATAAGCTACAGTATGCTGTTTCGTCAGGACCCTATTTTACTGTGAAATTGTCCATGAGATTTTTTTTTACAACTTTAGCCCAAAACCAACATTATGTAGTTTCCACAACTTTTAAACCTGACTTTGTAGGATGGGAATACTTGATGAAATGATGAAACAAATGATACTTGGAGAGACACAAAGTCACTGCTACAAAACAGCAGCAGAAAATAAATCTATCTATAAATTCCACAAGTCTATATGTATGTATGTGTGTATGTATATAGCACGCAATACCTCACAAGCTGCTTATGTGATCGACTTCAAACTTGTTAAGGGTATCAGGGGCGCTGGGACAAATTTTAAAGCGAGGTGACCAGCAAAGAGAAACAAACAAACCAAAAAAACATCATGACAAGGTCCCATGCAGATATCAATGAACTAGTTGAGTGATACACAGTTATGCTTGTTTTTGAGCAATTAAATTGGGAATGAAGGCACTTGGCTGAGGTTAAGAACCAAAATGATTTATTCTGTCTGTAAATGTTGTTTAAATACACTTAAATGTTCTCTCTTTTGCTCTCTCTTGCTCTCTCTTGCTCTCTATCGCTCTCTCTCTGTACCTCTCTGTACCTCTCTCTCTCTCTCTCACGCACACACACACACACACACACACACACACACACATGCACGTACGCACTCACGCACACACGCACGCACGCATGCATGCACGCACGCACTCACGCACTCACGCATGCACGCACGCACGCACACACGCACGCACACACACATGCACGCTGAATTTGTTTTAGCGTAATCTTACCATGCTGCGTCATTTGGACTTAATGTGTCCAAACACTTGTCATAGTCCTTGTCTTCAACAACCTTTCTGACTTGTAGCCTATAGCTAGCATGTGTCAGAAAGATCAATGCTTTGATATCATGTAGCCGTATACTAGCCTACATAATATCGGTGCATATAACTAACTACAGGATATGATAGAACAATAACGAGGTAAATTCACCCAGACATGGACGAGTGCAAACTGTGCAGCCTATTTGATAAACTTGTTCTTGACTGTAAACAGACTTCTGATCACATATTGTGCAGGAAGCATCCAGGTTTGCTACCGCAATGACTCTAACCGACGGGGCATTACCGTAATCGTAAAAAAAAAGAAGGGGTACCAAATGTCCCAAAGGCCCCTCCTATTCCGGTCAAGTGTGAAGTCTATTGGATGAGCTGTTCTCCAGAACCAGACCGCTCCAAATGGAATGGGCACTGCGCTAGTGTTTAAAACAAATTGTCTCAACCCTATACAACAGAACAATATTCACCTGAATGTTTAAATATATACAAAAACCGACCAAACATTAAAGTGTAATGTGCTAGTAAGTCAAATGAAGGATGTTTGAACTCAGTGTGTGAATGTATACTACCCAGTAAATTCCTCATGCAATTAAGCCTCCTGTTTTTGTAACGGGCCCATATACAGTATTAAATATTTATAATTCCTTTCCAGCATCAATACTGTATCCTGCATATGGAAGGACTACACCTTTCTCTCTCCCTCTACCCATCTTCCATTCTGAACTCTCTTCTTCGCAGCATCCACTAAAAAAATCTATCAATCCTGCACCTCTCTCTTTCCCTCACATTCTCTCTCTCTTTCTGCCACTGATTCTCTGTGTCAGTCTCTCTGTTTCTCTCTAGGTACACCTCTAATTATCTGTGCTGGCTGTCGGTGCTTTCTTCCCTGCAGTGTGCTGACAAGTTGGACCATTACATCTGAGAGAGAGAGACAGAGGGAGAGAGTGAGGAACGAAGAGAGTGTGCAAGATAGAGGGAGGGAGATAATGGCAACAAGGGAAGGAGTGAAAGAGAGAGAGAGAGAGGAGTAGAGTAGGGTGTATGTATCACATGGATGTAAGCTAGATTTGTTGGAAGATAGCGCGCACACACTAACACAAACTCTCTCTCACACACACACACACACACACACACACACACACACACACAGGCACACGCACACACACACACACACACACACACACACACACACACACACACACACACACACACACACACACACACACACACACACACACACACACACACACACACACACACACACACTCACACACACACACACACACACACACACACACACACACACACACACACACACACACACACACACACACAGGTGGTGAGGCAAAGAGGATGTAATTAATAATCACAGTGGGAAGTGTTTCACAGCTAACTGCATATCCTCCCCAGACCGTGCTTGAATGTGTGTGCACACACACACGCACGCACGCACGCACACACGCACGCACACATGCATGTTTGTCCTGCATGGGTGGAACGTGTGTGCATTTGTGCATGTACAGACTGTATGTGCATGTGTGTTCCCGTATGTGCACATAATATGTCCTCGGTATACTTTTTGTTCCCCCGTCACCTTGTTTGCTAGCCAACTACTCCCAGATGTAATTGAGGACACAGGGGCGGGGAGGGGGGGATGCTACTACTGCAACCTATAGCTCATTTAAAATCCCATTAGGAGACTTTAATTTGGCCACCAATCTGCATTAATCCACATTACAGGTAGGGCAAATTGGCTCTGTCGCGTATTGCAGTGTTTTCCTACCCACGTTTGTGAACTAGAAAGCTCGGGACTCAGATCCATAAGTGGGTTACAGTGGTATTTACTATACTTAAAATGCCTCTATCAAAATATGCAAATCATATTTGACTTTTCTGCTGTACTATACAGCAGACATGCCTATAAAATGTGATAGACATACCTATATGTCAAAGAAAGGTTAGACAGAAGGGACAATGTGTTTCAATAGTAAAATGACAAGGACAGACAGACAGACAGACAGACAGACAGACAGACAGACAGACAGACAGACAGACAGACAGACAGACAGACAGACAGACAGACAGACAGACAGACAGACAGACTACAGCAATCCGTAACTGCATACTGGCCCTCCTAACTTTATACGTCAACACTGTGCTCAACTCTCTTCGAATAAACTGCAATGCACTTTAAAAAATGTACTCATTGTTGCCATTAAGGCTATTCCGGGACTTGACTCTTTCTAAATTTGATAGTCAGTGTTATTTCATTAAATATTGTTCTTTATTATTGTTGCTATTCATTTGTGGCACTGCAAATGAGGGTGTTTTACTTCAATGCGTTGAACAAAATCGCAGAGTGCTGGCCAGTGGCCATTTGAGACTGGTATACCGTCATGGTAAAGTGCACTAACCGTGAACCCACCATCATGCCCCTTCATACCAGTGTATTTACCTATAAAAAAATATTTTGGTTAGGCGGAAAGGCCTCCGAAAACAGCATCCACTTAGCAAAATGTCCCTTGAAAACTCTACAAATGAAATGGCTTCAGGTTGGGTGGCAGCTCATCTGGTTAGATTGGCCCACTGTGACTACTGCAAAGGAAAAGCACTCCTTGGTATAAAGCAGTTTTATTTCAGGCACCTCAAAATGCGATGTATGAAATACTGCGCATCATGGAGAAAGTGAATACTTCAAAACACATTATGCATTGTGTTTGGTGAGGAGAAATGAGGAGAGAATGAGGACACTGGGGAGAAGAGAAGACTTCATTGGTCTCCGAGGGGATATTTGATGGTCACAGAACCCAATAGTGGATACAGAGCACAGAAAAACATAAATATAAATCAACAAAATAGACAATGCAAATTAAAAAGTTAAAATCACAAAATTCTATATCATCTCAGGGACAAAGACTGTTAGAGGACATTAAAAAGAGCATCGAGAGAAGAGAAGAAAAGAAAAGAAAAGAAAAGAAAAGAAAAGAAAAAAAAAGAAAAGAGAAGAGAAGAGAAGAGAAGAGAAGAGAAGAGAAGAGAAGAAAAGAAAGTTCCAAATAAAACCAAATAAATCACCTGACTATGATTCAACTTATTTAGGATGTTTCAATCATCAGCTGATTTATGCAAGTTAATTCATGCGATGAGTTCGCAACCTCCCCAGTGTGAGTGAAACACTTTCATAATTTCATCCTGGTAAAACATCAGAGGCAAGAATATATCCTGTCCTGTTCCATTCACAGCAATCAATACTGTCTGAACAAAATTATAGAAGGCTACTGAAGACACAAACCAATCATAATTGCACATTTCTGTAAACCACTGATGTTGCATCTCAATGTTCAAGGCAGGGGGCGCTGCTGAAGTTATAATCTAGGCCTACTTCGGAAAAAATATAGAGGATTGAGTCGAACATGGTCCACACGTACAAACATAGACATGCAACATTCATGGTTCAAAAACATTAACTTTGAAACTTTACGGAGAAATGCACCCTTTTCGTCACTGTAGAGATAGTGACAATGTGTTGTCAAGGGAGGCTGTAGACAACCACATGCCTTCCTTCAATACACATGTAGTCACCAGCTGCTTCTTTTCACCTGACACAAGGACATTCTTTGTGAGAGCATAACATGCACTGAGGTAAGGTTCATTCTATCGATCTCCCCCCCATATCGCCTCCTTTCTGAACCTGTGTCCCACCCACTCAGCAGGAGTCGTAGAGACAAGAACATGATCCATTGCCGGCTTCTCACCCACAAACGCTGTCAAATTGTGTTTGTCAGGAATTGAACCAGGGTTTCCGTGGTGACGGGCAAGTGAGCAGAAAATCATCTATACTATAGAGAGATTTTCATTGCATTGATAATATATTTCCCTCTATGTGTAACTGTGGCCAGAGAAGTGAGATTGTTATGCAAGTTAAATATTGTTGCTAAGGTCCAGAGAGCCGTAAAATAGCCTCAATCATTGCAAATCTGCTGGTACAGATAATTTATATCAGCCATACTTGGCTGCAGACTTTATTGACCAGCCATTGCCAGATATTTTTTAATCTTACCTTAGCTGTGAATACAATTTAGTCTGTCTGTAAATCGGCTTAGGTACTCCGCCTGTTAAAAGGTGTGACGCCTCACTTAGATACAATTACAGGCCTATTTTTAAATTGCCTGTCTTAGCCAAGATTCTAGAAACCCTAGTGAGTGAATGAACAGTGAATGTGTGAGCATTAAGCTTACTTACTTTTAATTCTGACTAAACATAATGTTTTCAACAAACAGTTAACAACCTATCAAGCCATAGGCGGATTCTAACACCCCAAGACTAGCCGTTTGAGGTTGTAAACTCTATAAAATACTTGGACATTGTAATGCAATTAATACTTTTAAAAGCTATGAAAAGCTAGAAACGAAAAAAGAAGCTGGTGGACATCTCTTTACATGTGTAGATCAAGTCACTAGCTATGATTTGTTCATTAAGCTATCTTGAGGATGCTCCAGTCCCATCATATTTATGTGTCTTTATGACTCAGTGGACAGATACTTCAAGGACAAATTTGCAGTGTACTACAATTTCCAGCCCCCTTCTTACGTCTGGTCTATTGCTGCAGAGGTGGGCATCGCATTTGAACATGTGCGCGTACCTGTGTAAAGTATATTGGTATATATACCTAGGTACTGACATTGAGCAAGTCATTATTTGGATGTTTAAGAGTGAGAAGACACAACTGGCCATTCATATACTGTATGCTCTCCCATGAGAAGGCATTACAATACCAGCCCTTTTCTTTGTGCAGACCTGTTTTACCTAGCAGACATAAACAGCTGCGGGTGGGTAGAGCTGGTCACATTTCCTGCTGCTCCTGCCAAAAACAACCCATTTCAAACACTGCACTTTTATAATGTCTAAAGTTAAACACGCAAGAGGTTAAAGATATTTAAACTTTTGGCGAGAAAAAAGCTCAGCCCTTTAAACAGACTCACAGCAGTTGCATGGCAACAGCAAAAAAGACCATAAGAAACAACTGTTAAGTGCTAGTTGCTTAACAAATAAGAGGCACCCAGGGACACAGATCATGCAGGTCAAGAATAATGTCTACACAGACACAGCAGCTTCCGTTTAATTTCCTGATTTACATTTTGTGTTCATGTTTCGTTCAATTTAAAAAATAATTAATTCAAAGCTAGACATATGGAGGTTGTGAACCCTCACAACCTTTTCTTTGTTTGTTGTAGGCAACAACAATGATGAAACTTGTTTCTGGCTTGACGTGCACATGCGTGCCCTAGCCATAGGCACAAACTACTACCCACTGTTTAGGATATGGATTAATCAAAATGTTAAAACAACTACAGATAATATAAATTATTAAAGTATACACAACAATTGTTTCCAATACAATATCTTTTTTTATGTATTTAAAACAAAACATTTTACCAAAAAGAATGAAAACTCTATTGATGAATAGCCATCTCTGTTCATATTGATTTGGATGACAAAGATGGCAACAGTGATTAACGCTACTGTAGATCACAATCCTGAATCAGTCACTTCGTCAACCAGTGCACTCAGAGAACCAACTGATCAGATGAAGCATCTTAGGTGAATAGGAGGTGACAGGCATTACTAGGTCTCTGATGGGGTGTGTGCATAGCTGTGATTGTCTTTAAAGGAGTAAAGTTATCCTGTGCCGTATTCTAGGATGTGCACTACATAATTTGTATATGATGTCCAGTGTTTGGTAACGTTACTTTTAAAAGTATTGTCTTCGAGATGCACTAACGGAGAGTCTCCGCGGAGACCGATGGCCGGATGGCCGGCCCGGGGCAGGGGGATGCGTATGTGTGATGTTCACATACTCCCCCTACGTTTATGTAGAGGCTTTATTCCCTATTCATCCACTAGAGGGTAGCTGCAACACTATGCAGTTACACTTTTCCCCCACAATGCAATGCAACATTTTGAGAAGGAAGTCACTGTGGTGGCCGTCTTGTTGTGAAGTCTGAGGCAACGTTTATTGTTGTGGAAACGTGTCGGACTCGGATTTGGATGCCGAGGGGGAGTTCTTGCTGCTGATACTTTTGAGAAGAAGAACTATAAGGACACAACAAGAGAGGTCGAGGCGCAAACGCAGATGGTATGTCAGACCATTAAATAACTTGAAGGTAGATGGGGAGTATGTTTCTCTCATCCTGCCAATCAGAGAAATAGATGAAGAATGGCTCCATCCAGTGTTTTCAAATGCCGGTGGCAACATTCAATGACCTATAGTTTGTCGGGTGACACCGCACATTCAACATGCAAACAGCCACAGCAACCCTGTGAGTGCAGCCGAGCGCCTTGGCGGTGACGCTGAAAATAGCGGATCTACAAGCTTACAACGTGTCACGCTGCGACGTGTTGTAAGCTTGTAGATCTGCTATTTTCTTTTTTAAGAGAGAGAGAGAGAGATACTATAGAGAAAGACCCACAGCACACACACACAGTGCACGATTACAGAAAACAGACACAGCCCCTGCAGTCTTTGTCCTCTTGCTTTAGAGATCCCTGCAGTCAAGGAGAGCAAACACAGACAGAGCACTTTCATAAAACAACTGAGTCAGCACGCTAATGTTAGACCGTTTCTCAATTTCTCTGTTTCTCTCTCTATATATATCTCCTTCTCTCACTCCCACAAGTCTTTTAGGGCCCTATGTTACACTGGGCGTAAAAAGCGCAACAACCGACACAATTGTCATTTTCCAGTGGCCTCATCGTGTAAGTATCAAGTGTACTTGTGCAAATGTACTTGTGCCGATCTGTGCGCCCATGGTCTTAAAATGAGGTGTGTCTTGCTCAGTTCGACCACAACCTTTCTGTTGCTCTCTATTGCTCACTCTCAAATACACACAGATCGATCTGCAAACTGTGTGTGTGTGTGTGTGTACGCATGCGCGTGCGTGCGTGCATGTGTGTGTATCTCTGGTGGGCCACAGTGCATCCAAGCGTATCCAGAGTCAGCATTCAGTCAGAGTGTGACTCGGACAGAGGACTGCAGTGCAGGTACAGTACCAATAGCTTTTATGCAAAGCTAATTTAAATAAAGCTGGGCTAGTGTTAGCTCAGCCAAACTGTACTTTACCCAATATCATACTGTACTATGCCGTCTAAAAGGGCCACGGAATTTAACTTTTTTCATTATCACATTTAAAGGTATATGTACTGGACGATCCCAATCTGATTAATTAGATGTTGTTGTTTCATAAGTCAGTTATAATTCGTTTTTTGTTTTAGTTGAGACCGTCTCTGCATCTCAGTCTCAGAAAAGCTCCTCTTCCAGACTCAACACTGTCCTGTCTGAATAATAAAATGCCCTTCTAACTCATTAAGTCGACTTAGTCAATTCCTTATTAATAATCACTCCACCTGTAAGTCATCAGCCTTCCATTGAGCTGTTATTGTGCCAAACTGACAGTCAGCAATGCGACTAAAAAGTAAGCCAACCTTCCAATCAGTCAACCAGTCAGAAACCAGCCAGCCAGTCAGTCAGTCAGTCAGTCAGTCAGTCAGTCAGTCAGTCAGCCCCAAAAAACAGCTGTTCATTGAATTATTAGTCATTCGGTTCATTCAGCCTTTCAGCCAGTATAATCCACCTGTCCTGCAGCCATGTACTGTAGCTATAATCTTCTATCTAGTCAGCCAAGCCAAACATTTAAGCAGTCATTAATTTAAACAGCTCCAAGGTTCAAAGTTTATTGCTTTGATTTTCTGTTCCTAAAACGTTTTGCACATCTGTTTCTTGGCTTTAGTTTTTTAAAGCCCAAAGCTAACACTAACTTTCCCATGTCACACCTCACCCTGCAAAGAGCAAATCTCTATTTCTTTCCCCTGTAAACCCCAAAGCAGCCATCCTTCTCTGACCAACACCATTTAAGGAAAACTAAAAAGTCTGAAAGAAATATACTGTTTGAACACACTGTCAAGAAATGGTGGAAATGCACCCTGGGATGTTTTATTTGCAGCTGAATGTGACTGCTATTAGCCTAACTGTAGGCCTAGATACAGGTATTTGAATGTGCAATAAATAGGACTGACTACAGTATTATGGTAGTCTACCTCAGTTGAAGTTTACTTTTTGCAGAAGTTAAATTGACCACTGTTGCACTGTGTTGATGTTATCATGGTATTTACCATAGGTAATGTATGTGTTTTGTTACTGTTGTTGTTTGAATTTTATTCGCAGCAGAATCTGATTATTACTGCACTATAGCCTTAGCGTAGGTATGTTGGCTGTGCAGTAAATATAAATGGTATGGTGTTAATGTTAAGAAAGTAAGCCTACCTCAGAATTGCTTTGTTACCTTTATACCAGCATTGTGATTGTTCTATTTTACTTAGGTAAAGTTACTTTACAAAATATTGATTAATTCATTCTGATCGGTTTGAACAATAGAAATATAGGCCTCTCTCTTATATGCCTCCTTTCAATGAAAACCTGATACCCGCTGCAGTTGAAACAAATAAAAGCCTGGTTAACTATCTAGAGGAATACGGTATTACAGACATGTATTACAGACATGCATGCACATGCGTTCATAATTTTATTGGCATATATGTTGTTGCCATAATCCCCCTTCTATTGGTCAAAGTAATGATTAAAAAAACAAAAACTAAGTCTGTGTCTAACAAGACCAAAGATTAGCATCTCGATTTTGCCAGCCTTAAAGTGTAGGTAGCATGATAATCTATTTGTACTGAATGGAAAACCATAACAGGGGTTGTCTGTATGTATGTCCTCACAAAAATAGACCACAATTTATGTGATTCACAAATAAACTTAACAACACTGCTTATTGTAATTTGCTATAGCAGAAAACAACCATACACATCTCAAAACAGCCCTTGAGAGTTAATGAGCGTAATGACGAGTGAGTAGAAATGCACAGTGCCATGTTCGCCTTGCCAACACATAGGACCTTGAGGTAGTCTCAAAGTCAAAGGAATACAGTGTGTGTGTGTGTATACTGTGTGTGTGTGTGTGTGTGTGTGTGTGTGTGTGTGTGTGTGGGGGTGTGTGTGTGTGTGTGTGTGTGTGTGTGTGTGTGTGTGTGTGTGTGTGTGTGTGTGTGTGTGTGTGTGTATATATATATATATATATATATATGGCTTTAAAAGTGTAAATGGTAAGGGCATATCTAACACAGAGACAATTTAGTTCCACAGAATCAGAGCACCAATGACAAGTGTGATCCCTCTTATGCTTTAACTGAGACAATGAAACGGACAATAATATTTCGCTCGAGGATCTGATTGCCCTGGCAGATGTACTCAGCAGTCCACAGATGTGGGGGAGGCACCATTGAAATATGAATGTCCTTGTGGCCTATGAGATCAAACAATGCCGGCTCTTCATGCTGTCAGTCTAGTTTAATATCATATTTGGCAGGCGTCAGATTTTTGAATTTGGGAGTGGATGTTAGGACTAACAGGCAGGTAGACAGTGTAGCAATGACATCTAAAACCACAATATCCCCAAGTACTAGAGTGTAAACAGCAAGCGGTCCAATTTTGCTTAGCTTTTACTATACCAGGACAACTTAATGCTGTGATGCTTAGTTGTGGAAAAGCCAGAATTCAATTTGCTGTCTTGAGTAGTTGAGTGCTATGTGTTCCTGGCAAGGTCCCAATGAGCATGCACACAGATGCATTGTAAGTTGTTGCTTTGTCAATTGCAGCTGCAACATTTAATTGTAATAGATATGTATTTGACTTCAGTACCAAGGGCACTGAAAAATCATATTTTGTGTCCTGGAAATCACAATATTTTCACTAGTATTCTGCAAAGGCACAGAATTAAGATCACTAATCCTAATGCCTAATTTATGCTCCATCACATGACGGCATTGCGGACCAAAAATAATAGATACATTTTCAATGGATGTGTATGACTATATGCATATGATGGACAGAAGTGATGAAAAAACATCCTACGTGCTAAGCCGAAGCTTTCATTGAAAAAAAGATTAGAAAAAACATCTCCCCAATCCCTCAGAGGAGGAGAGAGTGGAATAAAACACAAAAAATAGAAATGCAACTTCTTGAGCATTCATCTCGTCTCTCATGTCGCTTACCTCCTCAGCTAATCTTCTCTGCTCTAATACACGCAGGGTCATAAAAACTGATTTGCTTCCACTTCTCTTCTGAGAGCCTCTAATTCCCGACTGCACCAGTGCTCCTTCCATTAATTGAGATTCTCTTACGGAAATGTCTGGGGGGGTGCACACACGCACGCACGCACGCACGTGTGCGCACACACACACACACACACACACACACACACACACACACACACACACACACACACACACACACACACACACACACACACACACACACACACACACACACACACACACACACACACACACACACACACACACACACAGCAGGTAAAAACAAATGCGCACACTGTGTCACGCACACTGTCAAACACACACACACACACACACACACACACACACACACACACACACACACACACACACACACACACACACACACACACACACACAAATACTCACAAGCGCAGATACTGTATGCATCCTTATGCACAAACACACACATACACACATGCACACACGCATGTGTGTATGTATGTATGCACACACACGTGTGCTTGAAAACACACATGCGTGCAAACACATGTGCGCACAAACACACATGTGCGCAAACACACATACACACACACACACACACACACACACACACACTCACACTCTCACACGCACACACACACACACATACTGTACACGCACACACGCACACACACACACACACACACACACACACACACACACACACACACACACACACACACACTGTACACGCACACGCACACACACACACACACTTTTAGTTTGTCAAGTCAGGCCTGGCCGTTGGTTGTGGCAGACTGGATATGTCATTAACACAGAAATGTGGGTTATGACATGGGAGATGACAGAACATCATAAGTGGAGAAAGTGTGAGTGTGGGTCGAGCTTATTGTAGTTAACTAAAACTAACAAAATAACCAACATAAAATAATTATCATAAGGAAATCATGGGGATCATGGAAATCTCAGGATCCACTTGGGAACAGTGCGGCTCCATTGTAGTTCTTGGACATGTGGCCAGGTTGGTTTCAGTTCATTCAACCTCCTCTTGTGTGTTGGCTAGTGAGGCAAGGTGGAGGTGACGCGAGACCTGACAGAAGTGGGTTTCATTTGGTGCCAGCCTGCGCACGCATACTGTGTCACGGTGCGAGGCAGGGAGGTGTAGGACCCAAGCGCAAGATGAGAGGCAGAGGCAGCGTAGCTCAACTTTAAGTGTTTATTGACACCAAACAAAGGGAGAAGGCAGTAAACAGGGTCCAGGTACAAGCAGGGTCAATACACAGGTAGGCAGTCAGAATAAGGAGGGAGTAGGGCAAGAACTAAACTGGGCAAGCTAAGTGAACTAGAATACAAGGAAACAAAGAGGCACAAACTAACAAGAACTCACACGACCATATACAACGAACCAACAGGGAACTGAAGCAAACACAGGACTTAAATAGACAGGGGATTAACAGGACGCAGGTGAACACAACAGACAATCAACACAGGATAGGCTAACAGGCAACGAGCACAGGTGACTCGGTTTACAATAATCACAGGGAGGTGAGACAAGACAGGAAACAGTAAACAAGGCAGACAGGAAACACTACTACAAAACAAGATTATGGAAAACCAAGGCAAAGGCAACAGAGTTACAATACAAGAGTGCCGAACATAATGAACGGCCTAAACAGGCCTAAAGAACAGCCCTTAGGAGTCCAACACCATATAAGGGCATACAAGGTCCAAATAATAAGGTCACCGTCCACGGCCCGAGGAGCGGACCGTGACATACTGGTTCTTATCAGTGTGACGTCGTCTGTTAAGGGGTCTACTGTCCCCATTTAAAACAGCTCTGTATCTTCCCATTGGTTTCACAGGACACATTTTCCATGGCCTCACAGAAAGTGTTTTAATCCATTGTTCAACTGTAAGTCCCTTTGTACTATTCCAGGCAATTGCTATACAGTGTTTCGCCTGAAGTGAAATATAGTACCGGTAACTATCTTTTTATTTGCATCTGACTGTCTAAACTTGGGTGGAAGTAATCCAAGAATGAACATCCTAGGGCAGACAGGCAGATCAGTAGACATAATATCAGATCTAGTTTGTATGACCTTTTTCTCAGAAGCTCTTAATTTGTGGGCAGCTCCAGAGGCAGTGGAATAACATGCAGGCTACATTGAATACATGAATCAGAATTGTTACCGTCAAAGCAGTGCAACAAAGAGGGAGTAATATATGTATGATACATTTAAAGGTAGGGTAAGTGATATGTTTTGGTTAAAACAAAAAGTGTTGTGTTAAAAGGTTAAAGCACTATATTCTGATAGTACTCATATTCATTGCTATAGAGTGCATCTATGTTCAGTAACAGGGGTCTCCCTGTCTCTCCACCTCTTTAATGAACAGAAGAAAAACATTTGAGGGGGGTTGCAATTTTCAGCCAATCAGGAGAGAGTACCCATTTATCAGCTTAAAATGTATACTGTTCCAACTCCAAATGTGTCTGCTCATTTCTTTGTGTCACCACTTCCAATTACCCTGACCTGAAAATGCAATTTCTGTTTACTGAAGAGCTGGAGAGACAGGAAGACTCCCATTACTGAACAAACACTCTATATCAATAAGGACAGAATATAGAGCTATTTAATACCGTTAACAAAACAAAAAAAGTCACTTCCCCTACCTTCAAATGCAACAATTTAGGCCTGGTGTTATACAGTATAACACATGCTCTAGTCCTTTCCAGAAATGTCCTCACCAAGGTCACTAGACCATGAATCGTTTTATTCGAGGATTCTTTAGAATGATCCACAATCAGTTTACATAAAAATTAAACCTGGCCATGGACCTGAGTTTCGCAACTGCAGTACACATGGGGAACTTCTAAGACTGTCCTTGTCCTAGTATGGCCTTCTCATGGCTAGACAATGGATGTGCTGTTGAAATTATACTTCTAATTTGTAAACATTTAATTCAATGTTTTAAAGGAATGTTGTAAAATCTTTGCAAATCACTAAAACTATTAAATAAATGAGAAAAATTATATTTATAAAAAAAACTTCAATAACCTTGGTGTGGTTGGGTGGTTGTCTGTGTCTGATGTATCAACCAACCCGATCGCCAGAGGAAACGTTTGCTTTGAACGTTTTTGAAATTCCGTGAATAGACAACTGGAAAACCTGAAATTCCGTGCATAGCCGCCTCGCATCTCCCCCATTGTGACTAAACCATTTCGGAGGCGCGCAGTCTCAAGGGAATTGTCGCCACGTAAGGGGCCACCGAGCGAGCTAAAGCAAGCGAGTTGCCGTCCCGAACGTTGCGACATTCCCTTGTGCCTACTCAGCGCCGTTTGAGTTATGTACCGATAGGCACAGAATCGTAAATTTTGTTGTGGGGACTGCTCTGCTTCCGGGTTTTTCCGGGTTGCGACTGGTTACGCCCACCGTGGGACTCGCCGTACATATGCACGGAATTTCGGGGTTTCTAGGCGACTATGCACGGAATGACGTGCACTGGATCCGTGCAATGTATACTAATTCTCTGGCGATCAGGCTGGTATCAACAGACAGGCAGGGGTGTGGGAAGTTTAATTTAAGCCAAAGCAGTGTGGATCATAGGGGATTAGTATTATGGAGAATCATGACAACAGAGAGAGAGAGGGAGAATAGAGAGAGAGAGAGAGAGAGAGAGAGAGAGAGAGAGAGAGAGAGAGAGAGAGAGAGAGAGAGAGGGGGGGGGTGGATGGGGGGGACCAATGCAAGGGAATGAGAAACAGATAGAGATATAGAATGTGAAGTAGGGAGAAAGTATGGCATGAAGACGAAAAGTCAAGGACAGATCTCATTACAACTTAGCGGGGACAACAATTAAGGACTTTGGGGAGGATAATTACCAACGTAGGGGTCGAGCTATAGGATTTTAAACTGCCGGCCAGAATGCCTGGAATGCTTAGCTAAAGTTTTTCAAACATTCTCTCAAACAAAAACACATGAACACATCGACTAATGAGTAATATCTGTTATCAATAGCTGTAATTATTAGATAGAAACCATGTCACAGCTGCCTGTCAGTAGGCCTACTGTTCATGACTACTCACCACTACCTTGTGCTCCGCAAAGTCATCCAACTTCATCATCATCATTATCATCATCAAATTCTTAACATGGTAAAACAATCCTGTCCAAGCACTGTCCCATGATTTCTTTATTCGCTTTAATTTGGAGAATGAGTGCAACAACGGTGTGATTTAATGACAATTTGCCAGTATCAGAAACAGGAGGAGCTACACATTGAGACAGATTATGTAAACGTGGCATAGCAATCATCTTGTTTATGCAGGCTTGTACAAATTATTCTTTTAATTAAATTGTTATTAAGTCTGGGATTTTTATGTTGCCATATTTGGTTTTGTGTTGATAAAAGCAATAACTCACTCCAGGCCATGGCACAGTGTCATTATATCACAGCCCCTTAGCCCCCTTAATGACAATATACCGTGGCCACTTCTGAGTTATTGCTTAATTAAAGTTACTCTGAGCTCTATGTTAGCTTATCTAAAATTAGAACAACGTCTTCTGGTTAGTGCAAACTGAAACACACAACAAATAACCCCATTTCTCTGTTTAGCGAACAGATAAATGCTGTTGAGAACTATTGGCAAAACAAGTTTGTATACTGCAGTAACTGGGCTGGGCATTGGCTAGGACCTCATCATCATACTGTACAATATGTATCACGATACATGGTCACTATCCAAGTCATATCACTATACATAATGATATGCATTTACGATACATTACAATATTTAGTTACTGAAGCTTAGAGCTGAATATACTTACTAATCTCGGTAGACCGACATAATCGGCGGAGATCTGCACTTGAGGAGTTTCTAGTTTTGTCGGATTGTTAAACGCTCTCGATTAACCACTTAAACCCTGCTTGACCAGACCCCAGGGATCTATACTAGGCCCTCTCCGTTTTCTCCTCTACATTAAATATATCAAAATCTATCTATCTACAAGCTCACAACATACAGTGACGTGTTGAGATTGTTGATCTGCTATTATTGCCTAATATTCACCCCAGAATAGGGACGCTAGAGTTCATGTGGTTAAGTGTGTTGTGTGAGTGCTTTTTGTCCCTGTGGGGTATGGCAACGATAATGCCTCCCAGAGCCTTGGGACCCAGGGCGTCGAGGCCTGGTTTCCAGTGGTGCTGGGACTCTCCTGCTCCTGTCCCAGTCTCCAGGTGGCCGTGAGGGTGGCGATGGCGTCCCCGAATAGCCCATCCTGGTTGACGGGCTGGTCTAAGACGCCAATTTGCTCTGCGTCGGAGAGGCGGGAGAGGTCCAGCCACCTAGCTCTCTCCGTGGCCTCCAAGAACACCATGGCACGGCCAATGGCGGCCAGGACTGCAGCGTTGAGGAGTAGGGCCTCGTCGCTCAGCCGCAGGAGCTCCTGCATCTGCTCGGACGTAGGCTTGTCTTTTGCGCCCCCCAGGAGCACGGAGGAGTTGAGTGTGCGTGCCCCTGCGCCTAGGACCGTGTAGGCTTTTCGGTTGAGGGCCAAGAAGTCTCTGTCGTGTCTCGGCGAGAAGCCTGGTCCTCTGGCCAGGCCCCTGCGCTGGGGGGCAGGAGGTGCGCGGCCAGGGCTGCCTCCACCTGTGGGATGTTGGTCAGCCCTTCCTCTAACTCCCTCAGGCACTCGAGACCCTTGAGGGCCGGAATGGGAGAGGAGTAGGGTTTCCCCGGGTGGCGGGCGTAAGGGGAATGAGATCCTTCGTCGTCTGCGTTGTCCTAGCCCCGCCTATGCTGTCGAGGAGGGAGGCCTACTGCGGAATAACATATTTTATCATGTATTTATTTGTATTTGTAGGCATTCTTACCCATGTGAGAATGGGTTAATGCTTGTATCCAGCAAAATCGTTGTGTCCTGACACACAGAGAATCCTGAAGGAATAATATCAATATTGGTTTCTTCTTCATGAAAGGCTTACTGATTGGTCAACAGAGTAGATAGATTATTATACACCGTTATGCCAGGTTCTGTTGGCTCATCACCAGACATCATTGAACTGTTTCTTAAGGTGCTTATAATGTTTTAAACAGGGACACTGTACACGAACAGGTGTGTCAGTTCACACTCAAGGCATACACTGAGCATAGGTACAAAGATACGTGCAGCAGTAATTTCGCAGAAGTCCGTCCACATCATTTATTTGGAGAATAAAATTGGGCTCAATAGTTGGGCTGTGTCAAATGCACTTGTTATTTTCTACCGATAATAATATTCAGTCTAATCCAACCCACCTTAACACTTTGCCACCGGCCCACGAGTACGCCACCTTTCTCTAGTACAGAAAATATCAAACATTTGTCACCACCCCTGCACCTCCAGGCTGTTGACTGCACTTCCCTTAGTTTTGGTTACATATACTGTAGTATACCACCTTTCTATCGCACTCACTGTCTCCACAATATTGTTACATTCTTCTCTTTCCTACTAAGTATTCAATGCACAAAGTATTGCACACAACATGCTGTGCGAAAACAAATTACGCTCCACCGTCCGGCACGTTTCACCGTTTTAGCACTCCTTCAGCAGCTACTTCTAAATTTATGCGATAGTTGAGTCTATCCCCCCCCCCCCCCAGGTTAGTGCCCTGTGCTTCAGCACCTAAAGCCCTTCCGTCCTGCACTGGTCCACAGCCATCACTAGATTGCCACCCTACAAGAAAGCCCTCGCCAGATCCGAAACCCTAACCCTAACCACACCAAATCCATGCCAAAACCTACAATACTAACAGTGCCTAAGCTAAACTTAAATATGGCAGCACTGTCACTCCACACGACTGCTTTATATGCTGCACTGTTCTGCAGTACAACATATTATGCAATGTGTCCTCGTGCACTTCTACACGTCTAGAGAAGAAAGATCTGCACAGCAGATACCATGAAGAGGATTTTATTTAACGTTTTGTGGTTGATCCAAACGTTATACTGCATTAAATGAAATATTCGTAATGGGAGATAGTTGGTGTGCTGACCTTTCTGCTCTATTCTACTTTTATTTTTTCCCCATTTTAGTTTTTTTCTTTTTTATTCAGTAGGCCTTAAGGCAAGAACATTTCAACCGCTTGACTCACTCCCAGCTGACTGACTATTTCAAAATGACATTGATGATTATGTGTGCTGTCAATTAATGTAGATAAAAGGGAGGGGGAGCAAAGACTTCGCATTCAGGGTATTTCCAGGACAAATGAACAATACGTCTCACCTCACCAGACCTGGTGAAGCCATGTTCCCCAACTTCCCCTGACACGAAGGCCTGGTTTATTTCAGGCTAGGCCACATAGGGAGAACTCTCCTCATCCCTGGATAGACAAAGCCAAAGTCTGTCTTTTTCTCTTTCTTCTTTGATCTCTCTCTTTCTAAGTCCTTTGCCCTTATGCTTTCTCTCAATAGCCATGTTTCCATCAAAGTATTGTTGTGGACATTATTAAGTACCGCATTAGAAAAGCTGGATGGAAATGACAACATTTGATAAAACTTCTGCAATATTGGGGCATAGAGGTAAAACACTCAACCACCACTGCAGAGGCCAGTGTTCGGATGCTGACAGTGGTGCCTCCAGCTTGGTCCAATAAACACAATCGACAGTGACAGAGGGCATTGTTGTCCTTGCTGCATCACTAGCAACTCCTACTGGTTGGTCAGTGAGCCTGTTCAGGAGAAGGACATTTACTCAGAAATCTTCTTAATGTCGGATATTTGCAACTTTATAAACTCACAGATTTGCGACATTAATCTCAGTGTGTGTGTGTGTGTGTGTGTGTGTGTGTGTGTGTGTGTGTGTGTGTGTGTGTGTGTGTAATAGTAACTCGTATAAAATGTATGGCACAATGTAGCACAAATCCAGCACTAAAGAATTACGCTATTTTTGTCTCCGCCAGGCCGAAAGGCATGGCGAGAGAGTATGTTTTGCCCCCTGTCCGTCCGTCCGTCCGTCCTTCCGTGTGTCCGTGTGTCCGTCCGTCCTTCTGTCTGTGAGCAGCTAATCTCCGCCACTGTTGGCCCGGTCGCTGTGAAACTGCGCACACACACTGCCTGGATGCCACAGCAGAACCTCTGCCCCACATTTTTTCAGATCAGCCTGTCATAGCGCCACCATGAGGCCGACTTTTGTTAAACACATTTTTTGATATTACTCAATTTTCCATATTCCATCCTGATTGGCTAAGATTGGCTTCCAAAGTTTGTAGGATTGGTTCATTTTGAACAAAATGCCTCAAATCATGAACGCAGCATGCACTTTCCGTGCAATTTTCCACGTACATTCCCACTTGGCCCAGGAAGCAATGTCACTTGAAAACTTTCAAATCAGCCTCATGGTGGCGCTATAACAGGCCGATTCACGTTTTTAGCTATAACTGCACCGATCTGCGTGCAACTTTGCATGCACACTCCTTAGAGGCCAAGGAAAAACCTTTGCCCTGCATTTTTCACATATGCCTTTTAGAGCGCCACCAGGAGGCTGAGTTTTGTAAAACAACTTTTTTGCTCTTACTCCTTCAGATTCTGTTCAAAAATCACGCAAATCGGTACACAGTATCTCTAGTCATGTGATCAAGATGGATCTGTCCGATATTTCATATTCTATCCTACTTGGCTAACATTGGCTTCTAAAGTTTGCAGGATAGGTCCGTTTTGAACAAAATTCCTCAAATCATGAACGCAGTGTGCGATTTCCGTGAAATTTTGCACACACATTCCCACTAGGCCGAGGAAGGAATGCCACCCTTTTCACATTGGCCTGTTATAGCGCCACCAGCTGGTCTAATTTAGCAAACCACATTTTTGGAACAAAATGCCTCAAATCATGAATGCAGTGTCCGATTGCCGTGAAAGGCCTAAGAAGAAATGGCACACTTTTCACATTGGCCTATTATAGCGCCACCAGGAGGCCATAATAACCTACCTGACCTGGCGGAGACTTGTGCTCCGATGAGCACTTTTTCTAGTTATTCATGTTTTCATCATATGGGGTGCTAACTTCACGGAGGTTACGCCTTGGCAGTATCCGTTCCGTGGTCCATGTGGTACTGATTCCAACCATTTTATAGACTATATCTAACACATTGTTATCAATATTTATGACACCTTAATTTCCCGACGGAATCAATGAAGGTCTATGGATATATCCCTCTATCCAGATAGACAGACAGACAGACAGACACAAAAATAGTAGGTTTCCTCGGAAAGTGAAAGGATCGATCTTGCCTCCTTAAATACACACGTTTCCGACTTTATAAACTCACAGATCTGCGAGATTATTCTCGCAAATCTGTGAGTTTATAAAGTCAAACATTTCTGAGTAAAATCTCAGAAGATTGCCCCCCTCCCCCCTCCGACTTTTTTCCCCCAACTAGATGGCCCTAATACGCCGTCGTAATGAGGGCAGAATATGTGGAGACCATCACATTATTTTATCCCTTTCAGCTTTCTCTCTCTCCTTCCCTTTCCATTTTTTCCATTCCTCTATCCACACTGCCACCATCAGTATCTATTCTTTACAGCATTTGCTAACTCAGTATTGAAGTGGAATTTGGTCTCTCACACTCACTCACACTCACCCTCCCCTCTTCCTCTACACTGACACACTACTTTCTCTCTCTCTCTCTCTCTCTCTCTCTCTCTCTCTCTCTCTCTCTCTCTCTCTCTCTCTCTCTCTCTCTCTCTCTCTCTCTCTCTCTCTCTCTCTCTCTCTCTCTCTCTCTCTCTCTCTCTCTCTCTCTCTCTCTCTCAATTCAATGGGCTTTGTTGGCATGAGAAAACATACGTTTACGTTGCCAAAAACAAAAGTGGAACAATACAATCAAAACTAAATAATGTATGTACAATTAAAAGGGAATAGAAATAATGTGCTATTACATTGCAACTGAGGGAAATCTAACTTACAAAAGCATAAGAATTGTGCATTTGCTGTCATAAATAGTTACTGTCATATATGCTATATATGTGTGTTCGCCTTTAAGAGAGCGATGTTATGACACTGCCGTAAAGCAGGTCCGCTCTAGCCTTTTACGTCAGTCGTATGTTGTGACCTACACACTACATGTTGTTGTTTGTACATGCCCGAAGTTACAAGTAAACTCTATTGGATTATACCCTTTGTGTGGACATTGGATTTCATTACAGTTACCATATATATCCACAGAGGAAAGGTTAGCTTGGGATAAGCTTTTGCAAAGTTGTGCATAGGTAGCAGCTGTAATTCAAAAGTGTTTAAAGGTAATTGCTCTGTTTGTATGTACAGTGTTTCTACATTTTCCAATTTAAGATTGGGTTTATGAAAAATAAATGACGTTTTACCTTCTTTGGAAGTGTGTTCTAATATTAGTCTATTATAGCCAGATAACATCATTATCCATTGTCTTCATCCAGCTACCAGAATCAAGGCCGACACCCATGGAGTTCGGAGTGAGTGTTGGAGAGGGTCTCACACCACACGGGTGCTCAGTGCTCTGCCTATAGTTAGAGCTTCTTCCCGCACCACTAATGTACTTGCACGATGTACAGTTGTATGAAACTCCATGATTGCGCAATAATTTTGCGTCCCAGAAGAGGTCTGGCAAACCCAAAACCACAACAGATTTCAGAAGACACCGTTTCTCAGGTTTAACAGCTTGCATGACAGGCAGCTCACTGTACAGGAGCTTCAAGCACACCTTTGATTGATTGATTGATTGATTGATTGATTGATTGATTGATGTAGTTTATTTAGAAAGACATGAGAATAGTACATGACAGTACATAACAGTACATGGAAGTACAAATTCACAATACAAGGTCTACTAAACTGGAAACCCTCATTAAGCATTACGCTTGTTTAAGATGAGAACCCCATGCACACAAATCATGATGAAATATAAGAGGCAGGCAGATATACACACTACTATACAGAATGTCATACAATCAGCTTTCAGGTTACTGGTATGACGAGAGAAAAAAAATAATATATATATATATATATACAAAAGAGGAAAATGAAGGAGGGGGGGGGGGGGGGGGGGTAGGGGGGGGTAGGTTAAGACTTAGACAGGGGCCATTTTTGAATTGCAGCCTCCTGAAGGTGTATCTTTAGGGCAGTTTTGAAAGTGAGTAGGGTTTTACACTCCTTTACTCCTTTTGGTAGGGCATTCCACATTTTTGATGAATAGCATGAGAACGAGTTCATACCCTTAGTTGAGCCAAATCTGGGTTGAACATGATCAGTGGAGCTGCCTCTGGTGTTATGATCATGGACTTCATTAACATTTTGGAAGTATTTTGACAAATACAGGGGGATCCCAATGTTGTGGTGTATCTTGAAGACCAGGCCCATAGCAAGTTGCTGTACTCTGTCCTCAACCCTAAGCCATCCAATCCTAGCAAAATGAGCAGGGGTTAGATGGGTTCTGTGATTGAGGCCAAGAAGTAGCCTTACAAGTTTGTTTTGGGATGTTTGGAGCCTTGTTTTTAAGGCCTTGGAGGTGTTGTGATACCATGAAGTGCATGCATAATCATAATGACCTTGAATGAGGGCCCCTGCAAGAATCTTAACACTTAACACTGGTCAAAGTAAGCAAGTCTCAGTTTCAACTGTGAAGAAAAGACTTCGAGCTGCAGATTTGACAAGTGTCAAGTGGCAGTAAGAAAACTGCAACATCTTGAGTTCATCATGCAGGGTTTGTGTACGCAGTCGAGTAGAAGAAACGAGGGTTCCTCAGTGTGTGACAACAACTGTCGAACATGGGTGAGGAAGTATGATGGTCTGGGGCTCTCGATCCAGGGTCAGTGACTTGGACTGGCACCAGTGGAGTGACTGGCACCCTGAACCAAAAGAGCTATCACATCATTTTGCAGCACCGTGCAATACCCCATTGGCTATGTCTATTGGCCAGGGGCTCATCCTACAGCAAGATAATGACCCCAAACTTGCAGTACCTCCAGGCTATTTCAGAACTACCTTAGAAGACAAGAACAAGACGGTAGACTTCAAATCATGGTATGTCCAGCACAGTCTCTAGACTTAAAACCCCATGAATCTGGTTTGGGATTAACTGAACAGAAGGGTGAACGCAAAACAACCTACAAGTCAAGTTCAACACATTTGTGGAAACTTCTGCAACATGGCTGGGAAAAACAATATGTGATTTTGATTGTAGAAAAAAAAACTGCTTCAAATGTGTTCCTGTGTTACATCTGCAAAAGCTGTCTACTTTGATGTGTGAAAAATGTAGACTAAAATGTGTTTAACAAAAATGTAGTTTATTTGTTCTTTTTCATTTCAGAGTACACTGAAACATTAATAGACCTACATTTAAATAAAAACTGAACATTGAGGTGTTCTTTGAAATATACTTTTGATATAATTATTTTAACTATCTTTTCTCTCATATTACTTGTAGATCTTGAAACACATTACTGCTGTTTTCTTACAGCATTATCTAATTGCCTTTTAAGCATTTTGTCTTATCTCTCTTGTTCTCTCTATAGCCAAGTGCAGTCAGGCACTTTGTATATTTCTATGTAACAACCACAACAAAATAAGCTACCATAGTTATGCAGACAATACATAAATCTACATAACCATATCAACAGAGCACTATGGTCCAATACAAACACTAAGTAAATGCATAGAACAAATCAACAATTTGATGTGCCATAATTTTCTTTAAAAAAAAAAGACAAAACTGAAGTAATAGATTTTGGAGCCAAGGAAGACAGATTAAAACTCCAATCGGTAATGTTAAAAACGTAACTACTGTGACGTTGTCTTTACAGGTCTCCCTAAAAACGACTGCAGTTGATTCAGAACGCTGCTGCTCGAGTCCTTATAATACCAAGAAAGTGGAGCATGTCACTCAAGTTCTTAAATCCTTACACTCAGTAGTGTAGTGGGGAATTTTTTAACTGCGGGACACTATTTTTAATGAAGTCACATGAACACACACGCGCAAATGAGCACAGACACGCTCCGACCAGCATTAGCTGAGTTTGATCTTTCACTCCACTGCCCTCGCTAGACCAACGCATTTGAATGGAATGGAGAGACCGGACGGGGGTTGGGTTGAGCATCTGATGGGGTGTGAAGTGCCTTTAACAGCTGGCTATTGTTTTCCTAAGTAGCCTACCAACAACTAATCTACATACGCTACTACAACAGGGGTATAAGCTATCATACATGTTAGCACACCTGACTTATGTTATGTTATGCAAAGTAGCCAGGTGGGTACTTGGACCACAAATTGAGTGGAACGCATTCTAGCGTACGTGCGTGCAGCCCTGCATCTGCGTGCTCCTGCTCAAAAGACTGGTGGGACGCCGTGGTACCACGTGCAATGAGCACTGCACCACTGCTTACACTGGCTCCCTGTGTGTCAAAGAATTGTTTTCAAAATACTACTGTCTATAAAGCTTTGAATGGTTTAGGGCCAAAATACATTTCAAATCTTGTACGATATCATGAACCATCCAGATCTCCCAGGTCATATGGGAAAGGTCTGCCTTCTGTCACCAAAACTTTCTCTCTCTCTCTCTCTCTCTCTCTCTCTCTCTCTCATACTGCTGTTTGTCTTTCCCTCTGTATTACTAGTCTCTCTTTCTCACTCTCTCCGTCCAGCTCGTTCAAGTTCTTTCTGTTCACTACTTTAGGGGACATTACTGCTCCTGTTGCTCTTTGGCACTGCCTTTATATCTCTATATCTAAGCTCCTCTTTCCATGGCTCTCTCTCTCTCTCTCTCTCTCTCTCTCTCTCTCTCTCTCTCTCTCTCTCTCTCTCTCTCTCTCTCTCTCTCTCTCTCTCTCTCTCTCTCTCACTCGACCACTGCCACACTCCGTTTGCCAGTGAAGAAGCAGGAGTTTTATACAGCAGAACTGGGGCACGCAGGTTGCCTAATTACTTCATTAATTTTAATCTGATCCAATTAATTACATTTTTTCTAGCTCTCTCTCTCTCTCTCTCTCTCTCTCTCTCTCTCTCTCTCTCTCTCTCTCTCTCTCTCTCTCTCTCTCTCTCTCTCTCTCTCTCTCTCTCTCTGGTAGCAGTGAGTTAGAAGTTCCCTTGGAAGCTCTGTGCCGGAGACCTTGCATGTCCTCTGGAGCGTGTAAAAACAAAAAAGAAAGAATGGAGACCCCGCCCCTCACCACCACCACCTGCACACACACACACACACACACACACACACACACACACACACACACACACACACACACACACACACACACACACACACACACACACACACACACAGTCGTCCCTCCTCCCATTGAAAGTCAATTATTTTTCTTTCTTAGCCAAACAAAGACCCCCCTTCGCTTTTTGTGTTATTTCATAATTATTCAGCCCAATCATTTTTGTGACTTGACAGCACTTAAGTAGGTCCTTGAAATGCTTGAATTGCTGTGAGTTTGGACCCCTCTGACCGACTGTCACTACAACTAACTACTATTACTACTACTACTACTACTACTACTACTACTACCACTAGTACTACAACAAAACAACTGCTACAATACTGCAAGTGCTTACTAATGGCTACCACTGCAATACCACCACTATTGGAACTCCCAGCTTTGGGGATCCCCGGATATGGGCATAAAAATGACACAGGCAGACAGACACAGAGATCTCCACATATGGGCATACAATTAAGGGACACAGACAGTTGGATACAACAGGTAAAAAAAAACAGGTGGGGCATGAATTCCCAACTTGCATTGTTCCCAACTTGCATCGTTCCCGAGTAGGCCGGTCGGTGGTCTAGCAGTAATAATTGTTGATCTTGAAATGTCTTTCAACATTTTGTCTCATCCCATCAATTCCAGTGCTGGAGTCTCAACGAAAGCATAGGTTTAAAAACAGGGCAACAGATAATCAAATAATGTTGAAAAATAGTACTTACATATATGCTATGTTTTATACATTTTGGACATCAGTGTTTAAACAGCTAAATATGGCCAGCCACTACATTCAGAAATCATCCTGTTGTAGGAGTGCAGGCAGAGAAACAACGGAGATTTATTCCTCTTTGAAAAGCCAAGTAGCACTCCGTTTATTTCAAAGAAAAACTATAACAACAGACCTGTCGCACAGGTAAATACATCAGCACCACAGAGATCTGTGTTAACCCTTAAAGGTAACAGCATCTATATTAAAGGAAATACTGCCTCTGGTAAGTGGTAACAAACTATTGTAAACATTGTGAATTATAACTGTACTTAATAATTGTCCTGTGTGTATATATCCACTACACTATAAATAATGTTTTGTGATATCAGGAGTAGACAAAGTCCATGGTAAACGATGGACTTTTTAAATTTGATTTAACTTTGTATAAACAATATAAGGATACTTTACTTTACTGGATACTTTAATTCAGCAGTTAACTCTCTCAGTGCCACGCCCCGACATATCCCGAGTTTTTCCCGAGTACCCTCAGTGCCAGCACGAGAAATCCCGAGTTTTTACTTTTGACTGTGGTCGCGTTATTCTGTTTATTTTTCATGATCACTTTCGCTTCCTGACTACATCAGACTCACCCGGAGCCGGATGTAAAAAAAAAAAATTCATTTCCGGGTCACGTTGTTTTTCTCCGGTGATTTTCGGCCAGAATAGGGAAAGTCACGGTTTTTCACACGGTATAAAAAGCGAACGGAGAGGTCCACGTCTACTCTCTTTGGTCTGGGTGACGATCAGTCATCGTAGTCGTGTATCGCATCGTAATTTAGCGCGATCAACGATTGTCGAAAATGTCAACATCCGGTTCTGACCGGATATGACGTGAGCCTGTTTGGGAGGGGGCGAGTGAGCCAGCGAGATCATCAATGTGTCGATTTGTTGCTCTCTACTGGTAGAACTGTATTATGGGTTTAAAACCCCAATCAGATCATTTATTTGAATGAAAAATTACAAAATTGCAAAATAAAAAAAAACGCAAATTCCTGGCAGTTTGGGAGTACTTTATGAAAATACTCTTGGCACTGAAAGAGTTAAGGGTTCCAGAGCATGTAAATGGAGCAGCCCTGCCTGAGGTCAAAGGGGGTGAATTAACAGATTAGCCCTGCTAACTCATGTACCTAATATGTCCCATGGCCTATAGGTGGGATTCCCCTTTGGGTAGAAGGAGACGAAGATGTTTGGTTTTCCACATAGGAGACCCGGCTTTGAAACCTGGGTGTTATTTTCACAGAATCCAGTCAAGAAGACACTGATGGCTGCTGGTCATTGCTTTTTTGTAACCCAGCTTTGCCCCTCCTGAATTAAAGAGGAGGAGGGTGGTGGGAGGCAAAGTGTGCTGCGTAGGCAAAATTCTTTTTGAAAACCAGGGCGAGAGATTCAGTAAAAAAATAAATAAAGTCAGCCTGAGGGGACGTTATCCACTGTCAGTTTTTCTAATCAGCTCTAAATATATTGGTTGCACGGGGTAATTATTGGCCTAGGCAGTTATTTTCACATTCGTCAGCTAAGCCTATGGGAAGACACCTCCAGCATATGGATGCATGATGCGATACAGAACAGGCAGATAGTGTATTGAGAGGTGAATACTGTATGTCAAGGTTAGAGGAGAGGTTCCTGGATCAAAGTCCTTAAACACCTTAAATCAATTGACGAGCATGGCATTAGCACTAGCAAGCTAATGGACTGACAACGGGGAATTGAAAGTAAAATAATCCACACAGAAAGGATTGGAAGAATATAATTTGGGTTTGAACGCTATTGACAGTTAATCAGGTTGCACAGCATAAATATGTCATACATTTACTACAAAAAAAGGCCTGTATTCCCCATTCTCGGTTTTCCTGTGAAGGGCAGCTGGCAGTGTAATGCCCAGGTCTGAATCTCTCCAAACCACCCCTCCTGCGACACAGCACATTACACAAACCAGGCAGGCAGTTAGAATGAATTAGAGCCTACTCATTATAGTGTCGTATTATGAGTTTTATGAACTGTATTCATGAGTAAACTGCACCTCCAGCTCTCACACCCCACCTCCATTCTCATCCAATATAACAGCAGTGCAACCAAACATGGCTAAAGAGGGGCTTTAAATTACAGAGACAGCAAACTAAACAAGGACAGGCTAAATGAATGAGATGGCAAACACACAATCCAAACAGATCGGGCTAGTACAAGACCTGGACGCAAATGAGTTCAGCAGGGAGCATGGCTGTCTTTTTGCATTTCAAGTTAACATTTCACACCATCTTACAGTAAGATGGTGTGTTTAAGTAAGATTCTTACTTGATAAAATATCTTGTGTGCTTATACCTAGTTCCACTGGATCTATTCTCCACTAGTCCCTCCCAAGGGCCCAGCTTGAAAGTTTTACATTGAGGTTAATACGGAAGAGTCAGTTCATATGAATGGCCTGTAGTTTCGCTGTTTTACCCCTGCTGGTGTCAGAAAGAATGTATCTTAACGCAAGCGGATGGGTTTTTGACAAACTTTAGACTCGATTTTCTTACCTTAATAAAAATTATCATACTATATGCTTCCAGTCGCTAGTTTAAAGTCTCCTTTCAATCATCATGATATGCGTTTTGGTAAACTATGGTCCCATTTATTTTAAAATGTACGATAAAGTAGGTTATGCTCTAGGAGGGGCGGGCTGATTTGATTGACAAGCTACACAACCAATAGCATTCATTCCCCGCCCCCGCTCTTGATTGACAAGCTACCCAACCAATTATGGTCTGGTGGCATTCTGCAGGATATGACGCGATATTGAAAGATGGCGGATTTGAAATTGCTGAACAATCAGCTTCATTTACGGTCTGTAGAAAGCAATGGCGTCACGTTGTCCATTCTTTTTATACAGTCTATGTTCCCTCCCTAACACTTTAGTCTAGATTTAATTTGTTGACTAAATTGTCAACATATTCAGTCAGAGTTTTTGTCATCATCATTTTATTTTTTTCATCAATGAAAAAAGGTAGTCAACGAAGATGTTTTGGTCATAGTTGTAGTCGAAAAAATTACCTAGAAAAATATTTTAGGGCCTATTCCAAAATGGGAGGAGAAATTGAGCTAAGCATGGGGTCAGAGATCTTTTTCCACTCTTCACAACATAATCATGTTAAGCCATGTAGAGGTGGAAGATAATACTAATAATAATGTAGGCAAGATTTAGTCTAATTCAAGAACATATTTCTTTTATCCTGTGTCATGATGTAGAAAAGCTGTATTTCATATGTTGTTTGGAATAATAGGAAGGCATCGATAGAATAAAACCTTTTGAAAAATAGATTGTCTTTGCTATTTTCATACACAATGTTCTTCTCAGAGCAGTAAAACCCAGACTCAGAAATGCATTATTGCTATTGCTCCCAATATGAGGCTCATATAAGAAATGTGTTTTGGAGTTAGGTGTAGTAGAGATGATAGCTAAGCTATGCATTTGGAAGGAACTCCTAATCTAGGTCTCTCTAATAGTGCCAAAGCGTTTAGATGTCAAAACACAACATTGATGCAAGCATAAAAATTACGTGTACAACTGTCACTTGTTAATTTATCATAAAACCTTTAACTGAGTTAACTGAACGCCCATTGAGAAATAAAGTTACAAGAAGATAACAGTAGATAGGGTGGAGTAAAAATCATGAATCACCATAATTACTAGTGGCCTTGGTGTAAAAAATTGTGAGGTACAATAACAGTTACGACGTAAAGAAGGACAGAAGAGGGATGGTTGTTGTTGTAATTGGTGACATTATTGACATGTCATTGCTGCATTTCATATTTGAGATAAGAGGGGGAAAAAATAAAATAAAATAAACAGCAAATGGAGAGAAGAGACAGAGAGGGAGAGAGAATCAGGATGGGGAAAAAGAGAGAGGAAAAGGATAGGGGTAAAAAGAGAGGTATTTTGCCCCTGCTCTTATCTCTTAGGTCCATGTGTTCAAGAGTATTGTGCAGCAAACGGGTCCCTCAGTAGAACAATCAAACCCAAACAGATATCCCAGATACACAACTGCTTTGGCGTAAAACAAAAAAAAACATTAAAAAAAAAAGACAAAGTGACAAACAGCATCTCATGGGATTGGTATAGGTTTACCCTGACTTACCCTGAAATGAGCTGTTTGCTCTGCATAAGACTGTCTGCATAATACAATTGCATACCTATACACTATAAAACCAGTTCCCATTGCATAGCATTTGTATATTCATCATAAACAGCATAAACGGACTCTGAAATAATAATAACAAACAATAATTATCAGCGTTAATTGTGTTAATTTGCAGTTAATTGTTTATCAGTAGATGCATGACACACAAAAGCACATCGCACTGATTGGTCAAAGTTGATAACACATAGAACTTGAAGAACATGTCTAGTGGTTAAGAACTCCAACTACAGACCCACATGTTCCCCTGCTGTCTGAGAATTCAATCACAGAACCCTATTATGTCCCAATGATGAAATAACGTCAAAGAGTAATGTATTGCCTTTTATACTATAATAGTTTAATACGAACATTATCTCTACAACAGCAGATGTTGGGGGGGGGGGGGGGGTGGCTGTAGTTAAGAGGTGGGGTCGTGTGGGGAGCTCATTACATGCAACCACCACACAAGACACATAGTTGGCCACTGAGCATCTGGTCTACACAGAGGAAGTTTTATTTCAAATATTCACTCGATGTCTCGCTATGGGAGAGCGCCCTCTGGCGTGATCACAGAAGTATTACCTTATACACTCCAGACAATTTCTATTGGCTGGACTCTGACCGCTCCCTGACAGGCGGGCCCGCCTCCACCTTATATCAGTCAGGGAGACGTCAGTTCATTCAATTCAGTTTTCTTCTCGTCCGATCGAAGAAGTACCTTTTCCCAGTCTACCTCTCTGAGTCGAGCACGGCGAAAAGTCTCAAAAGGACAGGATAGTATCCCGGGCGGCGAGACGCTGCCGACCGAAGGTATAGACTATATAACTGTGATAATATCGCATGTTGTCTTGCTAAAAAGAACTTAATACGTTCTATAGCCTAGCTTAATACGCTAAAAAGAAAGCATAATCTGCTAACATAGTAGCCGTGAGTCGAAGGACGAGATTAATACGCTCTCCCCAGCCTCACATGTTGCTAAAGCCACAGCTAGCCCTGTTCTGCCCTTACAATACGTATAGTATAGAGTCTGTATGGCTTGGCAGACAGCTTACAAAGTGGTCCCAAAAAAGCTCCTTAGACACTGGCATCATTTAGGGTTCTTTACTGAGGGTCACTTAAATTGTAAAACTGAAAATACAGAAAATAGAAAACACAAACATTGTGTCATAATTCAAAAACATACTCTTATATATCACAAGTTTGCAGAATGAGCACATGTTGTTGTAGCTGGACTAGTTACATTGAGAGAGTGAATTTACACAAACATGTTAGGACAGATCTTAGCAAACGAACATAAGCTTTAAGAGCCATATCTATAACAAACAAACTTACAGACTTATCTTGTCCAAGGCCTGATATAAAGGATTCACTGACTCAACATGCAGTGTGCTCTTGACAGTGTGTTGGTTTGCACTGAACTGATTCAGAACCTAGCTAATCCCCTAATTAACTCACCTGGTGAGCCTGACCAGGTGTAGAGGATTACCAATTTAGCTAAAGTACATATCACATACAAGGCCTCAAGGTGGCAGTATATCACAATAAAGGTGGCAGTATATCACACATAAAGGTAGACAGCACACTCCCCCCCATGGTATAATTGTGATTATGCCATTAATCCTTTCCTTTTTAGAAAAGCAATGCAACTTCTGAGATAGGTATCAGGGACTCTTTAGGATTTCCTCCTTTGGCAACTTCGACCTTGACCTTTCGTACTCTGTTGTCCTTGCTTGGTATTGTCTCAGAAACCACTCCAAGTGGCCATTCATTTCTCTCAGTCTCAGACTCTCAGGGAGTCTTTGAGCAGGACTACCACTTGAAGATTGGGTTTATGGCTCCGCCACTTCTTTCTGCGCTTCCAAAGGGCATTTGCAAGACGTGGCATTTCCCTCCACTGTTTTGAATAGAGGTATGTAGTGCTAAAGTATCCTGGAGGTGCAGGTACATTTCCCGTCTTTTGATTCAGGATCATCGCAGGTGTCAGCACTGCTGGCATATCTGGATCTGTTGAGACATGTACTAATTGCCAGCGGTTCATTACAGGCTTTACTTCCGCCATTAAGGTGACCGAGACTTTGCGGGTCAAATGGCCCCCAACTCTGAGCAAAGAGTCCTTATCAAGGATAGGGTTGAGTTTCCTTAGTGGACTGGACTTCATGATCTCTTTGCCTTCCTTTAAACACTTTATCTCTTCTTTGAAACACTCCTGCTGTACACACTTGAGGACAGTGTTTTGTGCTTGCAGGGCAAGGTCGGTGTCATCTTTGTTTGCTGACTTGGAGAAAGCTCTGGCTCTGGCCAATCTGTGTGAACTCAGATGTGTTGCTGAGATTTTGGTTGTGAACATCTTCACATCTTGTCTGATTTCTGGAGTTTGTTTGAACACCTCACTCCCGAGGTTGCTCATTTCATTGAATGCGTCAGGGTCCTTGTAGTTCTCTTTAATGAGAAGGTGTCTGGGACAAGGATCAAGATAAGATGGACAGCTACTGAGTATGTTTGTTTTGTGGACATTGACAGTAGCAGACCTGTGAGCTCCTTGTAAACAAACTTCTCCTACAACAACCCAACCTAAGTCAAGACGTTGTGCGAATGGCAAGTTGTGAGGTCCATTGTACTGCTCTCTTGCCTTATGGACTTCAAGGACATCTCTTCCAAGCAATAACAGGATGTTAGCGTCAGGATCTACAGGTGGAATCTGGTTTGCGAGAGGTTTGAGGTAAGTATAGTGACTTGTGATTTCTGGGGACGGGATTTCTGACTTGTCACCAGGTATACTGTCACATTCAATCAGGGTTGGTAGCTGAATGTGTGTATTGCCATCAAGCGATTCCACTGTGTAATTGTGTGCCCTTCTACCTGCTGTCTCAATGCTGCCTGAACAGGTCTTTAGGGTGTATTGAAGAGACTCGACTCCAATGTTGAAGATGTCGAAGAACTCCTTCCTTGCCAAAGATCTGTTACTTTGGTCATCCAATACTATGTATACTTTGATGGCCTTCTCTCTGTGCCCAGCTGGGTACACTTTTGCCAAACATATCTTTGAGCATGATCTCAGGGTTACGGATGTAACCCCGGTTTCTTTAGAATTCGGAGTAACATACTCACTATGGGATATCAGCGCCCCCTGGCGTTGATGCAGAGCTACATACCATAAACTCCCGGGCCATTCATTGGCTGAGAAGGGTATGTCACGTGTCCGGTAGACCGGAAGAGGTATAAAACCTCTTGCGTGACGTGGCTCATCCTCTTTAACACGCTTCCTGCATGCAGATGCACACAAACAGGGGTGTTAGGTGAGTATGTTACTCCGAATTCTAAAGAAACCGGGGTTACATCCGTAACCCTGAGTTTCTTGTCTAATTCTCCGTAACATACTCACTATGGGATACATAAACCCCCCTGGGGCTTATAGCCATACCGAATCTCAGGTCCGCACGCCCCCTAGCCATAAGGCCCCGTCCCCCTGGACGTGACCTTCGGCCTCACGGGCGCCCCAGCCCTCCGGGCCGGGGTGCGGTATATAATTGAAAGAAAAGGACCCTGACAGACCAAGTCTGCCTATTCATCTAATGAACAGACACAAGTCTGACCCATAAGTGAAAACAAGGAAACAGGGCCTCCTCCCCTGGAAACCTACCAACGGTGGTTCCGAGGGGACTCAAGAGAAGGAAGGTAGAGAAGGGAAAAAAGGCGGGTTACACAAAAGACCTGCCTAACCTCCCCTACCCTAACTAGAGACAGCCGCTATGTCCAGTACAGCGTGCGCCACTGACGCCGCTGCCACATCCAGGCTGTAGAAAGCCGCAAAAGTCGATGGAGACGACCAGTTTGCGGCCGCGCACACCTCCTGGACCGACATTTCCCTGGAGAGGGCCCAGGAAGTAGCCACGCCTCTAGTAGAGTGAGCCTTCAGTCCTTCTGGAACTGGAGCGCCACTACTGACGTAGGCCAGCCTAATGGCATCCACACTCCATCTAGAAAGCGTCGCCTTAGTCACTGCCTTCCTCCGACCATCTGGGCCGAAGGAGACAAAAAGTTGCGACGACGACCGGCCGTAGAGCTTCAACGCCCTCACTGGGCAGAGACAGTGCAGCCGCCTATCCTCTGCCGAAGCGAAAGAAGGCGGATGAAAAACTATCAGCTCAACCGGTGTCTGGGTCACCATTCCGTTCTTGGGAACAAACGCCATGTCGGGCTTAACCAAACCCTGCTGTCGTCTCCCAAGAACCTCATGCACTCCGAACTTACTGAGAGCGCATGTATGTCGCTGACCCGTGTAGCTGTAGTGAAAACAACCACAAGAACCGTTTCGAGACTAACGATCTCCAGATCCATAGAGTGAAAAGGCTCGAACGGTGGGAGGCAAAGCGCCGCCAGCACCACCACCAGGTCCCAGGCCGGGAACAGAGGCCTAGAGACCGGCCTGGCCCGCCTGGCACCGTTCATAAAACTACGCACCAGCGGATGTCGGCCAACCGTCATGTCATCGAAACCCACGTGACAAGCGGAAATGGCCGCCTGGTACACCTTAACCGTCGAGAAAACCAGACCTTGGTTCAATTTGTCCTGCAAGAACATGAGGATGCTGCGTACCGAGGCCCGGAAGGCCTCAACCGGCAGTGACTGACCCAGACACCATGACACGAACAGGTTCCACCTGTCGTCGTACGCAGACCTCGTGGAAAGGGCCCTCGCCCCCTGGATGGTAGCTACCCCCTCAGGGGGCAGGCCATAAGAAGTCAAGGTCTCCCCCTCACGGGCCAAGCCCACCGGTCTAGGTCCTGAGGTTGCTTGTGGAAAATTCCGACCCCTGCCTGCCGTAGCAGATCTCTGATCGGGGGGAGGGCCCAGGGCTCGTTGTAGAGGAGAGGATTATTCCTAACCTCCATGCGCCCCACGGCAGTGCCACCAGTGGCACTGACAGTCCGTGGAGTCTGACAAGTTGAGAGGACCAACTCCAGTGACGGGAATGCATAAAGCAGTTCAGTCGGCCAACCTGGCCCAGATCTGGCTTGTTATCTCCGGAGGAGAGGCCAATCTGCGTACCAAAAAATGCCCCTGGACAACAGAGTCGCTCCACTGTTCAGGAGGCCCGGTACCTGTGAGGCTCTGGTTGACGTAAGGCGCACGTCGCACCACAGCGTCAGATCGCCAGCTAGCCTGTCCAACACTGGAGAGGCCAGGCCTCCCTGCTTTTTGGCATAGCACACGGTCGTGGTGTTGTCGGTTCCGATCAGGACATGACAACCTCAGGTGGACGGGGCTCCAAGAGCCCACATCCACCTCCGGGGAAAAAAGGTCACACGTGGGGCTTGTCCAAACGAAACAGGTGTAAGGCCGAAGTCATGAGACCCGTCGCCTGCACGCATAGCCTGTATGTGACTTGTCGCCTCACGCGAGAAGACCCTAGGCCGAAACGCTGTCTATCCCGCCCGGGACAGACGCGCCGTGAGCCTGGTCTAGCCCAGCGAGATCCCCTATGAAGGTGGTCTGCTGAGACGGGACCAAGACGCTCGACGGACGGTGACGGTGAAAAACCCCTCGACGTCAAGTGGGGAAACGGCCACGTCTGTGTGCCGCGCCACCTCCTGACTGTGGTGGATAGAAAGGAACGTGGAAATAAGCATTGAAAACAATGCTGGTCCACCCATCTCCTTAACGCACCGTCCGCAGAGAGGGTCATACACCAGTACAACCACAGTGTGTTGTTGTTGATCAGGGGAGCTGACCAGTACAACCACAGTGTGTCACTGCTGTACTGAAAAAACCCCTACACACACAGTGTACCACTGAAGTACCGGGATAGTAAAACAGTTCCGGACTGCAAACTCTCCAACAAGCTGCCTCAGCAAGCGAGTCAGGAGGGGCTCTGATGTCACCCAGTGCGGACAACGCACACGTTTCCAACTGGACCGGTGATGTCGCCACGTGATCCAGCGGACCCGCACATGCGGGGCCGTTAGAGACCGTGGAAGGGTAGCGGTGGAAGGTGGCCACCGTGGTGTTGCTTTAGCGGGGCTGGCTATGCGCTGCACCAAAAAACAACACTGCAATGTGTTGTTGTTAGTGAGGCCAGTTAGCCGCCAATCGAAGCAACAGTAGCCTGACTGGAGGTTCTGCAAACCTAGCAGCTAACAAGCTAGTCAAGGCTAAATCACCATGGGCCAAGAAACGTTGAGATCCGTTTCCAAGGGAACCGGTTCTTTGTGTGTGCGTTGCCATGGGGACCAAAGACGCTACTACTGGTGCTAGCAGCGCTAACCCTGTGTGCGTTGCCATGGGGACCAGCGACGCTGCCACTGCCGCCAGCGGTGCTAACCCTGAGGTGACCGCTCGAGGCAGTAGAGGTACTAACGGTCCGTTAGGACCCGGCGGGGTCACGTGACCGGTCACGGGGACCTTGCCTGACGTCAGCATCCGGTTTGTCCGCCAGCGCAGCCTGTCTGTTTCCATGGAAACCAACGGCGCTGTCACTCTGACAAACGGGGCCGTCCGAAGTAAGCCTACCTTGGCCGTCGCCCTCTCGTCTGAGCCCAAAGGCTCCGGACGGAGCGTTGACAAAGTCGTCCTCCCCTTAGGGAGTGCTTTGTCGCTCGTTAGTGGCGAACGAGGCCTGTAGTCCGTGAGGCGGTACGGCAAAGGGGGCATCTGTCCCTCCAAAATGGCGGAGACAGAGGTCCGCTCTTTGACCCAAGTATTTATTGAGACCCTTCAGATTCAGAATGGGTCGTACCCCCCCCCCCTTCTTTTCCACCAGAAAATATTACGAATAGAAAACCAGTTGGTTCCGATTCATAGATAGTTCTCTGACTATGTTACTCTGAATTCTAAGGAAACCGGGGTTACAACGTAACCTCGCGTTTCTTGACAAAATCTTCGTAACATACTCACTATGGAGAGAGAGTGAACCCCCTCTCTCAGAGACATGGTTGCCTTACCCTCTGCATGAGAGGAACAACACCGTGGCCGACATAGGAGATTATATGCATAAGAGCACGTGGAAAACACACCAGTACAACCACAATGTGTTGTTGCGGATCAGGGGAGTTGATCAGTACAATCACAGTGTGTCACTGCTGTACTGAAAAAACCCCGTACACACACAGTGTAACGCTGATGTACTGGGATAGTAAACAGAAGTATCGGAAGTAATTCTGTAATAGCGCCCAAGCTCAAGAGGAAGGAGACTCCCTCAGAGTATTGGCTGCTGGACCCCTTGCACGGGAAAACAATACTTTTTCTGTCACGGGGGGTTTTGTGGAGAAAAGCAGCCTGAAAACCGAGCGAGTGGGTTGGACGTGACGTCATCGGCCGCTCGGAGAGTGGGAGCGTTGCCATGGGGACCGTTGCCATGGGGACCAGTGACGCTGCCACTGCCGCCGGCGGTGCTTGTGTGGCCCTCGTTTAGTAGCGCTGGTAAGCCCTGGCCAACGGAGGAAGCTAAAGTAGCGAAACTGGGGTCATTTCGTACTTTCGCTTGTTCATAGACAAATCTGACAAACTCTGAGAAAGGTGGGTAGGTAACTAGGTAATCTCTCTTATATCTAGAGCCATGCATTATCCATCTTTCCTGCAAGTTATACGGTAGTTTTTCAGCTATTGGGCTGACCCCTCTTGAGTTGTCTAGATAGGCGAGGCCTTGAAGGTAGCCACCATCTTTTGCTGCTTCAATTTCAAGAAGTAAGTCTCCCAGTTCCCTTAATCTCAAATTGTCTCTATTTGCAATTTTTGGAAAGTTTTCCAATTTGTTAATGAGTGCACTTTCTACAATCTCAGGTGCTCCATACGATTCGTCAAGCCTCTGCCACAGGAGGAGGAGTCCGGTTTCTGCATTGTGGACATGCAATGACCTCATTCTTTTGGCATGCACCGATGATTGTGGGCCTAGCCACTTGGTCATTAGATCAAGCTGTTCTCTGGCTGTTAAGTTTAGGTCTTTGGTAGCACTTAGGTATGACTCTTTCCAAGACCAGAAATTCTCTGGTTGGTCATCGAAAAGCAGAAGGCCAGAGCTTACCATCTCACGGCGCAGCAAGTATTTCGCTAGGTCAGATGCGTCTGATTTAGCCGGGTTATGATCTGGCGTACTGTTAGACTGTTTCTGTTGTGGCGTACTGTAAGACTGTGGCTGTTGTGGCGTACTGTAAGACTGTGGCTGTTGTGGCTTAAAGGAGTACCCTTGTTGGTTGTATGCAACGTGTGCATCATGGTTCGTCCTGTGAAAGCTGACACCTCTCCTGGATTCTGCTCTCGTGTCTGTATGAAAGGAGGGTACACTGCGGGTTTGTGGTTGAAGAGGACGTAACTCCATTGATGCATTGCTAAAGGAATGATAACTCAATTCACCGTCATCACATTTATCTTCCATATTGTAATGTGTAGTGGAGTGTGGCACCTGAGTTGAGGTAGGTTCTGTCTGCTTAGGGTTGGTTTGTGAAGGGTTAACTCCTTGTGACTGTTGCTGCACATGGACAGTGTGTGGAGGGTTACCTTCTAGTGACAGTTGCTGCACATGTTCTTTAGTGCGTTCAACAGGGTCAAGCGGCGGTGTGTTAGTGTTTAGTTCATGGAATGAACCTTCTCTTTCATCCTCTACAGCTCCTTCCAAGAATTCAGCTTCTGCCAATGCTGCTGTAGCTTCCTTTTCTGCCCCGAGAACATGCAAATCTGCCTGCAATACAGCTTGTTGCTTGAGTAGGCCGGCTTCTCTTTTAGCAAAAGTAAGCTTGGCTTGGGCAGCATGAACCTTGGCGCGTGCCTTTGTAGCAGCTGCACTTATATTAGATGTGTTGGATCCACTGGAGTGAGTAGAAACCTTAGATCGTGTTTCAAATGTCTCTTCTCCTGGCTTTGCATTATCTTGTGACTCCATGTTGGTGCTGGTTACTTTACAGGATTTGGTGTCTGTGCTGCGGTGTTGAACTTCTCCAATCCTCTTGAAATGACCACATTGAAGGAAGTCTTTTTACTGTTCTGCCCTTACAATACGTATAGTATAGAGTCTGTATGGCTTGGCAGACAGCTTACAAAGTGGTCCCAAAAAAGCTCCTTAGACACTGGCATCATTTAGGGTTCTTTACTGAGGGTCACTTAAATTGTAAAACTGAAAATACAGAAAATAGAAAACACAAACATTGTGTCATAATTCAAAAACATACTCTTATATATCACAAGTTTGCAGAATGAGCACATGTTGTTGTAGCTGGACTAGTTACATTGAGAGAGTGAATTTACACAAACATGTTAGGACAGATCTTAGCAAACGAACATAAGCTTTAAGAGCCATATCTATAACAAACAAACTTACAGACTTATCTTGTCCAAGGCCTGATATAAAGGATTCACTGACTCAACATGCAGTGTGCTCTTGACAGTGTGTTGGTTTGCACTGAACTGATTCAGAACCTAGCTAATCCCCTAATTAACTCACCTGGTGAGCCTGACCAGGTGTAGAGGATTACCAATTTAGCTAAAGTACATATCACATACAAGGCCTCAAGGTGGCAGTATATCACAATAAAGGTGGCAGTATATCACACATAAAGGTAGACAGCACAAGCCCCGAGCCAGCTGGAAAGATAAAAAACGCCAGTGTAATATACTCAGCCCCAGTGTTTGTTTCTTTCGTCCCCTTTCCCACCTCACCAAGCTTAATAAGCAAGAGTGAACATGGCCTCCGCAGCTCCAAGACACCGGACCAGGTCCAACAGAGCCCCGGTCCCACAAAAGGAGTGCGAGAGGTGCGGCATATCAATGACGGGAACCGACAGGCACTACACCTGCGTCTTATGCCTGGGAAGGGACCATGCGATCCGCGGGATGCAAGAAGGCTCGAACTTCTGCATGGCCTGCGGCGTGACCGAACAAAAGTTCCTCAAGAAGAGAATTAAAAAGTTCGACAAACCGCCGCGACCCAACGAGGACGCCATGGCGGTCGACCAACCAGGGGTTGAACCCCCTACCCTCATACTACAGGACTGGGGCGGTCAAATGGACACCGAGGACCCGATCCTTGATGAACAGAACCCGATCCTCGACGGCGAGCTGTCTGGACTCCTCGAGCACTACCAGCCCGAGGAGACCGTAGAGGACCAGGGTGATTATGAGGAAGTGTACTCTGGGACCGACGAGTCGGAGGTCGAGGAGGAAGGAGAAGATATCCTTCCCCCGACCGAGGACGCGGAGGCAGAAATATCCTCAGTCCAACCCAGACCCACAGCAGCCAGTACAGCCACGGCGACCACGAGCACCGCGCCACCGGCGGGGCCAGCAGTCGATCAGGCAGATCTATACGTGCTGCTGCAGCGGGCAGCCACCCGTGCTAATGTCCCCTGGCCCCAGGAGGAAGAGACACCAGTGGCCTCGCTCTTCGACGGATTCAGCGGAGCGAGAGCTAGAAAGGTGACAAAACGGCTGATTCCTCTCACAGAGGACGCCTCGAGACTCGCCTCCGGCTCATGGATTAAACCCATCACCGCCGCAGTCTCCCCCCTGAAACACCTGGAGTGTGCCGGGGCAAAAGAAGCAGGTTTCGAGACCCTCTCTCCGATGGAAAGGGGGCTCGCTCTCTACGGGAGCAACGGGACTACTGCGTGGGCCTGGTTTCGTCTCCAAACGAGACAAAGAGTTTTCCCAGATTAATAGACGAGCCTACGGCGTTCTGGGCTCTTCTGTCCGAGCAACGAACGCCTCCGCGCTCCTGGGAGCCTCTGCTGTCGTGCTACTCCGAGACGGAGGAGACAACCCCACTTTGGAACAAATGGCAGAGGTCCGCAGAATCCTAGATGAGATGCTTAACCTCGCTCAAGCTACCCTGGTAGCCACCGGACGCGCTATGGCATACCAGGTGGCTCTGGAGAGGGCGAGATGGCTAGAATACGCCAAAATCTCAGACCAAGAGAGGCTTGAGCTTCTCGATCAACCCATCTCCCAGAGCGGCCTGTTTGGCAACGCCATGACGGCGATGACGGCCAGATTGAAATCTAAAAAGGAGGAGGACGAGGCCATGACTGTGTGCCTACCGAAAAACACACCTCAAGCCTCGGCACCCGCCCCCCGCCGTTACGGTGCGTTTTAACAGCGGGCGATCAGCGGGCGATCAGGATAGTATTTTCCGGAAGTGCATTATATGTCTATGAGAGCCGGCGACTACTGGCGATAGGGCGAAGTGGGCGGGGGGGCGATGAAAGATGGATTTTCTTTATCTTTTGGACGATGTCGCCCGGGATCGCCCGAGAGTCGCCCGCTGTTAAAACGTACTGTTACGCACCACAGGCGCCCCGTGGCGGACAACGGGCTGCAGCAGCGCCTGCACAGCCAGCACGGAGCCACTCGGCCCCGCGCGGCGCTAGCCAAGGAAACGCGCAGAACAGACGCCGTTTCCAGTCACCACCAGGCAGAGGAGGCTCTCACGCAGGCTCCTACAGGGGTGACCACAAAAAGAAGAGGGGGACATAGCTATCTCTGTGTCCGGGGGAGACGGAGGACAACGTCCCCCCCCCCTCGTTTGTTTTCCCAGTTCTGGAGGTCGGGCAGAGCAGAGTGGACTCGGGACACATGCTCCACCGCCCGTTAAAAAGACAAAAGACTTTGCACATTCCACATTTAGTAAATGTTGTAAATGTATGCTTAACTCATTTCCTGCCAGAATTATTTCAGATTTTTGGCTGTAGACTGCCAGAGATTTTCCATTGAAAAAAAAAATTCTCAGGAGCCGAGATACAGATTTTTTAAGTTTTAAGTTAACAATGAAGTGGATAGGAGTTTAAATCTTTGATATATCATATCTCCTTGGTCTTTGGGTCTAAAAATAAGAAAAAAAAGAAAGAAAAAAAAAGAAAAAAAACTTTTTTTTTTTTTTTTTTTTTAAATAGAACGCAGATCTGCGTCTTTGGCAGCCAGGCGAGAAATTAAATAGAACGCAGATATGCGTCTTTGGCAGCCACAAATGTCTGTGTTTCGAAAATAAAATTTCAATGCCAAGACCGACTGATTCTTTCAGGGGCAGGGCCATCAGAAATACACATGAAACATACTCAGAACATGAGAGACATGAGCCCAACGTCCAGGGGGTCCCACGGACCCCCCGAGACGATGGGACAGGTTTTTTCCAACGAGAGAGGAATAAAAAATCCTCTCTCGTGGGAACAAACCTATGGCAAAATTTCTGTCCGACCACTAGAGGGCGACATTGCACCTCTCTTGAGCAGGGACAGAATATTAGATTTCCCCCTGTCAATGAAACTGCCAGCATGGGTTCGATACAAAGCACCACAGTGGGTGCTGCGAACGATATCCAAAGGGTACATGCTACAGTTTGCCTCAAGACCCCCTGCTTTCAGAGAAATACTTTTCTCACAGGCACGGGGCCAGGCGGGCGATGTTTTACAGGAGGAGATAATCTCCCTACTAAACAAACAAGCGATACAAATAGTGCCAAAAGACCAGGCAAACAGCGGGTTTTACTCTCGCTATTTTCTGGTCAAAAAGAAGGGGGGGGGGCTCCGTCCAATATTGGACCTAAGAGCTCTCAATCAATACCTAAAAGTGTTCAAATTCAAAATGTTGACAAACTCATCTCTCCTACGCATGCTGCGCCAGGGCGATTGGTATACAATGATAGATCTGAAGGACGCTTATTTTCACGTACCCATTTACCCGCCACACAGAAAATTTCTGAGGTTCGGTTTTCGGGGACAGACCTACCAATACATGGTTCTGCCATTCGGTATGTCTCTCAGCCCGAGGGTGTTCGTGACGTGTACGAAAGCCGCGATCGCACCTCTAAGGAGGGAGGGAATTCGCATAGCTTCGTACATAGACGATTGGATAATACAAGCGACTTCGGAAAACGAAGCGCAACAACACACTCAGAGAGTGATATCCCACCTTTTAGACCTGGGTTTCAAAATCAACCACGAGAAAAGCGTGTTGATACCCGCACAAACAGCGAATTTCATAGGCATAGCACTAGACTCGCTGTCATTCACAGCCAGACTGTCATCAGAACGGGTCCAATCCTTCCTATCCTGCCTAGCACAATTTCAAACGGACCGCTGGGTCGCGTTCAAATTATGCATGAGAATGGCAGGTCTCATGGCGTCAGCGATAGCGCTGATTCCATTAGGCAGGTTGTACATGAGACCCTTTCAGCTGTGGATGACGTCACAGGGAATCCCCAGCCAGCGTCATCACTGCCGTGTGAAAGTCACCAAGGAATGCATGACGGCGCTGAACCACTGGAGGAGTTTACGATTCCTCTCAGAGGGGATGCCCATGGGAATGATTACTTCGAGGGAAGTGATAACCACAGACGCGAGCCTGACAGGGTGGGGAGCCACCTACAAAGGCAGACCTGCCAGGGGTTTATGGGACAACAGGTTGAAAACTTGCCATATAAACTACCTAGAATTAATGGCAGTGTTTCTAGCGCTGAAACATTTCCTCCCGGTTTTACGGGCCCGTCATGTTCTAGTCAGAACAGACAACATGTCAACGCTGTCTTACATCAACAGACAAGGGGGGACACGATCCCGTGTACTGCACGGGCTGGCGCACAAGCTGCTCGTCTGGAGCAAACCTCGCTTGTTGTCGCTCAGGGCCACCCATGTTGCTGGTGTACAGAACAAAGGAGCGGACCTGCTATCCAGGGGCGTGTGCCATTATGGGGAATGGGCTCTACACCCAGTAATAGTGGAGCAGATTTGGGATCGGTTTGGCCGACCCCAGGTGGATCTGTTTGCTTCACAAGACAACGCGAAATGTCCGTTGTTTTTCGCAGTGAGGGGTGCGGCTCCTCTGGGCCTGGATGCGTTAGCGCACGTCTGGCCCAGGACACTACTGTATGCTTTTCCCCCGTTGTCCCTAATAGCCCCCACTCTCAGGAGAGTGAAGGAGCAAGGACTGTCGGTCATACTGGTGGCCCCACAGTGGGGACACTGGGTGTCGGAAATAACACCTCTCCTATACGACCGCCCGTGGCTGCTACCGTTACGCACAGACATGCTGACACAAGCAGGGGGCGAGATATCCTGTCAGCACCCGGAACATCTAGCTCTATGGGCTTGGCCCGTGAGAGGATGAATCTGGCTGCTGAGGGACTACCTCAGAGCGTCATTTCGACTATACAGTGCGCAAGAGCTCTATCCACAAGGAAACAGTATGGTGGCAAATGGCTCACATTTGAAAAATGGTGTGAGAAAACGCACACCATAGCATTTGAGGCTCCTGTGGTTGTAATCCTGTCCTTTCTGCAGGATCTGTTAGACACAGGGAGGGCTTTTTCCACATTAAAAGTCTATTTGGCGGCTATTGCAGCTTGCCATACTGGCTTTAGTGGCGAGACAGTGGGCCAAAACCTCAGGATCAGTCAGTTTATGAAAGGAGCCAGGCGTCTCTTGCCTGTGACAAAATCCCCGGTGCCGTTGTGGGATTTGGCCATGGTACTAGATTCCCTGACCAAGCCTCCTTTCGAGCCTTTGGGTCAGATTGACATGAAGCATCTGTCCTTTAAGACTGCGCTGCTCATGGCGTTGGTGACCACTAAGAGGGTTAGTGACCTTCATGCACTGTCAGTACACGAGGAATGTACTCAGTTCAATGAGGGGGCTACGAGGGTGGTGGTCAAACCCAGACCTGGTTTTGTACCGAAAAACCACCTGATGCCATGTGTCCCTGTGACCTTGGAAGCTTTTCACCCGCCTCCCTTTGCCTCACAGGAGGATGAGCGATTGCATTGTCTCTGTCCGGTTCGGACTTTGAAAATGTACATCGGAAGATCCAGGACTTCTAGGAAGTCGGATCAGCTGTTTGTATCATGGGCCCCACGGTTGGTGGGCAAACCTATTACAAAGCAAACGCTCTCCCACTGGATTGTGGAGGCCATCCAGTTGGCCTATTCCAGTGCGGGAATGGTGACCCCAGCGGGGCTGAGGGCACATTCCACAAGGGGTATGGCAGCATCATGGGCCCTGTTTAGAGGGGTCTCCATTCAGGATGTCTGCAGTGCGGCAAGCTGGGCTTCGCCCTTGACGTTTGCCAGATTCTACAGTCTGGACGTAATTGCGGCCCCTGTGGCGCATACGGTCCTTAGTGTAGCCTCCAGACGGGGGTCAGGCCCCTAGGCTGGTTACTCTGGACTTCGAGATAACAATCAGGGAGTTTACTATATCTCCCATAGCGAGACATCGAGTGAATATTTGAAATAAAACTATAGGTTACTGGACGTAACCCCGGTTTTATGATAATATGAGCGAGATGTCTCGAAAGACACCCTTCTTGTTTACGAACGAGAAGAAATAAAATGTTATCTTGAATTGAATGAACTGACGTCTCCCTGACTGATATAAGGTGGAGGCGGGCCCGCCTGTCAGGGAGCGGTCAGAGTCCAGCCAATAGAAATTGTCTGGAGTGTATAAGGTAATACTTCTGTGATCACGCCAGAGGGCGCTCTCCCATAGCGAGACATCTCGCTCATATTATCATAAAACCGGGGTTACGTCCAGTAACCTATAGATATAGGGCTTTAATAATAATAAATAATAAACTTTATTTATATAGCACTTTTTAAAAACAGGTTTACAAAGTGCTTAACAATACAAATACAATACATACACAGGGAATATAAAGGCAATTCAATGATGGAAAATGGAAAAACAAAGGAACCATACAAAAACAATAAGACCAAAAATAAGAGTGAAAGCAGAGAAATAGCTGACTATTCCTTCTAGCTAAAGGCCATTCTAAAGTAATGAGTTTTTAAAAGGTTTTTAAAAGTGGACACTGAAGTGGCCTGTCTAATTTGGAGGGGGAGTTGGTTCCACAAAAATGGAGCCCTAGCAGCGAATGCCCTGTCACCTTCCGTCACAAGGTTTGTCTGGGGGGGGACAAGTAAAAGTTTGTGTGCTGATCTAAGATTGCAGGTGGGTTTGTGGGGAGACAGGAGGTCAAAAATATAAATAGGAGCAAGTCCGTTCAGTGCTTTAAAAACAAACAATGAAATTTTAAAATCAATTCTGAACGCCACTGGTAGCCAGTGCAGTGAAGCAAGAACAGGGGTGATGTGGTCATACTTCCTGGTTCTTGTAAGAACTCTAGCTGCTGTGTTCTGAATTAGTTGAAGGCGATTGATTGACTTTTTGGGGAGTCCAGAAAAAAGTGAATTACAGTAGTCCAAGTGGTTAGTGACAAAGGCATGAATAATGGTTTGTGCGTCGCTAAATGAGATAAAAGATCTGATTTTTGAAATATTCCTAATTTGGAAAATGGCTGTTTTTGCAATGTTGGAAAAATGCTTTGTGAAGTTTAGGTCTGAGTCAAATAGGACTCCCAGGTTCCTTGCTTCATGGGTGCACTGTAACCCCTGTGTGTGTAGTAACTGCGTTACCATGTCTCTACGGGTTTTTGGACCAAACACAATGATTTCTGTTTTGTCATTGTTTAGCATAAGATAATTATTTGACATCCAGGATTTTATGGCAGAAAGACAGGCAATCAAAGGGGAGACAAGAGAAACCGGAGAAACTGTGGTAGGGTCTGATGGGTCTAAGGAAAAATAAATTTGTGTGTCGTCAGCATAAAAATGGAAGGAGACGTTAAAATTGCGAATGACTAGGCCTAAAGGAAGAAGATAAATACAAAATAATAACGGACCAAGGATTGACCCTTGGGGGACGCCACAAGTGACATCTGCATGGCTAGAGGACGCATCGCCAACTGAGACCGTGAAGGTTCTGTCGCTCAGGTAGGACCTAAACCAGTCCAGTGCAGACCCAGTCACACCCACCCAGTTTTCTAATCTGTCCAGTAAAATATTGTGGTCTATCGTGTCGAAAGCAGCGGAAAGGTCAAGTAACATCAACACAGTACAGCAGCCAGCATCTGTGTTCATCCTGATGTCATTTAAAACTTTCAGTAGTGCAGTCTCTGTACTATGGTGTGTTCTAAAACCAGACTGAAACATTTCAAAGAGTGAGTTGTCGTTTAAAAAAGTTAAAAGTTGAGAATAAACCACTTTCTCTAGTGCTTTGGAGAGAAAGGGTAATTTCGAAATTGGTCTGAAATTGTTAAAATTGGAGATGTCAAGGTTTGATTTTTTCAACAGGGGTTTTACTACAGCTGACTTGAAGATAGAAGGAATAACACCGGAGGATAGTGATTTATTGAATATTGCTAAAATGTCTGGAGATAAAAAGAGGGAAACCTCTTTTAAAAATGTGGTGGGTAGAGCGTCTGCAGGGGTGGAAGAGGGTTTCATGCTATTTATAATGTTCAAAAGGTCAGGCTGGGAAACTAAATCGAAGGAATTTAAGTATTGGGATACCTCCCTGTGTGGTAGAATGCATACGGAAGGTACAATTTGGGTTCTAATGTTTGAGACCTTGTCTAAGAAGAAGGCCTGAAAGGCTTCACATCTCTCAGTGGATATAATTTCACTGGAGTCGGAGGGACGACGTGTAAGATAATTAATGGTGCTAAAGAGAAGTTTGGGGTTATGGGGGTTCGAAGCAATTAGATGGGAGAAATATTTTGATCGTTCCTCTCTCATTGTGCTGTTTAATTCTTTTAAAAGTGTCTTCATGGCATTGTGATTAGAAAGATCTTTCGAAGCTTTCCATTTTCGTTCTGCCTGTCTACATGCCCTTCTTATGGACCGGACTCTGTCATTTACCCAAGGAGGTTGTAATGTTGACAAGAGTGAGGGTAATGGCTCATTCAGTCTGTTACTTCAACAACTACAAGTGCACCGTATTCAGTTTCCAGACTGTCCCAAGGCATCTGTGGATTTAAACCAACAACCCCTTTACAAACTAGTTTCTCTGTCCATTAACCACTCTCCCCCGCTGCTAAATCAAAAAACAAAAAGCAACTAGCAGCCTGCACATTCATTTCCTGCCTGTCTTAGTAATGACAAGCGACAAATTGAAAATCTACTTTGCTAAGTGAAACCTTACCTGAGTGAACACTCCCTGCACTCGCAAATTTCCCACGCATTTTGTTTTCCATTTTTCCCCTCATTAAACCCATCAACGTTTGCCTGTTTCCGATTAACAGATATATAATCTTTCAGGAATAACTGGGAATTTGTTATTTTTGGGAGTGGTGGATAGGCTATCTATCTATATATTCCACAAATCTCTGTGAGTGTGTATGCGAGTGTGTATGTGCACCTGACCTTTGCATATCCATCCAAACAATCACCTTTGGCATCAGCAATGTGTATTGCTGACACACACACACACACACACACACACACACACACACACACACACACACACACACACATATATATATATATATATATATGTATATATGTATATATGTGTGATGTGATTTATTTTGTTCTGTGTGACTCAACTGAAATTAATTGGGATCACTCACAGCGTTTCGTGGTAAAGGACGGGTTGCCAATCCCACACCTGTCTACAATACAGACCTGGGAGGACTGTGTTTAAATCGCCCGACCATAGACTGTAAAACGAATGGACAGCGTTACGCCCATAAACTCTACAGACCGTAAATGAAGCCTATTTTTCAGCAATTTCAAGCCGTCAATTTCAAGCCATCTTTCTATATCGCGTCATATCGCGTCATATCCTATGCAACCGGAAATTAATGCTATTGGTTGTGTAGCTTGTCAATCAAGAGCGGGGTCGGGGAATGAATGCTATTGGTTGTGTAGCTTGTCAATCAAATTATCCCGCCCCTCCTAGAACTTTATCATACATTTTTAAATAAATGGGACCATAATTTACCAAAACACCTATCATGGTGATTGAAAGAAGACTTTAAACTATAGCGACTGGAAGCATATAGTATTTATGACAATGTTTATTAAGGTAATAAAATCAAGTCTAAAATTCGGCAAAAACCCACCCACTTGCAGTGAGAGTTATTTCTTCTGACACCAGCAGGGGTAAAACAGCTAAACTACAGGCCATTCATATGAACTGTCACTTCCTATAGTCTATAGATTCAATTTCAAAAGCGGATGCTGGGCCCTTGGGCCCGATGTAGGTGGTAGGTGGTTGGCAACCATCTCATTAAGGTGCATTACCGCCACCTGCTGCTCTGGGATGGCCGGAAGTGAGAAGATATTGAATAGACCATATTCACACGGCGGCCATGTTTCTATGAAGTCAATGAAAGTAGCCACCCCGGGTGGCGGCACTTTCAATGTTAAATTCCAATATGGCCGCCGTGTGAATATGGTCTATTAAGCGGCATACAGAGAAAAACCCAATGGCGCCCCCTATTGGAGGCAATGGCGGCGCCCTGGAGAATAAAGTGAATAGGACCAGATTTGAAGGCCAGGTGAGGGTGGAAATCTAGGTAGGCTACCTCAAATTGCCAAAATAATTTAAAACCTTTATAATACATATTTGGAAATATTATTGTGAAACTTATTTTTGTGTCCATAAAATATAGATATTAAACATAACAGTTGTTTGCAGAAACGTACAGTACCAACGTTTGTCCTGGCGACTGGGTTGTAAAAAAGGCAGCCACTCGCAGCGACCAGGTTGTGTCCTGTATGCATGTCATTGGGTAAGTGAACAGTTAATACAGCATGTATTCCAGCAATGTTTACCAACTGGGGATTACAAGAAAAGTTAATTTAAAAAAGTGCACGAAAATGAATAACTGTATGGACAAATTGAATGTGTCTGCAGAGGATCCTGCACTCTAGTTCACTATGAAACGCTTTGCCACTAGAATAAAGAAAAAGCCCAAAAAATTGCATTAGGAACCCCTGCACCCTGAAAAAACAATTACATTATATGGGTCATCTGCCACTTTGGAGTGCAATAATGAAGTCCAATAATACACATTGCCATTATGGCTAATTTTGTATTTAGTTCTGCTTTATTGGATCCCTTGTATTAAAGCCATCAATCAAGAAGGCTGTTCCATAGCTCCTTTTGAGGATAGAGGCATGTGCTCGGGCACTTGGGAGACTTGTCCTCTCTCATTAACACCCACCCAACGCGTGTCGCAGCAGTGTGCTGCCGCAAATATTGATATGGTGGTTGGGAGGTATTTTAGTGTGTTTGCCCGCATTTGTGTTTTCTGAGGTTGTGTGGTGGTGCTGTGCAGGTGGGGCTGCCAGTACCACTCTTTTACTGCACAGAATTGAGGTGAAAGTTCAAAATACAACATTGAGATCCGGTATCACGTGCGTTCGACGTGACAGCAGGGTCAAATAAGTCCAATGAAAAGAACCTAACACACCAATGTCAGTTTACACCCTGATTACCTGTCAGCTGGACTGAAAGTAGCCTACCGGAGGAGAGAGCGGAGAGAGAAGGGGGAGATGGAAAGCATAGGAGAATTAAGGTTTCTGGTGCTGTACAGAAATAAAGAAAAGTTGGAGGAAAACCTGCTGTCATCTGTCCTCTGCTATTGAGCCTGTTACATAGACCAATTACAGCGAACTGCACAGCTCAGCTGATGTTGCTGTGCCAATCACAGATACCTACCTCACCCTGCTAAGCTCACGTAAGCACAATAGCACAACATTGCTGCCTCGTTCACAAACTGTACACCTACAGTAAAACTATTGTGTTATCCATAGATACAGATTGCACAGGGAAGCCACATCCGTTATTAGACCCCGTCTTGATTTCTTTAATGAGGCCCCTGGTGTTATTTGATCCACAAGCCAGTAGGGGTCATTTTGTAACTTTGAAGGCGAGCATGTTAATTATGCATCAGATCAGATACTATTCCCCTCATATTTCTAATCACATTATGGAGACACCACCACCTTGATGTGTGGCATGTTATTATGCCATAATTGTCATGTCATTAAAACATGATTTCCAATGTCTTGTTGTTTATGAAACTAAGAGTGACAACATTATTTATGTTCGGCCTTAATTTTCGCTAGGAAGAAAATGAAGCATTAACAAGTACCGCCCTTTTACAAGAGGACATCTGACACCCTGACAAGCATCTCCAGTCTCTGTTTCCATGTCATAGTGGAACAGACACTTTTATCCACTTACCATGGAACACTTATTATATATTTTGTAAGGCATATCTGCCTTATTAGGCAGTAAGAGGGGAGAGACGGGACAATTTGTAAAGAGAGAGCGGGTGACTGCCAATTGTACTGACATTGTACTGCATGTATTCTACACCTGTTCCAATGCATGTCCCCTGCTGACACTTACATTTTTGTATATATATATGCTCCTCAGCCAATGGACTGTCATGAACTAAAGACTATTGTGCCATTTTGCACTTCACTGCCTTCTGCAACTTGTGGCTGTATAGTATAACTTGTATCTGCAATGTTATATAATACTGTACATACTGTACTGTAAATGCCTTATTTACTTTTCTATATCTTACTCATATCTTGTTTTGTTATCTCACTTCCATTTGATTCTTTTTACACCAGTCATGTGTGTGTTGTTGTAGTTTCAAGAGCCTGTGCATCTTTCTGTAAAATTGCATAAAGTGTTTCATAAGCCACATTTCAAAACCATGATCCAGTTTGCACATACACAGTAATCCACGTTAACATTTTGAGCGTCAGGTTGCATTCCTTACATCTGCCGCTTTCTCACCCCTACTGAGAGAGATGCTCTCCGTTCCATGAACTCCCCAGTGTGCCATGTCTACCGACAAATGATATTACATTGTTGCAGAACAGTGTCGACTGAACAGGAAATGGATGAGCACGCTCACTATCATGTACCACACAAAGGAAATAGGTGGAGCTTGCCATGTCTCTCTATGCGGAGCTTAATTAGAGCCGGGTGAGGGTGGTTAATTGTTCAGCTGATATACTGGCAGTGCAGGAGGTGCCGAAGGAGGAGACAGAGAAGGGTTGGGGTGGGAAGAAGATGGTGGTGGTGGTGGAAGAGGAGGAGGAGGGCACCTGATTCATGACAGGAAGCCGCCGGTTTGAAGGGTGCCGACAGATAAGACTGCAAGGGTAATTAACAGAAAGAGAGAGAGAGAGACTGGAGAATTGGGAGAGAGGCAAAGAGAGAGAGGAAAGAGAGGGAGCTGCCCAGCAGAATAAATGTCATAAAACTGTCCGAGGATCCCATAATGGCTTCCGAAAGAAAGAGGGGGTGTTGCAAGGAGATAGATAAAGACAGGAAGTGAGTGAAAAAAAAGTGCGAGGGAGATGATTAAGGGCATAATTTCATTTTATTACACAATGGCACTTTTGGTCCAGTGATGCCTGCTGGTTTCTGAATCCATGGACAATTAACTTTAACAAAATCTAAGACAAAAAAAAAAGTGTTCTCAACTCCTACTGTAGCTTGTTAGGTTTTTTATTCTCAAGGTCAGCAGGCTTCAGGCGGAGACATTGTATATTATGATAGCCTAAGTCAAAGAGCAGTTTGCTTTCTATGACCACATTCTTGCCCACTGCATTCCTACATTCCTTCTTTTCACATGAAGGAAAGAGCAAGCAGGTGGAGGTCCAAATGTGTGTGTGTGTGTGTGTGTGTGTGTGTGTGTGTGTGTGTGTGTGTGTGTGTGTGTGTGTGTGTGTGTGTGTGTGTGTGTGTGTGTGTGTGTGTGTGTGTGTGTGTGTGTGTGTGTGTGTGTGTGTGTGCGCGTGTGATACACAGAATGACAGATCATGAAAAACAACCCACAAAACAAGACATTGTCCTCATCTCAAGGTCAACTGGTCAACACCACCAGCCACATCAGCATAAAATAACCTCACCCAGGCCAGAATGCATGGGTGCTGTAATGTGAAATCCCAAATAGGATGCCCTTCCACTAATGTCACAGAAATACAATGTTTTGGTTAGTGGTTAATGTTAGGTCATATTTAACAGTGTTTATGCTGGTTTAAATGTGGGTAAGGTTAGGTAATATTTAACATAATGTTTAACAGTGGTTAAGGTTTGGTAAAGTTTAACAGAGTTAAGGTTATAATGTTTAAACAGTGTTGGGTTAGGCACTGTTTAACAGTGGTTAATGTTAGGTAATGTTTTTTTTTTTTTTTTACTAACATTTTTATCCCACGATTTTGTAACCCCTATTTTTTCACCCTAGTGCCAATGCCTAAGCGTGTAATCCTGGGCACTACCTTCCCTCTGCCAACCTAGGGAGGCCAGGGCCGAGCTCATGCCTCCTTCAATGCATGAGAGCCGTCTGACCTTCTTATCACCTGACAGGGGAGAGTTTCCCTGGTTGGACGTAGCGCGTGGAAGGAACACGTTATTCCAACCAGTTCCCTTCCCCTCCATCAGGCGCCCCGGCTGGCCAGGGGGAGGCAGTATAGTGACCAGGATTACTGCTGTGTTTTTTGTGAGGGTACCTACCCTAGGAGACACGGGGAGAACATGCAAACTCCACACATGTTAGGTAATGTTTAATAGTGTATACGGTTAGGCCATGTTTAATATTGCGGATGAAGACATGGAAATAAATACATTTAAATGCTGGAAATTGAAATAATGCTGGGCGGGGGGCGGGGGGGGGGGCGTACCTATGTTATCATTTGGCATTGCCATAAACAACGAACATATTATATCTGTTTTGGAAATCGGTGTTTGAACAATTCAATCTAACCTGCCTTCACATTTCCCACACTCAAGGCTGCGATGTCAGAAGTGGAAGAAGACCAACTTTGCAAACTAACCCATGCTCCGTATTAACAAATACAAGAACACTTACTGTACAGTACATCACTAATATACATTTAATTTCACAGATAACGGTAGAAAGAGTTCCAGAGCATTGCAAAGCTGGTTTTGAACATTTGAAATATATATTATATAGGCCAATATTGTACCAAGTACTGTTAATACAGTGTGTATTAGCTACTTCCTCCCCTCGTGATGCCATTACCGTGCAATTCCATTCTGCTCACCTATTCATACTTTCTCATTTTCTGTCATTTCCAAATAATTATAACAACTCAACTGATATTGTTGTCTAGATATGGTCTAGTACATATCTGAAGCTGTCCCTTATCTGTTGCCCTACCTTTAAATGAAATGTTTAATAGTGATTATGGTTATGTAATGTTTAATAGTGGTTCATGTTAGGCACTGTTTAAATGTTTTTGCAAGGTTATGGTTAACTGTACATAATTGATGAAGTAAATAAGTATTTTTTGCAACATTGGCAGAAGTGCATCAGATGTCTCTGCTGCATCAAGTTTCACATGACGATACAAGAAGAACTTCCCGAAACAAATACAACAGCGATAAGTGGGTTCTCTGTGTTGTGCAGTTTTGTGCGTTTCTGTGTGTGTGTGTGTGTGTGTGTGTGTGTGTGTGTGTGTGTGTGTGTGTGTGTGTGTGTGTGCGTGCGTGTGCGTGTGCGTGTGTGTGTGAGTGTGAGAGTGGGGGACAAAGACATTCAAAGAAAAAATTACGCACATCCTCCGTTTCTTGGTGCTGAGCCAAACCGCAAAAACAGAATCATGAAAAACAAGATGGGGGCTCGCAAGTCACTTTTAAATGCCCCAAATTGTATTTACGCGGCAAACAGCAGCATATACAACGTTTCGACCCTCGTGGTCTTTTTCAAGTATGGGGGGACAAAGACAAACAGATAGAAAGGTGAGACAAACAGTCACATCAGCAGAGTGACAGTGAGCAGGAACCAACTGGAAGGGGAAATGGTTATTGCCAAGAAACCACTACACAAAACACAGAGAGGAGACTCTCTCCTATCTTGTTACATTAACATTTCAGGCTGTTATCCAGTGCAGTGTACAAAAAGTGTGTGAGTGTGTGTGTGCGCGTGTGTGTGCGCGCGTGTGTGCGTGCGTGTGTGTTTGGGACTTGTGGTTTAGGACATCAACTCTTCTATTAACCTCAACTCTTCTATTAACCAGCCTTTGTCTCTGTTGGTGTTGTGTTTTGACCTTTGACCTTGACCCACTTAGTCCACACAGACTCATGGGAGTGGGTTGGTGGTGTTGCTGGGGTTTTGGGTGGGTGACCCTGGATACAAAGGAGGGTTGGAGAATTCCACAGCCAAGGTCACATAACAGAGTTGTGGCCTTATTAGTCTGTCTCTTTGTCCGCCAATAGCTCTCTGCCTATTGGTTAGTCGTGACTGTCTCTTTCTCCCCCTCATACTATTAAATGTGAACTGCAGACACAGTCTAGAGCCATTTAATGTTTTTTTCTCCCTGGGTCTCTCTTTGTCTTTCTCTTGTCTCTCCGTCTCAATGGTGCAGGCCCCAGATAAAATAATGCAGGACTTTGGTGTGTTTCATTCTCTCTCTCTCTCTCTCTCTCTCTCTCTCTCTCTCTCTCTCTCTCTCTCTCTCTCTCTCTCTCTCTCTCTCTCTCTCTCTCTCTCTCTCTCTCTCTCTCTCTCTCTCTCTCTCTCTCTCTCTCTCTCTCTCTCTCTCTCTCTCTCTCTCTCTCTCTCTCTCTCTCTCTCTATGTGCAGTTTTTAAACTATAAACAGAGAGCTTTGGAGGAGAAAATAACTGCTCATATCACATACTCTGTCTCCATTGGAATGCAAGCCATCAGCATTACCTGTATAATTTCTCCTTATTTTTTCTAGTTATTGCAGGATCGTGTAGTGCAAGCCATCGCCATATAACTCGGAGCCATTCGTTAAAATAGCCCTTCGTCTTTATGTCCGTCTCTGCCTCTATCTCCGTGGGGAGAGAGAGAGAGAGAGAGAGAGAGAGAGAGAGAGAGAGAGAGATAACCTGTCAATGGGAAGTTCCCTCCTTTTCTCTGCTGCCTAATGAAAATTCCCATAGAAAACTCTCTCTCTCTCTCTCTCATCTCTCTCTCTCTCTCTCTCTCTCTCTCTCTCTCAATTATGACTGCCAAACCAAATCAATCACTCACTTCTCTTGCAACCAATCACCTTTTGTCCCCTTTCCCATCATGGATCTTTCCCTCCCAGGGGAGCCAATCATCTCAGAGTTTGGGAAGCCTAAGAACCATTTCACAATCCACCCCCCAGGCGGCTTGGATGAGACAGAAGTGTCTTTCTGGGGGCTTCCAGCACGAGACACAGCCAGCCACAAGTGCTTACAACTTATATGATAAGGAACAGAGGGTAAGTCTAGGAATTGAATGTCTTAAGTACAAAGAGCATCCATGCAAAACACATGGTTGTACGTCAAGAGAGACAGAGGGAGGGAGGGAGGGAGGGAGGGAGATGAAGCAAAGCAGATATTTGAAGGAGGGAGAGAGGGAATGTGAAACATACTGATGTTTTGTCTGGATGCTGTGGCAACACTGCTCAACTTTCCCGCTAACGAAACTCACCGGATCAAAGTGAGGCTAAAAGGGTGAGTGTGCAGGGAGAGGGAAAAAGGAAGGATTGAGCATGTTTATGGCTATAGAGACAGAGAAGTGTTAATGTGTGAGAGAAAGGGGAGGGGAAGTCAATGTGATTTTTATGAATAATGTGTATATGTACTGTATGTGTCCTTAAAGCCATACTGTGTAACATTAATTTCAGTAGTCTTATTTTGGCGACATCTACTGGACTGATAGCTCCGTGTTAATACAGCGTTTTGTCGTGGAATTAATGTTGAACTAGAAAAGTGATTACGTCATTTTGGTTATTTTTGTACAAAATTGTACATTATAATGTGTATTGTAAGCCCTTTTGAGTTGAGCACCATAGGTCTTATAATAAAATAAACGATACACAGGATCAAATATCTTATTGGAAATAAAATGACCTCTAGCGGTGTGAAACAGACATGAGACACATATAAATAATAGTTTTTTTTTTAACCACTTAAACCATATATTTCATCGTATGAACAATTTTGAATATTTTCGAAATAAACATTTGACAATTTGGGGACATTTTCACCTGAAAATAAATTCCCACGGCAAAGGATGGTTGAAAGGTCAACAGGCAAATAATGTCCTGAAGAGCTTACAGTATGTGAACTACATAAACATTTGTGTTGGCTGACCTTATATGACTTCTGTTCTGAATCAACACGACTGCATCTGTTACACAGATCCACACAAACCCATGCACACACACCAGAACAAATACACACACAGCTTGGATGAAAAAAACCTGTCCAACAGACAACCACGCCACACACACACACACACACACACACACACACACACACACACACACACACACACACACACACACACACACACACACACACACACACACACACACACACACACACACACACGCACACACACAGTAAGGGGTTTTCAAGTTGACTCAAACACACTAAGATGCAGGCAATATTTGGAGTGGAAAACCAAGTTTATTACTCCAGCTTGACAGAGTGCTGGAATTCTCAGGCAGGGAACTAAATACTGAGAACAGGTTTACAGGCAGGATTCAGCAGAATGTTCAACAGATTACAGGCTTATAGCAGGGGTTACTTGCTATTCACAAGTTAACATGCACAGGCTGGGAAAGAAATAAGCTAACAAAAACAGACAATGTGACAAACAATAAAGGAAAATACATGTACTATATATTATAGACTGTATGTATATATACAGGAAGACTAACCAGAACACTATCAACCAGATAGCCTGAGGCCAACAGGACACAGGTGAAGAAGATAAACAATACGCACAGAGAGAGAGAGAGAGAGAGAGAGAGAGAGAGATGAGAGAGAGAGAGAGAGAGAGAGAGAGAGAGAGAGATGAGAGAGAGAGAGGAGTGAGAGAGAGAGAGATTGGAAAGAATCAACCAAAAAGCGAAACAATTATATTTGGCCCCAAACAGAGGATACACAATGGCAGAATACTTGAGCACTGTGACTTATCCAAACCCAAGGAACCCACTGACTACAGACTCACTTGAACATTGTTGCCTCACAGGTTTTATGCCAATGACAGCTTAACCTTGAAATATTGCTATTTGTTCCAAAGAAGCTTTATACCAAGTTATGCTTACATGTATATTGAACTGCTCCTAACAGCAAATGCATAGAATGGGAGGAAGCAAGTGAATTAGAGGTTGGAGAGTGCAATGACAGAAACCGAGAGCGAAAGACTCAAGTATAGGGAAGAGAAAGGAGGGATGTAATTAAGAGAGGAGCAGCTTGACTGAGAGGAAAGTCAACACCTGCAAACTATTGCCATTGCCGTCTATCTAACATTTCGGTTTGATCCTCTTACCCCTCCTCTCTTCCTTTCTCCCCTCATCTCCTATTATCCCCAGAACAAAACTTCCATCTTCATTCCTCCCCCACCCCCTCTCTCTCTCTCTCTCTCTCTCTCTCTCTCTCTCTCTCTCTCTCTCTCTCTCTCTCTCTCTCTCTCTCTCTCTCTCTCTCTCTCTCTCTCTCTCTCTCTCTCTCTCTCTCTCTCTCTCTCTCTCTCTCTCTCTCTCCATTTCCCAGAGAGTATTTCTCTCCTCTCAAAACCTCGGACTCCGCTTCTTTTCGGGATGCGGGATACGCACCATTACCCTCTTTGAGGAGTTTTTTCCACTTTTTTATAGGCCCCAGTGTGAGTCCACAGTGTTGATCATATATTACATTATTTAATAAGCAGCCGTCTTGTTTGCATCACACAGTTTCGTACTCAAGATGCAGTGAAGCTGTGAACATCAGCTGTTGATACTCCAAAAATGTACAGTACTCAAGTGTACTTACTGTGACTGTCCGTGTCCACCACTGCAAGTGTGAACAATTTGACCAGGCTGATAATTCTCACCTGTCATTTGAGATACAGTACCTGTAACAGTCACAGTAAGGGTTCAGGCTAATTGAGAATCTTGTGAACATTCAGGTAGAACATAGGATCACACTTTTTGCCTCTGAGTTTGGCCTTTGTTCCTGTTCCTGCCAAAACCATAGAAGAGTACATCAGATGAAACATGGCTGCTTCTTGACCACATCATCACAGTGTGAGTGTGATGACCAATTCACTTCCCTATGGGTCATCTCCTCAACCCTGCCTGAACTAGTTCCCTCTGTCTAGTAGTGCCAGGAAAATGTAAGAGCAGACATCTTCATTGGAAATTACTAAAGCTGATCTGCCATCACCAGAGATGACTTTTCATCTCCTCAAGCCTGCTTGAGCTAGTTCTCTCTGTCTAGTGCCAGGACGGTGTAAGAGCAGACATCTTCATTGGAAATTACTAACGCTGATCTGCATCACCAGAGATGACTTTCTCAAGAAGTGTGATCTTCTTAGGTGGGAATGTTCACAGGTGTCTGAATTAGTCTGAACAATGTCTGTGACTATGACAGGCTCCCTTGGCACCTAGTGGTTGTGGCCCTAAGGTGCCTTGGTTGTGCTTTGACATCACTCTCTCATAAAAAAAAGAATGTCAACTAATTGACATTGATTACAACATTGTAATGTAGATCAAAAGATTGTTCAGACTTTGGACTGCTCTTCATCTGGTTGAAACTTCATTTCTGATTGAATTACGAAGGAAAACTGAATTTTAGTAAAAAAAATCTGCCATCTTGAAAACTAGAAGTAATTTTGAATTTGTAATGGCACCATTGAATTTACCATGTCAAAATGATAACTAGATCATTAAAATATGTTCAGACATTCAAGTTCTACACTGAAAAACCTTGTTTTACATTTGATGTGACAGCCATCTTGAAAAATGGCCACCATCTTGGATATTAGCCATAATCGTTCACAAAATCTTCTGGACTATTATTGTTGTTGGCTTTCTGCTGTTCCCTGCTCACTCAGTTTCTCTTCTTGTGCTCTGATTTGCTCAGGCTGAACAGCCAAACAGACATCTCTCTCCTCACCGAAAAATTCTACCGCCGATTCAACATGCTCAGTTGGTTAGATGGCCATCGCTAATGGTCTGACTACCACCAACGGCATGGGACACACAACAAAAACTATGGGTGATTGTCGGCTACAGATGCTCAAGAGCGGCTTTTCAGCCAAAGCTTGATGTGTCTGGGTCTTTATGTAAAGCACATGGAATTATAAATCATCCTAATGGAGACAAATTATGCAACTCAATTCAGGTCATAAGTTTAGGTAACCACAGTCTAAATCAAATGAATCTAACAGACATTTATCTTGTGCAGTAAACTTTGTTAAACTGTAACAGATGGAGACATCTACACCATTATGTGCCCCCACTACTGTGGCTATTTTTACATTGGCATACACACAGTAGATACAGACATCTGCTGCTCAGACATACAGTACTTTCCAAACCCATAAGTGCAAACACACATTCTCTGTTGTTGTGAATCGATATTCTTTGGAGATCTGCTGATCTGACAGACTTTCCACTTGGTTATCATGTATATAGAGGGTCAGTCGGATCAGCGGATCTCAACAAAATATAGGTGACTGCTGATTGGCTAAGTGACTGGGAATGGGGTTGGCCTGAAAAACACTGATGTTGGCCTGCAAAGCAAACCAAAGGTATGGCACCGCCATATCTTCAAAGCCTGATCCAACCCTACAAACCCTCCCACTCACTCAGATCAGCTGACACAGGGAAGCTGTCAGAACCTTCCCTAAAACAGCCAGGAACAACGCTCCACGCGTCACAGACGCTATTATTATTTTAACCTTTATTTAACCAGTAAAAACGAGACTAGAGTCTCTTTTGTGAGTGTGAACTGGCCAAGAGGCGTAAATGTTACACAGCTCTGCCAGCAACAACAAATACAGGACAATAACAATGATATACATAACATCCGTAAAAACATACCCACTACCTAGGAAGCTCATGGGAAAAAAAAACATAAAAAGAGAATCTACAAAGTGACCAATATAAAACTAAGAGCAACAACATTTGCTACACATCAAAGCAGGAGCAATTTTGTCTGTGAAGTGTGTCCATGGCAATCCTTTTAAACTCACAAGAGGGATAACAAAAGGCAATTTGAGTCCGGTCCGCAGGTCGTTCCACAACCATTGCAGTTAGAACTGCAGACTCACTCCCAATCTTCCGCCGTAATCTGAAGACTCACCTCTTCAGACTCCACCTTAGCCCTTAGCACTTGCCCTAGCCTTGATGACCTTGCAGATGCAAAGGCTAAAATGTCATTTAGTAGACAGTTGCCAGGTTCATTTGTAGGATTTTTTTAAATATATACTGTTTAGGCTGATAATGGGTTTTTGGTTTACCTATTATCCTAGATGACTATTTCTATAGATTTGATGTATTACTTTGTGTTTACCTTGCTTATTGAAAATCGCTCTGGATTGCTAAATGCCTTAATTGTAAATTGTAAATTGTAATTGTAAATTGTAAATTCACAATGTTTAACAAATAGAAGCTACTGTTAACACACCAAACACTGCTCTCTCCACGCACACATGCACGCACGCACGCACGCACACACAAACGATTAATTTTGACACGAATCCTGCATTGTATAATTCTTGGTTTTCAATGCATCTGCTGTGAAACGTGATATGCACATTCCACCATATAGTGGAGGTGCTAAGACACATTTAACTTCAAGTCATGATGCAAAGGTCCCCTTTGGTATGGAAGTACCTTAGGGCCATAGGAAAATAATTATCCAAAGAGACGAGTTAGATCACCCTTAATTTTTTTTTTATAGACGTTTTTAAAAAATGGCCGCCGACAATTAACCGCTATTACACCAGACCCCATATCTTTGCTTCTGTTAGAACTATAATAATGATATTGGTGTCAAAGTGTAGATTTTTGGGGTTGAGGAATCCAATTAAATAGGTTTCAAGGCAAAAAAAACAAATACTTAATTAATTACCATGACAGCGGGGGGTAAAATATGCAAATTTCATTAAAAAATCACACCCTGTGTGAAGTGGGCGGTGTCTTCCTAGCTAACCACAATACTGAATGGAGTCAACCAATATATATGCTTTGATCTGAAAGAGCCACTTAGTGTCAGCATGTGTCTTGCTAGCTAATCACAATACTGAATGGAGTCGATCAATCATGTACAAAAGATAAATACATTTATCTTTTGTAAAACACACTTTATGATGGACAAAACCATAACTTAAAAAAAACAATAATTTGTTTTTTTTTAAGTTATGGTTGCTTATATAGGGCTATGCACATGTGTCATGTGACACTGGCCAATCACATAGGGCTATGCACATGTGTCATGTGACACTGGCCAATCACAGTCCTGAATAGATTGTGATTGGCCAATCACAGCGCAGGATAATTGTACAAACTTTTAGGGCCGGTTTCACTGCCCAAGATATTTGTACATTTTTCCAAATCTCACTTATAGGGGCGGTTTCACCGCCCCAAAAATATACGTTTTAACAGGATAACTTACCCCCCCCCCCTCTAAAACTTTTATTTACTTTTCCCCTTTGTCATGGAAGTGCCTAGGTCCATAGGAAAAAAAATATCCAAAGAGACAAGTTAGATCACCCTTCATATTCTTTATATAGACGTTTAATAAAAAAGGCTGATGACAATTAACCACTATTATACCAGACCCCATATCTTTGCTTCTGTTTAGAGCTATAGTAATAATATTGGTGTCAAATTGTACATTTTTTGGGGTTGAGGAATTCAATTAAATAGGTTTCAATGCCAAAACCAATCCCCAATAGTTTTCTTACTACCATGACAATGAGGTTGTCGTGTTAATTTGAGTCTTGCACTTGCAAATAACCAGTTCTGGCAAGTCCCTTGAAATAATTGAAATTTAAGCCATTCATCAAAGGACACAAGGAAGAGGGGGCTCCACTCATCATTTACAGTTGTTGCCTTTTCCAAATATCGCTCATAAGCCTTCATCATGAGTACATACAGAGCAGCTACAGACACCTGTTGCATGTACCGGGTTCTGCAGATGTGGTGAACACCAATGAAAGACTGAGCTTTGCCACTAGTTGAAATAACACTATTGGTAAGAGCTGTAGTCTATCCACTGCCATCCATCCAGCCAGTCTCCAGACACACTCCAGAGCATCTTCTTTGAATGCATTGCCCCTAATGTAACTAGGAATGAGTCCTCACCAAGCTCTGTCTGGGGGAACTTCCACTGAAGTTTTTTGGCAAGTGTGAATAGGGGTTTGATCAGCTACCATGACTGGTGTCTGACCTGGATTTGGGTAGTTGATTGCTTGAAGGAGGACATTCATTGCATGCCAAGCCAAGCCATATGGGACTGGTAGGAGAACTCTATGAACAGTGGCAGTATGTATGATCTGGATGGGGGGGGGGGGTGAACAACGCTCTGCAATGCTTGCATAATATGCAGCCCATGAGATCCATTCTTCACCCTCAAGGTTGTCTTTCCCCACAAGGTGTCTGACTCTCTCCAACCACTGGGAGCCTTCTTCAAGAATGTTGCTGAGAGGACAAGAGGCTGGCTGAGGATGACTGTTTGTATAAAGGGCAGGAACATCAGTTTGGAGTGAAACATCCAGATCCAATGTCTGTCTCTAGGTCGTCTGAGGACGACCTAGAGAATGCTAATGCATGTCACGTGGAGGGCTGATTTTGCTGTTGTTGATGATGGGTTGTGGTCAATGTTGTCAAAACCACCATTGGTGAAGACACCCTTAACTGCCTGAGGTGGGACCACCACACCAATCTGCTCCCACTGATTGATCACTGTACTCAATGTTTTCAAGCAATCATATGATACACACTGTTATATCGTGACTGTGAATAACCACACAGGTGTTGTGAAATAATCCTTTCTACTCAAGTAAACTTCAGCATGATACAATCACAACATTCCACTGGTAGCATGCAACTGAACGAAAACATCGCATCCGGGGTACTAGTCTACGTCATGCCCAAGACAACCCCCAGCCCCCAGACAGTGTGTGAATGCCCCTTGCTGGACTGGCTGCTTTCCCCAAATTAGCAGTAGTAATAGTAAACTTCACTATATAACATACACATACCTCGCTTATGCATGGTATCCACCTGGTGTTTACTGCCAGTATCCAGGTGCAGATTCATTGCCAGATACAGTGAAGCTGATGTTTCCCTTTCTCTTATGTGACAACTAACACTAATGCCACATTTCTTTGATCTGCATTTCACAGAGTTGTAAATGATTTGCTGCCCAATTGATGTATCAACCTGGCACTTCTCTGGTTCAGGGGCTGGCTTATTCATCCAGAAGCATCTTTAGGAACAATCGCAGCAGGGGAGGGATTGAATCAGGAGGCTGTGAAGGAACCTGTAAATTATTGTTTCATCGGAAGATATTCTTCCCGGAGGATTTTAGCTGCTCTGAAGATGATGGAGACCTCAGTAGATGTGTTGCTTTTCATGCCAGGTCATCATCAAACAACATAACAGGGACCAGCCACGATCTAGTCGCACAGATCTGATGTCAATATCCTCACAAGGCGCGTGGTGTTACATTTAATAATAATTGATTGACTCAAACAATTCATTGAGGACATGTGCTCTGATGACCTGTGTTGCCTTATTTTCTGTCGTGTCACAACGGCGGTTTCTGCTTTTCTATAGATCCTAGTCAGGCATGCACAATGATGCACTGCCTCCATAGCTACCATGTCACCAGCAGCTTGTTTAGCTAACAGACACTTGTCACCCAGCACCTGAGCACATTATTTCACTTTTTGATCCAATCCCAGGTTGGAAGCCCTCCTTAGTTCCTTTCTGTTGCCAACTTCACCACAGAAGAAACACGGTGTGGTTTGTTCACATGAGGATGATGATGAGCATGAGAGTATAACCTGTGAACTTGCCACCACTATTCATGCACTGTGTTTTTACTGGGCTCACAGACTCTTCATGTTTTCTTCATGCTCTGTCCACTTTTTGATCTTTAATGGCACAGCTAACATAAAAAATGTTCTGTATTCAAAGAGAAAGTAATACAAACCTCAAATTGAACCTCAAAGTGTCTCAGATTTTCTGTCACCTCTGATTTAATCAAATTGTCGCAGTCCCTGGTGCAGAATTTATGTTTTGTGGCAGCAACAGGTGTAACTCTCAGGTGATGGCAGTCAGACATATACACATACAGTCAGACAGACACTAATCTCTCAAGACAGATTCAGAGCTCCGCAGCTACAGTAAATCTGTCGGGAGCTCCTGATACAACGTGTATAGTTAGGAATGTGATGCTGTTTTTTCCTTTTTTTGGCTGGGTTCCTAGATTGGACAGACACACATGGAGCATATAGCATGTGCATAAGAGGTTGTACTTCTTAAAGTTTTTTATAGGGGGGAACATTTAATGTCACCTTGTTGTCACTTATTTTGTTGATGAAATGTGCATATTTTACCCCCATTGTGAGGGTAATGAGAAAACTATTGGGTTTTTTAGTCTTGGAACCTATTTCATTGTATTCCTTGGCCCCAGAAATGTACATTTTGACACCAATATTATCATTATAGCTCTAACAGAAGCAAAGATATGGGCTATGCTGTATTGCTGTAAATGGCGGCGGACATTTTTTAAAACGCACATACTTTAGAAATGACGTCTTATCTAGTTTGTGTCTTTGGATAATTTATTTCCTATTGCCCTAAGGTACTTCCAAGCCAAAGGGAAAACTAAATTAAAGTTTTAGAGGGGAAATAAATGGAAAGTTACCCTGTTAAAACATATTTTTCTAATAAAATGTGCATATTTTACCCCTGTTTTCAATGGCAATAAGAAAATGATTGTTTTTTTTGCCTGGAAACCGATTGAATTGGATTACTTGACCCCAAAAATGTACACTTTGACACCAATATTATTATTATAGCTTTAACAGAAGCAAAGATGTTGGTTCTGCTGTATTGCTGTAAATGGTCATTTAATGCAAGTTCAAGTCATTTATTTTCACACTTTCTGCACGCACAATAAGCCTACTTTAACATTACAGCACTACAAAAAGTCAAATTATTATATTCCATTTTAATCCACAGCGTGAACTCAATATACTGTACTGTAGCTTAAATTTTACCATCAACTTCAGTTGAGTGCATAACATGCACTCACTTCAGCTCGTTAATTTTGACTAATCGGCATATCTGACAAGTGATTGGTCAAATGTGATGTGTTATGGTGGGAATGTGATATCTCAGTCCTAATGCTGACCATAGACTCAAACGGGCCAAATTCCTGTATAAATTCTAACAGACACCAATGGAAACATCCAAGAATATGCAATGCCTATGAAACCCATTAACTTATACTTTCTTAAAATAATAAGTCGGTTTCCTTTGTGCTGTTCAAGTGTTGAATACAAGGCTTCTTACCCGTCAGAAGGATGATAACTGGAGGAAGATAAAAACATGTTCTAGGCTGTATTGTCCTCAGCAATTGTTAAGGGAGATTATTACTACAGGTAGCAGCCAGCACAGCAATGTATAAATTGTATAAACAAGGAAATAAAGTAAAGTAGGTAAGTAACCTTACATGCCAAACTAGAAAAAGTGCTCCTCGGAGCACAGGTCTCCGCCAGGTCAGGTAGGTTATTGTGGCCTCCTGGTGGCGCTATAATAGGCCAATGTGAAAAGGGTGGCATTTCTTCTTCGGCCTAGTGGGAATGTGCGTGCATTCATGATTTGAGGCATTTTGTTGCAAAAATGTGTTTTGCTAAATTAAACCTGCTGGTGGCGCTATAACAGGGCAGGTGAAAAGGGTGGCATTTCTTCCTCGGCCTAGTGGGAATATGTATGCAAATTTTCACGCCGCGTTCATGATTTCAGATTTTTTTTTCAAAACGGACCAATCCTGCAAACTTTGGAAGCCAACCTTAGCCAATCAGGATGGAATATGAAATATCAGGTCCGTCTTGATCACATGACTATAAAGATACTGTGTACCGATTTGTGTGATGTTTAGATAAAATCTGTAGGAGTAATATCCAAAAATGGGTTTTGCACAAATCGGCCTCCTGGTGGCGCTATAATAGGCCCATGTAAAACATTTGGGGCAGAGGTTCTGAATTGGCACCCAGGGAGTGTGTGTGCACAGTTTCGCAGCGACGGGGCCAACGGTGCCGGAGATTAGCCGCTCACAGACAGATGGACGGACACACGGACGGACGGAAGGGGGTAAAACATACTCTCTCGCCATGCCTTTCAGTCTGGCCAGTGGTGGCTTATCCAACGGGCTTGAGGTGCTGAAGCACAGGGCACCAACCTTGGGGGGGGCACCAACCTTGGGGGGGGCACCAAACGGCGTGGGAAAAAAAAAAAAAACGCAGAAAAACACAGAAATTTAGAAGCAGGGCTCCGCGCATCATATGTTTAAAGTTATGCCATTCATAGTTATGTAGTTTATACATAACTACAATAGTTTATAACTCAATAGCCCTTTTTCAAGTTTCAAAATATTGTGATACCCCTTCCATGTGCCTTACAATGGTTTGATGCACTCAAGCCGAAGTCATTATCGCATTGCAGATCAGTCAGATAGCATGTGTGGCAGAGAGACAGACAGTGTGTTGCTTGTGGCCTGACCTCCGGTAAGTAGTTCAAAACAAAGGACATGTACTATACTGTCTTCTATTGTCTTACATATCTTTGATAGCCTCATTGAAAAAGTTGAATTGTCTCTGGGGGACTGACTCTCAAGCACCTGTGTGCCAAGGTTGGATTCAAATGTCAACTAGAAAAAGTGCTCCTCGGAGCACAGGTCTCCGCCAGGTCAGGTAAGTTATTGTGGCCTCCTGGTGGCGCTATAATAGGCCAATGTGAAAAGGGTGGCATTTCTTCCTCGGCCTAGTGGGAATGTGCGTGCAAATTTTCACGGAAATCGCACACCGCTTTCATGATTTCAGACATTTTGTTCAAAACGGACCAATCCTGCAAACTTTGGAAGTCAACCTTAGTAAATCAGGATGGAATATGAAATATCGGACAGATGCGTCTTGATCACATGACTATAGAGATACTGTGTACCGATTTGCGTGATGTTTGGATAAAATCTGAAGGATTAATATCCAAAAATGTATTTGACATAAGTCGGCCTCCTGGTGGCGCTGTAAAAAGCAGATGTGAAAAATGCAGTGCAGATGTTTTTCCTTGGCCTCTAGGGAGTAGGCGTGCAAAGTTTCACGCAGATCGGTGCAGTTATAGTAAAAAATGCAAATCGGCCTGTTATAGCGCCACCATGAGGCTGATGTGAAAAGTTTTAAGTGCCATTTCTTCCTCGGCATAGTGGGAATGTGCGTGTGCAATATTATGGAAATGGCAAGCTGCGTTCATGATTTGAGGCTGTTTGTTCAAAACGGACCAATCCTGCAAACTTTGGATGGTAACCTTAGCCAATGAGGATGGAATATGGGAAATCGGACAGATCAGGGTTGATCACATGACTATAGAGATACTGTGTACCGATTTGCATGAGGTTTGGTTAAAAACTGTAGGAGTAATGGGAAAAAATGGGTTTTGCACAAATCGGCCTCCTGGTGGCGCTATAACAGGCCCATGTGAAAAATTTGAGGCAGAGGTTCTGAATTGGCATCCAGGGAGTGTGTGTGCACAGTTTCGCAGCGACCGGGCCAACGGTGCCGGAGATTTGGTGCTAACACACAGACAGGACACACGGACACACGGACGGACACACGGACGGACGGACAGGGGCGAAAACATACTCTCTCGCCATGCTTTTCGGCCTGGCGGAGACAATAATAAAGATTATAGCAAACACCACAGAAACAAAATGAGTGCTTTTTAGCTCTGCAAATTCAGCTGTTATGGGAAGCCAGCCAGTATACAACAGAAAGATAAACTATTAAAATGACACACGGTTGCAGCATACGTTGTGTAAATGGTGAACTCATAACCCTTGTCACTGTAACGCATTTCACATTTGCTGGCTGACCTTGTACATCGAAGCCCATTATTAGCCCATGATATAATACATTATACAAGCCATTTTCCTGCTGTAAATTACCTGAACACTGTGTGTGCACCTGCCAGCAGCTAGCAGAAAGTAGCAGCAGTCTTCAAATAATTTAATTACATTTACGGTTTTATAAAAAATAAAAAATAAATCTGTATTCAGTACCGATCACATTGTACTTTCATCTTCTGTGATTTCCGTTTCTGTGTGCTCCACTCTCGTATCTTATAAAGACCAACGTGGCTTACCACACCATTGTGCCAAACTATACCCATTATGACCCTTGATACATAAGACCAATCAAATACCAATAAATCATCAGGCATGTTTTCAAGCAAATCCAGACATTATTTTCAAAGTGGTCAAAAGTAAATTTCTTTATGCAATCACTTTCAGATTTTAACGTGTTTTCAAATTTAGATTCAACTAAGTACCTATATAAATATGTATTTTTGAGGAGGAAGAATCGGGGTGAAGTGTCATGCAATGTGTTTTGCCCTATAAATGAATGTGTGTCTTACAAATCCAAAATAAATCAAACATATTAGGATACATGGATGTCTCTTGAATTTAACCACTTGAACTCAAGCATATGTATTCTAGACATGTCATAATAATAGACAATATTCAAGCAAAAAAAATAGCAGATGTGCAAGCTTAACATATGAATGATGTGAATCAGTGTGAATGTGAATGTGTAAATGTGCTCACTTGTTGCGATGGCTGTGGAAGCTGTATGCTCCTGTTAGGAAGTTTCCACCCGGGACAGGCCAATTGAAATATTCACGGCAGTAATTAATGTAATATGTGCACTTGGAGTCGAATGTGGAAAATCCTGGGGCTCTGCAGCAGTAAAATCTCCACCTGAAATAGATAGCAATTGTGGATATTTTGTTTCCATCTTCTTTAGAACTTTTTAATTATAATTTTTTTATCCAGGGTTTTCCAGCATAGATAGCACAGTATAGTATAACTGCTTATTGCATGGCTTGCTTGATTCTGATTGGTCGATCACTGAATGTGTTAATTCTGCATAATGACCGATGAGCTCTATGATAGACCGCTGTTTAATCAAAGGCTCAGAGCACCTGCTGCGCTGCTTGATTTTGTGCTGTATCCAACACGGCAGTCATGTAAACAAACGCTCAATGTCATTTACAACTAAATATTGGTCTCAAGATTTTTTTTGAAAACATTTGAAGCAAGAAATAGACAATGCAGTAACCGAAAATTTATTCTATTTGATCAACACCTTTTTTTCCAAGGTGGCCTCTGGCTTTAATCATCCTCTCGGATTATTTCTCAACAACGACCGGTGTGCCGTCAATTAGGCCTACCCTTTGCATAATTGATGAACGCACCACGAGCCCCTCACGGACTGATTACACCCTCTTCCATGTTTGACATGAAGGAAAGCATGAATGGAAGTTCTATGCATCTATATCTATCTATACAATTGGGAAACTGGCTGAAAGGGAGGGAAACTGGCTGAAAGGGAGGGAAACTGGCTGAAAGGGGAAAAAAAATGCACACTGCGCATGCCTATGCTGGAGTGAAACCCAACACCACGCAGCTGCTTTTGTAATGTCCCCACACAACACCGGGTACATACACACAGTTCCGTCTATCGTCCGTAAGGACGCCGGAAGTCCCATCCACTCCCATGTTAAGTTTAAAACCGACAAGACGGTCGCGATCCGCGTCCGGGAAAACACATCCGGGTTCCGCTCAAGAAACGATCACCCGGAAGTGATAGGCACCAACCAATCGTCCTGTGTTCTCTCCACTGGGCGTGTTTGTCTCTTGTAGTTTCCTTACAGGGGAAATGCAAGGCAGACGTTCCAGCACAAACACAACAGTATAACACATGCACTCTATTTCAATAAATGTAAACGTCCTTATCTATTTTTGGTGAATGAGAATGGCCTGAATGCACTGTTTAGTTTATCCCTTCTAAATAGCTTATGTGAGCATAATAAAGAATAGCAGAATAATACATTAAATTACTATCCAAAATACATTATAATGAGCATTATGAGGACCAGTTATATGAAGATAAGATATAATATTAATTATAATGAGCATAATAAAGAATAGCAGAATAATTACTATCCAAAATAAATGAGAAGTTTCTTTTTATTAATTCTACAGTTTCACACACAAACGTGGGCTACAAAAACGAAACATCTCTGTGCTTTATTGTCATAAATTGCACTCTTCTACCATATGAATCTGTCATTCATAATTATTGATGTAATTCACATGTATGTCTGTATTTGTTTGTTTGTTGATGTGGGCAACGAGACCAAAGTTATTTTGGTCTCATTTTAGTTTGTTTAAATGTGTTTTCTTTATTGCTTGTCAGAATTAACTTACTTGTTAACTATGGCAGGCTATTCCCTTATGCTTAAAAAAAAACGTGTATCTTTTATTTGACCTTTTCTCCAATTGTAGCATAAAATAAGGTAAAATAGGTTGTTCAGCAGCACTTTGTAACTCATGTTTTGAAAAGTGCTATATAAATAAAGTTATTGTTTTATTATTATGTAGCCTACTTAAACCCTCTATTCTCAGTAAAAACGGACCTTGGACGCTTTCATCTGTCAACACCAAATCTCTCTGTCAAAAATCTACAAGCTCACAACGCGTCGTGCGTTGTGAGCTTGTAGATTGGCTATTTTTGGCTTATGTTCCCCCCATGCTGGGGTTCATGTGGTTAATACTATTCATAATAATGTAATGGTGTTTTAATTTTGTCAAGGCACCTTGAAATAAAATATTAATATTATCCAGTGATATAAAAACATTAGCTAATGTTTTCATATCACTGGATAATATTAATATTTTATATTGCACGTGCATGATGTTTTCATGATGAGTAGTGTTATTCAGTTCTCACTTGTCTTGTACAAATAGCACTAGTCAAAGAACTACACTTCCTGAAAAACGTCGCTGCCCACCAGCTGCTCAAAGCTCCGGAAGATATCAAGTACGGCCGGACCTGGAACAAAGGGCTACCGTCCCGTAGCGCCGTTGCACGCTAGTGTACCATCATGTGTGTATGTACCATAGAGTTAAAAATAATAGAGAGGGCACCCAAATTCTCCTCCCATCCACTTGCATTGAGTTGCTCACCCAGCGCATGGGCCTATTTGAACCCTTCTTCCGGGTTGGAAATTTGGTGGGCGAGGCCTATTTGGGGCTCCAAACGCGTGACTTATGTGACGCGTTTTGCGTCACAGTGACGCGTTTTGCGTCACAGAAGCGCGCAGCCCCGTGCGCAAGCTTGTGCGCATGCTCGTGAGTCGAGCCCATTGGTCGAAACCGTTTTCGCTCGTTCATGTATAGGTACTAAGCTGCAGTACCATGAATGGCCAGCATGTTCAATTGGCTTCAGTGAAACCACTGGGTTCTGGGGGCTTGGTATGTACCCACCGTCGGCATCTGGGTTGCCACGTTTGGGGTGACAAGCACACAGGTCAGTGTTGCCAGATGTGCGCCAGAAACAAGCAACCACCTTCATGAAAAAAAAATAACAGCCGATGGGGTCCGCGATGTTTCACGGGGGTCCGCGATGTTTCGTGGGGGTCCCCAAGACTCCCAGGGGGTCCGCGGACCCCCTGGGAGTAAAATTATTTAAAATTTTTTTTGGGGGAAATTTTTATCCCACGATTTTTGAACCCCAAAATAAGCAAGCCCTCGCTTATTTTTGCGCGGCCGTAATTTGTTTGTCATTGTGGTGAATGTTGTGTGTGCTGCTGATGTTTGTTGTGTGCAGCTTAATGTCAGAGTGTTTGTGTTGGAGCGCCTCAGTGCGGCTGCAGAGTTCATGTGCAACATCTTGCATGTGTGGCTGTGGCTTTACAGTTTTCCTTCGCCGTGTCTGTAGGTCACGGCCTGGAGACCCCAGGGTCTCCAGGGACCCCTAAGGGGGGGGGGGCGAACCCTCTGGGTATTTTCTTTTTTTTTTTAATCCCATGATTTTGTACCCCCAAACGAAATTTTCTTTGGGGGGGTTAGGGGGGGGTACTAGAATTCTGCCCGCGTAGCGGGCAGAACTTCTAGTGTTATACATTCCTTTTTAATGGATTCCAGTCACATTTGCAGCCCAGCACATGGCATTCGGTTTAAAATAATTTAAATTTTCTTATATGCTCTTAATAAGTTTTATTTATGTGGCTTGAAAGCAATGAATTCACCAGTATTTACTGGTGTATAATTTGATAGCCTCAAAGACTTATGTACCAACAGAAATCAACCGATTTTAAGTTTCATTGTTCATAACATCTTTATCTCTCCTCACTCATAAATTGTTTTACAATGGAAAACCCAATGCTCTCTGTTAGAGCAGTATTAGTTAGTGTAATGTCATATGACATAACATACCATTCTCTGTTCTTTAAGCCTCCTACATGATAAGCATTTAAATCCCTCAGTGCTGGCTGAGCCATTGTTTTCCTGAGGAGCACATCAGTGCCCATCCGCACTATCAGTGATGTACAGTGCTCAAGCCAGGCATCATAGCACTCTGATAAAAGTGAAACCATTTGAAATTAGGCCCAGTGTGTGTGCTTACCTTTCTGCACAGTGTGACGGACACTATCACACAATATTAAAGCAATAACACAATCATTTTCTTCTTTTTTCTTTATTAAGTGATGCATATCAGTTTTCAGCAACAAGGTTTAACTATGTTTCATGACATGCTAGTTAACAAAACATTGAAAGTCTTTATCATGGTCCTTCAAACATGTATTAAAAGGTTTTAACTGAAAAATCCACTCCACAGTGATTTTGCCTGACAATCATTGCTTCTGCACAGTTTCACGTTGATCGGGCCAACAGTGCCAGAGATTAGCTGTCCACAGACAGACACACTGTTATTGTCTCCGCCAGGCCGAAAGGCATGGCGAGAGAGTATGTTTTACCCTCCGTCCGTCCGTGTGTGTGTGTGTCCGTGTGTGTGTGTGTGTGTGTCCGTCCGTCCTGTCCGTGTGTTACCAGCTAATCTCTGGCACCGTTGGCCCGGTCGCTGCGAAACTGTGCACACACACTCCCTGGATGCCAATTAAAAATTTGTCACATGGGCCTGTTATAGCGCCACCTGGAGGCCGATTTGTGCAAAACCCATTCTTTTTACATTACTCCTACAGATTTTATCCAAACGTCATGCAAATCGGTACACAGTATCTCTATAGTCATGTGATCAACACGGATCTGTCCGATTTCCCATATTCCATCCTCATTGGTTAAGGTTTGCTTCCAAAATTTGCAGGATTGGTCCGTTTTGAACAAAATGCCTCAAATCATGAACGCAGCTTGCGATTTCCGTGAAATTTCACAAACACATTCCCACTAGGCCAAGGAAGAAATGCCACCCTTTTTCACATTGGCCTGTTATAGCGCCACCAGCAGGTCTAATATAGCAAAACACATTTTTGGAACAAAATGCCTCAAATCATGAATGCAGTGTCCGATTGCCGTGAACGACCTAAGAATAAATGGCACCCTTTTCACATTGGCCTATTATAGCACCACCAGGAGGCCACAATAACGTACCTGACCTGGCGGAGACCTGTGCTCCGAGGAGCACTTTTTCTAGTTATTATTATTATTATTGTATATCTAGGCACTCGGGCTATTTGCATTTATTTGCAGTGAGCACTCATTTGCTTTTATTTTTTAAATTATTTTATATGCAGTCCTTCTATCATCTGCATTGATACAGAACGCCGCAGCCCAGCATTTAACTGGCTGCAAAATATTTGACCACATTTCTCCCATCCTAGCATCCCTAGACTGCCTGCCAATGTCTTGTAGAATAGATTTTCACTCATCCTGTTCAAGGCTAGGTCTGGTCTACAGTAACTCCAAGATACATTTGTGAACTACTTTCCCCCTATGAGCAAATGCATAGCCTGAGGTCCTTGGGCAAACACTGCTGGTCTTAAAACAAAAGGAGACCATGCTTGTTCAATTAGAGCTCCTAAACTTTCGAATGCCCTGCCCAAGGAAATCAGGCTCGCTAAAACGGTGCCTATGCTGTCTACATGCATATAAGTTGTTTATTATTATTATTATCATTATTATTGTGCCTTTCATTTTATTTAGCAATGGTTTGATAAACACATCATAGATCCACGGCAAATCCAAGGTAACTTCAGTCTCCTGAGCCGGTTATTAATAATAACTCCAAAGACAAATATCACATAAAGTGTGTACACAGGCACATTGCTAAAACATCCCATCATTTAAGTGTGAGTCTGTATGAGTCAACACAAGGTTCTACTATGGAGAGTCCCAAGGTCCCTGCTTTATAACTATTCTACCCCTGGCAATCGGCTGCATTTTGAGATTCAATTCCTCTTCTAAAATGAAATGTGACATTGCAGCAGAATAGGATACAGGAAGTAAGACATATGTTACAGCTGTATGGGTGATTTCAGCAGAATAAAATGCTGTTCTAACCGGGGGCATGGATTTGCATTTGACCTCTGAATTCGGAAACCAAGCACCGGTCATAGAGCTGTATTCCTGACGAAAATAATGCAAATGTTCACTGACATAGTCATTTCCTCCTGTTTTTTATAAAGAATAATAATTGAACATACTAGCATTCTAAAAACGTCCAGACCAATGATAGTTTTAATTTTTTTTTCCCCAGGATACTCCCAGTCGAACTAGGATGATTTTGCTGACTATTATCACCACCTGAAGGAGGACAGACCTCACTCCAGCCTTGCTCCCATTTCTCATATACGTAGGTAGTTTGTCAGTGACCAACAGTACACAGTCTCTATAGTGCGTGCCAACGTGTTGTCACCACGGGGGGACGTGGCATAGTAGCGGCAGACATATTTGTGGGGGGCAATGTTAAGTCAACCTGTTTATACCCCACAAAGATGTCCGCCGCTACCAAATGACACTTGTTGACGCCCCCTTCAGGATTTTTGGCACGCACTATAGGCAGAGATCTACAACACATCAGTGGTCAAAAGTACAGTATCTGTAGGCAGAGATCTACAGTATGTCTGTGGTCAACAGTAGCCTGCCCTACAGTATCTATAGGTGGAGGGAAGCAATATGGTGACCAGCAAGTGAAGAAATGTTTGCTGTACCACTGAGCCACTCCAACCTACTTACTGAGCATATGAAATCCTCGTGTTAAACCCGTACGGGTCCATTTGGACTTGAAATGACTTGGACTTAGCTCCCCCTCGGACACACCTGTGGACTACACCAGGTACAAATGACTTTTTGTTGCACTACCTCATGGAGCTACTTGCGGATTATACTAGGGTCAGTCCACCCTAGGTGGACACGCACTGACCTTTTGCAAATTAATCCCATGTATAACGCACTGACCTTTTTTGTCTTTTTTTATTGTGCTCTTTTTTCTCTAAGCACCTTAACGTCCATATGTATATCATGCACAGTATAAATATAACATGCACAGTATACATACATTGCTGCTATGCTCAGGCACCTTAGTTTTTTATTATCTCAGGTACTTTGTAAATATGTAGATAACTTGTCTGGCCTCCTACTTGTCTGTTGTTCTCTTGTTTTGATCTCCTTTCCACTTGCCCCCCACCCCTCTTCTTCTCCCCCCCCTCTTCTTTCAATGGAAATTAACGTTGCGATGGGAACGATGTACAAAAACGAATTTCACCCACTTTTTTACCTTGTAAACCTGTGATGTGACAATAAACCTGATTCTGATTCTGATTCTGATTCTGATTTGGTTACATTTGTACACTTACAAATGGACAAATTAACACTGAGGACTGTAAAACATAAGATGATGCATGTATCTTTCTATTGTTTCCTCTCTCTTATTAGAACTTATTTAACTTTTTTTACAAGAGGGTGTTCTTTGCTGTTACTATCGCTACGACAGTGATGTGGTGAGGAACAAGGCATTGTCACCAGTTCCGTTATAGCATCCAAACATATCTTATCATTTGTCATTAATCAATTCCTCCATCCAAACCCACCCATTTCTTACTATATGGAGCGGTTAAAATATTGGGGACACATTGCATTAATTCCTGGTCAATAAGGTCATATTGTGTTGCTAACTCTAGAGAACTCCCAGGTGTATCTATTGCCAATACGATTGTACACATATTTTGGCCAAGTACAATAGATTTTCTAAAATACACTAGGCCTATTCTTTTTATTTTATTTTTATGTAATATATTTTGTATATCCGTTTAGTAACATGGCCTTCTTCGTTTTGCTTTTGTATTGAAATAAAAAAATAACAGAAAGAGCTGATGCAACACTTCCAAGCCTGAATACAGTACTGTAACTGGATCTTAGGTTTACTTCATTCAAGGTATTACTTAATATTGAATACTTTATTAAGGTAGCACAGGGGAGAGAAAGCAGTGGGTAGAGAGAGAGGTGACATGACAGGCCATGTGCCTGAGTCCAGCCAAAGACATGGCCTACATTCCCTCATCAAGGCCACCTCCCGCCCGTTACATATCTCCACCCCAAGTCCCAACCCCTTTCTCATCTGCATTGGCCGCTCATCCACCTCTTGTCATCCACCCATCCATCACCCTCTCCCGTAGAGTGAAAAAAAAAGACATGCCAAGGAGGTCACATTCCTCCTGTCTCCTTAGTAACATCTAATTGCTTTTCTGTGATGTCTCTCTGTGATTTCCTCTTTCAATAATCTGTTTATATATTATTCATTGTGTTGTCAAAAGGGCTTTGTCATATTTTGTCATCAATTTTGTCATTTAATCGCAGCCTGGCTCTCACATCGTCGATCACACTTCTTTTCTTCTCTCTCTCGCTCTCTCTCTCTCTCTCTCTCTCTCTCTCTCTCTCTCTCTCTCTCTCTCTCTCTCTCTCTCTCTCTCTCTCTCTCTCTCTCTCTCTCTCTCTCTCTCTCTCTCTCTCTCTCTCTCTCTCTCTCTCTCTCTCTCTCTTTCTTTATTTTGGTACTGGATGTAACAATTCATAGAGATATCTAAACACAGGGAGCAGGGGGGGGGGGGGGGAATTAAACCAATCACAGTGTCATATCCTATTGCCTAGCCTATGATGCATTGCTATTTAAATTACGGATTTGTCAAGTTGGAGGAGAAGTAAACAATTGTCTTGCTGAGGAAACGGATCTGCTGAGCGTGTTCATGTCTTCGGTCATCACCAGAACCCACACAATGCTGGAAGTGATATGCTGTTTCAGGAGACAAAAAGCTCACTGCTTACCGAGAACATAACGGGGAAAACGGTGAACCACTGCTGCTGCTGGCTTATCCTATTTGAGAATGCAGGTCCGAATCACACCTTACTAAGTCCTGGCATGTGTCCTCATTTATGTCCATGAGACCTCTGTGATACCTTGACAAGTTGACATATCAACTATATAACAATATGCTCTTTCTCTTAGTTATTTATTTAAACCACCAACTAGTGTATGGCAGGCTTTAATGTAGCCCCAACATTCTGGAGGCCCACAATGGATATTGATGACTTGTTAGCTGGAGAGAGAGATACAGAGAGAGAGTGAGAGAGAGAGAGAGCGAGAGAGAGAGAGAGAGAGAGAGAGAGAGAGAGAGAGAGAGAGAGAGAGAGAGAGAGAGAGAGAGAGAGAGAGAGAGCGAGAGAGAGAGATGTTATGTTTTATTGTTTTCCGCTGTATTATTATATTTCAGTTTTCTACTGCACTTGATGCTTTGGCAATATTGTAATTGTTACATTCATGCCAAAGAAGCTATTTGAATTGCTATGTCTCACTGAACTGCAAAAAAGATTTACGTTGAATATTACGTTTCTGGAAAAGAGAATTGATGAATTTCCAAATCCCCCTATAATTTGAACTATATCAAAAGGGCGTGTCATTTCAACTGCTTGGTACTTAACTGGAAATGTAAGGCTAGGCACGTTGAGGTTTTTTAAAATAATGCTAGGATGTGTGATACTGTGTACTGACTGCATGCCTCTCTCTCTGAACCTCAAATCTGTCAACCCTCAACTCTCGTCTTTCTCTCTCACCCAACATCCTTGTATGCTTTACAGTTATTTCTTTCTCTACATGCTATCTGTTTATCTGTGCATCTATGTTGTTCAAACAGCAAATGGGATTTGTGCTACTGTATGTGTGTTATAGTCTCTTTGATGAGAACACATTGAATAATAAAGGAATAATGTACAGCCTTGGAGGTAGGAATGTATATTTGTGTTTGTTCTCTGTAGAGCATGGGGTGTTACATATGGAGTCAGGGGGCCTCCCTTCAGACAATAGTCCATGAGCCAGAGCCCCAAAATTGAGCAATGATTATCGAAAGAGTGGGCAAAACCAAACCTATATTAAATTGTTCATAGGGTCAATACGAGTAAATATATATATGATAACCTTTCCACAGGAGCAGCTTTTTCATGGTTATCACACATTTTGTTATTTTCCCCATACGTACATGACAGGTGAAAAAATGCCAAAATTTAAAAAAGAGTTATCATAATGAAACTTCCTGAGTTGATTACTTATATGAAGACAATGATTTATCGTATTACAAGTTTTCTGAATTGTATATTTAAATATGCAAATTAGGCATTAGGAAAATATGCCCAAATTTGCATAACTTTCCAGAATCAACATTGGAACATTGGACAAGGCCAGAGTCAACATACTTATTTCATTTTGTTAAGATGTTGGAGTCAAAGGTTTTTAACGAGGGAATATTCAATATCTGGCTCAATTTTGAGGCTCTGGCTCATGGACTAAATGCGTAATTTGCATATTTAAATATACAATTTCAGAAAACTTGTAATACGATAAATCATTGTCTTCATGTAAGTAATCAACTCAGGAAGTTTCATTATGATAACTCTTTTTTAAATTTTGTCATTTTTTCACCTGTCATGTACGTATGGGGAAAATAACAAAAAGTGTGATAACCATGGAAAAGCTGCTCCTGTGGAGAGGTTATCATATATTTATTTACTCGTATTGACCCTATGAACAATTTAATATAGGTTTGGTTTTGCCCACTCTTTCGATAATGAAATCTTGTCTGGCTCATGGACTACAAGGCTCATTCAACCAAACAAAAAAACAAGAAACTTTTATATACTGTTATCACAGGAATTTCTGCAGTAATAACTACAGTCGTCTTGGTCATTTCAACCAGCTGTCACTCATGTGTCTCCACCTGGAACTGAGATTGTATTTGTGATTCTTCCCTTCAAAATGAAAATATTGCAGAACACAAAGTTGTGTTAATGTCATTAAGTGATTGTTTTGGACATACAATGTTTGCGCCTGACAGCGACACTATACAATAGTCCAGCCATGTTATGTTGTATTCCCTAATATCAAGCTCACCTTTTGGACAGATTTGGTAAAGTACAACAAAATGTAATATCACAACAAGGCAGGCAACCTCCTGACTCCTGGCTGATTGTTTGCCTTGGTGGACCAGTCAGTCATCTCTCAAGACAGACTTTGGCTCCCACATTTTTCAAATGCTTCCGGCCTTCCGCCTAACTTGAAGATGAGTAGAAAATAAAGCGGATCATGTCATTTGCCCACATCAGTTTTGCCTTTACAGTCACATAAATAACTCCTACTGGAAACCAAATTAGCTGCTTCGCAGAAATGGGAATTCTAAAATACATTTTCGCAAACACTTTGTTGTGATTGGTCGAATACCCTTCCGGACTGAAGAGCAGATGGCAGCTTCGTGTTCTCAATTTTTACTGGGGGGAATTGCAGACTGTCAATGTAGCGTTCAAAGACTGTGGAAGAGATAGGCTGGCTTTAGAGACTAACTAGTAAGCAACATTGTGCAGAAATGAATAGAAATTTGTTCAGACTGTGTGCCTGAAACAAAGTAGTGATGAAAGATAATATCTTCTGGGACATGCTGCCAGAAGGAGCCAAGCATTGCTGTTACTGTACTGTATATTGCAAGATTACTCTGGATAGAGTTTGTCATGGAAGAGTAGTGAGGTAGGATAAACAATCTCGAGAACAATAGCATACAGTCTAGTCCTAGCACAGTGCAGCTGTCCGGCAAGATCAGCTCTAATGTGATGTAGCGAAAGCTGCTAACAGAGACACAAAAAACACACACACACACACACACACACAAACGCGCAGACGCACACACGCACGCACGCAAGCACGCACGCACGCACGCACGCAAGCACGCACGCACGCACGCACACACACACACACACACACACACACACACACACACACACACACACACACACACACACACACAGACATACGCAAGTACGCAGGCACACAGATATATATGAATGTAGGCATGAGTTTAGTAGTAACATAAATCTATTATCCATGAATGATATACTGTATAGACTATCAACAGTGGATATGATGTGAGGCTGTCAGATACACAGTGGGATACTGAGTTATTTACAATCTATTGATGGTCAAACTTGTGTGTGTGTGCGTGCGTGCGTGCGTGTGCAAAAAAGTAGTTCAAATAAATGTACTGAGTTACTGGCCACCACTGGCCTTGGCAATTGCACAAACATACAAATATGCATGCATCTGTCCTCTCACATGAATGCAGTATGTTGACTAGTGTTTGTGTGCTATGCATGCTTGTTTGGAACTCACACACTTCATGAGTCCATGAGTTGAAAAGCAATGAAGAGAGAGAGAGAGAGAGAGAGAGAGAGAGAGAGAGAGAGAGAGAGAGAGAGAGAGAGAGAGAGAGAGAGAGAGAGAGAGAGAGAGAGAGACAGACAGAGAGGCAGGATTTTGTGGTACTGGAATCTCTAATACAATGAAAAGCCACTTTGCCTTTTGTTTGCCTTTGCATGACGGGACAAAGCTAGCCACAAGTGGGGCTTAAAATTCCATTTGGCTGAAGGGAGGAAGGCAGCTGGCTGGCTGGATTGGCAGAAAGTCCAGGCCAGGGATCCGCAGATGCATGGAGAGACAGGGGGATATCGGGTGTCTCTGCCCGGGAGAAATACATGGTAACAGGGGGTACGGTCGGGGGCTTGGCTTCCTTGGGGGCTGAGGATGGGATGGGGGGTAGATTATGGTGGTGGGGCACTAAGGAAGAAAGAATAGGGATAAAAGGGATTGAGGCAATTAAGCCCAATGTTCTTAACCTCTTTGGTGCCAGTGAGGCGAACACTGGTGAGACAAAAGTTTGAGGGCATTCACACTCACTGGTGGTTTGGAAGTAGCATGGCACATATGTATTAGCACTGACTTTAAAGAGACTATTTTGAGAGTATTTGACATATTTCTTAATGAAGTTGGGTATTTTTTTATTGTGCGACCTATGATTCAAGAATAATAAGCCCAGAACTGAAGTGGACAGTTATAGTGCCACCATGAGGCTGATTTAAAAAAATGTGGGTGGATGTTCTTCCTTAGCCTACTGGGAGTGTGTGTGTGTGCAATGTGTCCCGCCGCTCGGTCCAGCGGTGCCGGAGATTATCTGTTCAAAGACACACAGGCCCTGGGATTCCCCAGGCCACAGGACTCCCAGGACCTGGGAGACTTCCAGGGCCTGTCACATACACCCAAAGTGAGTTTGAAAACATGACCAACGACAAAAAAGAACTCCCATACCTTCTGGGAGAAATACAACAATGTGCAGCAAGATTTATGAATTGTTGCGATAAAAGAAGGTTAGACAATGGAGCCACCTCTGACATAGACCTGCTGCACATATAAACGGAGCTGCTACCTGTAACACATTTTAAATCTGAGGCTTTTTTGTATACTATTTAAATAGTTTTGGGAAGATTGTCCCAAATTTGACTGCTATTTGTCTCAAAAAAGCTTTATAACCTGTATATTACACATGTATATTAATGTACGTCGCAATGTGACATAGCTCTGTTTAACACAATACTGTACCACCTACAACTGCACATACTTTCCCAAATTTTTTTTTATTATTGTTTTTATTATGTTTTGACACTTGCTTTGGAAAAGCAAACGTATGTTTTCTCATGCCAAGTCACACAAGGATTACATGGTTGGTAGTATAATGACAACAAATTATTTGAATCATGATCATAGGTCAAAACAAACACACAAACAAACCGACTATTAAACAATATTGAAATGTTCTGTTGTGCGTAAGCAGCGTTGGAACTAGCGCGTTACAGTAATGTTTATTACTGTTACACAACTCCATTTTGCGGTAACTACTAATGTAACTAGTTCGATAATGCCGTTACAGTTACTGCTATTTAAATGAGCACGTTAAACTTTACTATGTGAAATTATCCCAAAACTTCAGAGGATTCAAGGTATATTAAGATCCAACTTCTACTGCCACACAAGCCCCATCTGTAACCTGGCCCTCCGTTCACTGGCTGCAGCTGCGGGCAGCGGGATTCCCCTCACCATATTGATGTTCAGATCCGGCTGAAGGGATGATCAGATACGGAATTATTTCCCTTATTCTGTATTGTATATCCAAGATATAAGGTAGTCCCGGTATGCTACAGATGTCTTTCTGTATTGTATCCAAAATATAAAGGTAGTCCCGGTATGCTACAGATGTCTTTCTGTAGTGTATCCAAAATATAAAGGTAGTCCCGGTATGCTAACAGATGCCTGTGGTTCTGACAGGCATCTGCCTGGAAAAAAAATATCGATGGGTTGAAACAACCTTTTAAATCTGGGTTTTAGCCAGTACGCCTGTGCTGAATTTTACATGCAGGCATGTTCCCGAACATGTTGACCCGTCTGCACCAGAAAGACTGATTTCAAGGTATGTTCCTAGATCTATGACTATTCATCATACTTGGCTACAATAGATGAACGTTTTTGTATTTTTTTAAGACAAAGAGAAAAGGGAACACGCAATGCCTAAACTTAGATTCACCCTCAATTCACCATCCACCTGTTGCACCGGTAGATGGGCCTGGCAGCGATTATTTTCCACTATTGTTGCCTTAATTTGGGTTACTGAGCCAGATGAACAGGTACAGTACTGTAACTGTCACTGTCTGCAATAAAATGTGAGTTAGTCAAATGAAGTTTACATGGTTGTTCTTATAGTAGCCAGCTAGCCTACCCAGAGCATGGATACCTCTCTTGGCTGTTGTAATGATGATAGACATTCTAGCTAATGGTAATTTACAGTATATTGCACATTAGTTGAACCAAAATGACACTGTCGCTGTCCATGGTGCTGAACTCACTCTTAAACGCTTTGAAAAATGTAGTAATGCTTGTAAGCCCCATGTGTTTGTATGTTGTATAGCAAGGTAACATCAAGTTTGTATTGGTTATTGTTTAGAACTGTGACAGTATTGTGTTTTTCTGCACCTGACTTGTCAACCATGAACAGAACAGTATCGTACAGCATAGTGGATGGGGAGTTGGGGGGTTATGGGGGAGGACCGGCTTTGACTTGTTCCGCCACTGATCTTATTAAATATTCAGGAGAAACCAGAGCAACGGCTACAGAATGGCAGAAAAGCATCCTGATATAGGCTACATGCAGCATCATCAATGTTTATGTATTTCAAAAGGCTGCCAATTAAAATGGTAATGAAACAAACATTTTGAAAAACATTTAAATGAACTCAGTTAATTTAATTTGATTTAATTTAAATACGTCTCGAGACATAAAGCCTTCAGCATTGTTCTTCAGAACGAGTTAGTATGACTCTTTGTCAGAACACATCAGAGAGCCATTCTCATGCCTTTTCCAAATGGATAAACTCAAAGGTGGGGAGAGAAGAATTAGCATGTGCTTAAGTTGTGAAAGCTTACTTGAGGAACTAGTGCTGCCATGGTAGGATGCATACATTAGGTGAGGCCTTAATGCTTAGGTCAATTAATTATTAATGTCCACCTCAATCCATGAGCTGAGTTGACAATTTTCTGATTTAAAATGTGCTGTTTTGATTCAAAATTCAACTCACACATTTTGTCTGTGATATAAATCTTGGCGATGGTGGGATACATGATAATGCAAGTCAGTCCCTGCAGGATTTTGCAATTGCATGAATTACTGTAACAAATTCTAGCAATCCCTACAGTAATTGCAAGTTTGTAATTTGCCAAATCCCTGCAATATTTTCACATACAATTGTGAAATTATAAGAGAGTGTCATCAGGCGTTTTGAAGTATGGCACAAATGCAGGAAAGATGGAGACAGAGTTTAGAAGTAATATAAATACTTTACTCATAAGAAGGAACCAAGGGAGGAAAACACAAAGGGAAAATAGAGTGCGAGGGAGAGACAGAGGGAGGAAGACAGAGACATCACAAATGGTACAGATGTAAAACACTACAGTGCAATGTGTATTACATGAGGTTCTTGAAACAAGCAATCCTCTAGTTTGTGCAATTGTGACATGCGGATAGGCTACAAATGCTAATCAACATGCTGTAGGGCTGAGGGAACATTGAGCCACCTGATGTAGCTACATGAGGGATGACAGAGGCACATTTCTGGACATGAGATATTCGATGATCACTTACGTCAGTTTTTAGACGGGTGACGTAGTCGTCCCGTCTCTCTAAACAGCTTTGAGGCATTTGGCCTTAGCCCCGCCCCCCTATAAAACATTCGGGGAGTGCACGCCCACAATTCAACGTCAGAGACAGCGAGAGACAGATAACTGCATTTGAAGCCCAGGCACTGACAAAGACACACGCAGGTCAGGCAGAGATGCGTCATGGGCTGCTGCTGCCTTAAGACATTGCTCATCGTCTGTAGCGGACACACATCCAGTGAATCGACCCTCGCCCATACAAATGCAAATGTTTGGCTTTGTCTTCACGGGGCCATCACCTGTACTCGCCTGGCAGGTACTCAGGGGTGAAAGTGGGTCGGAACGGGCCGATACGGCGGACCCGAACGTCGTGCGAAGAGGGGCTGTCCTGTCCCAAAAGCCCATGTTATAACCTGCCATGATGAATGTCCAACAATAAAACACTACATAAGTGTTAGTTTTCTTATAAAGTGCTTCTAAATCACTCCACTGTGTTTGTGTCAACGTATTCCGTGTGGTGTTTAATTACTCCTCCACGGAGAGAATCTCTTTCAACTTCAAGCCGTGGTGCTGTCTATAACCGGAAAACCTGCCCCAAAACACCATCGCCCCCATTTATTTTCGCGGACCAGCAGTTCTTGTATTCCTGTATTTGTTTTACTGAGGATAAGGTTAGAAATAAGTTTACGGTTAGCCATATTATTAGTTTTACTGAGGTTATGTTAGGAATAAGGTTTGGTTTAGGCATAGTTTAATGAGGTTACGTTTAGGAATACCAGGTGAATATCACCGGATTTCCCCCGGGGTGACTGTTTTGGGGCGAGAGTTTTGGTGTTCGTCTGTAGTGGGCAACAGCGCGCATGCGTCCGCAATAATGCTATCAGGATCAGATTATTAGATATTATTATCAGATATTAGAAATATATTGGGTACCAAATATAGGCTACTTACCAAAGAAGTTTTACTCTGGGAAGGTTTTCTGGCTCCTCCATTCATTGCACTGACCCAAGTGTGTGTGTGTGTGTGTGTGTGTGTGTGTGTGTGTGTGTGTGTGTGTGTGTGTGTGTGTGTGTGTGTGTGTGTGTGTGTGTGTGTGTGTGTGTGTGTGTGTGTGTGTATGTATGTATGTATGTATATATACACACACACACACACACACACACACACACACACACACCGTATATCTAGGTGTGCCCTGGGATCTTTTGGCTATGCCAGGTGTGCCTTGGCACCAAAAAGGTTGAGAAACACAATAATCAATATATCAACCAATAACTGTTATTGGTTGATATATTTATTCTTGTACCACACCTCCTCAAGTCCATCTGTGCTTATTACCAAGATGTTTTACTGTACCAATTATTAATAGTTAAATATTGCAATATAATCCCAATCAATTGTAATGTAAACATTACAAATGTAATAACAAATTCTAAACAACTTCTTATCAGATAACAACTACATATTCTTGTAACTCATGTCTTGCATTACCAATGCTGGCCAAATCAATCAACTACATGGCAGAAAACACAAGCATCACACATCCCACTACCCACTACATGCCTGACCTCGCAAAAAAAAAAAAAAAAACTCCCACAGACGTACAGGGACTGACCTGCTTCACACTGTCACCCGTCTACACATGACATCTTATGTCATACTTCCTTGTTCCGCTGGGACACCCTGCTCACATGAACCATGACAAATCCACCCACCACAGCGGCTCTATCATGGAGGCATCACCGCAGGCGAGGAAGAAGCCGGTGAGGCTAATGGTGCATTTACACATGCACTTGACTAAGTGGTGCGTTGTTTTAGTTTTTTTTTTTACGCTCCTCGTTTATTTTCTATGGAGCAGGCGGCATTGCCACGCAAATGATCATGGGATTGGGAGTGGTGCGAAGCAATCGGGGAGAGCATCAAGGGGTGTCAAAACAGTTGCGTTCGGCTCAACGTTATTCAAATCAGAAGCTGCCAGAGATGAGCATCAAGTGTCTTTGCTTCTCCTCCTAGTCTGTACGCTCTCACTTATTTACAAGGGTGTCACTCATACTTCCTACATGCCCATTTAACCCATTGAGACCTGAAGCCGATTCTATATGTCTCTTAAATCCCAACAATTTTCTGAAAAACGTATGTTTCTATATCAGTGGTGCTCAATCTTTTTCATGTCAAGGACCCCCAAAATGATATGTATTTGGCCGCAGACCCCCATCAACATATTTTGTTCCAGGGACCCCCAGAAGCAAAGATTTGAGTTAAAAAAGTTCGCTTTAAAAATATATATATTCAAAGATTTGCACACATTTTCACGTATTTAAAAAAATAGCAGATCTACAAGCTCATAGCGCGGCACTCGGTGCCGCGCTATGAGCTTGTATATCTGCTATTTTTGAATAGCCCAAAGTGTAAAATAATGCTTTTTAGCTCAAATCTAAAAATGACACAGTTCCAGGTCTTAATGGGTTAAAAGGATGTGACACACTGTTGACGTGCATCAAGAGGATACTTTTCTGTGTTGCTCTTGTCTGTGTCACGTGTTGACACGCCAAAATAAAACAGAGCTCTGAGAGACACGTCAACAGGTGTTGACGCATCCAGTGTGACTGCAGCTGTTGTGTTATCCGCTACCTGTTGGGTTATCAAACGCACAGTGGGTGCCCTTGATAACGCACGCGTGTGAAGCTTGCAGTGTGTCAGGGCCTTAAGAATATCCACACTACAGACATCCGCTCGAAGGTGCCATTGTGAATTAACTGTTATAATGCTCGCATCCTGGAGCTCCCAGTACAAGCAGTCTTCTACTAGTGGCCACTGGGGGTTGCCCAGATAATACTACCACTCTCTTCACCTGTTGGCCACTAAGACCTGCCCTGTGCAAACAGGCACGATTCGGATGGCAGTCATAGAGTTGATGTCATGCAATTTCAGCAAGCTGGGAGTTGAATCAAACCATCTGCTGAAGGTTGGACAAGACAGAGAGACAGACAAGGAAGATATAGATGGCCACTTGTGGTGGTGTGCATATGGCGTGTGTGTGTGTGTGTGTGTGTGTGTGTGTGTGTGTGTGTGTGTGTGTGTGTGTGTGTGTGTGTGTGTGTGTGTGTGTGTGTGTGTGTGTGTGTGTGTGTGTGTGTGTGTGTGTGATGAAGGGTAAATAGAAAGCTGGTGTGTCCTGCTGTGACTTCCCCCCTGGCTACAGAGCCAGATTAATGGCTCTCAGCTTTCCATGGCAGAGCTGAGGAATGTGTTTCTATTTAACGCACGCGCACACACATTCGTGTGCATGCACACACATAATATAAAAACTTCACACGCATGCACTCACGCACACATCCTGTCAAGTCACTCCTAATCAGGCACCTCTAATCTAATAGGCCTATCTTCCCTGGGATCTTAGTAGCCTTGGGCAATGATAGTACACACACACACACACACACACACACACACACACACACACACACACACACACACACACACACACACACACACACACACACACACACACACACACACACACACACACACACACACACACACACACACACACACAGAGGTAGCACAGGTGTCCTTTTAGCTGAACCACCTCCTATCAATTTATGCCTGGAGAAAGATGGAAAGAGATACACAGAAAGAGGGACAGATTGATAGAGAGAAAGGGGTGGCGGGGGTGTCGGGGACAGAGGCTGAGCAAGATCGAGTGATATAAGGTCAGACAGAGAGACAGAGAGAGCAAATGGGAGACAAAAAGAAAAAAAGGAGAAATAATGATCCAGAAAGACGACATGAGGAGAGATAGCGGTGGACTTCACAGAGACAGAATGAGACAGAGACTAAAGAGTGGAAGGCGGAATTCAAAGAAGGCAATAATAAGAACAGACAGACAAACAGAGAGTTAGCAATAATAAGAACAGACATACAAACAGAGAGTTAAGGAGATAGATACAAACGAACACAAACAATACAATAAAATAAATAGTCGGTGCCTTCATCTCACCAGGATCCCGATGCAAGAGAAGAAAATGATGAAAGTGAAAATAAAATAGAAGGGCATGTTGGTTGTCTTTTCTCCAATGTGAATAGAGATTTCCATTGATAAGTATTAAGCCCTTTTCTCACTTGTGTGTAAAGCCATTAATCAACTGGCATTGTTCTATATTGCAATCATCATAGGAGATTTTAGCCTCTGACAGGGGGTGGGGGTGAGGGGCAAGATTTATGGTTAACTTGGTAGTGGTACACTCTGGATCTGGTACCTGTCAAATAAGTCTTTATACCAGAGTGGAACTTTGTCGAGCATACTGTAGGCTACAGGTAACAGCTATATCTGTCTAGCAGGTGGGCTGACAGATCAACACATTATCAACAGGGAGAACAGACATGAAGCGCTAGAAATCTACTGTCACCAATATGGATACACTCAAACAGCAATACCCAGCCAGCAGTGCAAATACATCATCGTACAAACGTACATTTAGCGTGAACACTGAATAAAAAACGGTAACTCCTATACTACTTCTACTTCTACATGTAAGTCCTGCACGCAGGGTCATAGATACACATTCCTTATTATTGTTCACAGGAGTTAAAATGCTTGTTAACTCCTGCAGAGTTGGGCAGACTGAGATTAGAGGGAGAGAGCTCTGTGCATGACGTCACCTTTTTAACACCTTAATATGTAGGCTATACCCAGCAGACTTTCATTTAATACACCATCTATTTACAGTAATGCCACTTGTACACCAATAACAAATTTGTATGAGAACTCAATAGCTCAATTAATCAATAGAAAAATCTAAAAGTAAATAAATAAAATACAAATAAATATTAAGCAATAAATGAGCTGGCCAATGAAATATTGCCAGTGGCCATCATGTGGGAACAGGAGCCTGTGTCCATTGCGGTTTTATTTTGTTCCGTCAATCTCCCCACTCTCGACCTAGTATCATAACTCAACCCACATTGGTTGAACTAGGAAGGTGCAAATCTCCTCCAGCAGGCATGCCCCATTTACAATCTGCTGAAGTCAAACTGTCTTCTCTCTCTGTCTCTTTATCTTTATCTTGCTCTCTCTCAGACAACTTAAAACATAGACAAACATAGTGCTTTGATGTGGTGTCTGCCAGATGGTGTTCAAGATCGTGAGTTTCTCACCATGAAGTGCCACTTGAATACATTATGTCTATGTCAGACTGGATGATCAAGTCAGGAAAGTTGGAAATCTGGATGAAACACAAAGGTGAGTCTAACATTTGATGTTGGTGTGGTCAGTTATAATTGACAAATGCTTGCAAACTTGCCACGGTAGGGACAGTAGTTATACTGTGTAACCTTACAAATGGCATTACACCCCTGCATGTGATGACAATGTTTGGGGGGATGTATGAGAACACACTGGGCAATGGGGGAAAGGGATACAATAAAGTCCTTCCATCCTTCGCGTTCCGATCCAGAATTGGATGCCTTTATTCCATTCCATTTTTGTTCTATTTTCCAACACTGTATCGCAAATTTGACGGTATTGACATGTTCCTATGGATGTCGTCAATACACCTAGGGTGGTAAATTGATATTAGGCTGTGAAACAACTGTTAAATCAGGTCTTTTTGACAGCCTCTGCAGAATTTAACATCGAAGTGCATTCCTGATCAGCTGCTGATCGTTGTGTTTTGTGTTCCAATTATTTTCCTGGTTTTACACAGACATGCATCATTTCCCATGACAGATGTGCAATGACAGTCAGCTCAGTTGAC
>NC_137612.1:27341936-27351348 GCF_963280865.1 Gymnoscopelus braueri | reverse complement strand
ATCAAAACGGCACATCGAGTGAACCAATATGAGCGCTCCTGCCATCCGGAATAACAAATGTGCCGGTGCCTTCCCCTTTGAGCTGCCAGTAGCTCTTCGTGCTAGCGTTAGCATGCAGATTGTTTACTCATCGAGACAACGGAGTGAGCGCTGCTGCTCCGAGTCATTCCAGCAATGTACGTGCGATCTCACTGGGCGTCAGAAAGTACATGTATTTTAAAGTTGAGAACAATCCGAGCCGGCAGCGGAGAGAAAGAAAAACTCTCTCACTGCTGTGAATGAGGTGGCCGCTGCACTGTGCTGACAGTAACTTGTAGTAGTGGCACGTGATGTGGTGTAATGTGTGTGGATATAAATGTCTGTGTAATGTTGCCGGCCATTCAGTAAAGACGTCACGGTTGGTTGCACCCTAACTGATGTGTCAGTGTGTGTTCCTTCTTCGTTGCTGGCGTGCAATAAACAACTATTGGCCTCTTTTGCCATATTCTAAAACTGACATTTCTACTAGGCTACTTAATTCTGTGTGCGTGCCTGTGTGTGTGTGTGTGTGTGTGTGTGTGTGTGTGTGTGTGTGTGTGTGTGTGTGTGTGTGTGTGTGTGTGTGTGTGTGTGTGTGTGTTTTTTCTTACTTAATGGAAATCTCTGTAGTCTTTATTAAAATAAAGATTCTGTCAACTCTGTGTGTGTTTGGTTGCCTGAGAGCAGAGAAGCCGGCTTGCTTTTTTAAAGGTCACTTGGACAAATTGCTGCTGAGTCTGGGAGGCGCTCAGCGGGACACCAAAGGTCTCAATGAAACAGGCAGTGTCTGAAAAATGTGTGCAGGCATGAAACCTTAAACCGGATGTAAACTGGAAATGAGAAATTATGAGGAATGGGGGCAAGTAACTTACTGACACTGTGGTGTGTTGTGCAGTCAAATCCTGTAATTTTGAATAAGTAAGGGATATACAGGACCATTAGTGTAACAGGACATTCAAGGATATGGCCCACAAAAAGTGGATTGATCATTAGACTGAACATAATGCTGCAGATGTGTTTTGTTGAACTCTGCAGTCTTCTCCACTCATTAGCTTTCTTTTGTGACTCTGGTGAATCTTAACCTTTCCGCTATATGCTTGGTATCTGTTCAAGTTATAGTATTGGGTGTAAATATTGTATTTAGCTTTTTGTTTCTCTCCTTTTTAGTCATTTTTTTAAATTTAGAATTGGTCTAGCGTAGTAGTGGAAATGACCATGACTTTGAACTCCACCTTTGACTTTGAGACCACCCACACGGCCCTTGGTTTACACTCGCAAGGAGCAAGTGAAATTAAAATTAGGAGATGAGAAGCCAGAGCCGGGATGTGCCTGACGAGGGGAATGACCTACTATATGCTAGCCAGAGCCGGGATGTGCCTGACGAGGGGAATGACCTACTATATGCAAATGTTAGGGATGCATACATCAGATCACAACTTGACAGCCTACCACTAGGGCATGCTGGGCGAGACCTAGCCTGTTGTGTGTCTAAACGGAAGTACTGGAATTTGGCGGAAGTACTGCCCAAGGAAGTTATGTTGAGGCTTTATAGATCTGTTTAATTCCCCGTGCATGAAACCCACGTTGTGATTGGTATAAAAATACAGTTTCCCGGGGAAGTGCAACAACGGAAGTCCAAATACAGTACTGGCTCCCACAAGCCTCTCATGCTACAGTGAAACCATACAAGAAAGACCACTACCTGATACACAGCTATACTCCTTTCACCTTACAACAACTAAATCAGGGTAATGTGCACTTAAGTGTTTCCCCAATGTAAATTTTACCGTGCATTCTTTAAACTGTGGCATAGTTACTTTGTCTAATCACGCTAGTCGGCAGTGTGCTCTGCAGTTGTGCAGTTTTCCTACTTATATCACGCAAAAGGTTCCTTTTCAAAATAAAAGGTTTTTGGTTAATACTGTACAACAAATACAAAAAGTAAAAGTGTAAAACACATGGACACAGGTACATAATTAGGCACAAACAACAAAAAGTCTCCAAAGCAGCAGCAGCTCAAGGTCTTACCGTGTTTAAAAGATAACTTTAAATAAAGGACGTGCTTAAAGAATACTTTTTGTGTAAGGAACTACACTGAGTCATACGTACGATGTTTATGACTGAGGCAATACTAAGACAGCTACAGAAAATACATCTGGTTGATTCAACATTCAATCCTTTGGCTTCCAGTTAACCCTCTGAGATAGCGTTCCACTCATCCGTGACTAGTTTTCACCTCATATATGGCAGGGGTTAGTGCACTGGGTCAGCCCAGCCTATTACACAGGTTTTGATGTGAGATCAGACCATACTAGGGAATAAAGATACAGGCAAATTATATATGGCTGAGCACCACATGTATGTGTCAGCATGAATGAGCCACGCACATTCACGTGTTGTATAGGCACTGGTACAAATACTTTCTCAATGCCTGCAGTATTCACATGATGGGGTTTAGAAAAAACATGTGCAAATCATCAAGCACAAGACACAGATTTAGCAAGGATGGAAGACGTTTATGTCTCTCTCTCTCTCTCTCTCTCTCTCTCCTCTCTCTCTCTCTCTCTCTCTCTCTCTCTCTTCTCTCTCTCTCTCTCTCTCTCTCTCTCTCTCTCTCTCTCTCTCTCTGTTAGTTCAAGTGAAGATAGGAGAGAGAGAGAGAGAGAGAGAGAGAGAGAGAGAGAGACGGGAGAGACACACAGCAAAGGTCGTCGGGAACGGGACTCAAACCCACGGCCACGCTGTCAGACTGCACTAGAGCCTATATGTGGTACGCGCCCCTTCTCTCTCTCTGTTTTTCAGAGACGAGACCTATGAGGCGTTGAACCAGATTTCAATATTTCTACTAGGATTGGGACCCGTAACACACACATGGAGACACAAACAAAAACACACCCACACATTCAAACATGTGCAGACAATAACATGACGACACACACACACACACACACACACACACACACACACACACACACACACACACACACACACACACACACACACACACACACACACACACACACACACACACGCACACACACACACACACACACACACACACACACACACACACACACACACACACACACAGTCACACGTAACTCTTGTGCACATATACGTACATATATCCACTCATTTACAAAAATATGCAACACTTCCACACCATCAGGGCCCAGTGTCTTGCACGCATTTAGTGCCCACAAAAGCTTCCATGTACCTGTTCCTATTGAAACAGGCCAGAGTTACACCAGCTGTGTCTGCCTCTGTCTCTCCCTCAACTATCTATCAACGAAACAAAAACACATTCCTCACCGAGGCACTAGAAAAATGTGGCAATTATACTAATACCCTGTTATAAATACTCGGCAGTGGAGTGAGGGAACACCAAACACAGATGTTCAATAGAGGAACTGATACGGAGAGAAACAGAGAGGACTAAGTGAGGAAAGAGAAAGAGGCAGGGAATGATGCTGGAAAGAAGAAGAGAGGGAAATTTGTTAAGAGATTATCTCTTTGAAATGAAAAGGACACAGAGATGGAGGGGAGTATGCCATATATGTTAGTATGTTATACATGTGTTATTTTCTGCTGAAAACAGTAGCTCACAATGCACCACAGTTGTGAGCTTGTATATTGGCTGCTTTCGGCATGTGTCACCGTCCTTGCGATGAAGTATAAATCAGGCTTCAACCGATTTTATCTACCCACTAATCTTTGGTCTGAACAAAGCTTAAGAGATAAAGGGAGGGAGGGAGAAGGGGGAATGAGGGGTGAAGGATATAAGTCAGGATATGAGAGAAACCAGGGTGGTAGAAGTTCCAGTTAGATGACATTGTTGGTGTTAACATAATAGCTTATACATAAAAGTAGCTTCACACAGAGATTTAGAAAAACAAATGTTCATAATTCATCCCAATATGACTTTTGTGGTCACTTCTTTGTTTGAAATGTATGTTTTCCAACATACAACTGGCCACATGGACATTTGATCATACTGTACAGTACCATACTGTCAACAAATGATGGAAAAATATATTTGTATGAATATTTAGCCAATATTTCACATCTTTGCAAATCTATACTTCATCACAGTTCATCAGATAACTTACTTCATTACTGTGTCAAGATAATGTGAAAATATAACAAATATGGACTTGACGAGATACAATACACGAACAGATTAACTCTACAGTATCTGTTTTCCCCCTATGTGTTTTGCTTCCCTTTGCTGCAGTTGAGTAATTGCTTTTCTAATGTGGATGAAGTCATTGTATGCATTCATGATTGTCTCTTGTTCAATGGGTGTGAAAAATTAAGCGTGGTTGTTGGTTGTCTTGGAATCCATAATGAATGTTTTTTTTCTTCTTCCCCGTGTTCGACAGAATATATATATATTCAATATACAAGTTCATCATGGTTTGTGCTTCCCCTATCCCAGCTTGATCGATCCTCAAACCCTATACGAATTAGCTGTTGTACAACTGAGGAATCCATAAATGCAGCAGCTGGCTTGATCTGGTCAGACTTCAAGTTTAAGTTCAAGAGTTGTTGCCCAGCTGTTCCTATCAACCAACCAGCAATTCCAGCCCATGGGTTATGGGATATCAAAGCTGAAGGAGGCATCCCACTGTATCCCATTGTATGGGAATAAAACGATAATACGTGCATGGACATCTGGCAGTACACTATTAACGTGTTTTTGTTGTTGCTGTTGTTGTCGTTGTTGTTGTTGTTTTTCTAAATGCTACACAGATTAACCACTTGTGAACTCAGTGCTGCTCAGATTTTTGGAAAGTTGTCTGCATCATACAGGGACATAAAAGTTATTTATGAATGACAAATGCCATAAACATAAGTGTATGTGGCGTAATAATTTCTGTATTGTGAAAATAAATGCTTATGGACATGTTGACAGACATAGTGATATACATATTAATAAACAAAAGTGCTTCACAAGAACAATGCTTGTGTATTGTAATATTTTACATTTTGAAAGTACTGTTACTTCAACACAGGTTAAAACCTGTTGGGTTCAATGCTGTTATATGGTTGTTCTTTGTAGGGGGAAGCAGTATATGAATGCAGACCGTTTTTATTTGAGAAAGAAAGAATGAAAGAGATTATGAAAAGGGGAGGCTGGGTCTGGTTTGGTAAACTCTATTATGCTTCATGCCCTGAGGTGTGACCGTACAACAGAGATTGGCAACCTGCCTGATTCCTGGACCAGAATAGAAGCAGACACACCATGCTATGACCTAAAATCTAAAGATGTACCTTAGAGGTGATATGTGAGGCACAGCCAATGGCCTTGTAATGTCAGAACAAGAACAGCCTGTCCAAAGATTTAAACTTCCATCATACCCCCTTTACTGTAAGTCACTTCTTAAATCCTTAAAGACCTATTGGCTTAAAATCCAGTTGCCATTGTTGGCATATCACCTGAAAGTGCAATTAATCTACTGAAAGCGTCTTTGGCTTAATATAGTTACATGAAATCCACTTGTTTTTATCAGCCAACTTGACTACACTTGAGGACAGTGTCAGAGGAAAAGGGGCATAATGGCTCCTGTGTACGCAAGCTGCAGTGTTGCTTATTTCAGTCCTTCTGAGTATATTAGTACGTTCATTTACTCTTTGCACCAGCAACAACTCTTATTCTACACCTGAAAACCTTTAATGAACCATAGCCGTGTGTTAAAACAGCATCAGTTATGACAGAAGTCTAGGAGCTGTAGCTTACTTGACTTGACTAAGGTGTTAGTTAGTCAAGTCCAAACATATAGTTCCAGTAATAGCCCACATGAAGCAATAAGCTTGACAATAACTTGTGCACAGAACAAACAAAAAATCACACCCAGTGTGAAGTGAGCGGTGCTATTTATGAGTTATTAATTTCATCATGCATCTCGGTAGCCAATCACAGCACGTCCTGCGAAGTGACGTGCTTAAATTTTTTACATTATTATTAATTTCATCATGCGTCTCGCTAGCCAATCACAGCGCGTCTGCGAAGTTTGAAGTTAATTTCATCATGTGTCTCGCTAGCCAATCACAGCACATCCTGCAAAGCTTAGCCTATGGCGTGTTTTCCACAGCATGGCGTCACAGCGAAAGACACATTTTTGTGATGGAAAGAAAAACTTTCACCACGGATGGGTCCTAAACCCTCTTATAGGAGCGGTTACACCGCTCAAAAACATGAAATACAAAGTTCCAGGAAATGCAAAGTTCCAAGAACCGCCCGCCCTCCCATTAGCCAATTGTAATATAGGATGCACACACTACACGATAAAAAAGAGGCATCACACACTACAGTATTCTATTCCGATTTTCGGGTTGCCCGAACGCAGCACCTTGCGTCATTTCATCTCATGTGATCACATGCGGAAGCAGCAGCAGTAGCTAACTAGTAGATGTAAACAATGAACAGAGACGGTTTATTTTCCGTGGTGAGGAACGATTGGGATATGTCTGAGAAGACACGTTAGAGACAGTGTTCTTCCCACATATCTACAAGCCTCAGCTGTCCAACGCACCAAAGGATCTTTGAACCGCTCACACAATAGGATAATTATGGCTTGTAGTCTGAGCCCAGCTTAACACTGTGTTGTTTTGGGCTAGGTTCTGTTTTGTTTATTTATGGGCGCAGTGTGTGGCAAACTGTGGGCTCCCCAAAGTAGGTATTGTTTTAGACTGCCCTCTTGGTTCCACTGTTCTACATAATAAACTTCAGGCTGCCTGATCCCCAACAGCCCATCCACAGTCAATATGGGGCCAATGATGTGTTGTTGATGGGATAAGAAATGATTGCATTCAATGAGGAATTTGTTTAGATCACTCTCTCTTGCTTTGTCTAAATGTGTCTCTTGAACTCTCTCTTGTTCTCTGTCTCCCACCATTCATTTCTATGACTCCATGTCTCTCTTGCTCTCTGTGCACGTATCTCTCTCTCTGTCCCCACACCTCTCGCACTGTCGGCACACTGCATATCCCTTGGCTTCTGCTTCGCACTTCTGTGATTGTCTCTCGCTCTCTCTCTAATCCGTCATGTCCCTCTGTCTGATGCCCTGCCCTGAGAGTCAAAGTGTTCCCTGTTCTAGAGGCACAGACAGACTGACAGAGAAGCTGGCACGCTGCCTCAGCTATCTCAATGCTCTCGTCTCCTCACATTACCACGCGTCAGCATATTTCCACTCCTCTCCACTTTCCCAACCCACCAACAAAGTCTATAATCAAAGTCTGCAGACACTACCAGCCACCAGACAGATGATGGTTTGATACCCCAGAGGCTTTGGTTGAGGGGTGAATTCCGCAATATCTGTTCATGTATTACACACACGCACGCATGTGCACACGCACGCGCACGCACGCGCACGCGCACACGCAGTACTGTATAGCATTGGTTGTTGAATGAGCTCGGTCAGGCAGTATCAGGGCTGGAACAGTAGCCCTTGGTTGGATAAGGAGAGCAATGACTAATAGCCTTATTTATTCACAAAGACAATGAGAAAATAGCATTACATCATCACTTTAATTGAAGTGACTACATAGATTAACATCACTGCAAACTACTACTGAAAAGTTAGTCCCACTGGGATTCCCCGACAGACCATTGATCTTGGAAAAAAAGAAAAGAAAAGAAAAAATCACACCCAGTGTGAAGTGGGCGGTGTGGTCATCACAGTGGTCATCACAGTGATGGAAGCTCACTTTAAAAAAAAGTGGGTTTTTTTAAGTGCATAGTCCTTTATAGGTTATTCATTTCATCATGTGTCTCGCTAGCCAATCACAGTGCTGAATAGAGTCAGCCAATAGAGTCAGCCAATCACAGTACAGCTAGGGGTGTACTAATGCTAGGGGTGTACTAATTATGAGCCAATCACAGTACAGCGAAGGGTGTACTAATGAGGTGTCCCAACCCCACTTATAGGGGCGGCTACACCGCCCAAAAATCACACCCAGTGTGAAGTGAGCGGTGTTATTAATTTCATCATGCATCTCGGTAGCCAATCACAGCACGTCCTGCAAAGTGACGTGCTTAAAGTTTTTACATTATTATTAATTTCATCATGCGTCTCGCTAGCCAATCACAGCGCGTCTGCGAAGTTTGAAGTTAATTTCATCATGTGTCTCGCTAGCCAATCACAGCACGTCCTGCAAAGCTTAGCCTATGGGCGTGTTTTCCACAGCATGGCGTCACAGCGAAAAACACATTTTCACGACGGAAAGAAAAACTTTCACCACGGATGGTCCTAAACCCTCTTATAGGAGCGGTTGCACCGTTCAAAAACATGGTATAAGTAATAATGGCCTGGCAGGGAAGTTGTGACTTGGTGTCGCTGGGCAGCGATGACTCAGCGTTGCTGGGCAGCGGTGTGGTGTACACTGAAGGCAACCACACCTTCCCCTGGAGAAACCAATAGTCCTTGTGCAGCGAGCCAGGTGAGTCCTGTTGTATGTTACTTGGGCTGGAGCAAGCTGGCGGCTGGCTGGATTCCCGCAGGGAAAGATCATGGCAGGCCAGCCAGGGCAGGCCAGCCAGCTCATGAGGCGGGGAGAGGGCTGGGAAGTAAGAACAGAGCTGTTCTGCAAGAAGTTTTTTACGTGGGTCAACTGTAGGCCTACTAGAGGTTCGGGCCCTCACATCTAGAGTTCGGGCCGCTACGTGGCCCTCAGACATACTTTGCACCGCCGATCCAACCAATATTATATTTTCATTTTTAATATAAAATATTTAGTTGACCAGTCTCCACTCTACACCGAATCTACATGCGTACACACTACACACTGAGTGCATACTGTACATTCTGGTTGAAATTGTTGCATATTGGCTTAAATATAAGCACCTGCCCAGGACTCCAGTCAGCTTGAGGCAGAATCCTTTTATTAAATGCAGGTGGAGCTACAGATAAGTGGGCTTGGAAAGGTACTATTGGGCAGAGGGTGGTGGAATGTCCAAAACTCCCACAAATGGCACAGGATTGCTCAGTGTATAGGACTGACCAATTGATTCTGAGAGATGTAAAGAGACAAATTGTTGGTGAGTGGTTTATAGTATTGGAAAAAACAACACAATTTTTCTCATATTTGAGACTAGGTATGCATTTACTCTTGTCTTCTCTCAGGGTACAAATATCATTCATCACAATAAATGCCAAATGTTACCAAAAATTCACAGAGACAGCTCCCTTGACAAAGGAGGATCAGATGTTTTGAATACTTATCTCCAGCAGAAATCTTTCTTTCATACTGGGGTGAGGGCAACAGCAGACCTGTTCTGCCTTGCAGAAGTGTTTGGCATCATCTGGGAGAAATATTGGCAGTTTGAAGAATGCAAGGTCTACTTTGAAATGGAGCAGGGATGGAATGCAAGGTCTACCTTGAATTGGAGCAG
>NC_137612.1:27334436-27336936 GCF_963280865.1 Gymnoscopelus braueri | reverse complement strand
TCCGTCTCAACAGCCAATCATCTGCGACACAGAGAGCACCCTTTCACGTTGCCATGACGTTGCCACGTCCGTGAAACGGGAGAGAAACAAGCGCTGACGTGCGCGAAACAAGCGCTGACGTGTTGCTCTATGCAAACGAGGCCAAAAGCGCGACCAAATAAGCCCACCATTGCTTATACAAATAACAACGTCCGTGAAACGGGCGAGACCTTTGCCACATCAGTCAAACGGAAAGAAACAAGCGCTGCCGTGGTCTATGCAAACGAGCCCAAATGCGCGCCCAAATAAGACCAAAATCGATTATACAAAAGGCAGACCTGGCAACGCAGGCTACGCCAATCATGTGACAGAGATCCACAAGCTATGGGGCAGAGACCCATGTGCCATACACCGTATCTTAGCAACAACGAAAGCGCTCACTCTCATTGGTCGTGTCATACTGAGGCCAGTTTCCAGAGAGCTTGCTGTCGCCATCACAGGCAGACGCAGCAACAACAGGGCTCCGTGAGAGTAGGGCGAGCTGAGCTGGCAGGGGCGGACTAACCCTTCGCGGTGCCCGGTGCTTGGACCCGGTTCGGTGCCCCCCGGGACCGCTTTGTCAACGGGGGGTGCTGCGCGGTCCATGGCTCGTTGCCCCCCGGGAGCGTTTTGTCAACGGGGGGGGGGGGAAGCCCTGCTTCTAAATTTCGCCGATTTTCGCCGTTTTTTTTTCCCCAACGCCATTTGGTGCCCCCCCCCCCCAGGTTGGTGCCCTGTGCTTCAGCACCTAAAGCCCGTTGGATAAGCCACCACTGTGAGCTGGCTATGTTAAACATCTTATCAACAACCTGTATGAACGTTAGTGTGGTCAATGTCATCAATGCAATCTAATTAGCCCGTTGAACAGTGTTATTTTGGTGTATTTTGCGGGTTTTTGTCACACAATGTCACGTCCAAATGATCACCAGCCTTGGAGAGACACAGTGCGGCTGCAGAGTTCATGTGCAACCTCTAATAAGTCAACATGTTGAAAAATCTTTAGAAAACAGCTGATCTACAAGCTCACAACAACTCGCAAAGCCACGCGTTGTGAGCGTGTACACTGGCTATTTTAAAATAGCCAAAGTATATAGGGATACAGTGGTTAATGCAGGTTGTGTAATAATTTATGTATATAATTTATATACATCTACAGTTTACAAAAGGACAATATTTGCCTCTGAGATGTAGTCGAGTAGAAGTACAAGTACTGAAAATTGAAGATAACCCAGTAAAGTTAAAAGCCCTCACATTTGTACAGTACTTGAGTACAAACAAATGTACATTATCTATCTATCTATCTATCCATCAGCATAAAACGAATATTCTATCTATCTATCTATCTATCTATCTATCTAACTATATATCTATCTATATCTAGCCTGTCTGTCTATCTGTGAACACATTACTTAATAAGATGTATGATGATTCATTATATTATATGATTATTAGATAATGATTATACGTGCCCCATGATTATTATAAGATCATATATCTTAATCAAATATAATAATCATATGATATAGAGCTGAGGCCGCGCGCAGCGCAATTGAGTGAATAGTGCAGGGGTCTTCAACAGGGGGTCCGTGACCCCTAGGGGGTCCTCAGAGTTACTACAGGGGGGCCGCCAAATCTTTGTGTGATAGGATATATGTTTTCACATTAACCACTTGAATCCTAGCATCCCTATTCTGAGGAGGACTTTAGTCAAAAATAGGAAAACATTTTAAAGCTGACAACGCCTCGCAGCGCAAGGCGTTGCAAGCTTGTAGATCGGCTATTTCCGGCACAGAGGTTTGGTGTAGGGAAAAGAGCAGACCAAGTACAGAGTGAAAGGTCAAGTTTACTAAGTATTGACAGTTTAAGTGGTTAAATGTCTGAAAATACACATGAATATATATAACATGAATCCAACATACACTGATGATTGTGGTGTCAAACTCAAATCTGTAATCTGCAACACAATTTTATACAATATGTAGTGGGGGGTCCCTGCTTCATCTCTTTCTCAGCTAGGGGGGTCCTTGGCCTGAAAAACATTGAAGACCCCTGGCATAGTGCATTTGTTGGTTATGCTGGTGTTGTTAACGTCTGTGTGAGTTGGTATGAGCGTGCATAAAAACATTCACAGGTTATGATTAGGCATTTAGGGGTACATGCAGTAGGTTTAGGGTGAGGGTAGAGACATATTATAGTCTGGTTCCCACAAGGGCAGCCAGGAATACACAGGCAAGTGTACTGTATAAGCCTTTACTGAAACCTAAAAATTACATTAAAAGTATATATGCAGGCTGAAAAAAGTTAAGTAAAAGAAAGAGTTAAGTGTATACACAGTATATTTGTGTGCATTTGCATCTGTGCAGATGCAGCAAACTAAAATGTGCATCTAACAGTCAAGGGATTGCGTAATGCACTGCACCATGGAGCGATATTTTAAGCGTGTCCTCAGCTGACACATAGACGTACATTTTGTTTTATGCGA
>NC_137612.1:27286936-27329436 GCF_963280865.1 Gymnoscopelus braueri | reverse complement strand
AAAATAACTGCCATGCAAATAAGTTAAACTTAAATTGAAACAGAGAAACAGAGGTTGAACAACAGAACATGTCGAGGGAAGAAGAGTTGATGTAGACATAAATGTGTTAAAATAGAGAGAAATAGACACTGAAAGGCAAAGAGTTAGAGAGAGAGAGAAAGAGGAAAACGCATGGAGTAAGAAGGCGATAGATAAGGCAAAGACTGACAGAGAAATGGCGAGAGGGAGAATAGAGTGAGCGATATATGCTACAAACCCTTGATACTGTATGTCTTATACTGACATATATCATTCTGTCTCTGTACCACTGTGTGCAGAGTACTGATATTGATGTTTCACCTTGAGGTTATGTGATGACGTTGATAAAGACCAGGTACAGCGTATAGTATACATACCAGTGGAATGTTGTTTTGGGAGGAGTACAGCAGTGGGTTTCTCTGTAAACACACACTCTTAACCCATTAAGACCTGAGGCCGATTCTACATAAGTCTCCTAAATCCTAACAGTTTTATGAAACACGTACAGCATGTTGCTATAATATCAGTGGCTCTCAAAAATGTTCATGTCAAGGACCAGCCAAAATGATATGTATTAACGTGGCACTCGGTGCCGCACTCTGAGCTTGTATATCTGCTATTTTTGAATAGCCAGAATAACGGTTAAAGTGGTTAAAATCTAAAATGACAGATGCGTTCCCGGATTGAATGGGTTAAGAAGTACAGCAGTGGGTTTCTCTGTAAACACACGCTCTTAAACAGTACCCATGGCTTCTACAAGTGCCAGGTACTATCTGAAATGTATGGCATGGTGTCTTATATTGGATATCGGGACACGTCAAACATAGTAAATGGTTCATTTATATAGATGCTTTTAACCAAAGAGCCTTACAATGTGCGTTACATTCACCCATTCACTCACCAACGGTAGAGGAAATCAATGCACCAACCTGCTCATCGGGAGCAATTAGGGGCTCAGTGTCTTGCTCAAGGACACCTCGTCATGTATTTGTCATGGACTTGTCATGTATTTGTCTATTTCTGTCTTTTCCCCCCTATTTTTGGCAGTTTGTTCTGTTGCTGGTGGTTATTAATTTGAGTACTTGTTGTCCTTTAACTTTTTTCTTTTTTGAATATTATTTATATTTTTTATTGTTTATTTTAATAATTATTATGATTATTATGATTATTATGATTATTATGATTATTATTTCATGGATGTTGATCCCTGATTATGGCTTCACATGTGCTTGTGCTATATATTGTGTTTATGGTAATATAAAAAATAGTCCCCCCCCATAGTCCTGGTCAACACTCCCTCCAGTCTATAAAATCCCCCCTCCTCTCTTCCCTCGGCCCAAATGGCACATGGGTTCAACAACCAAAGAAAGGAAATACACATTTCTTGTTATTCTTTATCATTACATGAATTCTCAGAGAACCCATGAATGAGACATAAACCAAATGTAGCCTACTTCAATCATCAAAAAGACAGGATGTGATGTTCCTGACTGCCTTCTCACAAGAGTCAGGGGTCTTTCATATTTCTTCCTCAGGAGGCGAAAAGAACACTCTTGGGAGCACGAAAGCACATTCCAGGTGTTTTGCTACAAACATGAATCTGCTGAAAGGTCAAATGAGCCGTGTGTGTGTGTGTGTGTGTGTGTGTGTGTGTGTGTGTGTGTGTGTGTGTGTGTGTGTGTGTGTGTGTGTGTGTGTGTGTGTGTGTGTGTGTGTGTGTGTGTGTGTGTGTGTGTGTGTGTGTGTGTGTGTGTGTGTGTGTGTGTGTGTGCGTGCGTGCGTGCGTGCGTGCGTGCGTGCGTGCGTGCGTGCGTGCGTGCGTGCGTGCGTGCGTGCGTGCGTGCGTGCGTGCGTGCGTGCGTGCGTGCGTGCGTGCGTGCGTGCGTGCGTGCGTGCGTGCGTGCGTGCGTGCGTGCGTGCGTGCGTGCGTGCGTGCGTGCTCCAGCAGCCACATTCCTGGTCAAAATGAGCTCGCCTTCAGTTGTCTCGTCTGAACACTTGAAAACACTTTTGAAGTGTATGTCATTAGATAGCACATTTACAACTCCAGTCCTGTTTGCTGAGAATAGAGGGTTTGCGTTTTTAATCAGACTGAAGGAAATGAGTCATAGATTGATCACAGTGACAAAGCACCAGATGGGAAAGAACAGATGGGAATGACAGTTGCTGGCCTTTGGACAGGACCACATGGATCCCATGTAGATATGGAGTTGAAAGTTTCAAGGGTTTGATTCCAAACATGTATTTTTTAAATAAACGAGAAACTTACTGTTTAAAATATTAGATATCTCATGTTGGAATCAAAGTCATATGTACAAAAAAGAAAATCTCTAATATATTACGGGTAGATAATTAATTTTGTTCTTGAAATGGAACCTCTGGAAATGTATCTCTTATTTACCATGTGCAGAAATACAGTAACTGATGGAGAGAGAGAAAAGAGAGAGAGAGAGAGAGAGAGAGAGAGAGAGAGAGAGAGGATAAAGATAGAGGAGATTGAGAGATGTAGAGAATACAAAATGTGAGATAAAGCATTTGACAATCCTAGCGATTCCCCTACACTTCCTACTTTATCTCCCCCTCTCTCTTTCTCTCACTTACTCTCTCCTGGTGACTGCAGAATAATACTGAGATACCAATTTGCACCCTTCCTCCTGCTCTCTCTCTCTCTCTCTCTCTCTCTCTCTCACCCCCCCCCCCCCCCACACACACACACACACACACACACACACACACACACACACACACACACACACACACACACACACACACACACACACACACACACACACACACACAGACAGACATTCACAGCTACAGTATACACACCCCCACACAGAGGTTATCAGAGGAAGAGATTGACTCATAATGAAATGTAATAGAGGACCCCATGGATGAGTTACGCTGGTAACCAGGCTTAGTTCCAGTCACATTGTACCATGTTATGTTCTATCCTTATCATAAAATGTTTCAATACCTCATTAGTGCATTGCATTAGATTAGATTTTAGTCTTTGTCTTTGCTTTTGGTTATAATCAGCTACTGTTCTACGCCTCAAGGTTAAAATGCACTTTTGTTTTTAAAAAACATCTTACTAAAGCAGGTTTTCCACTTCCTTTTGCCCCCCCCCCCAGAATTCTGATACGCTTTATTATGAGTAGTATGAGGTTCATGATTAAAAGGAAAGTGTTTTAAAACTTTTGCACGTATCTACTACTATCAACAAGCATCCCTCACACTCACACAGCACATACACAATTGCATATGAAACGTTTGCTTATAGGGGTGCAACATAAAATTAATCAATAATCAAGAATAAAATTAATCAATTGAATAGATTATAAAAAATCACACCCTGTGTGAAGTGGGCGGTGTCTTGCTAGCTAATCACAATACTGAATGGAGTCAACCAATCATGTACAAAAGATAAATACATTTATTGAAACACTCTTTATGATGGACGAAACCATAACTTGAAAAAAAACAAGTTTTGTTTTTTTTCAAGTTATGGTTTCTTATATAGGGCTATGCACATGTGTCATGTGACACTGGCCAATCACAGTCCTGAATAGACTGTGATTGGCCAATCACAGCGCAGGATAATTGTAAAAATTTCCTGGGCCCAGATCACAGCGCAGGAAAATGTACATTTTTCCAAATCTCACTTATAGGGGCGGTTTCACCGCCCAAAAATAACATAATTTATTATGTAATTTCCTTTTTTTTGCCACTGCTGCTTGCCTACTCATCGGACGTGGAAGGTCTCTGAATTTGAGATATGCCGTCTGCATGGGATCCACATTCCTGCCCTATAGAACGTGGAGGCACATTGTATGAAGCGACCTTGGTGCTGACCCCTCTCTTCTGCGGAGGTGCCTGAAGGCTGACGAGGCTTGTTGATGTTGCTGTTTGTTTCCTTGTCAAGAGAGTAGTCTGAGGAAAGACTTGGTGCCAGTATAGCTGAACTGGCCCATGACTTTGAGTGGAGGACCATTGAGAGAGAGAGAGAGAGAGAGAGGGAGAGAGAGAGAGAGAGAGAGAGAGAGAGAGAGAGAGAGAGAGAGAGAGAGAGAGAGAGAGAGAGAGAGAGAGAGAGAGAGAGAGAGAGAGAGAGAGAGAGAGAGAGATGAATGTCTTGGTGTGTGGTGTGGTGGGTGGGTGTATGGTTAGTTGATTCAAGATTTTTCTAGTAACATCACACATGTATGATCAATTGAGTAGCTATAGTAATAATAATAAAGGCGGGTGATAAATGTGCGGTTATTGTATACAATGTTGAAATGTGTTTCACAAATGTATATATTTTATATGTTTTAGACCAGTGGTTCTAAAAGTGGGGTCTGGGGACCCGCAGGGGTCCTCGAGGGGGTTCCACAGGGTCCGCAACAATAGCGTTGCAATCAGTTTAACCACTTTCACCCTATTTTTTACTTTGGCCATTCAAAAATAGCAGATCTACAAGCTCACAACGCATCTCTTCTCCTCTGGGGGTCCCTCGCTCAAATTATTTTCAGATGGGGGTCCTCGGCCAAATGCATTATCAATTTGAGGGTCCTTGACATGAAAATGTTTGAGAAACACTGTTTTAGACAGTAACCCAATTGCTCAGCCTTGCTCACATCATACAGCTGGGTTTAAACTGTGGTGAGGTAGCTGTTCTGCTGTTCAAGTCTCATTCAGGTCTCTTTGTTTCTAAACAATCACCTTTATCCTCGTCTCCAACTCACTCGAAGCAAATAACAGCAATTCAGCTCCCTTTCAGACTGAGCCAAACACACACAAAAACAACCCCATGTTTCGACGCTCTGGTCTCACTCTCTTACATGCACGCATGCACACACGCACGCACGCACACAGTCTTACCTTTTTAACAAAGAGTAACCAGCTGTGTTGATGGTAGGTGTTGATTTCCCATTCTCCGCTGCTTTCACACACGCACGCACGCACGCACGCACGCACGCACGCACGCACACACACACACACACACACACACACACACACACACACACACACACACACACACACACACACACACACACACACACACACACACACACACACACACACACCACACAACACACACACGCCCATGCACACATACTCGTTCACCTACACTTGGCAATGAATCTTGTCAGTTTTAATAAATTGTTACATCTTTCACGATGCTGACATCAGTGAAAAGAACAGAACAGAGAGAGGAGGAGAGGTAGAGAGAGATACAGCACAAACATTGGGAGAGAGACGAGCGGGATAATATGGGAAGAGAGAGAGATTGATAAAGACGAGCTAGAGAGGAGAGAGAGAGAGACAGACAGACAGACAGACAGACAGACAGACAGACAGACAGACAGACAGACAGACAGACAGACAGACAGACAGACAGACAGACAGACAGACAGACAGACAGACAGAAGATGAGTTGCGGAGGAAGGAGAGAGAGATGAGCACAAGGGGACAAGAGAGGAGGAGCTGAATAAATATAGAGGAGGAGAGAGAGAGAGAGAGAGAGAGAGAGAGAGAGAGAGAGAGAGAGAGAGAGAAAATGGGAAATTGGAGGGGAAGAGATGGAGAATCAGTGGCCTGCTGAACATCAAATAAATTGTTCCACTGGAAAACAAACAGGAAGTGTCTACATCATAGACATATATGATTGTGTGTGTGTGTGTGTGTGTGTGTGTGTGTGTGTGTGTGTGTGTGTGTGTGTGTGTGTGTGTGTGTGTGTGTGTGTGTGTGTGTGTGTGTGTGTGTGTGTGTGTGTGTGCGTGTGTGTGTGTTTTCCTTATAAGAAGGCGAGTACCCTCGGCTCTTGGCGTTACCATGGTGACCAGATGGCTGAATTCTTGAATGCCCTATACAGTAGCTGCGTAAAACACATGCACGTGCACACACGCACACGCACACACACACACACACACACACACACACACACAAATGCATGCCACATACCACGGTGTATTGAAAGTTATCACGCTGTTTCACTCAGGCATTGGCACTCTTCTCAGAGTTTGGATACTATGAAGGGCACAGCGGAAAAAAAACTAAACGTGCTAAAGTGTGTTGCCAAAAACCATTGATGGGCTGTTTGCAGTGTATATCAGGGGTGTCAAACTCATTTTAGGTCACTGACTGGACTGGGCAAAATGTGACTTTATGCCGGATCAGTTGTGCATGCACAAATGTGCTCCGACAGCTTTTTCAACCTGCTCACGTTTCAGTCTCTGCTATGATTACAAATGTTTCACTTGCTAACTTTGTTTCTTATGAAGGAGATTGCCTAACAGGCGTTACTTTCATGGTTGGTATTAACTTACTTTTGTAGTCTACAAGAAACTTGTGATGAGGGATTAAAAACATAATAATGCGACTTCGGTCACTTGTGAGTGCAGTTTGGATTTGTTCATGTTCATCATGGAGAAAGCCTTCTCACAGATGTTTGTTTGTTTGTTTGTTTGTTTGATTTATTGATTTATTGATTGAGAAATGCTAATCATACTATGCAGATGTACTTTATGTTGGTAGCTTGTTCACACATCACAAGATGTGTCACTTGCACGTCACTATCTTCCTTCTTTTTTAAATGAAAAAAGTAAAAAGAAAAACATGTAAAGGCAATTTACAAATAGCCAGATGGTTAAATTAAGAAAGAAAGAATGAAAATAAAATAAAATAAAATAAGAGAAAGAAAATTAGAATACCAGTGTAGTGTTTGACAAATTCACTCAGTGATGTATAATTCATGTTAATTTTGATAACATTAATGTCCTCTAGCCTATTTAAATGTTTTAGTGATGCTGTGTATGAGAGTAAACATGACATTTTGTTATTTTGCATAATAATAGGATAATTGAAGCTTTTCACGGTTGGTTGGAAATAGAGAAAGAAAGAAAGAAAGAAAGAAAGAAAGAAAGAAAGAAAGAAAGAAAAGCTCTAGCCCAAAATCAATCTCTTGACATTTCAAAAGCTCACTGTGACCACACACAATACACACATCATATCACCCCTCCACTCACAAAGGCCAGGTTTTCACTAGGACGAGGCCAACAGCTAATTAATTCATGCTGCTTTTTCCGTTACTTATTTGATGTGTAAGTGCTTTATAATAGAATTATTATTAACACCTATGCACACACTGTGGGGGACAGAAAAGCTTAAGATACCTTTGCAGATGAATGTTGGTGAAACTGAAATTTGAGGCAAAGATGTTTAACTCAAGACAATGGGTCTCATTCATGAAGCATGACAACGCACAGATGTTATACTTAAACGCAAATATGAGTGTTTCCATGTGCAGCGTGGGATTCAAATAAATGTTTCTGTACGTGCTTTTTGTGTCATGTACACGGGGCACTCGTATGTGCCACAAATCATGCGTAGCTGTTATTGTAATGCCTTATTCTTCATGTAAAATCAATTACATTAGATTCCCAAACCTCAAATAGTTAGTGCCTTGCTGAATCAAAATTCTCTCTACCAGGGGTTCTCAACCTTTTTTTTATCCAGTTGTCAAATAGTTGACATAGTGCCTCAGACCCCCATTTGATGAGATTTAGTCTCTCTAACCTACACCTTTTGTAAGTGTTGGATAAGATTTTTTCCAGAATTCCATGTCTTATTGTAGAGAGATATGGGGCAAAATATGATAAAAGAAATAACAATTATTCTACATTCTCTAACTGTGTAACCTTCTTGTAATAAAGTTATGCTGATGTTTAACAATTGATACATTTTATGGGGACCCCATGAAACCCTCTCAAGGACCCCTGGTGGTCCCCAAACCCCACGTTGAGAACCACTGCTCAATACATTGCAGTCCAGTATTCCAGCATATTTTGGTTAATTGAAGATACTTATTGGATTAGTGGAGGGATAGTGAATTTTACAGGGCACACAAGAGCCCAAGAGTTGTCCTCAATTCAACCACACATTTGAGGCTGTATGCTGGTGCCGTGAAACAGTGCTAGGAGGAACATATACAGTGAGCATCATGCTACATTTATATTACTGGGAGAGGACTGCTTAAAGCTGTGCCAAAACACAGGCAGGCTCGTAGTCCACACGCACGGACGGACGGACGGACGGACACACACACACATACACACACACACACGGGCGGTACATAAACGTGCAAAGCAAAACGGGCACACACAGATGTACACACAAAAAGGAATTAATGGAGACACTAAAGAAAAATACAGTGTGTGTGTGTGTGTGTGTGTGTGTCACACGCACACACACGCACGCACGCACGCACGCACGCACGCACGCACGCACGCACACACACACACACACACACACACACACACACACACACACACACACACACACACACACACACACACACACACACACACACACACACACACACACACACACACACACACACACACTGTATTACACACACATACACACCAGAGAGAGAGAGAGAGAGAGAGAGAGAGAGAGAGAGAGAGAGAGAGAGAGAGAGAGAGAGAGAGAGAGAGAGAGAGAGAGAGAGAGAGAGAGAAAGAAATGCATGTCTGTGAATACACATGGGCAGACTCACACAAATGCGCACACACCCATCGTATTTCTTGGCTTAGGAGATACTTCCTCTGCAAGTGCAACTAGCTCAGGGTGTCTGAGAGATTATCATGTACACAGAGGAAACAGGAGAGCCTGTGGACTTCAGTTTATACACAGAGAGCAAGACACAAGCAAGAAATAGGCCACTGAATTAAACAAACAGAGCCAAATCAGTGGACACTATAAGTTTACACTTATTTTTCAGTATTATCTTGATGTGTTTTGATATTTGGATATCTATAAATAGTGTATTTCTATTTAGTAATACTTATCTTTAACTCACTAGTCAAGTGCGCCTCCTAGGGTTGATCTATAATTGTACAGATAGATAGATCAGAGGTTCTCAAACTTGCTTTTAAATGTGTATTTCAAGGACCCCCACAACTCTTAGAACCCCCCCAAGAAACCCTGAGGGACCCTGTACCCCACTTTGAGAACCGAGATAGATGGATAGATGGTTAGATGGACAGAGAGAGAGAAAAAAAGAAAGAAAAAGAAAGAAAGAAAGAAAGAAAGTGTCAACAGTGACTCAGTGAGTGAGACAGTCCAGAGAAGGAGTTTGACACCAGGCCAGGCAGATGACATGGTTAAGTTTTAAGGGTTGGACACTACAGTGGAGGATTGATTGTTCAGGGGATTCAGCTGTACAACACAAAGATGCACCAGCAGCTTTCCTTCCTGCCCCTCTTCCTTCCTAACCCAATTATCTTCTGCCTTCCTGCCTCCTTAACCTCACTTTTCTTTGGCCCACTTTTTGTCTGCTCCACTCCTCTTACATTATGACACTGGCTTTTCTATTTTGTATGTCCTCTTTAATTTCTTCCTTACTTTCATCCTTAGTTTCCTTAGACTGTATCTCACTGGTTTCTTAACCATTTTGCTCTTAATACATCCCCCTCTCTCTCTCTCTCTCTCTCTCTCTCTCTCTCTCTCTCTCTCTCTCTCTCTCTCTCTCTCTCTCTCTCTCTCTCTCTCTCTCTCTCTCTGTGTTTAGAGGAAGGTTTGTGTGTTCATGCTGTGCTGGCAGTGTCTGTTTTTGGACACAACATGTCAACGACAGAGTTATGGCTCACAAGTGAGAGGTATTTGTTGTGTCATCATGAAAAACATTGGCTGCGTGTGTCCACGTGTGTGGACGTGTGGACGTGGCAAACAGATGCACTTGCTATGTTCCACATAAAATAGGGTAGAATAAAGTAGATAAGAACCATGGACTGAACGATTAATCTTCAGATAATTATGTATTCCTGGGATGCACAGGTAATTACAGTGTGATATTATTGTCTATATGGAGATGCATATGAAAACATTATCCCTTTATTGGAGTACAAAGCTTTAGTATAGTATTCTCTTCAATAGCCTTCTTCTTCAAAGCACTAAAAGTTAACATTAAGCACATTAAGAACTGAGATGAGAGCACATCAGCACTGTAGGATGTATATTTTATTGAACAACCTTAAGAAAAGTGAATTTCCTTTCAGTCTTATACCTAAAATTACATTTTAGTTATAAATGTTTAAAATACAATCATTTTAATCAAATATGAACAGTCACTGATGTATCATAAAATGAGCATAACAGATCATGTTGTGCCATAGAGACACACGGGGACTACAAATTTCACGCCCACTTTTGAGACAGCGCCGCTACTCGAGGTCCGTTCGAACGATAAACTGCAGCTGCCAATGCATTCCCTATGAGAGGATATGAAAGTTAGCCTACTTTTAAAATTATCCTGCATTAACTGAAGACGATATTGATTTAAATAAAAATATGTTTCCAAATGTATGGAGTGTCTTTGTCAACATATCTTCTTGTTTTCTTAATAGTTGATGTGTTTCACATTTAATTTGCCACTTTAACGAGTTACCCATAATGCTAACACAGCAGAGGGTAGACAGCAGACAGGCATTTCAGTGACATCACTGTCTTTACGAGCGCCGAGCGCCGACCGACAGCGTACCCACTGTAGAGGCAGGAGAGGCGGTCGCCTGCCCAACTAAGATCTCGCGTCCCCTAAAAAAAAAAATAACCCGAAAATGTGTCATTGCGTGCTTAATGTCCTCAAAGTCACGCATCCAACAAGCTTTGAACTGAGCAGATTGGACCTTCTGTTCCAGAGATAATGACCAAAACCTATTGAAAACGGCCACTTGCGCCAGTTTTCTGGGTATTGAAACCCTCAAGGGATGCATCCGTGATGCGACCACGTAAGGTCTGGATCTCCGATGCAAGCGGTTTTGACATACTGATGGAGTATATTATAGTATATTGTGGGTAGTATATCGAGATGAAAGATATGGGACATTAAAAAGGACAAATTAAACAAATGGGACAGATTATTAGAACACAAAATAAATCGCTACAGCCTCAGTAGTTAACCAGTGAAATGACGGTATTTTACAATGCCTCTCATAGAGATTGCATTGAGAGCTGCAGTTCATCGTTCTAACGGACCCCGAGTGTCAAAAGTGGGCGTGGATTTGTAGGCCTTCCGCTTCCGGCCGTGTGTCTCTATTGGCAGCTTCAGACTTGGAACATTGTCTTGGGATTGAGTGGTGACTGACAGTGCTCTACTTTGTAGACTGGCAATAAAATAAATAAATATATAATGTAAAAATAATAATAAAAAATGTGTACGTGAAAGTAATCAATATTTTGCAACTGTATGGCATATGGTACTCATTCACACATTCATCACATCCCGGCTTGATTACTGCAACAGTATCCTCAACGGCACCACCTCAACAAACTCCACTACGTCCAAAACTCAGCTGCCCGTCTGCTCACCAGTACCCGCTCCAGAGACCATATTGCACCTGTCCTCCATGACCTACACTGGCTCCCCATCAAACAAAGAATCCACTACAAAATCCTGCTTACCACCTACAAGGCACTCAATAATCTGGCTCCCCCCAATACCTCTCCGATCTTCTCGAACCTTATGTCCCCTCCTGTTCCCTCAGGTCCAGTGAAGCCAACCTCCTGGAGGTCCCCAAGCTAACCAAGTAATGTACCTGGGGGGGAAAGGGCTTTCTCTGTTGCTGCCAACCCCCCCTCCCCCTGCAATGCACTCCCCAACCACCTCAAAAATGCCCCCTCCCTCCTCTCCTTCAAAACCTCACTAAAAACCCACCTCTTCAAGATAGCTTTTCCCAGCTGAGGTCTGGTTAAGATGCCTCCCCAACCCATGCTTAACCTTTTATCTTTTAATGTAGCACTTATCTCTTATTGTTTGTCCTCTTAATAAAGTTGGTTCCTTCCTTTTCTTTATGTAAAGCGACTTTGGGTACTTAGAAAAGCGATATATAAATCTGAGCTATTATTATTATTATTATTATTATTATTATTATTATTATTATTATTATCTCTTAAAATGTATAAATACTTTACAGACCAGCTTTCAGAGAAGAGCACCGAGTTCTCTGTTTCTCCTCCCCCGGATGCCAGGTCCTGCTGCCGGGCAACGGATGCTTATATATATTAATATAATATATATTATATATGAATAGATACTGTATATTAATACATGCCTTTAATAAAAAATACAACTCCACAATGAATATAGCAAATACAATGTGTTTAATATACTGCAACTGGCAGAAGAGGAGGATCTGGTGGTAGTTGAATGTGGGTGCCTCCGTATAGCTGAGGCTGACAGCTGGGCATAGAGAGACTGTCCATCAGCTCAGACGAGAAGCTCTGTATTTATGTACAGTTGTGATTGGACAGCTGATAAAAAGTGTTCCACATCATAAGCACATTTCTGAAAAACTTTAAAAGCTCTCTGCTCGGCCACAAAAAGCACTCTGACCAGCACTGTCTAAAAGTGAATGCTATGCGGTCGCCTTTGGTAATTTTTCATAGGATTTACGGTAAAAAGCCGATGCCAAATATTTATTTTTTAAAGAACCATATGAGAACGCTACCTAATTGGGCATTTTTGAAGCTCGGTACTCATTGGTACCCGTTTAAAAAGGTACTCTCACAGTCTGTATCGGGGTGAATAGGTTCCATACAGTCCACTCCGATTTTCGATCACTCTGGTGTTTTTATGTCATAGAGCGCTCTGAAATGATTTAATTTCCGAAGATGTTTTAATGGTCATGGTAGAAACTAGCCTGGAATCCAGAAGCTGAGAAGGGAAGTGAGGAAAAAACTGAAAAAGTGCTCCTCGGAGCACAGGTCTCCGCCAGGTCAAGTAGGTTATTGTGGGCCAGCAATGTTCGGAATTCGCCTATCAGGATGGAATATGAACAATCAGATGGATCCGACTTGATCACTTGAGTATAGAGTATAGAGTAATATTAAAAACAAATGTTTTGCAAGAATCTGCCTCCTGGTGGCGCTATAATTGGGCAATGTTAAAAGGGTGGCATTTGTTCCTAAAAAAAAAAAACGCAGAACGTAGCAGTCCATCTGGATTCCAGTCTAGGTATACAGTACACTTAGGATATGTAGAATTTATATTCTTCTTGCCACCTTGATATTGCACTGTCCTGAAGGACAAGAACATGAATGTGAAGCACTTCAGACTGATGAAACCACACCCCTGTGTAAGCCAAATACCTGTTGCCTTCCCAGAAATGAAGCTCAAGAGTATAACACTATGTTGAATGATAATGGTAACAGTGTATAGACGGCAAAGGATGATCCAGTTGTCATCTGCAGTATGAGTTTCAAAGCCCCAAAGCCAAAGTCCTGCACCATTGACTTTCCCTGAGATAGACCTCTGGAGTACATGCATCGTTAATTTGATGATAATCAAGTTGATGATAATGATAATGTGCCACATAGTATGGTTCGTCCATCAAGACAATGTGTCTGTGTAAGGAAAGCTAAAACTCTGTGTTGTCGATTTTCTAAGAGATGTACATTGTCATTATGGTAGTGGTGTGGTGGTAGGGGTGATGATGATGATGTTGTTGATGATGATGATGATGATGATGATGATGATGATGATGATGATGAGGAGGATGATGAGGAGGAGGATGTTAAGGATGAGGCTGATGATGATGAAGACTAAGCCAAGTGTAGAAAGCAACTGGAAGATCCAACTGTCAACTGTGATATGTGACCAAATAGCGTTAATACTGTTAGACGGTTAAGCCTCATTTCAGCCTCATGTTTCCTCAGAGGAAATCTTAATTATGTGAACATTCCTGATCCGTAATGGAAGACAGCATCATGTCCAACTCGCAAAAGTAATACCCCCCCACGTCCCTGTCTGTCCATGTGTATGTGTACAGTATGTGTGTGTATATGTACGTATTAGACGTACTTAGACTTTTCCTGGGTTTCGTCATCCTGTGCTTCCTACACCTGCAGTATATCATTCCATCACACATCTGCACTTCATCAGTTCGCAGTGTCGCAAGATTGTAGTTTGTACACAGTGTACACAGTAAAACAAAATGTAAATGCTGTTTTGCAGTTTCTGAGTATTAAAGCACACCGTCTTCAAGGCAAAGGATCACTTTATTGAGTAGTGATCCTTTGCCTTGAAGACGGTGTGCGGGCTCTGCCTCTTTTAAAATTACTTTCCTTGGCCTAGCACCCGCTGTCGATGTGTGTGTAATTAGGTATGCTTTGAAGTTTTCTGAGTATTCCCATTGATTGCGCTTGTTGTCACTAGTCGACTCTGTTGGTACTAGTCAAATAGTTGATTTTTTATTTTTTATTTTTTATTTTTTTTAATGCCATAGTAATGGCCCATCTTACTATTATTATTATCCTCCTGACTTTATTTTTTATCAAAAGGGGGTCAAAAGTATGCCCAATAAAAGCCTATTATTGGGCAATGGGGATCCTTGGAGACGCTGCTGTGGTGCTGTGCTGCTGTGCCAGAAGCGCTTCCCTTAAAACGCCATAAAAATAAGGGCAGGAGGATAATAATAATAGTAATATAGTAGTAGGATGGCATTAAAACAATGCCCCCCCCTAAAAAGAAAGAAAAAAGGAAAAAAAATGTATTTTTTTTAATATAAATTTCGACTAGTCGACTACTACTTGGTCAAATGAGTCGACTAGTAGAAATCATTAGTTGTGAATGCCCTAGTGCTGTGCTGCTGTGCCAGAAGTGCTTCCCTTAAAACGCCATAAAAATAAGGGCAGGAGGATAATAATAATAGTAATATAGTAGTAGGATGGCATTAAAACAATGCCCCCCCCTAAAAAAATATATATATATATATATATATAAATTTCAACTAGTCGACTAGTCGACTACTACTTGGTCAAATGAGTCGACTAGTAGAAATCATTAGTTGTGAATGCCCTAATGTCATCATGATTTGTGTGCGTGGGGATCTCATTTTAAACAAGCTTAGTGCTTTATGAGCCTTCCAGTTTAGTAGACCTTGTATTGTGAATTTGTACTTCCATGTACTGTTGTTCTCATGTCTTACTAAATAAAGTACATCAATCAATCAAACTTTAATTTCCTTCTGTTCACATCTGTATGTGACTCAAAGCGTTGATACTGTGCATGTGTCTTTATGAATCTATCACAAGTAAGACGCGCGAACGCTGGAAGCGAACGCAGCTCGAAAATATTGTGTATTTACGGATCACTTTATTGAGTAGTGATCCTTTGCCTTGAAGACGGTGTGCGGGCTCTGCCTCTTTTAAAATTACTTTCCTTGGCCTAGCACCCGCTGTCGATGTGTGTGTAATTAGGTATGCTTTGAAGTTTTCTGAGTATTCCCATTGATTGCGCTTGTTGTCTCTAACTGCAATCTGATGGTGTTCTAGTGGTCACTCTCTGGTTCTCATCTATCCTCTGCCCGCCTAACCTGCCTGCCTACCCTGCCACTCCCTAATTCATTATCCCTCATTAAAATGTTGTTCTTATTTAACTTGTGCCTTTTCTCTGTGTTCTGCACTTTGGGTTCACCAGTCTGACAGATGACACATCAAGGCTAAATTGATATGTGGTGGGTGATTCCAAAAATCGTATCTTGGAAACGGTCTCACGCCCACCTTCCGCTCCTGCTTAAAATGGCACCACCAAATAAAATTACTCTGTTTAATGTGTCTTTAGGATTCTTGTTTCCCTCCTGTGGAACACAACAGTAAGATTAAAAGATTAGAATGTTATATTAAGAAGAATGATGGTTGCAATAAAACCACATTCTTCTGGGGAGAAGCCAAAAGCTTGTGCTATTGACAGCTTCAGAAATGGAAGCCCTGAGGTGGATCCTATTGTGGTGACAATTATAGCGCTTCAATTATAGCGTCCACACAATTATTTTTTTTAATATCATATTCAGACATTTTGATAACAGTGTATCCCCCCCTCCCCAAACTCTTCCTCTTTTTTCTCTTGTACATATTTTTTTTTTTTTCACACCAGTAACCTGTAAGCTGATTGTATGATGTTCTGTATAGTAGTGTGTATATCTGTCTGTCTCTTATATGTCATCTAGGGCTTTCACCAACTAGTCGACTAGTTGACTAGTATAACCACTAGTCGACTCTGTTGGTACTAGTCAAATAGTTGATTTTTTATTTTTTATTTTTTATTTTTTTTAATGCCATAGTAATGGCCCATCTTACTATTATTAGTAATAGTAAGATGGACCTTTACTGAACAAACAATGAGTACGATCAGAATATAGAGATATTTAACACTGTTACTGAACAAACACTCCATAGTAAAGAGTTGGCTACTATCACAACATTGAATCACCCATAGAATGGCTGATAACAGCCTACCAGAGCCTCCTGGTAGGCCAGTAGGGACCTACTGGACCCTAGCTATGGCATGAGAACGGTGATAACGGCCCCATTCAATGGGATGAGAACATACGTATCGGGTCAAACTCAACAGCAATAAAACTGAGCTCATTTTTGTGGCTACATGTGCAGCTCCAGAAGGTTGGTAATATTTTTGGAATATGGACAGCTGCTCTATCTCCCTACCTCCAGAAGTCTGCAACGCAAGTGTCATCCTTCAATCCACCCTCTCCTTCCAGTCACACATTAAATCCATCACCAAATCAACCATTTGGCAAAAAACAGCTGATCTACCAGCTCACAATGTGTCGCAATGTGGTGCGTTGTGAGCTTGTAGATCAGCTATTTTCACCGAAGATATTCGGTGTAGAGGGGGAAAAGGAGAGGGTAGGAGAGGTATAGGCCCGTGGGGAGTCCAATCAACAAACAAACAAACGAAACAGTAACCAAATGTCAGTGAATCATTTATATTTGTGCTCATTGCTTTGGTGTCTACATGGGCACTTTAAGAATATTTCCACATCTTTGGACTCTTTATGCAGTCGCCAGTCATTCATTCTTAGATTTGAGCTGACTTTTTGCTGTGTGGAAGTCTGCAAGGAAGCCAAAGCCCCGGGGCAGTTGAATGTACAAGACATTGACAAACAGGCATAACACTGATACACACTAGTAATAACAATGAAGACTATGACGTTTAAGATATAGGCATCCACTTGGTGACTGATATATGCAACCCAAAGTGTTTATAGCCTTGGGCCTGTTTTTTCATCCAAAAAAAGAACAGAACAGGATGATTAGAAGTGCAGGAATAATGTTTTTTTATCAAAACAACACCCTTGGTTAAATGTGTGTGGGGAGAAAACTAATCTTGTGCTACTAGCAGGCTCAGAATTCTAAACCCTGAGCCATTATCCAACCCAAAGCCTTGACCCATTATTAGGACAGGTCACACAGAAACAGAAGAACATGACTGCTGACTGGACCTCCTAAGTGGATATCTGCTCAGGGTTAACTTTGGGTCTGCTGTGTCTGTACCCTGTGGACGTCCATCCACCTTTATTTGGCAACTATGAATTAGGCTTATGACCTGTGCTTTACACTGAGAAATGCTTGTCATAGGACTAGTGCTAGAGGCATTACGCGTTTGTTATTTCCTCCCAAGATAACTTTACATCATCTGTTTACTGTTTGTTGGTTTGTTTGAGGTGCCGTAGATTTGTTGTTGGCGACTCTGTACCTCCCACTCTGAAGCTTTTCTTCCACGATTGTGGCTATTACCAGTAAGTCATTGCACTGAGTGCAGCACACTGCTCTTAAAGGTAATGAAAAACAATAATTTGATTTGTCATGATTGAATTCACTCGCAACACATCCACCGGCAATATATTCAGCCTAACCACGGTTACTCAGCCATTCTCGGGTCCGTAAAATACCAAAAGTCTGTGTTGTGCAACCTGTAATGTGCATTAGATCCAATTAATCAGAGGGCAAGCTGACTAAAAATACTTATTATTTCTGTGTGTGTGTGTGTGTGTGTGTGTGTGTGTGTGTGTGTGTGTGTGTGTGTGTGTGTGTGTGTGTGTGTGTGTGTGTGTGTGTGTGTGTGTGTGTGTGTGCGTTGCCGTGTGTGCGTGTGTTTATTTATTAGAGATGGAGCAACACTGACATTTAGCATTTCATTTCCATAAACATTGTCCCTGCACTCCAGATACAGCATATCCTTTCTACCCCTTCTATACATTATTTAGCTAAATGTTTTCAGTAAAAAAAAGAGCAATGAGAATATATTTGACTCCACTCTGTAAATGCTTACATAACCTATTACACACAAGTGATTAATTTTAAATTGGTGAACTATACTCTAGACTACTCTTTTTGAGTTTGACTTTGGGAGGTAGTGTACCATTAGGAAGTTAATATTTTATTTAAGTACTTGAAGTATGCTTACTTGATTAATATCTATAAAGTAACAGACAAATTGCTTGAACCACATTAACTCTCGTGTCCCTATTTTGGACATTATTGGTGAAATGTGTATTAAAGAATAATTAAATAAATACGTAAATGGATGAATGAATGAATAAATGCATGCATGAAAAAACAATTTATGAAAACAGCAGGGGGGATTCTTTTTAAGTTTTAAATAAAAGACACCTACAGATCATAAGAGAAATGTATATACTTATATAATTACATTTAATAACTACAAGCTCCAGCACATCATTACAAAATATGTCAAATGACGCATGTGTAATACAGTATAAGACAAGCTCCCGCTGATCAGATGTATGCATACATAAACTGCTGCAGCAAACATGTTTGTCTTCAGTCCATTGATCTGAAGTTGTTAAGTGTCAGATGCTCCATCTATCTACAGCTGTGGTTGCATCAGACGATACATCCATTTGAAGCTGTTTTTGTGTCGGGTGGTTCATTGATCTGAAGTTGTGATAGAGTCAAATAGAATGTTAGGCGAGGATGCTCTTGTACAGCTAAATCATAGTCATTTTGACAGCTCAGACTTCCTGCGTAAAGTGTGTATACTTGCTAATACCTTCATGATCCTTGATAGAGGCTCTTCCTCCACCACTTTTTCATGGAGGTGTTATGAGTGCCAACAGTTCAGTTAACTTCATGCTAGCACACAGAAACACCTCAAATGAAACACGCACGCACGCACGCACGCACGCACGCACGCACGCACGCACGCACGCACGCACGCACGCACGCACGCACACACACACACACACACACACACACACACACACACACACACACACACACACACACACACACACACACACACACACACACACACACAATTTACGTTTAGCTTCATTTGTGCACTTCAAAATCACTTTTACCATCAGTTAAATTAAGTGTTTTTCTTTCTCTCTAATAAACATTCCAAGTGCAAGTATAGTCAGTGTGTGGGAGTTTCTCTCTTTGTGAAAGTTGGCCTGTATCAAAACCATTCTCTACTCAATGTGGAAAGTAATGTCAGTCTCCCAGGTCTCTTTGGTCCTTTTAGTAAACAACTGGCCTTTTACCAAGTTCCTCCCTGCTCGAACGCAGACATGGCCAGTGATTAGCAACCATTAACCTCAGACATTCTGGCATTTCAAATCCACTGGAGTTGATGCAGTTGATTTGTGATTTTACAGTCTGTGTGCAGCTCTGCTGAGAGTGAGTAGAACATTCACACCACAGTATACTGTGGGTGGGGAAGCCAGACTTGATGATCATGATGATTAGGGCTACAACAGTTAAAGACCCACTCCACACACAATCATGTTGTTTGAGTTTTTAATACTGTATGTTTGTTAAGCTTATCTATGAAAATCCTGGTGGTTTTTGGCACTCTGCTTTTCTCTAAAGCCTTAATACAGCTTTTTACCTCCAAAACTGACCTTAAGACCGCAGCTCTATGTGAAAGCAGGTGTGGGACGTGACACGTAACTCAGGTATCATGTCGCATCTTAAGGGACACGCCAATCACGTCCTCTTCAAAGGCTTGAATAAACATATACTTAGCATGCCTGTAATGTTCTACATAATGTATCTGGCTGTAATGCTGATAGCAACTGGACTGTATTGGCTTGCAGCAAGTAGATCCAGCTGTTAGCGTCTGAATCCAAGGGGAACATGGCTCCGTTCCAAGAATCCATATTTGCGCTTTCTCATGGGTTCAGCCAATTCAGTTGTGAACACGGACAAAGTGAGAAACCAGACAATCTGGGGACATCATACTTTCCTAGCGCAGAGGAAGAACATTTTTTGATGCCTGAAACTCAGGGAGACTCCCAATGGAGTACTTCCAATAGATCGTGTCTGATTTGTCAAAACTAGTACAACTGGAGGGGGAGAAAGACAGACAGAAGTACAGCAAGGGATTATGTAATCTTAACCAAGAATGGATAAAGGAAGGCTTGTTTGCTTAATGCTTTGTGGAGAGAGAGAGAGAGAGAGAGAGAGAGAGAGAGAGAGAGAGAGAGAGAGAGAGAGAGAGAGAGAGAGAGAGAGAGAGAGAGAGAGAGTGGAGTTGTGGTCATATATAACCACACTGTTGTTGATGTGAAAGCCAACGTGCTATGGTGAACCACAGGCATGCGGTCCTGGAGCAATGAGCATGGTGGCAATAATGATGATGGTGTGATGATAACAACATGATTGTATGTGTTTGTGTGTGCTCACTTTAACATGTTTATTTGCATGTATTAGCATGGTGCTATGTGTACAATCTATAAGCAAATATGTGTAGGCTACATACATATAGGCTACTCTACACACATGCAAATATGTGTGTACATGTATGTCTGTACATTGTGTGTGTGTGTGTGTGTGTGTGTGTGTGTGTGTGTGTGTGTGTGTGTGTGTGTGTGTGTGTGTGTGTGTGTGTGTGTGTGTGTGTGTGCGTGCGTGCGTGCGTGCGTGCGTGCGTGCGTGCGTGTGTGTGTGTGTGGTGGGAGGAGGGTTCATATGAGAGAGTCTCCATGTCTCTGTGTGTTATGTTTGTGTCTGCATGTATGACCATTTTAACCAAGGGCTACAGCTTAAGCTCCCTTCCAATGACCATACCACCAATTATGTAAAAATCAAAGGAGTGCATACGCATGCGTATAAGGGCCACTTAAATATTGTTGGGGCTTTTCTGCCTTTATTTAGATAGTGCAGTTGAGATAGACAGCAAACAGGAGACAGCGGCGGGGAGTGACACGGCAGTGGCAGCAAAGGGCTCGGAATCGAACCCGTGTCTCGCTGTCAGGCTTTAGAGATGTGGTATGGGCCTTAACCACAAGGTCTTTAAGCCCTCTCCTCTAGTCAGTTTGCCAGATCCTCTGTTTGTGTGAGGCTGTGTATATTTCTGCAGCCTGTTGTTCTGATAATCATTCTGTTCCTGTACTTGGCCTGTTTACTAAACTTGTTTTGCTACACAATTCCTGCCTGCTCATTCCTGCGCTTGGGTCCAGCGTCTGACTCCTGACACCATTTCTTTTTTAGGACAAGCAGTATCTAAATGTCTCAATAGAAGAGCAGTGAGACCAAATAGAACCACCCCAAAGTTATATATTGTATTAACGATGCCATGTCATTATTCCGACGTCCCGTTGGTCCGACTTGCCCCATTTTAACTAACCCAAACCTCACACTAACCTACGTTTGTCGGACAACTGGAAAGTCAGAATAATGGGAGGTCGGAATTACAGTAGGGGCAGACCTCGTATTAACATAGTCTACCATACAGATTGGAAAAAATCTGATCAGGATTATCTACTTTTAATTAAATGAATAATAAATAAATAAATAATAAATAATAAATAAATAATAAATAAATAATAAATAAATAATAAATAAATAATAAATAAATAATAAATAATAAATAAATAATAAATAAATTAAAAAATAAATTATAAATAAAATATAAATAAATTATACATGAATTAATTATAAATACATAATAAATACACAATAAATACATAATAAATAACTTGGCTTTGTTTTAACTTGGTTGTTATCTTTTCTAGAGGAGATGAGGCTTTAACTTGGTTGTTTTCTTTTCTAGAGGAGATAAGGCAGACATTTGCACAGCTTCTATTTGGCAGAGGTATCACAGTGCCCACCAGGGGTTTCTCTTGTGAAGCAAATAATCACTCATAGTGTTAGTCAAACCATGGGCGTGGACCTGTAATTGGCCTGTTCCTCAGAGGTAGTCAAAACACAAAAACAACATCCTTTTTCACCCTGGGTCTGAGAGTAAAACTAGAATTCACTTCAGCTGAGAAGCTGAGAAGATAAAAAGCTGACGCCCAGTTGTCTCAGTGAGAGGGCAGAGGGGCAGTGATCAGTCCTTGCAGAAGGGATTTGGCATTAGCCTTAAACAGCATGAGAAGAGGCTATAGGGTCAGACATCTTAACCGGTTCATAGTGTGTGAGCAGAGGTTTAGTGGGATAGAGTTGGTTTTGGTCAATGAATTCAGTTGCTTATTTGAGATAAGAAATGAAATATTTGCAGTTGTCTATGGAGGGTCATCGTAATGATTCAATACCCCTGTGTTTACAAATTTCCCATTTGGGAATGTTGTGAGCTTGCTCACTAATGTGATACTGATTTATCTTTGTAAACAAACTCCCTTTAATGTTGTAATGGTTATGAAAAAAGAAAACAAAAATACTTCTAGCCAACTGCTCTCAGATTTTAACTTGAAGTCATTTGAATATGAACTCATAGTACACTTTCAAAGTAGCCTTATAATTTACAGACGTGTAACTGTCATATACTGTAGTAGGCCTCAATATGATTGATTCATGACTGCATATTTATTTGCTCTGTCCTGTGAAAAGCCACAGGGGTTAAATATATTAATTCATTATTTTTTATTCTAAAAAGTTCTTGTTTTGGAGTACTGTGGTTAAACATTGGTTAAACACACACTTGGACAATCACTGCACCCACGTCTTATTTATAATATTAACCGTGCCATTCCAAGAATGGATTACAGTTCACAATTAGTTTTTTTATATAGCAAGGTAAGAGGAGAGTGTCTATTTGTATGTGCAAGGTTTTACGATGGCTGATACAGTACCTTGACGGGTACCTCTCAGTACCTTCCATTAATTTACACAGCAACTTCCTTGTTTGTACTGCCAGTCGCGGGGACTACTTTATTGTAGAAAGTATTCTTGGAGTGCATGTTATTAAAAATGTCCATGATATCCATGTTGACATACTTTGTAACCGTTTTAATAAGCTACACGAGGCCGTGGTTTACCATGATTTAACAGCTAAGCCGCTCCACGTTGCCTCTTGTGGCTTATTGCTTTAATATAATTGTGCCCCTCTCATTTATTTTTAATTATTAAACATATATACAAAAAAATACAAACCTGAGGTGCACTCCCCCACATAAAATAGAACTACAACACTGACTGCGAGAGCTACAAAACTCAAAAATATCTGAGACCTCTAGTTTGAAGGTGGTCATCTTCATGTTTATTGATGGGTTCGGAAGTTTGACACACAGCAGTGGAATCAGTACAGCTTGCACTAAAGCACCAAAAATGTGCAACTAATTACACAACCCACCATAAAAACAGATTTTATTGCATTTTATTTATTAGTCTGTGGGCTCTATATCCAGTGGACATAATATCCAAATAAAAGGGTCGTAATATTGTTTACCAGTTAGATACGGCTGTCATTAGTTAGACTTGCACTTTGTCAGCAGAACGTTACTGACACACCCACATCAGGAATGCCACGTCTGCAGTGACAGTTAAAGGCTCACATTACATTATCTCAGGGGTGACGGGATGTTTTGTTAGTGCCTCATTTATTTTAAATTATTGAATATAAATGCAAAAAAAAACAAAAAACTTTTGAGTCAGAGAAAAACGCAGTCCTGGGTAATTATCGATAGTGTGCCAGTTTACCACCCTTAAACTTGAGGCCCGAGTCTCAAGGTGAGTTCAGACCTTTTTTTTTGCTATAGTCGCTTCAATCGCTTCACTTGGGTCACGCTGGTCAACGTAAAATGTAAAACATGTGTATGGCCGATTCAGTCACTTGCGACGCGACCGTGGGAAAAATCACCCTTCTTGTTGTCAAAAACACACCGACCGACTGTGTGTTTTCCTCGATACCGGCCCGGCCGGCAACTGTGCTGCCCGGGGATGACAGAGCACAGAGCAGGTCCTGGTCCCCCCCGCTCGGATGTCACATCAGTAGTTAACTCAAATACCAGTTTGTGGGATTTTTTTGTTGAAGACAGATTTTAAAAAAATTACACGGGGACCCTAATTTACAGTATTATTTTAACTGGACCTGGTTCTATATGTGCCCTCTCAGGGTTATAAGAACACCCAAAATGAAATAAACTAAATAAAGATTGAGAAACTATTTTCTATTTCATAATGACTGAAATATATTGGTCGTTTATAATCAAGGTGTCAAAAACACAGACGAGTCGGGCGTCTGTGTTGACAGGGGCGTGTGTGTTGACAGGGGCTAGTTTTGTTTCAAGCACATAGGCTAGAGATATAAAATGTCCACATGGACCGGGACCTCTCCAGCGATATAACATTGTGCCAGGTCGTGCCACGTCGCATCTTTGCATTGACTTTGTATGTAGTCATAAAGCTTGAACAAAATATATATATATTAAGGTCTGAACACACCTTCAGCCTATGCAGTTGGTGTTGCAGAGAATTCCTTACATGGGAGGTTCCCTAAAAGGAGTATATGAATGATGTCATTGCTAATTAGCCTATGGCGCGCTGAGGTGTAGTTACGGCCGGGGCTGCACTAAGGATGCAACAATTTAAAGATGACCAAATACGGCGCAGTTCACGGGAATTGCAAGGATTTGGTAATTACCTGGTTTTGTTTAAATGGACTAATTGAATAAGCAATTGGAGACACTCATGAATCAGTTCTATCTTCTTTCAGCATATGTGTTGCTAGGTTACCTATATCTTTTTTGTTACCCAGCAACGGAGAACAATTAAATTGTCTCTTACGGGACGCATTGGACAGTTAGTGCCAAGCCCTAACTAAAGTTAGGGCTTGAAATTTTAAATCAATTACTGTCTTAAATAGGATATACCTGGGTGACACGTCAGGCTGTGGACTTGCTACAATAAACTATTAGCTATTAGCAGAAAAAAGTCTGAACTCAGTTTTTAATAGATGTTAAGTATTCAGACAAAGGGAGGCCAAGACAGAAAGTGGGGAAGGCAAGAGATGAGCTGGCAGAATCAAGGTTGACTAAGACCCGACTAGAGTGTGCCATTTGAAAGGGCAAGTGCCTCTGAATAATGTAACAGCCTTTATTCTCTCCCTCAGCTAACTGGGGCACTTCTTAACATTCTTAAAAGAGATGCTTTTCAATTAAGGCAGACTTGGAGGCAATGTGTTTGCAAATGCCATACCTGCGTGTGTGCATGTGTGTGTGTGTGTGTGTGTGTGTGTGTGTGTGTGTGTGTGTGTGTGTGTGTGTGTGTGTGTGTGTGTGTGTGTGTGTGTGTGTGTGTGTGTGTGTGCATGTACGTGCGTGTGTACAAATGTGCGTGTGTGTGTGTGTGTGTGTGTGTGTGTGTGTGTGTGTGTGTGTGTGTGTGTGTGTGTGTGTGTGTGTGTGTGTGTGTGTGTGTGTGTGTGTGTGTGTGTGCATGTACGTGCGTGTGTACAAATGTGCGTGTGTGTGTGTGTGTGTGTGTGTGTGTGTGTGTGTGTGTGTGTGTGTGTGTGTGTGTGTGTGTGTGTGTGTGTGTGTGTGTGAGAGGGAGAGAGAGGGAGTGTGAGATAGAGAGAGAGAGAGAGAGAGAGAGAGAGAGAGAGGGGGGAGGGAGAGAGAGTGAGAGAGAGAGAGAGAGGGAGAGAGAGAGAGAGAGAGAGAGTGAGAGAGAGAGAGAGAGGGAGAGAGAGAGAAATGGTGATTAATTGCTTAAAACAATTAATCACCTCTCACATCTCTTAAAACAAATTTCACCATGTTTCTTTCCCCCTCTTTAATGACGGCTGTTAAAAGTTGAATTATTGATTAAGCATTATGTATCCAGCTATCAGAAAATATTACACCTGGGTTCAACATATTTGTTTTCCCTGTCAAGTATGTGACCACCTCGACACATTAACAGTTTACTACAAGGTCTGCGGGTAAGAGAATATAGATGCTTTGATGCCTACAGTATAATAGGTATCCATCCCTGATACCAAGAAAGCAATAATATTAGGCTAAGTTAGGAGCATTGAGCAATGTCAAACTTTTGAATATGCTCAGGTTTCAGAGTGCTCTGGTTTTTATGTCATACCATATAACAAAAACAGATTTTGAGAAGCAATTCTATAGTCTGAATCTCTCCCTGCCCCTCGTGGTCATAGTAGTTTAGCCTACTCAGAGACACTGGACCTCGATGGCTTAGCTCTAGCCTTTATTTTATCTTCCAACAAAATACTTTAACAAAAAATAAGCTGCTGTTATCAGCCATACCTCGCTCTGTCTGTCTCTCGCTATATCTATTGCTGTCTGCTCCCTGGATTGCTCCATGCAAGTGGTTTCCAAACTTTTTGTGCCGAGGGCACACCAATAGGCGAGTCAAAATTCCAATCTCCTGTATTCATAGCGAGAATAGCTTTTCTTTTCTCACTCTTCCTCTCCCTCACCAGTGTATGAAACAGAATTCCTCCCCCTCCTCGTCTTCTTCTTTGAGAATATAAATCTGCCATTAATCTCCCATAGAATGTGAACAAGATGAGTGGCTGATTAAATAACCATCAGACATAAGACAGTGGCAGCTCAGTTGTTGATGTCTACCTCTGATAAATGGGACTGTTTGGCAGGAGTTATAGCCCATATTGACAGTGGAAGTCTGCACTGTGCACTGCATTTGTGACCAGTCTAAAACAAGAAAATGTGTGTGTGTGTGTGTGTGTGTGTGTGCGGTGCGGTGCGCGCGCGTGTGTGTGTGTGTGTGTGTGTGTGTGTGTGTGTGTGTGTGTGTGTGTGTGTGAGAGGGAGAGAGAGGGAGTGTGAGATAGAGAGAGAGAGAGAGAGAGAGAGAGAGAGAGAGAGGGAGAGAGTGAGAGAGAGAGAGAGAGGGAGAGAGAGAGGGAGAGAGAGAGAGAGAGAGAGAGAGAGAGAGAGAGAGAGAGAGAGAGAGAGAGAGAGAGAGAGTAGAGTGGCTACCAATATTCAAGCAAAGCATAGCTGAGAGATAGGAGGGGAGTTTAATAAATACAAATATGCTGATCACTTCTCACTGAGACCAAGCAGGCCTTTTTTTTAAATAGTAGGCAGGGGTGTGTTCCATACAGTATGTGTCATCAGTGATGAATCGTAAAGCTGAGTGATACTGCACCCAGAGGTTTGAGTATTGACATGGCCACCCATCCATAAAAAATATCCCAGTAATCCATCATAGAGAGGAAAACTGCTTCAACAATTATTTTTCTCATAAAGAAAGGGAAGCCATATTTATTTCTATAAAGAAAAAGCCATTTCTGTCTCAACTGATTTAAAAGCATGTTAGTATGGACTTTAATGTAAGTTTATATCTATCCAGATGCCCAATTATTTATAACATTGCCATAATCAATATTTTTGTTGCATTGAAAAACAACATCCAAATTGCCTTGAAGGTCAACCAACGGTGGACCTGCGAGTCTGATCTGCACCATAAGGCACAAACACTGGTCAGGGGTCTGCCATCAGAATAGCCATATCAGGGGTATCACAGGCGCACTGATGCTCCAATACACACCAAACTTGGCACTAACACTGTTCAAGGGTCTCCTGAACAGTCTCCAATCTGAAGCCTGACATAAAATAGATAAAATAGATTTTTGTTTTTTATATTATTTGTATTTATTTCTTTTTCAATTATGTGCAAAATTTTGTCATAAGACAGCATCAGCTGAGACACTTGGTTGATGATCCCATTAATCAGTCCACAGCACCAAGATTCTTATCCCTCTGGACCCCCCCTCCCCCTGTTGTCAATGTGATGACATCATCAAACGACGTGTCGACACACAACAAACAGTCGACTTACACAAATCTGACGTCGTAAATGCCCTAGTAAGTTGACCCACATGATATTTATCATTTTCAAGTTTAAACTATAAGTAATGTAAGTAATGCAATCACTTTTGATCACACATTTCCCTTTTACAAATAGTTTATTTTCTTGAAGGTTATTTAAACAATATAAAATCAACCAATTCAGAACCTTTTAATAGCTTATTTGCCAGTGGAATAACAATATTGAAAACTCTTAAATGAAGGTCAGCCAGCATCATTTGAGTAGCAATTTTTTAAATAAAAATCTATTAGGGATAATTGTCTCAATTTAACCCGCAGCATTTGGTTAATTTCCCCAGGCCCCAAACTGCCCCAAACTGGCTAGAATAATACTTAATAATTATTCACATGGTTTTATACATTGGCAAATCACCTGTATTCATATATTTTTAGACCTCGATAAATTTGCTTTGATATAACAGTCCTTATACCTGACATGTTGAAATGTTACTTTGACCAGCAAAAAACATTTCGTTTTTTTGTGTAAATAAATAAATAAATGCTTTCCAAACATCAAAGGTTTGACTGGAAGGGGGTACCTTATATTAGGGGGTATATTATATTATATATTATTAAAAAGACAGAGGCGCGCCGTCTAAAGCGGACTTGAGCCACGAGAGGCACCGCCGACGAGTCGACTTTTTTCCTATAGGGTCATCTTATCGCTTGACTTGGATCACCTTACCCTTAACCTGGGGTAAATTGAGCCGGATGATTTTTTTAGAAGTCATGTCCTTATGGCCCTTTGTCATAGATGCATACTCCTGATTTCAATTGATCATAGAAGACATACATACTCCTGATTTCAATTGATAGAAGACATCCTGAAATAATGTCCTGAAATCCTGAAATAGATGTTGAGATTTTTCTGCTGTCTCATTTTGCCTTTCTTCAAGGACAACTGAAATAAAAAGTGCCTCATCTTACTGCACTCTCCCTCTTATTTTCTCCATGTCGGACAGCTGTTACCACTGTGTGTCAATAAGAATTAGACCTCTGGTCCTCATGTCCTCCATTCCAGCAACTGCAGTCTCCTGACAACGTCCACACCCACAATATCTAGCATGATGTGCTTTTTCAGTCATTTAGATTTGGCTTCTAATAAATAAATAAATACCCAGGGGGTCCGCGGACCCCCCCCCCCCCCCTTAGGGGTCCCTGGAGACCCTTGGGGGACCTACAGACACGGCGAAGGAAAACTGTAAAGCCACAGCCACGCATGCAAGATGTTGCACATGAACTCTGCAGCCGCACTGAGGCGCTCCAACACAAACACTCTGACATTAAGCTTCACACAACAAACATCAGCACCACACACAACATTCACCACACTAACGTTCATTGTTGACAAAGTGATTGCACAGCCGCCTCAGGCATGACAACCATGTTAGCATTAGCTACATGCTAACGTTAAAAGTGCGTTAGCGTTAGCCGCATGCTAATGGCTCATGATAAGCACCCTTGGGAAGTAAGCAGTGAAATACAACGATCGCTATCACAGTAGTGGACATAAACATGCATTACATTAGTAGGAGGCTGCAGTGACCTCAAAGTGTTGACAATATGAATGACAGGGCGATTTATTAGAGACATGACGGTGATTGTGCTATCCAGCTGGGCTCGGTGCGTCTGACGGGGTCATACCTGTTCCCCGGACCTATGTTCCCCCACTAAGGTTTAGGTTAGGTCCTATATTCCCCGCTCTCCTAGGAAAGCGGGGAACATAGAACCTGGGGAACATAGAACCTGGGGAACATAGGTACGGTCCCCGTCTGACTGTAATGGCGGCAGCGAGCTATGTGAAGCAGTACTTGATGCTGCTGGTGTGCGCCTTCCATTCCGACATCTCACTACTCCGACTAGTGGCTTCCGCGTGCGGTTAGGGTTAGGGTTATGGTTAGGTATAGGGTTAGTAACCGTCGGAAAGGCGACATGTCGGAAAGCCGACATGTAACCGATGCTGCTGTATGGAGACTGGCCTATGCATGACACGACCAGTGTTGGGCAAGTTACTTTTAAAAAGTAACTAGTTTTTTTTTTTGTGATCAAGTTTTTATTTTATTTTTTGTTCACACAGCTGGAGGATTGAACAAGCATGTCCTGCACAGTACAACTGTGCAGCTGATTCCAATATACATTTGAACTGCCCAACAAGGGGTTCTTATTTGTCCCTCCAGTTAAGAATTTCCCCTAGTCCCCACCCCCACCCTACCTGGCCCACAGGTTGAACAGACATAGACAGGGCAGATGTATTAATATATAAAATAAATACAGCAAAAGAAACAAAAAAAAACGAGAAAAATAACATAAGCAAAGCAAATACAGATGCACGACTGCATAAAAAGGGGGAAATAAAGGAAAAAGATAATAATCAATAGTTATGTATGGTGTTAATAGCATGATTTAAGTTTCTCCAGTGCTATGGCTAAGGTAACAAGCATGTTTTCTTTTGCCCCATTGGTTCGAGCTATAGAGAGTTCCAGGGAGATCATGTCCATTAGTGCGAGTATCCATTGTGAAGCTTCTATTTTATGGGGAGGTTTCCATCTTAGGACCAGCAGCTTTTTCGCAGCTGTCAGCCCCAAGAGTAGAAGTCTTCTTTGTGGCATTGTCAACCCGATCGTTGAATCATCATTCAACATTAAAATATTAGGTAAGAGGGGGATAGGAATTCCCATTACCTCAGATAATACTTGTGAAACTCTGAACCAAAAATAATTCACATCTGGGCACTCCCACATCATGTGCATATATGTTCCTAATTTGTTGTTGTTACATAGTATGCAAATGGGTGTTGTACAGAGCTGGAGTTGAAAACGTTTCCTTGGAGTCAAATAGAATCTATGGATAAATTTGAAATTCAACATTTGATAGTTATAATTTCGTGATGAGAGAGAGACATTTTCCCAAACTCTTTTCCAATTGACCGACTGCTGCCAATTTTTTAAGTCAACATTCCAGACGGTAGACACACCCATTGGTGGGCATGTGGATTCTCTCAATTTCTTATACAAATAGGACACAATACCCTCACATTTAGGAACATTAGTTAAGTGGTTAAGGAGTGTATGTACAGGTAGAGCATTTTTCCACGGGATCCCCTGTGCTTGAATGACTGCCCTTAATTGTAAATAAAAAAAGAAAGAGAATGATGGTAAGCCATAGCTGTTCTTGAGATCTTCAAATGATCTTAAACCCTCATTATTAAATATATCAGAAAGAGTATGGATGCCGCAGCTGGACCAAGATGGAAAGAACAAGGGTTTGCGCTCCAAGCACAATAGCATATTTTTTAAGATTGGTGTATGTGTATGCCATCTGACATTCCACTTTCCAATTTTTTCGGCTTGCTGCCATATGTGAATAGAGTGAGATATGATAGGACCAAATTTTAACTGGCAGTATTTGTTGGACAAACCACTGAACAGAACTTCATTTAATTTATAAGGGGTAATTATACTTCGTTCCATCATAAGCCATGGGATATTCTCTTCTTGGGAAAACCATCTCTCAAGTGAGCGAATGGCAAAGGATATGTGATATAACTCAAAGTTTGGTAATTCGAATCCACCTTTTTGTTTACTCTGGTAAAGAATTGTGTTTTTTAACCTTGGTCGTTCCCCCTTCCAAATAAATTTTGTAACAAGGCCCTGTATCTGACTCCAATAACGGGGAGGGGTAGGTAATGGGAGCATACTGGAAATAAAATTAACTCTTGGTAATATGTTCATATTTATGATGGATATTCGACTGCTTAATGACAATTTTTGATTGAACCATCTGTCCAGGTCGTTGCAAACAGAGTGACGTAATGTTTTGTAATTGGCAGTGGCAATTCTGTCAATAGATGAAAAAATATTTATTCCTAGGTATTTAAATGTAGAGACCTGAGGTATTTCTGTTTGCAGTCCTGGACAGATAGATGCCTTACCTAGGGGTAAAAGAGCGCATTTCTTCAAATTAATTTTATAACCTGAAAAATTAATGTATGAAGAAAAGATTTCCATAATCTGTGGTAAGTCACATGGTGCATTCCCTAGGTATAGTAAAATATCATCTGCATACATAGATATATGATTGCAAATATTCCCCACCATTATCGGGGTTATTGTTTGTAACTGACGTATTTTCTGTGCTAATGGTTCGAGTGAAATCGCGAATAGGAGCGATGAGACCGGACAACCTTGGGGAGAACCTCTGCTAACTGAAAATAGGGATGATAAGTGGTTACCAGTCAGTACCTGAGCAAGTGGGTTTTTGTATAACGTTTTTCACATACTTAAAAATTGATTGCCAAAACCCATGCGCTTTAATGTAAACCACAGAAAGTTCCATTCCAAGCGGTCAAAAGCCTTGTCTCCATCAATCGATGCAACTGCCGGGGATAGAGGGGAATTAGCTGCGGAGGATATTATATGTAACAATCTTCTGACATTGTCAGTCGCTAGTCTGCTTTTTACAAAACCTGTTTGGTCAGGGTGCACTAATTTAGGAATGATGTCATCTAATCTGAGAGCTAAAGTTTTTGCGAATAATTTCTTGTCTGAGTTTAATAAGGATATTGGTCTATAACTTGCACAAAGTGTGGGGTCTTTACCAGATTTACATAGAAGTGATATGATGGCTGTCTTAACATCTCTGTTAAAAGAACCTTCCTGAAGAGCTTTATGGAACATATCAATTAGAGGACCAAGTTCATCCCAAAATGTGAGATAGAATTCTGGCGGGATGCCGTCCAGTCCAGGTGATTTGCCCTTTTTCATTCGTTTTAATGAAAGGAGTATTTCCTCTGTTGTAATTTGAGTGTCGAGATTGTTTTTCTCCTCAGCTGACAGGGTTGGTAGCTCTAAATCCCTAAAAAATGAATTCATTCTTTCTGAAGAGTCATTAATTTCACTTTCATATAAAGTTTGATAATATTTTTCAAATTGTTTGTTAATTAATAAGGGGTCATATAAAAGGGAGCCATCTTCTGCCTGTATTGAAGGTATATCTGCCAAACGGTCGTTATTGCGCAATTTACTAGCTAATAAAAAACTTGGTTTACTTCCATCGAGATAATGAGATTGTCTTGATCTGTGAATTAAAAACTCTGTCCTCTTTGCAATGATTCCATTTAACTGGACTTTAACCATTAATATTTCCCTATTTCTTTCGGCTGAGAATCTAGCATGTTGCTGGTGAATTAATAAAGCATAGGTTTGTTCCAGATTAGTGATTTCTTTTAGTCGTGCTCTATTTTGTGCTGATGCGAACGATATTGAATTATTCCTTATAAATCCCTTCGTGGCATCCCACAAAATCCGGACATCAGAAACAGAGTCTTTGTTAAAACGTAGGAATTCTTTCAGGGAGTTTCTAAACTGATCGCAAAATAAGGAATTCTGCAGAAGAGTGGTGTTAAACCTCCATCGGGTTGCACGATTGGGGTTTTTATCGAGCATTATAGTGCATAAATTAGCATGGTGGTCAGATAATGACATATATACTATTTCTGCCTTGGAGGTCATGTGTGTTATTTTAGAAGAAACAAGCACAAAGTCAATTCTAGAGAAAGAACGGTGTCTTCCGGAGTAGTAGGTATAGTCCTTTTTATGAGGATTATACTTGCGCCATATATCTACAAGAGCATAATGGTGCATCAAATTTTTCACCGCACGGGTGCTTGGTGAATTAACATTGGTAGATGTTCTATCTATGCCTTCCATGGCTGCATTAAAGTCGGCTCCCAAAATTATTTGAAATTCATTCATTTCGTTAATGATAGAACACAGAGATGAAAAAAATAAGCCATCATATGTATTGGGCGCGTATACTGAAATAAATGCAATTTTTTCTCCATTAATAACTGTTTTTACATAAGCAATTCTTCCCTCTTGGTCTTTTCCCTTTTTAATAATGCTGATCTTAAGGTTTGACCGAAGTAGAATAATAACTCCTTTTGTTCTGTTTTTAGCTGCAGAAAAGGCTGCTACCTTAAAGTCAGCATAGTTAAATTTACAGATATCTTGGTATAGCAGATGTGTTTCCTGCAATAGTGCAATATCTACAGCCTTTTCTCTTAAAATGTCCAAGCATCCACGGCGTTTTTTACCATCGTTGATGCCCTGAACATTCCACGAGAATACATTCAATCTAACCATAATTCGTATTTATGATAGTATTTAAACAGGTAATATTCAAAGTAGGTAAGAGCACAACAATAGTCATGATAGAAAAAAGAACAAAACGAGGTGAATATAAGAACATTTTTAAATTGCTAAACAAAAACCAGCTCAAAGTAAAAAAACAATGAAAAAATAAATCCCCAATCCATTCACTGTTCAACCTGCCCTCCCCGTTTCCCTCCCTCCCTCCTAACCCCGAATAGGACAAATAAGCTGCTATTTTAAGAGCAGAAAATATATTGCAAAGATAAATTATTGTCCTGCATTGACTCTTATAACTCCGCCTCATCTATGCGGAGGTGCAACACGTCAGTAGTGAGAACGGGAAGCGCTTTTCCGCACCGCTTCATTAATTAATTGAATGAGTATAACTAGTTATAGTTATACTGCTCTCAAAAAAGTAACTTGTTACTTTATTAGTTACTACATTTTAAAAGTAACTAGTAACTAGTTACTTTACTTTACTTTCAAAATAACATGGTTTTTTTCGTTGTGGTTTCTGTGGCACAGGAAGAGAAAAGACAACTCCCTATCATTGTAGCAATTATTATGAAATGTAGTGGAACAATAAAACACAAAAGATATGTTTAGACATTTTGACAGGCATCTTTGGCATCTATTGTAGCCTCAACAACTAAGTAGTGCACTTGTACAAATGTATTTTTGAACTCAACTTCCATTTTGGCATATTCAATGTCCAGGTACTCTGAAAACGTCTTTCTGCACTGTGGCCCTGAATTCTCTCCTTTCACTGGTATATGGCTGACTAGTTGCCTGAAGGCAACAGACTCAACCGTTGCAATGGGCAGCATCTCCTCAATAACATACCTGGCAAATTGGCAAGCAAACGGTTTAGTTGATTCTGGGTGACACTGACATGTGGCGATTTAAAAAAAATCGATGTTTGTCTGTTTAGCTGGTGTTAATCCATCTGGATCACTGCTGGTTGTAGAGACGGTGGGGTCTTTGGGAACCACTTTTATAGCCCCATGTACTGTATTGAGGTGCTTCAGCAGATTGGCATTGCTGTTATTGGATGTGGATAATGCTTTCTGTCCTGCACAGAGTTTACATTTAACAGTAATATTTGTTGCATCTTTTATCCCTGCATATTCAAAATAGTGGCTAAATCGCCAAGTTGTAAAGCTGCTGCTGCTGTCGTTTGCCATTGTGTGTGTGTGTGTGTGTGTGTGTGTGTGTGTGTGTGTGTGTGTGTGTGTGTGTAAGTGTGTGTTTTGCCGGTGGCCGCGTTGCCGTGTGTGTGTGTGTGTGTGTGTGTGTGTGTGTGTGTGTGTGTGTGTGTGTGTGTGTGTGTGTGTTAGCAAGCGTTTGTGTGTCTTAGTCCGTGAGCCAGGACCCCAAAAATGGGGTCATCATTACCATCTGGGGGGATTAATTCTCATAGTGATTTTTGGGTAGGTATACACCCCTAGAGCTAGGAAAAATGTGATAGCCTTGCATCGGTGGTAGCTATCTGTGTGTTATCACTCCTTTTATAACCACAAGCCAAAACACAGTTTTCAAAATCCGAATGAAGCATTCTACTTCAAACTGATGGTTCTCTCTTATTATTGACCCTCTCTCTCTGAAAAATGGTTGGGATAAAGCTCAGACTACATAATGTCCAGAAAGGTTGTTTTTGCATATCTAGAATATTTTTCTGTTACAGGCAGTGACAACATAGTGACTATATGTGACATAAGATGTACTTTGGTTTTAATGAAAGATGGAACACAAAGGGTTCCTTTGTAAATTACCTATAGATTTAAAACCATGTTAGATTCTAAGGAAATGTATTATGAAATTCAATAAACAGAATATAGTGCAATGGGTAAGAAAATATCCAAAATGGCCACTAAACACACGCCTGGCAATTTTTTACTTTTAATCCGCTTGTCTTAGAATACCTCTGTTTAATACCTCTATTTTAGGGTTTTCATATGTAGAATCCATTCCTGATGTTATTTTTTTAATATCAGGTCAATCATGTCAAAGGTCAGGTCAAGGTTAAAATTGACCTCTGGGAGAACAACAAATGGAAACAACTTGATGAACATTCATGGTTCACTATTCATGATTTTGTTTTGTGAAAAGTGTCATTAACATGTCACAAGAACTGGTATTCATAATAACATGAATGTAAAATGATATAATCTAATGTCAAATATGTATCTTTTGCAACTACATCTGTATTCTCCAACCCACATCCTGTTCTACCTCATCCTTACAAGTATCCTCCTTATTAACATCACTCCTCATCTGTAGCTTGAACATATCATCAGTAACCATCTTCACCAGCAGTTACAGTACATCAGTGATGTACTTCTCACTCTCTGTGCCCTAAATTGATATTGCACCATGTCACATAGCTTTGACGGTGGGGTCACCCTTAGCAATGACAGGAACAAGAATATCCTAGATCTCCTATCCAAATTTTGTGACATCAAACGACTTGTCAGGTGGGGCTTGGTGGTCTGCCACTTTCCACAACATCACTTGTAAATAAATGAGCCCACATGTGGTGCAACAGGTTGGTCGGTGTTGGAGGAAGGGCCATTGACTTGTGGCACCCACCTCACCCAGCACATCAGGGTAGCCTGGGAAGTTCCCTGCCAGCAAAGTGTAGTGTGCTCTGATCTTGCCTTTGTCATACATATAAGACTGTCCCATCCCAATGCTACATCTATACTTTACACTGTAGGTCCACCTGATACACCCCAATACACAGCATACAACAGGACAAGAACATCAGTGTAATCACTGAGCATGTGTATCACACCCTTTCCAGAGATGGCTGCATCAGGGATATAGGAACTCATGGTGATGTCTGCCTCATCATGACTAAATGCAGTATCTATCGTCAGCACTGAAGGTGTACAACATGCTCAACGGCTTCTGCTTAATGTTCTTACTCTTCATGATGACATCTCATGTGGGTAAAGGACATTACTATTCACAACAGCATGGGGGCAAATTAGCCAAGGATGGCATTGAAGAGATGATCTTTCTGTGTGTGAGGAATCCTACACCCCAATATTTTATGACCAAGACACACCAGTGCTTCAACTCTCCCTCTGTTTCTGCACATTTTGGGGAAGGCTTCAGTCCACTCCACTCACATGCATCATGACAGCATCTTTCCTGATCGTTATGGCAGTCTGCTCCCCAGACTGGTCAGCAGAGACAGTGATCCAGAATCCATCATGGTGCCGACAGACAAGGTCTAGCTTAGCCTCTATGCTATGGCATGGAGCACATGCATCTTCAGCAGGCACTGGGTTAGATATCAAGCACACTGCACATGGCCAGCATGGAAGAAGTGCTTTAGTCATGTGCTTCATGAGAGAAAAGGTGAAGTTAATGTCAATGTGTCTCCCTGCGCATTCAAACTGGTGGATGTGAAGTGTAGGAAGAAGTTGTCTACCCACTGTCAGCCAGTAGGATGGAGATGTGCAGTGTCCAGGTAGGCTACTGCTGTATCTGTTCAAATGTCTTTGGCCAAGTTGATAGAAACCACTTCAGAGTGCTGCTGATACACTCAGGACTGACCACTGAACTTGCCTGTCATGTTCTGCAACCACATGCATTTCCACTTCCAGTGCTGAACCTTGCATCAGTTTTGCAATGCAGCTGAAGAATGACTGTATAACATGCATCCCACCGGGATGCACAATTACATTATAGAGCTTATATACCTGCAAGGTGTCAACAAACGGCTCCATGTCAATTGTGAGGTGAATAGGGCCTGCTGTACATGTCAACCAGTGACCATATCTGCTGCCTGCTTGGACACCTGGTTGGACGATAAGGTGCGAGAGAGACCTTGACCTGACCTTTAGCACATAGGCCAAAGACTGACCAGCAAGTCAAAATATAACATTAGAAATAGATTCTACACCTATGAATGCCCCCCCCCCCCCAGGTCCCCATATGAATCACGTTCACGAAGTTCACAGATTCCCTCACACAACTGCAATATTTTGTTGTTTTTAACATAATTTAGTACAATGGAACATCACCATGGGATGGACACCATCTTTGATTTGGCAATAAAAAATTAACTGATGGTAATTTCACTGATTCAGCCATATTTATTGAACCCTAACACCTAGTTTTAGACACCAAAACCACCTTTCTAGGTTGAACAGTATCATAAAGCCATTTAAGCTCCTGGCAGTCATATTGGACGCCATCTTGAAAATGATGGCTTTACGAGAAATATAATTTCCTAGATTTTTTTGTATGTTCTTAACACATTGGGTGCCAGAGGTTTATTAAAATATTATACTTTGAGTGCCAGGACTTTTTAAACATTTTGAACCTTTTTCAAGTAGTCACAAAATATTTTCAGTGATCACCGTCCTCACGGTGATCCCCTCATTACACACATACAGGTCTCGTACAATCGGGGGGAAAAAATTTAAAACATTCGGAAATCCATTCCATAGTTGCAGCCAGTTGAAAATAGTTAAATTAACATTGTAAAAAAAAAAAGTGCACAGGAGCCGAGATACAGGTTTTTGAAGTCATAAGTTAACCAGGAGGTGGATTGGAGTCTAAATCTTGTAGGAGTGATATTTCCTGTTGCTGTGAAGGAAAAAAAAAAAAAAAATTAAAAAAAAAATTAAAAAAAAAAAAAAAAAAGTAATTTTTTTTTTTTTTTTTTTAAACCGTATATATACGGTTTTGGCACTCAACGTTAGTATGCGCAAAACCGTATATATACGGTTTTGGCACCCAATGTGTTAAGCATGCCTAGACGTACCAGAACCAATTGACAAACCTTTTGTATATTTTTTTGGGGGGGGGTTAATAGTATGTTTTCATATATTGACCCATGTAATTTTCGCCTAGTGTTATAACATAAAATGCATGATAGCACCCATAAAGCTACCATTGGTGCAAGGCTATCACATATTTTCTAACTCTAGACATGCATACCTTGATAAAAATCACTATGAGCATTATTCCCCTCAGATGGTAATGACCAACCCCCCTGGCTCACGGACTGACAAGACCCGCCCAACTTGGTCTCTGATTGGCTTAACCTGAAATTTTACCCTGCGTTAACCAATCATCGTCCTCTCTAGCACTTTCACTTTTTCATCATGTTAGAGTGAGAGGGACCGCTGTATCCAGCCTGCTGGCTGCTGTGGGCTCCCTGCCTGTTACAGGCTGAGAGAGGAAGGCTGCTCCGCCAAAAACAGTTCATTTGGATCACATAACGTAACGCAAGTAACGTACCCATTTAAATCACAATAACTCTAACGGCGTTACTGAATGGGAAAAGGTAACACGTTACATTATTAGTTACCGCAAATAGTAGTTGCGTTACGTAACGCGTTACGTTAGTACGCGTTACGTTAGTGCCATACGGTGTATGGCACAAAGCGTCTCTGCCCCATAGCTTGTAGATCTCGCACATATGATTGGCGTAGCCTGCGTTGCCAGGTCTGCCTTTTGTATAAGCAATTTTGGGCGTATTTGGGCGCGCTTTTGGGGCTCGTTTGCATAGACCACGGCAGCGCTTGTATCTCGCCCGTTTCACGGATGTGGCAAGGAAGGTGTTGGGTTGCGCTGCGCTGTGGGGTAGTTGGGGTTGCTCGTGCACGCGCATCCAGGCAGGCGCATGGGCAGTTCTGCCGATGCAACTTTGACCTAACTGCTGTAACCTACCGAGGCACACCAGGTCGTGCATGCGCCTTATTCCCAATTGTATAATAAGATATATAATAATAATCCTTTGAAAATAGCAGATCTACAAGCTCACAAATGCGTCGCAAAGTGACACGTGAGCTTGTAGATCGGCTAAATTTCAAATTGCCAAAGTAGGTCTGAAGTGATTTTGTAATAATGATCAAAATGTAGTAACTTCAGTTTTCCAATAATTTTAGTGGAGTAAAAAGCACAACATTTGCATCTGAGATTTACTGGAGTAGAAGTAAAATGATTGAAAAGTAGAAGTACTCCAGGAAAGTAAAAATACCTCAAGATTGTAGTAAATGTACTTCGTTACTTTCCACCACTGGTGAAAGACAGTTAGTCCTTTGCATGGTAGGCTGTCCAGATCTGGTATCCTACCTGCACTCTGTGTGTGTGTGTGTGTGTGTGTGTGTGTGTGTGTGTGTGTGTGTGTGTGTGTGTGTGTGTGTGTGTGTGTGTGTGTGTGAGAGTGAGAGTGTGTGTGTGTGTGTGTGTGTGTGTGTGTGTGTGTGTGTGTGTGTGTGTGTGTGTGTGTGTGTGTGTGTGTGTGTGTGTGTGTGTGTAAATAGATACAGTGGTTTCTCTGGAGAGAGGGCAGCGAGGAGAGATTCAGCACAACATCCATCCCAGAAACACATGAGTACACACGCACACAAATAGATTGAAATGGCTACACATTCACTTAAACATAGGGAAACACAAGCACACATGGATACATGTGGATACATATTCACTCACATAAAGGGACATGTACAACTGCACACAGACACATGTACACTCTCTCTTTCACACACAATTCACACACAATGTCTTTACTGCATAATACTGGGTTATGTGTATTGATAGGACTCTATGGGACTTATACTTAATGCATTCTACAAGAACTATTCATTGCTCATTGGCTCCTTTGCAAGGCACTATGTGTGAGTGCCTGTGTGTATGTTTGTGAGGATGGAAACCTCATACAGAACGGTTACTTTTCAGGAATTTCAGCTATTTAACTAGTCAGAGAACTACACTGTCAAGATTGATAAAGGGTAATTTCCTGAAAGAAAATCAATGTTGATAGAAAATGTATGTTGGGGGACTGGAGGGCGAATGTGTGGAAGTTCCAAGAGGGATTGCTGACTCTGGAGTCTTTGGCGTGTGCAAAGGGCAAGGTGCACAGGCTGGCGGGGTGCAGGGTTGCCACGAATGCAGCCGGATAATTCTTCTCTGACTGCAAAAATATGGCAGTACAGATCCATGTAGCCATGGATCTACTGCCTGGCTACCATGCAGTTGGCAGCCATGTTCCACTGCTGTAGCCTTGCTGCAGCCCTGGCTGAAAACCGGTGATGGTATTTCTGGAGGGACCTTAACCAAACTGCCCGGTCGAGCATCACTGTCTGGTAGTCATCCAGCTCTTGGCGTCGGGAGGGAAAGACTGAGCAGATTAAAGTAAAAGACTGCTGGCATTCTAAAATGGGAAAGCGCCTTCCCTTTATTTCATTGTATCCTCTCTCCCTGGGGTGAGTCTGCACTACTGGCAACCCATGGATACTTTATTAAGCTGTAATATGAATGTCATATTTGAAGTAAATTGTCTAATACACAGTGGTAAGTTACCATTGAGGTTTCAATCATTTCAATGTATTTTCCTTAGATTGAATCGTCAAATCGTAGACTATTCGAGGTCAGGTCTACTATAATCAATTTAGTATAGGTAGGATTTTGCCCACTGGAATGGTAGCGATATCTGGTCTGGCCTATATGGACTATCGTGGTTAAATACTGTGCCGGACTTAGACCAGGTTTGAGCTGGTCTAAGGCACAATCGCTTTCTGACTTCACTTGACTGGCTTCATCGATACAATGCACAGCCATTGTTTTAAGATGTCTGTCACAGTTGTATTACGTCATCTGTTTGGAAATTAGCCAGGCTAACTTATAATAGTTTAGTAAATGTTATGACTCGTGGGCGCACACACGCACGTATGCATGCATGCATGCATGCACGCACGCACGCACGCACGCACGCACGCACGCACGCACGCACGCACGCACGCACGCACGCACGCACGCACGTTGTGGCCAAAGAGCCAGGTCACAACAAGGGTCAACTGTGTGCCATTCTCAACTGTGTGCCAAAGTTTCGTTATGTCACTATTTCCAAACTCATTTGTGAGACAGCTGTCATGATGGAAAACATGTGTGGCATTTTGTTTTTCTACTCCAATCATTAAAATCACGTTTACCTCATCTCCACGTTTGTGAAAAGCAGATGGAGAGGAGGCATTTATATTCTTCTAGCAAGGATACAAAGAAACAGCTAATATTTTGCCGGGCAAACAGCTGTTAATGAAAGTGACTGACCCTTACCTTTTTTTACTGGTCCGTTTATGCTTTTTTTTAAATGTTTTAAGGTTTTCGAGAAAGGTCCATAAGGTTTTCGAGAAAAGAGTATCACAAAGAAGAAAAAAGTGTTAAAATAAGGGCTTTACTGAAATCATTACTGAGTGCATGAGAGAGTGAATGTGTGTGCATGAGGATCTGTGTGCCTGCGTGCGTGCGTGCGTGCGTGCGTGCGAGAGAGACAGACAGACAGACAGACAGACAGACAGACAGACAGACAGACAGACAGACAGACAGACAGACAGTGTGCTTGTAGCTTCTGGCATTCTGATCCCTAGATCAAAGCCAGTTACTGAACAGGGCCCCTCATACATGTGAGCCTTTGTCCATATAGGCAGGA
>NC_137612.1:27274436-27281936 GCF_963280865.1 Gymnoscopelus braueri | reverse complement strand
TTATAGGCACATGTGCCTAATGAGCGTACACATACGCTTGCAATCAAAATCCATCCGAATTTACAGGATATCATGTTCAACACATCACTCACATTCAACATGGCAGATGACATTGGCCAGGTTTCCCAAACGAATTTGAGCTCCTACGTAGCCTAGAAGCTGCGTGAGAGCCTCCACGCACCTGCGCAGTAGCAACCCCGCCACGCCCTATCTTCGTTAGTAGCAGCTGTGTGTGCCCAACGTGCCAGCTAAACTGGCTTCAGGAGATACCATCGTCGTAGGTTCTTGTTACGTGTGTGCTAAAACTACATTTGTGAGACAGCATAGACGTAAAGACCTCCTGGACGAAGTCTACGTAAAGCCGACGTAAACTACGTAGTGCTGTCTGCCGCTACACTGCAGTTTAAACACCCTTTGCGAAAGTGAAATGGATCATAAAAATACCAGAGCCAACTGTCAGATGTCCTGAAGCAGTCCACTCCAAATACAACTTTTGAATAATATATTTATGAATGAAATTACAGTGGTGAGTTGACATCTGCAAGGTAAATAAAACACTAAAGTGTCCCCATTATGCAAGTAAATTAAATATACTTAAAATACCAAAAGTAAAGGTATGCAGAATGTCCCATTTCCCAAATTTAATATGTATTAAAATCTTTTAAAAATAGCAGATCTACAAGCTTGTGAAGCGTTGTGAGCTTGTAGATCTGCTAGTTTCAAAAGATTTTTTAACCATTCATAAAAATGGCGAGCGCAACAGCTGTCACTTTGTGAGAGGAACTGGGGACTTTCATCATAACGTTTAACTATAAAACTTCGAAATTTAGGAAACATGTTTAGCTCAGCATCATTTATAGACCTTTAGTTAACTTGCCATATGCTTAATATTTTTATCAGACGATCGGATCATCCGTGAGAGTACAATTTGTAAACTTCGGGTTCATGCATAAAGGACGAAGCAGCGTAGCCCTGGTTCAGAGCGTTAGTGTGTTCCCTCTAACGCCCTGGAACACCCCTCGCTCTGCGCTTGTACAAGGAATTCCGCTGCCCTGCGAGTGAGTAGTAAAAATAAACAAAACCATTTCGCTACTCACCAAAGCAAAGGCTGTTTTGTGTTGTTGAAAGTCTATTCTCGGAGGTGGGAAGCCTCTCAGCACCCCAACTACTCTGTAAAATACACTTTTTGGGCAGCAAATAAAATATGTCAGCGAGACGGAAATAATTTTTATTTACTCCACAGTGCCCTCTACAGATCTGTAGGATTGAACTTACCATTAACCAAAATCTGTAGAGGGCACTGTGGAGTAAATAAAAATAATTTCCGTCTCGCTGACATATTTTATTTTCTGCCCAAAAAGTGTATTTTACAGAGTAGGTGGGGTGCTGAGAGGCTTCCCACCTCCGAGAATAGACTTTCAACAACACAAAACGAGAAAGGGCGTGCAAAAGACCTGGCTATCGAGCTCAGGCTTATTAGCATGACTGGTAACGTGTCGTGCTGGCGAGTGGGAGTTTCGGGTTCAATCCCAGCTCACTGCTTCCCTATATATGCATGGATCCGGTGTTTATAAATTCTAGCAAATTCCGATCATCTCATAAGAGGTGACAGAGCCAACTGTCAGATGTCCTGAAGCAGTCCACTCTAAATACAACGTTTGAATATATTTATGCATTAAATTACATCTACAAGCTTAAGAGGCGTTGTGAGCTTGCAATCTGCTATTTAAAAAAATATATTTATACATATTAAACTTGGGAAATGGGACATTCTGCGTCCTTTTTTAAAAATATATATTTAGGGGCTTTTTTGCCTTTATTTGGACAGGACAATAGACTGACAGGAAAAGGGGAGAGAGACACAGTAAAGGTCGTCGGTACTAGAGTCGAACCCGCGACAGCTATCTTGATGGATTCCCAAATTGTGTGACATGCGCCTAGACCGCTAGGCTAGTGGACGACCCATACTAAACGCTGTGACTTTTGGTAAAAACATTTTTTTCATATACATTTATATCTTGCAGACGTCAGCTGTCACTTTGTGAGGGGAACTGGGGTCTTACGTCCTTTAGTTAACTTGGCTTGCTTAATATTTTTATCAGATGATCAGATCAGAGATCATTCGTGAGAGTACAGTACAATTTGTAAACTTCGGGTTCATGCATAGAGGACGCTCACCCTACCCAAAAAAAAAAAGATCTGCAAGCTGTCGTTACGCACCGGCCCGGCCGCAATATATATATATATATATATATATATATATATATATATATATATATATATACATACATATACATATACATATATAAATTAAATGTGTGTGTGTGTGTGTGTGTGTGTGTGTGTGTGTGTGTGTGTGTGTGTGTGTGTGGTCGGTCGGTCTTTTCATAGATCTATTTCGCTACGATCGGTGTTACTACCGCCCCAGGGCGCTAGTAACAAACTGCTTCGTAGGAGAGCACTGCAGGGCTACGCCTCTCGCAGAAGTAGGAGGAGAGTAGGATACGCCATTCTATCCCAAATGTAGTTTTAGCAGACACGTAACGCCTGGACGTGGGAAGCGATTGCACGTTGGGAACAACCAGCTGCTACTAATCAGGGTTGCCAGATCTGATGGACAGTTTCCAGCTCAAGCACAACTTAAAACCAGCCCAATTCAATAAACAGCCCTCCTTAATTCGGTTATTTCTTTAATTATGCGAAGTCTGGTGACATGATCGAGGCTAATAATAACCCGCCAAATATGTTCATTTTAAATTTTAATTTGATTTAATTTAATAATTACATTTGGGCTTGTTTTTAACTTAACAAGCCCAAATTTGATGTGCCCGTCCAAGGCTATTTATTCCAGCCCAATGAGTTTTGTTAAAATAGCCCAATCTGGCAACACTGCTACTAATGAGGGTTCACCGAGTCTCAGCTGTGTAGGAGGCTCTTACGCAAGCTGCGGAGGCAACGCATGAGCTGAAATCTACGTGCCTGCTAGGGTACTGCGCAGATTGTGTGGACACACGTAAGACCCGTCGTAGAACCTGCGCAGATGCTCAACGCAGCATCTCTACGAATCTCTTTGGGAAACGCGGCCATTGCTGACAGACTCATCGCTGAGGTTCAACTAGGCCATGCAGATTATCCATATTGCATCGTAAGAATGTCTGGGGGCACCATTGGCAAATTGTTTTTGTGGTAAAAAAACGGCACACAGAATGTTTTTAAAGCACTGCATTTAGCTGTTATTAATCATACTTCTTATTAATAACATGAATAATGGAAAAAATTGAAAAGTGCCATGGAGGCGGGGGTCTCTTAATACCCATGATTAATTAACCCTCCTGCAGTGTTCGCTGCACCCCTCCTTACTTTAGTGTTCCCGGTTTAGTGTTTGACCGGCCTGTTTTAACTGCTTTTAAAATAACAAAAAACACATAAATCATCATTTTCTTCAACCAGTGCTCAACAGGGGTCTCTCTGGTGATTATATAAAGAACAGACACTGACAATTATTATCATGAATACAAATTCCAAATGGAGACCATAATTTGTACATACAGAACATCAACATGCACAGTCTTCTGTGTGTGTGTGTGTGTGTGTGTGTGTGTGTGTGTGTGTGTGTCTGTGTGTGTGTGTGTGTGTGTGTGTGTGTGTGTGTGTGTGTGTGTGTGTTTTTTCATACAGAGGCGTTGTCTTCCTGCTAGGCCTTGGGCCTGTCGCACCTCCAACGGTGCCTATGGTGGACTATGCATGGCAGGGGCGAGAAGTTTTGCTGCAGGGTCTTCAGCTGGGGACCAGCGTTCATGGATGTTTTTCCCCTTATCCAGGGCAGTGAACAAGGCTGTCTCCCTGACACCCCCTGCAGCTCAACTTATTAATATAGTCATAATATAACATAATATATTCTTTCCCATTCATTTCCTATGGCGGTCATTTTTGACCGGGAACACTAAGGGTGTAACAAAGTTGAATAAAAGACTGAAAATTCAGTGAAAATGGTCATCACTATTTCTATATGTTCACAAGCCTGGTGGGGAGGGAATCATAAGGTCTCAAGGCACCCAGATGAAAAACACAAAAGTTGGAAATTGTACAGATTTGCCCGGAACACTGCAGGAGGGTTAAGAGACTAAATACAATGCTGTGCCTTGCACTTGACTTTGAACTCAGATCATGCACCCTTTAACTAGCTAAAGTAGAGCTGGACATGCCTCAAGGCACATGTGCCATGCATTTTAGACCATGCGCTATAGATCGTTTAAATAGGGCCTGTTGTGTCCTGCGAGAGGGAGTCGGAGAGTCAGAGATAATGCTTTACGTAATGTTCAAACTCAATAAATGAGGATAACCCTTTTATATATCAGGTACTCCATATTGCAGAGATATTGAAACTACTAAGACAGTATAAGCAGAGAGAGAGAGAGCGAGAGCAGAGGACGAGAGAATGAGAGGGAGAGAGAGAGAGATTACATTTTATACAGCATGCTCAGGGAGTTTTACTCTCTCTCGCTGTATGAAATATTCGGGCCGCCTGCACTTTGAATGAAACTGGATGAGCTGGTGAAACATGATGACAGTCACAATGCTAGGGATCTCACCGTCCTCAAGTTAAAGACTTTTTGTTTAAAAATGTACATACAGTACAGTATATCAGGATTATATAAGGATCTGCATCTCTGTATTTGGTTTTGTATTATTAAACAGTTTAGTTTGTAGGGTAAATCAGGTGGCTACTAGAGTACAACATGTTGTTTCAGGGGTAAATATGGTCTAATAGGTGGTTGCACAGGTGGTTACTAGGGTAAGATAGTGATTGCTGTGGCCTAACAGACGGTTGCTAGAGTTTAATATGCTGTTGCTAGGTTAAACCAGTGGTTGCTATGGTCTAATATGATGTTGCTCGGGTGTATACTCTTGCTAGGGTCTTATAGGTGGTTGATATGGGGTAAAACCAGTCAGTGGTTGATATGGTAAAAGTGGTCATTGCTAAGGTAAAATTGGTGGTTGCCGAGGCAAAACTGGGGTTGAACCGCATATATGTGCGGTAACGCATGTACGTTGAGCAGAGGAAGAAAAATAAACCTATGGCATTGCTTCAAAGATGATATAACACACAGGTCTACTGTATAGGTGAATTTATGGATCAACAGGTACATTTGGTGCAGGGCAAACAGAAAATCAGGTGGTGGCAGCAAACTCTTCAATTTTCTTGGAGTAATACAATCATTGAGGAGATATGTGGTGCTCAACTGCAGTGACAGCCAGTGCATTCAGACAGTCTTGAGACATTGACCGCAAATACATTTTCATGAGTTTGAGTCAAGGAGGCCACTGTTACTGGATCCCATTGAAGGGTCAACCCATTTTTTCAGCGACAAGGAAATTAAACAATTAAGACATGTATGCAACCCCCCTCCCCCGGAGATGCGACAAGGAAATTACATTATTAACACAAACATGCAGCCTCCCCCCATTCGAGGTCGCGACAAGAACAGACACTCCCACTCTAGACGCCCTTTGCATGGGCTCCTGGGTCTTGGCAACCCCAACAAAGTGTTTTATGTGATGTATTATTCTGTAGCTATTTATGGAAGTTATTTAATAGTTGACATTGGAGAGAGACAGGACAGACCGAGAGAGTAAGTAAGTCAATCCAGGGACTCGCTGAACGCTGATCAAGACGTTTTGTGCCCATATGGTTTGTGCCATAACCACTTGGCTATTGGCTCACCCCAAATTACACATACGTGATTTCTGACTGCAGTTCGGCCCATGACCTTATTATTTCACCTTGAAAATAACAGACTGGATTCTTTGCTGTACTCATGCATGTGTGAATTACATCTGGGACTCATGCAAGAACTGAGTAAATCCATAATTACAGAGTGCATGATAATGAAACAATCTGAGGGCTATTAAAGTGTATGAATCATTTTCATTTCCAGTTTTATACTCTGTTGCTCCTGAGTCCCTATATGCTCCACCCTGGAAACTTCAGCCACACACATCATACCGACTCACTTAATAGTACTGTTTCCTTTCTTAATTCAGAGGTTCCAGTAAGTTCAAGTGTATTTAATGTTAGTGTATGGGTGTGTGTGTGTGTGTGTGTGTGTGTGTGTGTGTGTGTGTGTGTGTGTGTGTGTGTGTGTGTGTGTGTGTGTGTGTGTGTGTGTGTGTGTGTGAGAGAGAGAGCGCAGATGGCAACAGGGGGGCAGAAAGAGACAAAGACAGAGTTAAAGAGAAGAGAGAGGATTTTGGTAACATATTGTAGCCGTCCGGCAGAACCTGGTGTCTCCATTTTAAATCTTGTTATGTGTTTCCCCCCCATAATAATGCTGTATATCTACTTTGTTGTATGACAGTGTTGTGCAAAATCAGTGAACAATTCCATTATAAAAAATATTTTAACATTTGAAGAACAAAAAGAACAAAAAAATCACCCATCCATGGTATCGTTATCACATGGTATCGTTATCACAAATCTAGCTCGGATTTCTTCTCCCAGATTGCATTTTTGGTGAAAACAAGCTATATTCAACTGCCAATAACTACAGAACGGACGATCGCGGTTACAATGTTTTTGTCAAGTAAGTAAATAAAAATGAAAATAGCCGATCTACAAGCGCACAATGCATCGCAACACGACATGCATCGCAACATGCGTTGTGCGCTCGTAGATTGGCTATTTTCTGCAAAGGTTTTCCCCAGAATAAGGACACTGCATGGGGTTAAAGTGGTTAATAAGCCCTTGGGGAAAAAAACAAACAAATCTGAATTAAAATAGTCTAAACTTTAGATCATTAACATTACATTACAACAGTTGGTGTGACAATGCTCCAAACACAATCCCTTTCTTTCTTTCTTTTACTTAGAACAAAGGAATCATCTCCCCCATAAATTAAAATAGGAAAAAATCTGCAGAATTATACAGACATCTGTATGAGCAGCATCGTGGGCAAGGTCTACTGCAGATTTCTTGATATTATTAGCTATTATAATAACAACTATTAATTATCTGGACATGATGTATTAGAGCACAACCATATTGGATTTTGGCCTAATCACCAAACCACAGACCACATCCGCAGAGAAAGAAAAGAAAGAAAACAGAAAAAGGTTATGTATTGATTTTAAAACTGGATGGAAATGTGATAAGAGGTATTATTACCATTATCATTCCATTCAATGTGACACCATTGATTATGTTCAATTGAATCTTATACAAAATTTGCCTTGGTGGACGTTGGGTGGGCGACTGGGCGTCACTAACATAACATGCCCACACAACATGACCAACATCAGGGATCCCCATACCTCCATATTTAGTGGATCAGTCGGACAGTTCTCGGGATACGCAGAGGGATGTGCCCTCCGTATATCCCGACAACCGGAAGCGTGTGTGCATAGGGCCCACACACACACACACAGTCACACACACACACACACACAGTCACACACACACACACACACACACACACACACACACACACACACACACACACA
>NC_137612.1:27029436-27269436 GCF_963280865.1 Gymnoscopelus braueri | reverse complement strand
ATGCAATGTTCTGTGTTTTGCTCATCATGATCGGTGAGAGCTGCCGCCCTCTTTGGCACCCATTCGTTTCATCCCTGAGTGTTTAATTGCATTATCATAAGTATAGCCGCAGCCAGACTGTTATGCGTGTGCATGTGCTTGTGAGCGTGTGCATGTGTGCGTGCGTGCGTGCGTGCGTGCTTGCGTGCGTGCGTGCGTGCGTGCGTGCGTGCGTGCGTGCTACGGAGTCTTACTAATTTGAGAATTAGGGGGTTCTTTCTCTCTCTCTCTCTCTTTGTCTCTCTCTGATTGGAGACTGAAGAGTTTAGTCACACAAATCAAGTTTTTTTTTGGCAATGGGAGTTGGCCAAGTGGGGGCTGAACGAATACAATTTGGGGTGGGAGAGAGAGGAGATGAAGAGATCCGCAGAGAAGAAGGGTCAAGCAAAGCGGTGGGGGTGGGGGGGGAGGCAAAGAGAGTGAGTGAGAGACTGGGAGTTGAAGATAAAATGTACCTGAAAAAAAGACTGAGAGATGGAAAAAGAAATAGAGGGACAGAGAGAAAGAAAGATTAAACCTCTGATTTAGAAAACCGCGACTAATTCAACTACATGGTCTGAGTAGCCAAAGAATTTGCCACAAAGTTATTCATGAGATTTTTAAATTATTCAATGTCTGCCTATCACATCCATTGCAGGTAATATTGGTTACAGCTTTTAATGTCAAAGTAATCAAAGCTATACAAATAGTGTTTCTATTAGATCGTATTGCATAAAATGAGCTTCAACACTGGAGTATCCCAGGAAGCGTGCTGAGCCCTCTCCTCTACTCCACGCATGACTGCACAGCCAGACATGACTCCAACACCAGACAGTGATAAGTCAACAATGACGAGTCTGCCTATAGAGATGAGATCAACTCACTGGCACTCTGGTGCCGGGAGAACAACCGATAGCCCTTAACGTCGACAAGACCAAGGAGCTAATCGTGGACTTCAGGAGGCCGCGGAGAGATCATGTGCCCATCCTCATAGATGGAGCTGCAGTGGAAAGGGTCAGCGAGTTCATGTCGAGGAGGAGCTCAAATGGGAGACACACCACACACGTGAGGAAAAAGGCTCAGCAGCGACTGTACTGACTTTGCCGCCTGAATAAGTTCGGAGTAGGACAGCGCATCCTGAGGCTGTACTATAACAGCTCAGTTGAAGGCGTTCTATCAGGCTGTGTTGCGGCCTGGTAAAAAAAACTGTACTGCCCGAGAAAAGATATGGTATATTTCCATTGGACAAACTATTGCCCATCATATACTCTACTCTACTAACTCATGTTATCAAGGAATGCCTTTCACTTTCCCTCCCTTTAGGATGAAAGCCTCCAACTGTCGATCACTCCTTTTGAAATTCATCATTGCACTCCAGGAAACCTTAAAGTTGTACAATGCAAATTCACAACTAACGATTTTTAGCAACCTCTGCTGGTCACTACCGTCACTGCATACAATTTCCGTGGTCCTCGATTACCCAGAATTCCATTCGTTTTCACCGGAAGCCGGAAGCGTTTCAAATAGCGTTATTTTAATTGTTTTATACTATCTGCGGATCGTTTCTCTTAGCCAGTGGAGCATTAGTTACCATGAGCTGTGCTTTCTTTTTCTGTTATTTTTCGATCTTCTAATCCTACATTCTCTTAAAATCAGCGTGAGGTTCCTTTTTGTTATTTGCGCGATAGTTCCTGGCCAAACAGGAAACCGTTGCGGTAGTTCCTGGCCAAACAGGAAACCAGTGCATTTCCACCTCCGTTTTCCGGCCAGATGACGTCATTTCCCCGGGAAAGTCCCCCCAGTCCACGTTCAATATAAAATATATAAATAAAAGGCTTCCGGGGGTGAAATTCATGGAGTGGGTGTTGTGAAACTTTTGCCACTCACAAAAGATATACAATTTAACTTTAGTTTTGTTGAAAACGTTACCTAGTATGCCTTTAACATATCCAACTTCTTCATAATATATATTTTTTTCATCCACTCTTTCATCCTAACTTTAAACTCACCAACCAACTCACCACTCATTTAAAAGCACCTAATCACCACTGCATGTTGGCAGGTTGTGTAATCAACACTACATGATGGCTCATCATCTAATCACATTATTAAATGGATAGTTATGTTCCTCGGTTCTGATTGGCTGTCCCACTGTAAAATACTCAATAAACGCACGCACACGCACACACACACACACACACACACACACACACACACACACACACACACACACACACACACTCCTGTAACCATATGTATCAGTATCACTGTGGCAACGTCTTGTTTACAATGTACATACAATTACCGTTTGCGATTTTGCTTTTCCCATGGCAAGGTAAGAGGAGCGCTCACTTTGTCCTGTGTATCTGCAAGGTTTCACAACAAATGCTTAATTACTTCATGTAAAAGCACTTTGAAACCAGGCAGATACCACAATGTGTACCATTTGGTACCTTTGCATAGCAACTTTTTTGTTTGTACATGCAGGCTTGGGAATTGGGATGTCCATGATTTTCTTGTTGCCATATTTGGTAATTGTGTTACAAAAGCAATTTGTTGATGCCTTGGTTTACCATGATTTTAAAACATTTAGGGGGTTGTTTTAGGCACTCCACTTTGCGTCATGCCTAACAACGCCCCATAGCTATTAACGTATAGCTTATAAACCATAGCCTCTTGTGGCTTCTTGCTTTACTACATATTGCCCGGTTGTCTAATCCCAAATAAAAGAAAAGAGATGAAAGAGAAGAGGATGTTTTTTTTATTACTAATCCCAGCCCATTGTATAACTGTTTGCATTCATGTTGGACTAAGCCAATCCACATGAGGGGCCCTACTTCTCTTTCATTTCCACCCCATATCCTATAGTGCTTTTATACACTTCCTCCTCATCCTCCATAACTCTTTGTGTATACAGTATCTAGTTAGTAGGGGTGGATGCATGTGTTGTTGTTTTTTGCCTTCAGACTTGTGAGTTCCCATCAAAACGTAAACACGCCCACGCGCTTGCTATGAATTCTCTGAACAGACTTTGTTCTAGGGAGCTGGCAGTATCAAGTCCAACTGATTCAGACATTCATGTTCTCACATACTGTATAGGCAGACCCTCCGGGTAATGTCTAGATGAGCTCAGAGTTGTTGCAGTGCATGTGTGAAAGCAGCTATAGACACAGACATGCAAACAAACACTGTTCTTCACGGTTTGGCCATCAGCCACACAATACCAATATGACACTGAAGCAGGATGTGGCCATCTTTAAGAATATGGATCTTCATGGTGCCGTCGCACACGTCTGCTGTGTAAATGAGAGCAGAGAAAGTTCCAGGGGAATTTGAAAGGATCTGTTTGATTAACATTCAACCCATTTACATGCATGTCAGGTTAAGCTAATCAGCATGGGGTCACTGTGTCTTCATATATCTCTGTTCTCTGTCTCTGCTCACTAGCAATAGGCTGTATCACACTGTGGGGCATAATATGGGGGGAAAAAGAGTGGTCACATCATATCAGGGGGTGTCCATACAGACACTGCAGGGTGCCTATATGATGAGCTTGAACCTAGTACAACCTAGTACAACGTCATACTTCTGACGAGAATAGATAATGCCCCAGAGGATGTTCTTGCCTATTTCTAATCCACTATTGTTTAATGGCTTGGATTCTAGTTGAACCGAGTCAAACAATAATGGGTGATTTTTTTTCTTTCTTTCTTTCTTCCTTTCTTTCCATTTTTCCCTACGTTTCTGAAGGAAAGGAAGGGAGGAAGGTCAGAGGTAGTATGTGTGTGTCTAGTGTGTCTAGTGTGTCTAGTGTGTGTGTGTGTGTGTGTGTGTGTGTGTGTGTGTGTGTGTGTGTGTGTGTGTGTGTGTGTGTATGTGTGTGTGTGTGTGTGTGTGTGTGCGTGTGCGTGTGTGTGTGCATTGTGTGTTTTTCTTAAAAGCCCTTACACACCGGTAGCATAGCGAATAAACAAGCCGAAAATTAGTTCATTCATACAGGTTGATACATAGGCTACAGGTTGTAACACAAGCCCTGTTCAGATAATACTAGATTTGCAGGCAATGTGTTATTTTGGTGTCATGTGTGAACGTACGCTGAATTTTGAGTGGCGGCAATCTTGTTATGCCTGCTTGGGACCTACAACATTCCAGGCAAAGTCTTTGCGGAAAGCAAGTGTGAACTCTGTGCCGGCAGCATCATGCTGTTGCTTGCATATTCTGAGTGCGACTTGTGTTCAATATTCGTTTTTTACATGAACAATTGTTCAACAGTTGAACACTCCTCTGTTCATATAAAAATAAAACAATAGCCTAGTATGCTGCAGAGAGAGAGAGAGAGAGAGAGAGAGAGAGAGAGAGAGAGAGAGAGAGAGAGAGAGAGAGAGAGAGAGAGAGAGAGAGAGACTGTTGAGTGATTAAGCGACTGAAGGTTTATATGCATGTGAGGGACCGTGACTCAAGCATGTTTTTTTGTTGGGTAAAGCAAGCATGCTTTAAGAGTGAGCGATTGACAGTACCACCACACAGGAGTACTTAATGCTTTAATGAAGTGGCCGGGCCGTTTAAAAAAAGAACGAGCGAGTTGACATTCTAAGAAATGAAAAGAATCGCAAAGGGGGTGCACAGAGGTTGAGAGAAAAGAAAAGAAAATCTCTAGAGGCAAAGGCTGCCAATTGCAAAATAAACTAGAAAAAGTGCTCCTCGGAGCACAAGTCTCCGCCAGGTCAGGTAGGTTATTATGGCCTCCTGGTGGCGCTATAATAGGCCAATGTGAAAAGGGTGCCATTTATTCCTAGGCTGTGCACGGCAATCTGACACTGCATGCATGATTTGAGGCATTTTGTTCTAAAAATTTGTTTTGCTAATTTTGACCTGCTGGTGGCACTATAACATGCCAATGTTAAAAGGTTCCTCAACGTAGTGCAAATGTGCATTCAAAGTTTCACCACAATCGGACGCTGCGTTCATGATTTGCGGCATTTTGTTCAAAACGGGCCACTCCTGCAAACATTACATGTCAATGTTAGCCAATCAGGATGGAATATGAAAAATCAAACAGATCCGTCTTGATCACATGACTATAGAGATCATGTGTACCAATTGCGTGAAATTTGGATCAAATCTGAAGGCTTATTATCAAAAAATGTGTTTTACATAAGTCTGCCTCCTGGTGGCGCTATAAAAGGCAAATGTGAAAAATGCAGGGCAAAGGTTTTTCCTTGGCCTCTAGAGAGTGTGCATACAAAGTTTTACACAGATCGGTGCAGTTATAGGTAAAAACACGAATCGGCCTGTTACAGCGCCACCATGAGGCTGATTTGAACATTTTCATTTCATTTCTTCCTCGGCCTAATGGGAATGTGTGAGCAAAATTTCACGGAAATTGCATGCTGTGTTCATGATTTGAGGCATTTTGTTCGAAACGGAGTACTCCTGCAAACTTTGAAAGCCAATTTTTGCCAATCAGGATGGAATATGAAAAATCTGAAATTAGCCGTTTCTTTTAATGACTATAGAGATACTGTTTACCGATTTGGGGGATTTTTGGCCAAAATCTGTAGGAGTACTGTCCAAAAATGTGTTTTGCAAAAAGCGGCCTCCTGGTGGCGCTATAACAGGCCCATGTGAAAAATTTGGGGCAGAGGTTCTGCTCTGGCATCCAGGGAGTGTGTGTGCACAGTTTCTCTGCGATCAAGCCAACGGTGCCGGAGATTAGCTGTACACAAAATGACAGAAATGACGGACACACGGACGGACACACGGACGGACGGACAGGGGGCAAAACATACTCTCTCGCCATGCCTTTCGGCCTGGCGGAGACACAAAATGACAGAAATGACGGACACACGGACGGACACACACACGGACGGACGGACGGACGGACAGGGGGCAAAACATACTCTCTCGCCATGCCTTTCGGCCTGGCGGAGACAATGACATACGTTTGCTGCAGCTAATAGTGATATAAACAGACAAGTCAACCCATGACTGCAGCTGCAACCCGCCATTATCCAGGCAGGTAGGCTAAATAGCAGGTACAAATGAGGCTGTATTGTTATGTATGTTTACTAAAAGTGCAATCCATAAACGGAACGAGAGTTTTTTTTTCTCATTTTAATCCATGGCGGCCTTAAGTCACACGGGGTCATACCTATGTTCCCCGGACCTATGTTCCCCCACTAAGGTTATGGTTAGGGTTAGGTTTAGGTACGGTGCCAGTCACACTTGCACGCAATTACCTGTGTGTGTGTGTGTGTGTGTGCGTGTGTGTGTGTGTGTGCGTGCGTGCGTGTGACATCGTGCAAAGACACCTGACTTAGTATTTTGAGGGCAAAAATAAGAATTAAACAATTCTGCATGTGTCACCCCAAACGGTGGAGTGAGATTTGCGTGCCTGGTGGTGGGCCGGTCCGGTCCAAAAATACTCTGGGCCACTTTTTGTTCCCAGTCCGCCTGTGTGTGTGTGTGTGTGTGTGTGTGTGTGTGTGTGTGTGTGTGTGTGTGTGTGTGTGTGTGTGTGTGTGTGTAGGGGGGGGTGTCAAGTGGCCTTAGCTCTAATGGAATTTTAGACGGAGGGAGAACAATAGGGAGTCACAAATTGAAACAATGAAGAGACTGGGCTGAGATAGAGCAATCTAGTGTGCATGCATGTGTGCGTGTGCAGGGGCCAACAAAAAAGGTAAGGCAATGTAATTGTTATGAGGGGAGGAAGTCTAGAGGTGCAGAGAGAAATTGCAGCTGATAAAGAGTAAAAAGAGAGAATGATGTGGAGGAGCTGGAGAGGGGAACAGTAATGCAGAGAGATACAGCAGAACAGTCAAACAATACAATTACAAAACTGCAGAGAGAAAAAAGTGGAACATCCAGAGATAAAGGGAGAGAAAGAGGCAATAATGTATAATATATACAGAGAAGGCAGAATGGCATTAAGATACAGAGAGAGAGAGAGAGAGAGAGAGAGAGAGAGAGAGAGAGAGAGAGAGAGAGAGAGAGAGAGAGAGAGAGAGAGAGAGAGAGAGAGAACCACATTGAGACACGTTGAAAAGAAAGAAAGAAAGTCTTTGTAGCAGAACAGGGTTGGGACAGCAACAGAAAAAGAAAGAGCAGCGGCTGAAGCAGAACAGTATTGAGAGGGGAGAGAGAGAGAGAGAGAGAGAGAGAGAGAGAGAGAGAGAGAGAGAGAGAGAGAGAGAGAGAGAGAGAGAGAGATGTGTTCCCTTGGGGGGTTTCTGCTGACACACTGAATGACCACACTTTGAGAGAAGCAGATTGAATTCTCCAAAATGGCCTCTCCCCAGCAATTCACTTCAACCTGCGGGTCAACCGTAAAAAGCAGGCGAGGCATAAAATATCTGGAAATTGATTTGCATTCAGCGAGAGAAAAAAGGGGGTGCTCCTTATCTTTTTCTCTCTCTCTCTCTCTCTCATGGGGTGGCACGGATGACAAGTTTAACAGAGAAAATGTGAAGGAGGCATAAAAAAGAGAATGCCCACTTTGACAATTCTTACAGAAGTGAAGTTGTTTAGTTGTGTTGTATCTTGGTGAAAAGGCACCACAGGTGCTATCATTTTATTTTATTTATGTATTATCTTTAAGCATGAGACTTAGCTGATAGAAACCCTTAATCTAAAGACCACTTCTTCCGTGGACCCCTACTGCTACAACAGCTCAACAAGCTCATACTGTCAATTTCCATTGGCCTGCGCACAATGTTTGTTGTTAGATTATGTGTTTATGTACTTGTATATATTGTCAATGTAAATGGATTACATGTCTAAACTGTGATGTTTATATAAAGTATGTTGAGAAGTGAGTTAATTAAAATGCCTATTAACCTTCATTTCCTGAAGACACCTTCCAGGTGTTGGGTGTCATCTTCACGTGAAGTGATCAGTAACACCTGTATTGTCACCCCTAATTCTACACGTTGACGAAGGCTGGGTAGTCGAAACGTTTGTCCTTTCTTGTAACGACATGGAGAAATAAAATAAACTAACTCACTCTTGTCACTCTGAGGAGTGCGACCCGCGCACGAGAGGAGTCAGAGCGTGGTGGTAACAAAAAGTTACCACCACGCTACAAGTCTACTTGTATTTTGAGTAAATTATTTTAGGTTCGTTTTGAGTTTGGGTAGGGAGTGGAGAACCTTTGTGTCTTAGGTCAGAATCAGAATCAGAATCAGAATCAGAATCAGTTTTATTGTCACATCACAGGTTTACAAGGTAAAGAAGTGGGTGAAATTCGTTTTTGTACATCGTTCCCATCGCAACGTTAATTTCCATAGAAAGAAGAGGGGAGGGGGGGGGGGGGGAGAAGAAGAGGGGTGGGGGGCAAGTGGGAAGGAGATCAAAACAAGAGAGCAACAGAAGGCCAGACAAGTTATCTACATATTTACAAAGTACCTGAGATAATAAAAAACTAAGGTGCCTGAGCATAGCAGCAATGTATGTATACTGTGCATGTTATACTTACTAGACCATACCCGGTGAGGTGCGCAGGCATAAGTAGTTGCAAACGTGGGGTTATTGCACGTCCTGTTGCGCGTCCCGTCCCGTAGGCCCCCCCCCCCTCCTCTCGCGTGTCCCGTTGCGGCCCCCCCACCGGAGCCGTCCCCCGTCGCCCACACACACACACACACACACACACACACACACACACACACACACACACACACACGCACACACACGCACACACACCCTCATGCGGCCAGAGCTGTCCCCCGTCGCGAACACACATACGCGGCCGTCGCACGAACACAAATAATGTACATTTTGACACGTGCCTCCCCAACGTGCGTGTCCGTGCATACACTGCCGCGGAGGCGAGTGTTCTGTGTGTGCAACAGTGTAACGCTGTGGGGCTGTAGATGCGACGCATGCGCAGTTTGATTGGCCAGCGTAAGCATGGCGACATTCTTTGACATAAAAATGCGAATAAACAGCAGAGATTTAGTGATATTGAAAAACGGGCTTCGCAGTCACATGCACATGGTAATGGTCAATGGCTGTGCGCAATTGAGATCAATAGCTCCAGGCACTGAGGAGAACCGGGCAGAAACATTTTTGGGCTCAGAGGTTTGGGCTCACAGGTTTGGGCTCCACAAACAGGTGACGTGCATCACCGTTCCAATGACCAAAACTCCACTTCGGGATTACTCACACCCGGCATGGCAGACCCGTGAACAGGGTGCACTGGTGTACACTCTGTAATAGAATGAAAATGTAAAAAGATAGACCAAATCGCAGGAGATGAAGTTAGCAGTTTATTTGTATAAAAGGAAGGTAAGAATTAAATAGTGAAAGACAGTGGCAACATCGTCAGGTCCACAGATTGTCATGGCAGGGCCCGCGGAATGGGAGAAAAGGAGAAGGCAGGAGTCAAGCACACAATGTGCCATATATGTTAAATATGTGTTATGTACTGTAATACAGCATATAATATTATGATATAATAATGTATTATTATATGTAATAATATATAATAATATAATATATAACATCATTAATACAATATTTATCATAGTATAAGATATAATATACATAATAATACATATTATTGTAATCTAATATTATGATATCTGACAGTTTATTGAAATAATAATTGTAATATGTAATTTATTTATATATAATAACATATATAAATAGCCATAGCCTATAATAGCCATATTCATATGTATATTATTTATATAGATCCACCGTCTTTCTCTCGTGTAATACTATATAACATGTATATATGGAATATTATGTAAATATCCATATAATATCCATATTCAGATGTATATTATTTATGTAGATCCACCGTCTCTCTCCCTGTGGTTTTTTCATAAACCTGGTTGCTTGTTTCGCGCGCACAATCTGGCAACACAGAAAGCAGTCGGTCGCGTCGCGAACCCCCCCCCCCACGCGCACGCGCACGACGCACAGCGCACGCACACACACACACACACACACACACACACACCACACACACACACACCGCTCGCGAGCCAAAATCTGTGTCTGTCTGTCTCTCTCTCTCTGTTTCTCTTTCGCTTCCCGTGTCTCTGCCAGTGTTGCCATGTCCTGTTATTGTAAGCGAATTGTAAGCGACTTTCAGCGAGCAGGAACGGAGGAAAATGCCTGTCTTAGAGGCTTTGTTTAGACGCTGGTGTGGGTAAAAATGTTTTGTTTGGCACGAAAATGACGGACATATCAGCGTGAGTGTGGTGGGAATACGGACTTTGCCGCGGTGACTGCGACGACGTAATGTGTAAGTACTCTTCGACATTTTTGGCTAACGCTAAACGGCGCTAAACGGTCTCCCCTTCCCCACACGTTAATGTGTGGGGAATTTACACACACACACACACACACGTAACTTTGGGGAAGCACGTTCTGTGAGTGCAACATTGTAATGCTGTGGGGCTGTAGATGCGACGCATGCGCAGCGCAGTTTGATCTCCCAAGACACACAGTTTAGCGCGAGAGTTAGTGCGCGCACACACACACAGTTTAGCGCGAGTCGTGTAGTGCGCGCACACACATCGTGTCGCCACACACACACACAGTTTAGCACACACACAGTTTAGCGCGAGAGTTAGTGCGCGCACACGCACACACACACACACACACACACACAGTTTAGCGCGAGTGGTGTAGTGCGCGCACACGCACACACAGAGCCGGCTGGATTGGACGCGACGCATGCGCAGTTTGATCTCCCAAGACACCACCCAAGACAGACAGACCGACAGAGTTTACTCAAATTATATGTAAGATACTGTGCATGATATACATATGGACGTTAAGGTGCTTAGAGAAAAAAAAGAGCACAATAAAAAAGTCAGTGCGTTATACATGGGATTAAGGTGCAAAAGGTCAGTGCGTGTCCACCTAGGGTGGACTGACCCTAGTATAATCCGCAAGTAGCTCCATGAGGGAGTGCAGCAAAAAAGTCATTTGTACCTGGTGTAGTCCACAGGTGTGTCCGAGGGGGAGCTAAGTCCAAGTCATTGTCCCTGGTATAATCCACAGGTGTGTTCAGGAAGAGCCAGAAAAGTTTTTTCACCGCCTGCTGTCAGGCTGCTGAACAAGGCTTATGCCTCATTCAGCATCCTGACAGCAGCCGGATTAAAACTGCACCAGGACCTGGTGGTGGAACTCTTGATACTGCGGTAGAGCCCCTTGTCCGGTCGCGGTCGTTGTAGGGGTCATGCCACATTTTAGTGGCAGCATGGTAGGATGCCTTTTTACCCATGTTTGAGGTAGATTTTGGGGGTTCGTTTGAGCCCCAAAGGGGGCTCACTGCAAATGATATAAAGATATTCTGAGTGATGATCACCTTTATCCTGTGATGAAAAACTTCTATCCTGATGAGAGTGGTCTCTAGGATGATAATGCCCCCAGCTACAGGGCATAATAGCAGGGCCGGACTGGGACTAAAATTCAGCCCTGGCATTTTGGTCCGGACCGGCCCACCACCCCCTGGGCCGTTTTGTCAACGGGGGGGGGGGGGGGTCCGTTCTGTCAACGGGGGGGGGGGGGGGGAACGTTTCACTGTTTCAGCCCAGCCCTGCACATGAACTCTGCAGCCGCACTGAGGCCCCTGCTGGAAAGCATCCCAGCCCAAACATTAACATAACTAATAATTGGGCCGCGCGACCCGGAAATGACCGTAATAATCCTATAACGGGAGCGAAAAAAATATAAATAAAAAAATCGTATTATAATTTTTTTGGGTGGCCCAGCGGCCCAGCGGCCCAGCGGCTCACTGGCCCAGCGGCCCACCGGGCATTTGCCCGGTACGCCAAATGGCCAGTCCGCCGCTGGCATAAGGGTTACTGAAGGGTGCGACATGGATGCTATGGCCTCGCCAGTCACCAGACCCAACCCAATTGAACACCTATGGGTGGGCCGGTGTTAGACAGAATCTATTGACAATATGAGAAGTTATTATACTGTACTATGGCCAAGATGACAACCAAACACCCACACCAAGATGTTTTATTTATTTCTACAGTGTGCTGATTGCATACTCACAGTGCCAAGATAAATGCACGAAGTAAATAAATAAAACAATCTATGTCAAAATCCAATCCTGTGTGTGTGTGTGTGTGTGTGTGTGTGTGTGTGTGTGTGTGTGTGTGTGTGTGTGTGTGTGTGTGTGTGTGTGTGTGTGTGGCTACATAAAGTTCCACAAAAGGACACGCAAAACTGCACAATTACATTCCAAGCCTTCAGTTCCAAGAGTGTCACTGTCCACAGATATTCAACCAACATTAGAGATCCGCCAGTCTCCCAGTATAGTACATAAATGTATTAAAATATGGTTGAGGGAGTTGAACAGAAGGCTGTTGTGTGAATGTTGGGTTCCAGCCCATAACGTTTGCTGGAAGATAAATCACCATGGTTATTCCTGTTCATGGAGGCCAGGCAGCACTTTTGACAGCTGGCTGATATATCTTTCCAATCAATCAAAAATATATTTAAACTTGTTTGACATTTTTATCAATACAAATATCTTGTTGTCAGCAATATAGTGAAAAGAGTACCATTTGGCATTGGAGTTCTAAACTCCCTGGGTGCTACATTCTGCTGCCATCTCTCATCATTTATTTTCTTTTTTGTACCAAATAAATTAATCAAGCAGAATATCAGGGCCTACTGTTTGTAATGCCTATAGTCAATCACATTTTAGATGTCTCAGTGATGCTCTTTTTTTTTCAATCTCAGTTAAAACTGAGGTTTTTACTGTGCGTGAATGAGCAGGTGAGTGTCTCACTCTAGTCTAGGACATTATATTACATTGGATGACACAGTGTAGCATGGCATTTTTAAATGGTTTTCACATTGGACGATATACAGTAGTGTAGCATGCCATTTTTTAATGGTTTTCACATTGGACAACATATTGTATCATGACATTATTTTAAATGGTTTTCACATTGGACGACATAGTGTAGCATGGCATTTTTTAATGGTTTTCACATTGGACGACATATTGTTGCATGAAATTATTTTAAATGTTTTTTACATTGGATGGCATAGTGTAGCATGGCATTTCTTTAATGTTTTTTACATCGGACAACATAGCATAGCATGGATTTTTTTAATGGTTTGCACATTGGACAACACAGTTTAGCATGGCATTTTGTTATGGTTTTTACAATGGACAACATAGTGTTGTATGGCATTTTTTAAATGTTTTTTATATTGGACGACATATTGTATCAGAATTTTTTTTCATGTTTTTTACATTGGATGACATAGTCTAGCATGGATTTCTTGTAATGGTTTTTACATTGGACGATAATCCAATGTAAAAACCATGGAAATATATAAATAAATATATAAATATATATTACATTATCGTAACATCCATTAAAGCTTGTATTATCATTCATTTTACTGGTCTTTTTGTGGGTGAGCCTAACTTTTATATCAACCAGCAACTGGGGAAGTTGGTCTTTAAAGGCCCTGCCCTTCACCTGACCCTTCCAACCTCGACTTTCTACTGACCCCAGGGTCGAAGTGCAAGGGGTCAGAGGTCAAAGAGAAAGGGAGGGTCAGGACCCAAAGTGTTTCACTTGTGCTAAGAGGGTCAGTGCATACGCATGCATGCCAAAACCTCCCATCGTCGTTATTTAACAACTCATTTTCATCGAAAAAATTATTCATAAATGTTGATTTTTATTCCTAGTGACAAAGTTCAATGCCCACATATTCACAGTGTAAACCTTTACGACCCACTGTTTATTAATTCATCAGCACCTTACACTAACTAGAGGCATATACATGTAACCACATCATTTGATTATTAAAAAAGAGATTATTAAAACCGGGAAAGCATCTGTGTCTTTTTAGATTTTTGCGTTGGCTATTAAAGAATAGCAGATATATAAGCTCACAGCAAGCTTGAATCTGCCTTAATGGGTTAATAAGATGGAGACTGTTTCTATCAAACAGAACTGTAACTGCAAGAATAAAAATACAATCTGATTTTGTGGGTGTATTTTCAGGAGGGTCAACAGCATTGTGAAACCCTTGGTGCTGGGTCTGAATTATTTTATTTTTTACCTTGTGTGGCAAAATCACACACAGCAGGTACCGATAAATGACCGTGAAGACAAGAATCAAGAATACTTACTTACTTCTTATACACACACTAACGCACACGTGTGTGCACACAAACGCACGCACGCACGCACACACACACACACACACACACACACACACACACACACACACACACACACACACACACACACACACACACACACACACACACACACACACACACACACACACACACTATTGGAATGTTCCCCAGTGTGACCTGTTACACGGACTAAAGTGCTAGCCGTAACCTCTAACCCTGACCTTAAACCCATCCAATACATAGCCTACCTAGTTCTGTTTCTCCTTCACCTCACACTCAAACAGCTGTTAGATTGCTTCAGAAATGACCCCTCAGATTAAATTGACATGCACACAACCTCAGTCACTACATTCCTTACATTGAGGCTCAGACAAACGCACGCACACACCACTGTTATTATAGTGAATAATAATGAATTTTTCATATATATTATACTATATATAATATATAATTATAATCATGGTAATTTGTATATATATATATATATATATATATATATAATATATATATATATATATATATATATATATATATATATATATGTGTGTGTGTGTCTGTGTGTGTGTGTGTGTGTGTGTGTGTGTGTGTGTGTGTGTGTGTGTGTGTGTGTGTGTGTGTGTGTGTGTGTGTTTGTTTTGCTTGGAAAGTAAGTTGTCACTATTAATTTCACTACCTGTTTCAGGGGTACTTCAATCACTTGTCTCTGTCAGCATGCAGTTTTGTTTTAAACTCCTACCATATGCCTGATTGCAGTATTGTCAAGGTCTAACAAGTTCCACTTCTCAGTCAGGTAATGATTCCAACAACTACAGTAAACCTGTCATTGGCTGTGCCTTAAGGGGTCAATCTGGCACACAATTAGAAAAGGAATCACATAATTATAAGAAACTGTGACTGAAACATTCTTAATAGAGGGTTTAAGCCACCATAAATTGCTTGATGATCCTGTGTAATAATTGCCTGAATATTGCAAGTGTCTGGAAGTGGGTGGATTTGACACCATTGTTCAATGTTAAAATCAATTACTTTGTGTTATATTGTCACTTTGTCAGTGCTGTCAATATACTAATAGAAAAGAAACAAATGAAAAGTGCACTCCTGAGAGTGCCTATAACAGAGCCCGCAACTGATGCTTCTTGAACACATGACTTCAGAGATAATGTGTACCCATTTGTGTGAGTTTTAGCAGGAGTAGTAGCAAAAAGTGTGTTTTGAAGAAAATGCTAAATGGTGGAAAATCTAGTGTGGCATAAATGGCCGGGGCCTATACTGTATGGGGAGTTGTCATGAGCCAAATTTGTATATTTGGTTCAAGGGACAGTTCTACTGGGAGTGTGCGTGCAAAGTTTCATGGCAATTGGATACTGTGTTCATGATTTGTGTCGTTTTGTGCAAACCGGTCACTCCTGAAAACTTTGAAAGCCAATCGTAGCCAACTGGAATGGAATATGAAAAATCTGATCACGGATCAATGTGTACCATTTTGTGTGAATTTTGGACAAAATTTGTAGGACTAAAAAGTCATATCACCAAAACATGATAATCACAAGAACATAATTATGCAAGACTCACGCAGCTAAAATGTATGATAAAACAAAATGCACAAAACCAAACCCAAAGCTAAAAAAAACACAGCAAAACAAAATACAAATAATATAATAATTAATCTGACCTATGAACAGGTGCTCATCTTTATAGGTGAAGATTGAATTCTTGCCATTGGAAACATCAGTCACATCTATTTCTTGCCCTTTACCTGGTGTATACCCTTTACGTGGTATAGGCAACCTAAATCATGGCAAGGAAATACACCTTTTCATTTTAGGTTGATAGCTCATACTGTATTTTGACCCCTTTTCATGCAGGAGTTTCATCCTCATTACACTGCTGTTCCTTTAACAGTGCATTCTGTTTCAATAGGCTCCCCCAATTCTCAAATTCTATTATCCCTACTTGTCTTCACTCCCTTTCTGTCCTTTTTGTAATCATTCTCTTGCGGTTGGGTATTTACAGAGAAAATAGTTTCAATACATCCAGAGCTGCAGTGAAACATCTTCTTAAAAATCTTGTATAATTTGCAAAAAATGCCATACAAAGCATACCCAAAGTAAATTGATTGTTGTTCTTCAACCATTTGGAATAAATGCATGGGCATGGTCTCATTTTGAAGGTAACACTTTGAGGTTTTTCCCCAGCTAAAAGAATCAACTCTTTGTGCAACTGACATTGAGTAATACAAGTTTGAACTTACTGGAATAGAAGGTTTTTAATTCTTGCCTAAATATGTTTTATAAATAGATGCCTTTATAACACTGCTATTATCATATATGAGCTGGAAAACACAATTAGGCCACATGTGAAGCCTTACCTATAGCCCAGGACCACAAAACATTTGATTCTGTAAGGAAAAAATTACATTTTATATGATATACTATTTAATAAAGAAATGTTGTTTTGCGGTTTTCAAAGTTAGTTTTTCACAGAATCAAATGTGTTTTGGACATGATTCACCAGTAGCCTGGATGGCTTGATTAGGTGTAAAATAATAGATTTTTGGAAATGTCCATGGGAAAAATGAATGAACTTTTTTTAAGTGGAACCACAAAATGGCCACCACTGCTTTGCCCTATGAGGGTTTCTGTGGGGTTCTTGACGGAAAAAAGTGGTTTGGACTTTATATAACACTTAAATCATTTTTGATTATTCGCTGCAGCTTTGTGAATGTTTTTTTTTTTGTGTATGTCGGACTTCGGCGTTGATTGTAGCGTCAGTTTTGATGCTATCTTGGAATAGTTTGCATAATTTTAATCACAAGACCCGTACCTTTAAAATGGTATATAGCTTGCCTAGGTAGGTGAGTAGGTGAGTTTTGCTGCGATCAAGTCAGCGGTTCCGGAGATTAGCTGTCCACAGACAGAAGGACACACACACACACACACACACACACACACACACACACACACACACACACACACACACACACACACACACACACACACACGGAAGGACGGACAGGGTGCAAAACATCTCTCTCGCCAAGCCTTTCGGCCTGGCGGAGACAACAAGCATGTGGAAGGGCACGGACGGATGAAATGTTGCTGATAAAAAGAAGGGGGGAAAAGGAGTAATCCTTGGGGAATGTAAGAACTCTGAGCAGTGTGGGCTTGTGTTTGAATGTCCAATGTTTGTAGCTTCAGGACAAGAAAGCACATACAGTAACATACATAGTATTATGACAGAGACAGAGCAGACGGACCCATACTCTGTTATGTGTAGAGAAACCACCAAACCCTTTTTATAGGCATTTCTGCTGCATTCTCAAATGTAGGACAGTGGAGAAAAACAAGAACCAAGAGCAGAGGGGGAATGATGTGCCACACAGGTCTCTAAGCCAGAACTGAGTGGTCAGTTACAATGTGCACCCAAACCCCCATTCTCTTACATACAGTATATTAATACTTTAAAGCAGTGGTTCTCAAGCCTTATTATGTCAAGGACCCCCACACTGATATATCTATTTGGCCGCGGACCCCCATCTGAAAACATTTTATGCCAGGGACCCCATACAAGATTTGTGTTGTTAAAATCAAATATTTGTAAAAAAAAAAAAAAAAAATGTTCTATTTAAAAACACAAAAAATGCAAATAACTAATGGGTTTAAAAAGGTTAAAGTGGGTATAAATATATAGTACATGGGAGATCTATATGATCACTTTTTATGTATTTAAACCTTTTTCAATGTCAAATCATTCACTCGGATAGGAAATGTAGGCGTCACGTCATTGACCCTGATATCAACATAGATGCATTTGTATCACAAATTATATAATAATCACATTAGCACATGTGTTATCATGGTGGATTTTCTGAACAAAAAAATGCACTTAATGGCTGGATTGAAAACCTTCTGTAAAGGATATAGGCTAATTGCCCAGGGCCCACCATAGATCACCCAAAGGGTAAGTTTCTTATAGTGATTTCTCCCCATTAGGTTCCGTTGTGTGTGTTTAGAGATGTTATATGTTATATGTTATTTTTTGGTTGAGTGGGGAACATAGAACCTTTTTTTGGTTGAGTGGGGAACATAGAACCCGGGGAACATAAGAACCTTTTTTGGGTTGAGTGGGGAACATATATAGAACCTGCGGAACATAGAGATGACCCCGTTTAATAAGTGTGCCAGTCAGTTACAACGGAAATGTTTGCTTCCACACGGTCAGCCTATGAATGTACACTTAGACCCTGATGTCATCTAAACCTTAGTTTATTGACCTCATATTGACCTTAGTTTATTGAGTTCAATGACTCATAAGCCCTAGAAAAACACATTGTCGTCACAGAAAACACAACACTGTGCAAGGCTTTAATGGCCTACTTATTAAATTCATATTTCATACCTACTATTTGTAATATATTTTAGGTTTTTGTTTTTATACCTTTCTGGGGATGCCAGATAATTTTTTGGGGGGAAGAAACATCTGGCAGTAATAGATTCCATGGGTCTGAAGTCCCATGGTGAGGTTGAATTTCTCATTTGGGTCTCTGGCTGATAGAGGTTTAACACCTTTCTTTTCCCACATGTAATCTTAAATTCCAGCACTTTCTGAAAGGGTGTGGGAAATGGCAGAATGGTGTGGGGAAATTGTGCCTATTTCTTTCTGTTCATGGCATGGGTACCATTAAGCATTTTTTTCCCTATAAGATTGAGGCCCATTGTGGGACTAAATTTCTCATTTAGGTCACTGGTGGAAGACATTTAAGAGCCCCTATCCCTTCCCGTTGCCTTTCCTCTCTCTTTAGCTGATCCCTGGAGGGATAAACCTAGCTTTAATATCTTCCCCTCTTACCACCTAAGGTGCAGAGCTCTGTGCACATGTTTGTGAGCGCGCTGTGTGTGTGTGTGTGTGTGTGTGTGTGTGTGTGTGTGTGTGTGTGTGTGTGTGTGTGTGTGTGTGTGTGTGTGTGAGCATGTAGAGGTCTCTCCCTGCTGCAGACCTTGTAGAAGATGGATGCTACATGCTGAAGAGCATTCTTTTCCTCTCCGTGGGGGGATGCCTTACACATGATAATCTAGATGCAGCTCTCAGTACTGCAAAGCTTGCCTCGACCCCTCCCCTTCACTCAGCATGGCTCCGTCTGTCTACTATGTCTCTCTCACTCGCACAGTTTCTTCATGAATTCTACGGTGTGTGTGTGTGTGTGTGTGTGGGGGTGGGGGATTGGATGTCCTACTGTGTGATGGAGGCTATCATCAAAGGAATTCCAGGGGCTGATGTTAAAGTCAACTGTGAGGAATGCTGTGATGAGAGGTAGGTCACGGACATGACCTTGGACAATGAGCGTAAGCACTTTCTCACATGCACATAAACATGCACACACTCACGTGCACGTGCACACATGAATGGAGGTTCGTAGATGTTGACTGTTTGAGTAAAAGTCATATGTCATGAGGTAAAGTATAGTTTAGAATATTAGAGTAAACTAGATCGGCACTGATCCCCACCCGGTTATGCATTACTTGTCATAGCCGTGTCAGAGAGTACTTTATATATATATTTATATTCTTGGAGGTCCGCTGATCTGACCAACTCCCCACTTGGCGCATCACTCCCTCGGGTCCTTTGTGAAGCGTGTGCCGAGTTTGAAGTCGGTCGGGCCCATACAGTATATGGACATTTAGGTCGTAATCTGCATTTCTGGGCAACCACATCTCATATGCCTATATGGTGTATTGGTGTATTGGTCGGAACAGCAGTTCTGGAAAACCGCCGTGCCCGACCAGCTGGGCACGGCAAAAGTTTATCGGTCAGACGGTTCTCGAGATACATTCACACATACAGTCACACATATGTGCACATGGACAGATATTTCGCGCATTTGTAGTAGGATTATCTACTTATTTTAGCAGACAATGATAGTGGAAAACGTGTATGGAAAGCAGGCTGAACCGAGGAGAACCTTTTGGGTTGACATATAATAGTCAAATGCAACCTCATTGAAAATGAGGAGGTATTTCAAATGTAAGGGAAAGGTACGGCAAGACTTTTATCAGGTAAGAAAATAACAGAGCCCTTCATGTTTTGGCCTAACACTTGAACCGTAGTAGGTCATAAAGTCAAACGTTTGTTGCAACTCCCCATATAGGCCACGGCCATTTCCGTCTGTAAAGATGTTGCGGGCTCTGCTCTGGGTAGGCAACTCTGCCTGGCGGAAACTTGTGCTCTAAGGAGCACATTTTTCAAAAAAAATCTGTGCAGGTCTATATTAGTGCATCCACTGCAACTGGAGCATGGTGAATAAAGAGTAGCTGTCTCAGAGGAGTTAGAACTCTCCCAAGACACTAACAGCCTGCATAATGCATTCATCTCTTTGGTGTTTGGCTACTTGTCTCTCTTACATGTCTATCTGCCTCTTTTCTGCCTCTCTCCCTCTCTCTCAGTTTATCTTTCCTGCCCAGTGTTTTTATCCTTTTTGTTGTGCTCCTTTTTTTTCTCTCTCTCTCTCTCTCTCTCTCTCTCTCTCTCTCTCTCTCTCTCTCTCTCTCTCTCTCTCTCTCTCTCTCTCTCTCTCTCTCTCTCTCTCTCTCTCTCTCTCTCTCTCTCTCTCTCTCTCTCTCTCTCTCTCTCTCTCTCTCCAATATTGTGGCAAACCATTAGCCTCAGGGCAATGTCCACAGAGAATTCAACTTTACACGCTCCGCTTGCAAATGAAATTACCAAATCCCAGTGGACAGTCTTTGATAAAGTGTAATTTCTGCTCATCATATTCATTTTTATAAGGGGAAAGACATGTTTGTCTGATACATAGAGTAGCCATTTATATTACATTTAAAACATATTAATTTAGCTGACACAATAGCGGCTTGCAAATTAATGAGCTGGTAGTGGCTCAAACGTCTTAATTACACAGAACAGGTCAGTTAATGGACACATTGTTCAAGTCGTTGAACTTTGGCCATGGCAGGGATTTTCTACTGGGCCACCTTGTCCCAACAACTAAAAGTTGCCTATTGAAACTTGGCCAAATTAAAATGTGCTAAATTCTCTACGCGTTGTGAGCGCGATGCGACGCAAGCTTGTAGATCTGCTATTTTCAAACATTTTAGTACTTTTACTTTTGGTACTTTAAGTACATTTTGATACCAATACTTTTGTACTTTTACTTAAAGGTAGGGTAAGTGATTTTCTTTGGTTAAAATAAGTGTTAAATAGCTCTATATTCTGATAGTACTCATTGCTATAGAGTGTTTGTTCAGTAAAAGGAGTCTCCTTGTCTCTCCAGCTCTTTATAAAACAGAAAATGCATTTTCGTTTCAGTTTCAGTTTCATTTCCAATTTTATCCAATCAGGATAGAGAACTCAATCAGGATATAGATTAAACAAGTGAAATTGGAAGTGATGACACTAAGAAATGAGCAGGCAAAAACTGGAACTGGAACACTATAAAAATGAAGCATAAAAATGGGTACTTTCTTCTGATTGGCTGAGATTTTGACACCTACCGGAAAATTTATTTTCTGTTTATTAAAGAGCTGGAGAGACATGGAGACTCCTGTTACTGAACAAACACTATAGCAATGATTACTATCAGAATATAGTGCTTTAACCTTTTAACAAAATACTTTTTGTTTTAACCCAAAAATATCACTTACCCTACCTTTAAGTACATTTAGAATTCCAGAATTTTACTTGTAACAGAGTACTTCTACATTGCAGTATTGAAACTACTTTTACTTAAGTAAAACATCCAAGTACTTTTTTGCACCACTGGAGATTGCTATTTGTATGATGAGACTGTATGCCCAGGTGGGGTACTACGTTGAGGTTGAGGCATATTGTGAGGTTGCACCTTCAAGTGTTCATCAACAGTTAATCCATCTTCATTCTTCTGTCTTAGAGAAGGTGATGCTCCTGCTTTTGAGGCCTAAGCATCCCCATATTATCTTGACTGTATGATACTAATGTTATACAATGCATGTTATGGAATAAAAAAAAGATTACATTATACATTAGATAAACAAGGTGAAAGGAAGGACGTGCTTTTAACTTTTCCCTAGTGATCTCCTATCCGCATTGGCTCCTATCTCAATGTGCTTTGTGTGTGTGCTTTGTGTGCTTTGTGTGTGTGTGTGCTTTGTGCTTTGTGTGTGCGTGCGTGTGTGCGTGCGTGCGTGCGTGCGTGTGTGCGTAAACTTCTCTTTGCTTTAAGGGTCTTGTTGGCAGAGACGGAAAGACAGAAAATAATGCAAAAAGATAGAAGAAAAAACAAGAGAAGTAAAACAAACCTCCCTTAAACCACCAATCAAATGCAAGTGTGAGATTGCTCCCCTCCTTGTCCGCCAACCCCAAGACCTCTCTGCATAAAAAATAAAAAGTAAATATGTAAATGTGCTTTATAATAAACAGGATAATAACAAGCCCTGGGGACTACACAAACAATACAGGAAGCCGCAAATCAACAAAGTATCTAATTTTCTGATTTGCATTGCTGTTGGTGATCATTAGCCTAGAGTTATTATTAATGCGCGACGCTGTTCAGTAGCAATGCAGGAAGTAATATTCTGAGAGATGATTTAATAATACATTTCCACTGGATTCCCCCTGATCAAGCTTGGCCCAAAGATAGACCTAAGTCATTTACATCACCCTGGCTTAATTGTCATTTTTCCTATCTGGAACGATAGATGATATCTGGCTTAATATCAGACCTGTCCAGCTGCCTGATGACTGTGAAATAGAGATCACTGGTGTCTCATGTTCTTTTGTCTTCGAGGTTCTGATACAGAAATATCATCGAATGTAATCCTTTTTTGTTTCCAAACTGTGGAACCCGATAAGGCATTACAGCCACTTGTTCTGGGAGCCAGCACAAGCTGTATGCCTATATGTACTTTCCTCACTGCCTGAATATGGTCTGATTGTCTTTGTACCCACACAGAAAGAAAATATATGAACATATATGTCAATATATGGCAGGTATATGCTGAATATATGCCTCATATATGCCATATTCAGGTTCATATATGTGCATATATGTTGATATATAGGGAATATATGTCTCATATATAGCTCATATATGAGACATATATTCCCTATATATCAACATATATGTCCACATATATGCCACAATCAGGTTCATATATTTGCATATATGTCATAAATGCCTACATATATGCCTACATATATAGCTAGTATATATCTGACTTTTTGCATATGTCATACATAATGCCTATATATAGCTCACTTTTTTTATTTGCAAGGTAATATCCAAAGTTCTATATCTACGTATTTCCATTCAATGTAGATTGTGGTTTGTGGATTGTGGAAGATATGTATAAAGACAATATTGTTTAATTAGGTCTGCTGCTACTCTTATTAATTTTAAAACACAACTAAAGACCTTTCTGTTTTCCACTGCATTTGAGTTATTTCTCTCTTTTCTCTACACATTTTCTCTTTTCTCTAAATTACAGTCAGGTTATATTCTAACTGTTGAACATAGTTTTACAGTAATGTAAAGTATACATAACAATAATAATAATGATAATAATAATACATTTTATTTTTAACGCACTTTACATTTTTGGAAATCACAAAGTGCTACAGGGTTTATAAACAAAAGGCACAACAATTTAAAATGTTTTACTTGATGTGAACATAATCATCATTATCAGTTATTATTAGCATTATTAATTTTATCATTCAACTTCTTGTTTATGCCCCAAAATGACTGCTATACAGGTTTTGTAGCAATTATAGAAATATTAGACCTTGATTGTCAAATGTTTAAGAATTTTCTAATCATACTACTTATAATAATTTATAAATATAATACTTTATTTTACGTAAAAATATTTTCAAAATATTATTTTTTTTTTAACATTTTGGACAAAATAGCCAATTTTACATTGAGGTGTGCAGATATCCCATGCAGTGCCCGTTACTTACAGCAGTGGTTCTCAACCTTTTCAGGCCGAGATCCCCCAAAATAATTTGAACTGGGGACCCCCGCCCCAACCAATATGCACGTAGGAGTTGATGCATTTAGTTTGACTCCGTTCCACAGATCAATATTGTGAAAATAGCCGATCTACAAGCTCACAACAACGACTCGGTGGGTTATTTTTGCCTTTTTTTTAAGGTATTAAAAAGGTTACATAAATTGTTACTTCACTGTCATCTGGGGACCCCCCCAAAATCATATTGGGACCCCCCTCGGGGTCCCGACCCCACAGGTTGAGAACTACTACAATGACACATTACGTCATGCATCTGAAGGCGGAGCCTATTCATTTTGAAACAGAGGAAGTAACGTCTGTCTGCTGAGCGAACATTTATTTACAAACCGGTTGCTTTCATGCTTCTACTCTACTAGATAACAGGTACGTTTAATTAGTTTATGGAATTAAAATGTTATCCAACTTGTTAGTATCGTAAATGTGCAGTTATATTTGTGTATTAGCCATGGATCACACGACGCTCGTCCGTCTCGAGCGTCATGGCTGAACTTAGACCTGGTTTTTGCACGTTCTCCATTTAGAACCTGTACATCTACATAAACGTTCAGATTTTAAATATAAAGTGCTTACTCCATGGCCATGGATGTTACAAGTCTACTCGGGCACTCAGAAATACCCGTATTGTCTGTATTGTTCAATAAAAAGCATTTTAATTCGATCGGTGGCCATTTTCTCCGTATTTCCTTATGCGTTCAACTACGTGACCCTATCGGTTGGGAGGTGTACTGCACTCTGATACATTTTAAGTCTATGACACAATGGCCACCGATCGGATTAAAATGCTTTTCTATGAACAATCCGGAATATACGGATACTTACACCCACCCGAAGTGACTTTTAACATCCGTGGCCATGAGATAAGCACTTTATATTTGAAATATGAACGTTTATGTAGATGTAGGGCCGTAAATGGAGAAAGTGCAAAAACCAGGTTGAAGTTTCCTCATGACTGTCATGAATGTCGTGATTCGCTCGGGTCTAAAGCTTAAATTATGTTTCGTCGTAAGACACTGTTGCACGCCCAAAAATCACTGATCTACAAGCTCACAGCGACACATTGTGAGCTCGTAGATAAGGTTTTTGGGGCGTGTAACACAGTCTTAGACATGGCATTAGCAAATTAATTTCCATGTGGTGCATATCAGTGTTTATTTCAGGTATAAATCATTCCACAACAGTGAAAGCTAATGTTGGCCTCATTTGTTTTGACTGTAATTAATTATTATCATATCTATGAATTTTGTTTGAAACCTACAGTACAAAGTACAATCATTTAATTAAGAGAAAGAGAGTACAAATAGTACCAATGGATAAAACAAAATCAAATCAGCTGACTGATTTGGTAATCCATTTTTTTTACTTAGTTTTGTTTTGCAGACAGTAGCTAACAAAAGCAGGTAATGTTTATCAGTGGTTCTCAAAGTGGGCTCCAGGGACCCCCAGGGGTCATTGGGGGGTTTCCAGGTGGTCCCCAGGTAAATGGGGTTATATAGCATCAAAATCAGTTTAACCACTTAAACCCTATAAATTGCCTATTTGAAAATAGCAGATCTACAAGCTCACAGTGCAGCGCATGGTGATGCGTTGTGAGCTTGTAGATCAGCTATTAAAAAAACTAAAAAACAGCTGGATCCTGGTGTTTCAGCTAGCAATAGGGCTGTCAAGGAGCAGGACAGGCCAGGGACCACAACGCCAGGCTCTAGAAAAACAAAGACATCAAGGATTAGACAGACATTTACACAGGAGCACGAGATGCATCTGCCACCACATTATCTTTCCCTTTAATGTGCCTGATGTCCAAAGAAAATGACTGTAACAACAAAGACCACCTAATAAGTCTTTGGTTTGGACATTTAAGAGAGCTAAGGAATGTAAGTGGGTTGTGATCTGTATCGACAATAACAGGCACCCCAGATCCCACATACACACTGAAATGCACCAAAGCCAACACCAGTGCCAATGCTTCCTTTTCAATAACAGAGTAATTAAGCTGGTGCTTATTAAACTTTCTAGAAAAGAAACTGACTGGTCTGTCCAGCCCCCCACTGTCAGCCTGCAACAATACTGCACCTGCCCCAAAATGACTCGCATCGACCCGCAACTTGAACTGTTGGTCCATGCGAGGAGCTGCCAACACTGGGGCAGAGCACAGCAAGATCTTAGCATTTTGGAATGCTTGCTGACACTGGGAGGACCAGACAAACTTCACCTTGTCCTTGAGAAGGTCAGTCAGAGGACAGACAACAGAAGAAAAATTTCGGCAGAAACTTCTCTAGTATCCTATTAACCCTAAGAATCGCATAAGATCTTTCTTAGTAGCGGGAGGAGGATAATTCTCCACAGCAATCACTTTTGCGTGCACAGGACGGACCTCCCCCTGGCCGACCACCCGACCAAGGTACGTGACCGTTGCACGAGCAAATTCACATTTTGCAAGATTGACTGTTAACTGCGCATCAGCCAAACGCTGAAAGAGCGAGTGGATACGTGCAATGTGACTCTCCCAAGTGTCACTATACACGACCACGTCGTCCAAATAAACGGCACAGCCTTCGAGGTCACCAACAACCCTATTCATAAGGCGTTGGAACGTCGCCGGTGCATTTCGTAACCCAAATGGCATGACTTTGTAGGAGTAGAGACCGGACGGAGTAATAAAGGATGCAATTTCCCTAGCTCTTTTTGACAGTGGGACTTGCCAGTATCCCTTTAACAAATCAAATTTGCTGACAAACTTCGCTGACCCAACCTCGTCAATACAGTCATCCATTCTAGGCAATGGAAAGGCATCTGGTTTTGTCACGTTGTTAACTTTGCGAAAATCTGAACAGAACCTAAATGACCCGTCAGACTTCGGAACCAAAATGCATGGTGAAGCCCAACTAGCCGACGACGGCTCCGCAATCCCATTCTCCAACATATACCGGACCTCTGCATCCAACACCCGGCGTTTGTCTGCAGAGACCCGATAAAAACGCTGCCGAATGGGTTTTGGATCAATCAACTCAATGTCATGTTCGATAAGATGTGTTTGTGATGGTGTATCACCAAATAAACCTGGGAAGTTACCAATCAACCTAGCCAACTCTGACCGCCGAGCCTTGGGGAGATGACACAACAGGTTGTCTAACTTACTAAGGGACTCTGTGTTTTTCAAGCGCCCATACACCAATGTCTCGTCAAATGTGTTGGTGTCCTCGCCCTCAGCCACTGCCACCGACTGAGAGGTAGGACCCACGCCCGCTGCCAAACACACAGGTAGAATCTCCCCAGACTCTCGGCCATAATATGGTTTTAACAGATTTACGTGACACAATTGAGTAGCTTTACGACGGTTTGGAGTTGAAATGACATAGTTTTCCTCTGAAATTTTCTCCACCACAGTGTGTGGACCTGTAAACTTTGCTTGGAAAGGCGAGGTCACAATTGGCAAAAGAGCCAGCACCTGATCGCCCGGACTGAATTCCCGACGTTCAGCCCGCCGATCATAGGAGCGCTTCATTTTCACTTGAGCCTTTGCTAGATTCTCTTTAGCCATTGTACCTGCCACATACAACTGCTGCCTGAACCCATTGACAAAGTCAATTAGATTTTTGGGAGGGTCAGGAGCCTTAAAGTTGTCATGAAGCAGTGCAAGTGGACCACGAACTAAATGACCAAAAACCAACTGATTAGGACTAAACCCAGTACTTTCTTGCACCACCTCCCGAGCAGCCAGAAGTAACCAGGGCAAGCCCTCCCCCCAATCTTTGCCCAACTCCGTGCAATAAGCCCGCATTAAGGATTTTAAGGTCTGGTGAAACCGCTCTAGCGCCCCCTGACTTTGAGCATGGTACGCTGATGATTGAGAGTGTTTCACCCGGAGCTGCTTCAGAACCTGAGCAAACATATGGGAGGAGAAGTTGGATCCCTGGTCGCTCTGCAGAACCCGAGCAATACCAAATATTGACATGAACTGCGAGAGAGCTTTAACCACAGCCCTAGTCGTTATTGACCGTAGTGGATAGGCAGCTGGATACCTGGTTGCCTGGCACATGACTGTTAACAGGTACTTTGCGCCAGACCTAGAGGGAGGCAGAGGGCCGACACAATCGATGATGATGTGCTCAAATGGCTGCCCTATAGCTGGTATGGGGTGCAATGGGGCAGGCTTAATTACCTGATTGGGCTTCCCAGTCATCTGGCATGTGTGACACGTTTTAATGTATGCAGCCACATCCTTTCTCAACTTGGGCCAAAAAAAATACTGCAAAATCCAATAATATGTTTTCTTGACACCCAAATGCCCTGACTGGTCATGTGAAAGTTTCAACACTAAATCCCTGTATTTAGCTGGAACTACCACCTGGAACACTGGTTCCCCCACCCCAAGTTCCCCACATGGCACCCACTTCCTCACTAGCAACCCTTTATCAAGGAAATACCCATTTGCGCTATCCTCCACCTCACTACCTGTCAGAACTTCCTCAAAGAGGCCTCTGATGGACGGATCGGACTGCTGCGCCACAACAAGCTCTGTCTGGGAAACAGAAATGGGCACATCAGATAACGCAAAACCGGCATCAGAATTTTCAACTTTGTCACGCTCAATTTCACGAGCGCCGGCGCGTGTCACAGCTGCTGCTGCAAATACCTGCGGAAAATCCCGCTCGCTCTCGTCTGGATCACTGGCTACAATCGGAACCAGACTCACCAATGGTGCTGGCGGCACCTTAGCCCATACGAGGCCACCCGCATGCATATTCCCCAAGAGGACATCGACCCCAGCCATCGGAAACGCCTCACGCAACGCCACCTCCACCTCACCATGGACCAAGCCACAGTCAATTTCAAGTTTGTGTGTAGGAGAAGAGATTATGGACATGCCCATACCACGGCTCAACATGGCATCCCCAGTTGCAGACTTAGAGGAAAACGCCAGAACCGAATCAAGCACGTATGTGCCCAGCGCCGCAGTGTCCCGCAGAATTGTTACGGGCACCTTTTCATTGGACCCAACAAGGGAGACAAACCCCCTCTCTACGAATGGACGGTACGCCTCGTCTACATCGCCGAGACTCCTCTCGTTCCCATGTAAAGGACCTTCCGACCGCGACACCACAGACACCGGCGCAACAAACGCTGCTGACTTCACGTTCACGTGCGTTTTATTCCTCTGTTGTAAAGAATAACAGTCTGCCTTTATGTGACCCTTTTTTCCACAATAGTGACATGTTTTTTCACCGTCACGGGCAGCCCTACTTTTCCCATCCTCCATTTTCGAATACCTGGTGAAAGGTGCGTTAGAATTATGGCTGGGTGCGCTATAATGATGGCTGGGTGCGCTGCTCTCCCGGTGCGTACTTTGGGCGCCCCGCGGTACCCACTCTCGGTGCGTCAACACATATTGATCAGCCAAAGCGGCCGCCTCTGCCACTGTTTTAATCTGCTGCTCTGTAATATATGTTGCTATACGATTTGGGATTGCATTTTTAAACTGTTCTAACAGTAGTAAGTCACATAAACCCTCACATGTGTCGCCACCTGAAACCATCCGCCAACGGTTAAAGTTAATGACCAACTCCCGTGAGAACTCCAAATATGACTGTTTGTCATCTTTTCTGTTGTTTCTAAAGTGCTGACGGTAACTCTCCGGCACCCTTTCATACACTTTAAGAACAGCAGATTTAACAGTGGCATAATTTAAACTTTCCATTACCGATAATGCCGAATACGCCTCCTGTGCCTTCCCAGTAAGCACGCACTGCAGCATTACAGTCCGGTCCGCATCAGGCCAACCTCTTGAATTAGCCAATCTTTCGAAAAGTGAAAAAAAAGTCTCTGGCTCCTTCTCACTAAACTTTGGCATCAAGCGCAAACTGCTCACCAAATCAAAAGATCGCTTTCCTGAAGCTACACTTCCATCTCCTTCCAACAGCTTCTGGTCCAATTTACCCTCCTTGACAAGCTCTACCTTCTCTCTCTGCAGAAGAATTCTAATTTTTTCCACCTCAAGTCTCTCTCGCTCTACTCCAACTCTTTCTTTTTCAATTTTAAGCTGCTGTCTGACCCTCTCCATTTCTAACTGAACAAGCATCAGTTCTTTTTGTTCCAAAAAAGACAGATTTTGGGTTGGTGGCGGCACCGCCGCACCGTCCTCCCCTGTTTCATTACCTGGCAAGATACCAATATCTTCCAAGCCAGCACTTAATACTACCTTAATTGTCTGTAATTTCCGTCTCCTGTCCCCAATGTCAATTTTGTAATAGTCAGAAATTTCTAGGAGCTGCTCCTTTGTACAGCTTTCCAAAAAATCTTCTGACGGCGTCGCAACAAATTCATCAATTTGAGCCATTTTAATTATCACTTGAATGTATCCCAGACACGTTAAATGAAACACTGGTACAACTTGTAACCGAGTAACCAGGAGCGTCCCCTAGCTGCCTAATCCAATCTTATATAACTCACCCCTAGCTCTTCATGAGGTGTTGCGGGGGTACTTACGCACTAATTATACGCAGGAGACAACGTAACCAGTTGATAATTATGCCGTCAGCCACGTACCGTGCTCCCGAGACAACTGCTACTACCGCGTTCACCCCAACATTACAAAAATACAAGAAAAAAAACAAAATCCACGAAAGTTTAAAAACTAAACGTGGCTTATGCCTAACATGGGACAAACAGTAGCTCCTATGTGAATATTCAATTACCAGTGTACCAGTGTGTCAAAAACTTAGCCCACATACATTCAAATAACTCCACGCTCAACGAAAAAATACGGGGAATCAAAATTTAACTATAACGAAACGTTTAACAAAACACCGCACGTACTGAAAACACTTTGAAACCGCTTTACACAAAGAAAAAGGGAATCCCGAGTTAGGCCCTCCCAAACCTCATTTGATTGGCCCAACTTTACATTACGTCACGGGGAATACCCCACTTACTTCAAGACCGGCTTTCAAAAAACACTCAGTAACTGCACTGCGCGCAACAAAAAACTTTAACTTAACTTTAAAGTTTGACAATACTCACTTAAGTTCGGAACGAGCCCCCATTTGTCACAGCTTGGCTCTAGGCCGTGACAAACATCAGGGAGGAGACCAGGATGAAGTTATAAATCAAATCATATTTATTAAACAAAAGCTACTAACAACAAACAACTGAGGTATAAACAGAACATACGGATCCTATGGAGTGTGAAGTCAGTAATCAGTAGTGTAGATGTGGATGTGTGGAGCATGGTGTGGTGCGAGGTGTGTGGATGGAAAGAAAGAACATAATCAAAATGGTAAGGGCATGGAGAGTAGAGTTGGAGCTGGTGGAGATAGGTCTGCTTCTCTCAGGCTTCTCCTAGAGACTGGCCAGGGTGGGGCTTTTATAGCCTCCTGGAGGCACCGGGCCCAGGTGCTCTCCAATGAGCAATCAGCTCCACCCTGCTCCCCTATAGGGCAAGAGTTAGTGCAAGGCATTCACCCCCACAACCACCCAGACTAACATACGGGGCATCACACACTGTAAACAAACTGTGTGGAATATTTCTGAAACACTTTTGTAACTCAAATCTTGAGTCCTTAGCCAAGTACATAGACTACTAATTAGGGGGTCCTTGACGTGAACATGTTTGAGAACCACTGATTTGTACAACATTAATCATTAATCAGTTCTGCATTGTGAAACACTTTGCCAAATTCATCAGAAGAACTGAATGAGAAGGGGGCACGGTGGCGCAAATTATGAGCAATCTGATGAGTTAACATTACATTTTAAATTACTGACGCACAAATAATATCTATGTCTATTTCTACTATCACAGATGCTGAAAGAAACACCTGGCTTGCAGTGAGCACTGATCACCAGTGCAAAGACTGGACACGAAGAAGTGCGAAGACGATTTTCAGGTGAGAAAAACATCTGCTGCTGATGTCTCTACTTGCAATAGAGTCTGAGGATGTCTTTATTTTTTTATTACATGTTTGGATACCTTTTACTTTCGTTTGATACTTTTCTTTTTTGTTGTTTGACATTTTCCTCCTTTATAATTCTTAATACTATGTATGCAAATACAATTAATAGCTTGTACAAAAAATTATGCCACTCTTTTACACCAAGCTGTTACCCTCAACTGTTGAGCTGGGGTCAATAACTACGCATTTTTTATTTGTTTTTCTGTCTTTTAGGTGTTGGCGACAGCAGCAGTTGTTGAAAGGATAATGAAGCTTCCCGACTCGTCTAATTGTCTTAGGTAGTGTAAACTGTTTTTTTCTAATCTGTTTTAAAGCATTGAAAATACGGAGACTATATGGAGGTCATGTTTTAGTTTAACAATCTTTTGTTATGTGGAAAGCAACAGACGAACACTGTTAACATGCAAACCATATATGTCTAATTATGTTTAGGTGAAGTTCTCACAGCTACAAAATGGATGCTGAGCATTGAGGGTCCGGTCGTTGTGGCTCCACAGATCAACTTCCTGGCTGGACTGGCAGCTTTTCCAGTTATTACAACTTCACTCTGGTGCACAGGAGCACGCCTGTTACACACTGGAATTCATTCAAAGGTAACTTTCTGCTTGAAGTAGAACCATCATATGTAACTCGAAAAATGTGCTCTCTTGTAGAGCAGCTATGAGTGCACCTTTTCCATATGTGATTTGTGATTTCAGATGTTTCGTTGGGATCAACCCATTGGCGGTGGCACCAACACGACAAAGCTGCTCAGCCAGAAAAGTGGGTCTATCCTCCTGTCTCCTCCCTCCTGAAGCGATTGATGGACTTCGATTGGCTTTGAGTGAAAGTTATGTGCAAAACATTCATTTTCATTCATGCCTTTAATTTATTTGCGAAGCATATCTTATTGCTCTTTCTGGTAAACAACCTGTGCTGATAATCTGTTGTTCGTACAAGTTCATGTGATGTCAAACATACCATGAGATCATTCGACAAGACAAACTTACATAATTCTATTATTATTATTATTATTATTATTATTATTACATAATTCTAACCAATAATTGTAAATATAGAAGGTGTCTTGGACTCATAAATGCACTCACTTGGCAGATAATTGAAATTATTATTCCGGTCTAAGATCAACCAATTATTTTCTGTTATGTTTAACAACAGAAAATTGTTTTTCTGTGATTATGTTTAATTGAGATTTTGAATAAATGTTTAATAACTTCCAGATGTTGTGTTTTATTTAATTCATGTAGGTATGCATATTTGTATTTATGTAGGTATACATATCCTTAACATACTGTATATGTGTAAATAAACATATATGACCTATATTTAACATATATGTGTAAATATACATATATGACCTATATTTAGCATATATATATAATGCATATATGAAATTGGACCCCTACATATATGGGCATATATGCAGCATTCATTCATATATGCAGCGACACGTTGTGGGCTTACAGATCTGCTATTTTCAAACATTTCAGTACTTTTACTTTCGGTACTTTAAGTACATTTTGATACCAATACTTTTGTACTTTTACGTAAGTTAAGTCAATTTTGAATTCCGGACTTTTACTTGTAACATTGCAGTATTGATACTTTTACTTAAGTAAAACACTTGAGTACTTTTTCCACCAATGATGACTTGATATAGAAAATGTTCAACCCGAATGACACGACTCAATAATTGAAACTGTTACTCATACAAGTTTACAAGTTCAGAATCAGCAAATAAGACATTTACAAACTGCATCTACACACATTTGATGCAGATTTGATTCATGATAAAGGTTTCTCATAATCTTATTATGCACAATGAAAGCAGCGGACTAGAAATTTGGAGTAGAGTTTAAGATCTTGTAAATACTTTCCATCAGGTTTTTAAGGGTTTAGAGGCTTATACAAAGAGGTTTCACTCTTTGTCCTTCACTCTCATTTAGTTAGGTTCAAGTAACACCATAGGGAATATTTGTCACATAAAATTCCCCAAGTTAAAAACATTGCGTCTTAAACATAATTTAGTACTGCCATTGACAAAGGTCAAATTTCCCCAGTACTTCAAATTAAATTAGCTTGTCCTTCTGTGACTTTTCCTATCCGTACTTAAGAGGGTTTTTAGGGATGTGAAGTTAACCCAAGTGAAAGTCTCCCATTTCCCATCCTCCAGCAATCCATTCAGTCAGACCATGAGCGCCTGCAAAACTTACCAGAGTGTACACACAAAGACAACTCAGACACCAGGAGCCATCAGAACATGATGTCCGGCAAGAATACAGAAAGAAATACCTGCGGCATCTGCTCTCACTTTGCTTAGCGCACACACGCACGCACAGAAGAACACACATTCTAACCATCAAAGGCCATGGGAGAACAGAAAGGTCTTAAGTCTGACAGTTTCCACAGAACTCAGGTCATTTAATTTGTTGGAAAGAGTAGGTCCATAGTGACCAGGAGTAATGTGTTCCGTTCTTTTTGTCCTGGTGAGCTCACTGGAGTCTTCCAACAGTCTTTTTAGGTAGTCCATCAAAGAGGGCAAACGCAAACACTCAATCACAGCCTATCTCTGTCTTTTATACTGTATATACTAGACCGTTGGGCAGTGGCCTATACCTGGGAACGATGCGAGACAATCAATAATGCAAGTTGGAAATGCATGCCCCACCTGGTTGTCAGTCTGTCTGTCTGCCTGTGTTGGTCTGGTCTGATCGGTCTGAACCGGATATCCATATACAGTATGCCTATACAGTATATGGGCATATCGGTCGGACTGGCTGTTCTGGACAACCGCTATCCGAAAGACTCAATGCCGGGCACCTCAGTCCCCCGAGTCCTCACCGACGTGCGCGCATTTGAAGTGGGTCGTCCCATATACCGGCATAGCGGTCGGATCGGCAGTTAGAATTTAAAAAAAGTAAAACTCTCAATGTACTCCTTGGTGTCAAGGGTTCTAAACCTGCAAAGAGAAAGTAACTCAGTTAATTGTTTTATACCAGAACTCCAAGTGCCTTTCTATCATTGCCTTTCTTTTTTTCTTCTATTTGTAAACTTCACACAGTTTTGAATGACAGACTTGTTTCTTAACCTCAAGAGCTATATTCATTTCCATACAGCATGTGTGTGTGTGTGTGTGTGTGTGTGTGTGTGTGTGTGTGTGTGTGTGTGTGTGTGTGTGTGTGAGAGAGAGTGCATGTGCGTGTGAAGAGGATAATTGTCCTTTAAACCTAAACTTCTAAGTGGCAATTTGCTCATTTGTTTGAGGGAGAAAATCATGCACGCGCGCACGCACGCACGCACGCACACACGCACACACGCACACACACACACACTCTCTCTCTCTCTCTCTCCTGGTAGGAACACAGGTGGTGAGAGGTCAGAGGAGGAGAGCGGAGTTGAAGAAGGACAGCAGATGGGAGGGGAAAGGCGGAGGGGAGGAGAGGAGACGAAAGATGAGGCGAGGAGAGATGAGGACAAGTGTAAGACAAAGAGAATAAATAAAATGAAATGTGGTATGGAGAAGAAAGGAAAGAGAGGAAAAGCAAACCAATCAAAAGATAGCTGAAAGAGGAGATGATGAAAGAAGAGTGGGGGAAAAGAGATCAAAACTAGGTCTCCGCCAGGTCAGGTAGGTTATTGTGGCCTCCTGGTGGCGCTATAATAGGCCAATGTATAAAGGGTGCCATTTCTTTTTAGGCCTTGCATGGCAATAGGACACTGCATTCATGATTTGAGGCATTTTGTTCAAAAAATGTGTTTTGCTAAATTAGACCTGCTGGTGGCGCTATAACAGGCCAATGTTAAAAGGGTAGCATTTGTTCCTCAACATAGTGTGAATGTGCATGCAAAGTTTGACCGCAATCGGACGCTGCATTCATGATTTGCGGCATTTTGTTCAAAACAAGCCACTACTGCAAACTTAAGATGTTAATCTTAGCCAATCAGGATGGAATATGAAAAAAAAACAGATCCGGCTTGATCACATGACTATAGAGATCATGTGTACCGATTTGCGTGAAATTTGGAGGAAATCGGAAGGAGTAATATAAAGAAATATGTTTTACATAAGTCGGCCTCCTGGTGGCGCTATAAAAGGCAGAAGTGAAAAATGCAGGGCAAAGGTTTTTTCTTCATCTATAGGGAGTGCGCATACAGAGTTTTACACAGATCGGTGCACTTATAAGTAAAAACACAAATGGGCCTGTTATAGCGCCACCATGAGGCTGATTTGAAAATGTTCAAGTGGCATTTCTTCCTCGGCCTAATGGGAATGTGCGTGCAAAATATCATGGAAATTGCATGCTGTGTTCATGATTTGAGGCATTTTGTTCAAAACGGAGCACTCCTACAAACTTTGGAAGCCATTTTGTTTGGGGCAGAGGTTGGGGCAGAGGTTCTGAATTGGCATCCAGGGAGTGTGTGTGCACAGTTTCGCAGCGACCGGGCCAGCGGTGCCTGAGATTAGCTGCTCAAAGACAGATGGACGGACGGACACACACACGGATGGACGGACAGGGGGTAAAACATACTCTCTCGCCATGCCTTTCGGCCTGGCGGAGACAACAACAGATACCATTAAGAGATATTGTGGGTTTTTCTTTTTTTCCTAGATCTATTTTTGGGCTTTTATGCCTTTATTGACACGACAGTAGGCTGACTTGAAATGGGAAAGAGATGGGGAGTGACACGCAGCAAAGGCCGCCGGGATCGGGATTCAAACCTGTGACGCGCTGTCAGGCTACATTAAGCCTAGGTGCCTGGACAATATTGTGTTTTTTTTATTGATTGATTGATATCTGTATTGATCATGAAATAAAAACATATGTCACATGTAACATACATCTGACCCACCGTAATCAAAAGGATAATGCAAAAAAAGCTTACAGCTTTGTTTCATTGCGGTCCATAGTATGAGGTGTGTATGATGTCATGTAGGTGTTGGGTGCATGAAATGTACAGTGTTCATAATGTGAACAAATGAATGCGTGGGTGTACCTGCCACTCAAAGTGTGCGGATGGGGGGGGGACATCAGATACACATTCACAATATACCATCTACAATATCAATACAAGAGTTCTAGAAAACCAAACATAGGTACATAATATCTTCAAAAATACTATTTTCACCAAAAAGTGGCAGAGAGAAGTGCAGAAAAACATTAGAATAGAGTGGAGCAGAATAGACAGGTGCACTACATGAGCATCAATTAATACTTAGTAAGTGGACGGAAGTCTTACGTCCATTTTTACACTCTCAAGAGTTAATTGAACACTAGATTAGTATGGGAGGATAATTTGACGGATGGGAGTAGAAGGTTCAGGCAGCAGTGACAGCAGCTGAGGGCAGATAACTTGTCTGCCATAAAGTCTAACATAATGTAGGAAATAGTAAAGAGAATGGGAAGATTCGAAGTGTACACTGGGTTGTGGTACTGGAAAGGAGGGTCCGGCCGATAGTCGAACCTCAGATTCAAGAGGAGCAATGTCTATTCCGTCCTGCTCGTGGAACAACTGACCAGCTCTTTACTGCAGGGATCCTGGAGAGGGCCTGGGAGTACGCATACCCAGTCTATGTGTTTTGTGGATTTGGAGAAGGCATATAACCGGGTCCCCGAAAAAATGTGGCGTAGAGGTTCTTCCTTGATGGGAGCAAAGTTTGATGTCAAGCAGTCCAGCGGGTGTCTGAGATTAACTGTCCACAGTCGGACGGATGGGGTGGACATACATGGACTAAAACATAATCTCCGCTTCCTGGCCTGGCGGAGATCAAAATAACACAATCTTAATGTGTAATGAAAAGGCACTTTTCAACAGGAAATTAAATCTCAGTGGTGTTTACAACTGCTGGGAATGTTGTACATTCATTAAATAAAAGTCAGCCTTGTATTTTGTGATGTTTTCTACATTAGAACATTGGTAAATTGAGTGTCTCTCTGCTTAATTGCATGTACTGTGCAGTGAGGCAGTATTGTGTGTAATTTCGTCTTTCCGGTATGTTTGATGGATTCTTCTGGTAGTGTTTCTGCTTAAATAGACATGCCACAGTGAAATTGAGGGGAAATGATGGAGGGGGAATAATACTTATACAAAGTATCAAAGGCTGGGATAGAGAGTGGAAGCTTAGGCCCTGTTTAGACGACAACAATCTCTACAGAAAACGGGGGAATAAAATATGCCTGGCATTTTCATGAATTCAAACCGCAACACAGTGAAACCCCCTTCCAGAAATCTTTGAAAACGCTCTGCCTCACGTCTCCATGTAAACATGCAATTCGGAGGAAACAGAAAAACGTGTGACATCATGGCTCATTTGGGGTGGTCCCCAAATGATTAGCTTAATGTACAACATTGTTTTCTCACAGTAACTAAACCAACATACAGTATAAGTATATACAGGGTATCTGCACATTTCTAAAGTTACAATTTAATGACTTTTAAGACCTTTTTAACACATTGGGTGCCAGCATTTTTTCATAACAACTTACGTTGGGTGCCAGCATTCTCCCCATTGACTGCGTTTTGCTGTTTAAGGCTCTAGACTCCACGAGGAGCAAATCCATGTAAAAAAAAACATCCATTCATGTTGCGCGATGACCCTGGCTACAGCCTGGAACGATAACATTTCACTCGCGAGTTACAATGGGGGGGGATCGCGCATCGCGCATGACCGGTTTTCCCCACCGGAAACAGATTCGGAGATATAGGTGTTTTAAAGAAGGAAATAGACAGGAAGTGGATGGGAGCCATGTTTTTGTTTCCGGTGATCTATCTGGCCTATCCTTCTCAAGATCACAATGGGTACTCCCAGAGCTGCTCTAGCCCCGCCCGTGTGGAGAAAAACGAAAAAAACAAAAAGACATATTTCACGGTCTGGACCGTGTTCGGCACCGGACCGCTACTCTGCGCAAACACGGTTCAGACCGTGTTTGGCACCCGATGTGTTAATACCAAATTGTCAAACATTGCAAAACGATCTGTGGAACCAAGTCAAACTAAATGTAATGCCTACAATTCCAAGTGCTTGTCAGGGTGGGGGGTCCCCAGTAATTCAGCAATTAGTATTTTGGAGGGTCGCGGCCTGAAAAGTTTGGGAACCCTTGGTATACAGTAGGTAGGGCCTATACAGTACACTGTAGAAAGACAGATAGCGGGACAGCTGAGAGTCTGAGAGACTGAATTTCAGTGCAGTCTGCATATGCAATTGATTTTTTTTTTTCATTAATTAACTAGTTTCTTTTTTCTGTTTTTGTTTTCTTATTTTTTTTGTCCTCAGACATAATTATTGTTGTTGTGGGATTATGTGAAGAATAATAGCAGATGTTGGTGAAGAGCCCTCTCAATGAATAAATTGCGCTAAGAGCACAACAGCCCTCTCATCTCTTTGGAATAACAATTGATTTAAATTCCATTGCGTCCCCCTTCTAGTAGTAATGTAGGTCTGTCTGCATGTGTTTGTGTGTGCACAACTGCAGACTGAAGTTCTGTGTTTATTTCTGCTTGCATGTTTGTGTATGTCATGACCTGTCTGTTGGGTACTTTTATTACGTAGTGATGTCCTAGTGTTTCCTGTTTTGCCTTGTTGCCGCTTCCTGTCTTGTCTCACCTGTCCTTTAATTAGCATTAACTAGTCCATACCCGGTCGACGCATCCGTGGGGGGATATGTGCACATGATCTGGCAACCCGTAACCATGGCGACTACATAAAAACACGAATAAACAGCTGAGATTTCGTGAAATCGAAAAATGGGCTTCGCTGTTAGGTACATAATGGTACAGGTGAATGGCTGTGTGCAAATTCAGATCAATTGCTCCAGCCACTGAGGAGAACCGGGCAGAACCAATGTTGGCCTCACCACGCACTACACCACACACACTACAGAGGTTTGTGAAATTATAGGAGGATGTGACCATGTTCAGTTCCAGCCAATTGTGTGTTGATTGTAGTTTATGTTCACCTGTCTTTGTCTATTTATACCCTCTGTGTTTTAATGTGACCTTGCTAGTTTGTAAATGTTGTTACTGTGTTCTGTTCCAGTTCTTGTTATTTTCAAGTCCTCAGTATATTCCTTGAGCTCCTAATCAAGTGTGTTCCTGTTTTTGGCTATTAAATCATCTTGCATTTCACCTGCTCTTTCTGTGCCTGTCTATTCTGCATTTGGGTCCTCATCTGACACGCATGTGACAGAACAAACTGGCCACAATACAATGGACCCAGCAGAGTGACAACCTTGTAAAATGCCCCTCATTCAATCAGACTTGGTGTCATGAGCTTGCAACCAGCCTGCTCCAATCCTGCCCTACAGAAGACCCAGCCCATGGACTTGTTAAGCTATTTCTGGAGCAGGGTCAAAATCCCTGTCTTTTCGGACCCAGATTCAGATGACGACCCTAGCCCTGAAACATGACTGTCATACCATGACAGTCATGGTGCCGAGTCCCCCTGGTCTAAAGTTGTGTTCGATTTTTTCACATTGCCATCTCTCACATAAACATAAACGTTCAGATTTCAAATATAAAGTGCTTACCACCGAGCCACGGATGTTACAAGGCGATGCGGACCGCGATGAGTACCCGTATCTCCCGTATTGTTCAATAAAAAGCATTTTAATCCCATCGCCGGCCATTTTCTTTTTTCTTTTTTTTTTTTTTTTTAATGTATCAGAGTGCAATACACCTCCCAACCATTAGTGTCGCATGGTTGAAAGTATCGGAGACAATTTGGAGAAAATGGCCGGCGATGGGATTAAAATGCTTTTTATTGAACAATACGGGAGATACGGGTACTCATCGCGGTCCGCGCATCGCCTTGTAACATCCGTGGCTCGGTGGTAAGCACTTTATATTTGAAATCTGAACGTTTATGTTTATGTGAGAGATGGCAATGTGAAAAAATCGAACACAACTTTAGACCAGGGGGACTCGGCACCATGACGCTTGTATACAAGCGTCATGTGAACCATGGCTAATGACGACCCATACTTAGGCCTGGCTCTTGGAGGTCCTCATGGGGCTGGTGCTCAGATCATTGCTTTGGGTCGTGTTGCCACTTCTTCCAGTGTCCAGTCGGTGCCTCGCAAGAGGTCTGGTCGCCGCTGCTCTCGTCGCCAGCAGTGCACCTCGTTCCTGCCTGATGACTCAGAGGATCCGGCAATTAATCATTCATCTTGCAATGCACCTGCTCTGCCTAGGCTGTGCCTGTCCATTCTGCATTTGGGTCCTCATCGGACATGCACCGTGATAGTATATTTCAGTGTGTGTGTGTGTGTGTGTGTGTGTGTGTGTGTGTGTGTGTGTGTGTGTGTGCACATTACTGTATGTGTACTTTGTGTGAATTATTGCTTGTGTTCATCCACACAGTATGATTGTGATGGGTGTGCATGCCTACATGTGCATGTGGTTGAGTCACTGCTTGCATGTACAGTATACAATGTATTTTGATTAGTGCCATTCATTTCAGTCAACGGAAATCTTAATGCTTGTACACTTTCAATTTTGTGGCAAGAATTTGCAGATGGCTGTTTCCTGTTTCAGAATGAGTCCCCTTGTGCCCCCCACATCCTCCATATCTTTTTGAGTGAGGGGTGAGGAAGAATTTGACTGGCCTGCACACAGCGCTGACCTTAACCCTATCAAACACATTTGGAATGCATTGGAACACCAAATCTGAGATCAGTGTCTGACTTAATTGTCTTTCCTACTATAGCATTCTCCAATATTCTGGGATGGCTTTTCACTAATTGAAACATTGGTGCTGCAATTTACTTTGTGTAAACATGTAATGTTGTGATATTCAGAAACAAAATAAAATAAAATAAAACATCTGGCAAGATATCTTTCTACTGTGTTAGGGTTTTTTGACCATGAATGCACTGGGATGATTTGTCTGAAATCCTGCGACAGTGGAGTGGATCACTTGCATGCACTATCACAGAGCTCGGTGGGATGTAAACAATACAAGTAATGGCAGTGGAATATAGCCTCAAACCCACAGCAAACAGATCTATGTCGGCACAGATATGTCTGGGGTGTGAAAATCCGACTTCCCCCAACACATTAAGATCCGTTTCTGTGGAGTCCGTTCTCCTTTATGGCTGTGAGTGCTGAACATCAAAGAGGACAAAAACTTTACCAACAAACATGTCAAAGAAGATAGCAGTCAGGAGGATGAGACTAGCCGGTCGCCATCCCATTATTCCGACGTCCCGTTAGTCCGACTGGTCCCATTATAACTAACCCTATCCCTAACCCAAACCCTAACCTCACACTAACCTAATGGTCGGAATAATGGGATGTCGGAATTATGAGCGGACATGGTTCTTGCCATGCCGTACTGTGGGAACCTACACACGGGCGCCGATCAGTAGGACGTCCCACACCTACAGTACCGACGTGGATGTGCTAAAGAAAGACGTTGCTGGTGCGGAAAGTGCAAACGAGCTGGCCAGATTTATGGAGAATCGGGATGACTAGAGAGCTCGTCTGAGGACGACGTAGAGAAATGGGGCTTTCAGACGCAACAACGCGCCTGCCGTCTGAAACCCATGGTTTCCAATGGCGCCGAACTCTGCTTTCAGCAAAATTGTATGATATGAATTATTTTGTATAACTGATCTGAATTCCCTTAATTACTTGACACAAGGTTGCATTGATCTCGAGACCTTGGGAGGAAAGCCCTGTTGGAAACGCGTGCGTGCGTGCGTGCGTGCGTGCGTGCGTGCGTGCGTGCTTGTGTGCTTCCATGTGTGGGAATGTATGAAACTCATTCAGCAGATTGGTACTGCATGTTTCTTTCTCTTTTTTTTTCTTTGTATCCCTCTGTAATTTAACCCGGCCAAATCAGACATCAGGTAGCTGCAGTGTACTGAGACGGAGCTGTAATTGTCTTGTGTAATGAGGCTTGTCTCACTGCCTGTCTCTGCTCAATGGTAAAGCCTCCAATTAGCTTTAGATAACTTGCATGCTGTGTGGAAGACGGAAGTTTTTTTCTAGCATCTGTCGTCAAACACTGTTAAACTGTTTTAGCCATCAGGGTAAGTCTGATTTTGTGTTTTTTCTCACACTCCCAACCTCTGAGAGAGGATGCTTGTCTTCTTAATCCTCTTTGTCCCTGGTGGGACATAAGGCTTCAATGATCTGCCTCCATCGAGACCTGTCTTGTGCTGCATGCTCTGCCTTGCCACATGTAAGGTTCATCTCCTTTAACGCAGCTGTCACAGTCCGCCACCTACAGTAGTTGTTTAAATCTGATCTTCTGGAGTCCGTCCAAGTGCAACCTTCGGGATGAGATACTTGGCCAGCAAATTCTGCGGCGTTGGATTTCCAGAACCACACTATTGCCCTTAGTAATTTTGTTCATTTGAGATCAGATGTCTGAGAGAGGATGTAGGCCTGTAGTGTCTTGAAGGATGCAGGGTTTGTTGGTGAAACACTGGAAATATAATTGAAACTGAAAGTGTGAAAAGTAGTTTTTATGCAAATGAGGAATAGGTTATGATGAGGTGAAACATCAAGCCAATGCTCTCTGTGCGAAACAGTGAGTGACTTTCACCTTGCTGAGCAAAGTCAACAACAGCAGCAGCATCTGTTTCTCTCCGTGTAATGTCGGTCATTAAAGCTCTTATTTCTCAATGGGCACAGAAAGTTGAAGAGAGGAAGGGAAGAGGGGAAGAGAAAAAGAAAATCATAGAGAATGGAGGACAATAGAAGAGGAGGGTAGAGACAGGGATGGGGTGGAGAGGCCAGAAAGATTGAGAACAAGATAGAATGGCACATGCAGGAATGCAGGGCAATAAAGAGAGGAACATGGGCATGGGGGTTTGGCAAAATTTCACATATTTGAGCTCATGTGAGTGTGTATGTGGCTGTGTGATCGAGCGTGCCAGAGAATGAAAGATAATTACAGAGAGCAGAGAAACAATGTGAAAGAGGGAGGTGGGCGGGAGGGAGGGGCAGCAGTGGAGAGTGGGACGCCGCCTTGCCGCGCAATTAATACCAATATCCTCCTCTTCCGTCGGACCGTTAAGCGGATCAGCCCACGCAATTTAGTTGCGAGCGATGAGGCGGGGAGCGATCAGCCCTGCAAAAATAAACGACGCGCGTGTGGCCACAGCTGCCACGTTACTCATGTGTGAATGTCCCGCAGAAGAAGAAGAAGAGGTTTTCTTCCCCCTTCTCGAATAAAGATAACGAGTGGCCCACTATCACATAACAGGGCCTGCTCGTGTTATCGCTATCTCTGAGACACAGGGAGGCACGCGACGCTAGGCCAGTGCGCTCGTTTGCTTATGAAGCTCTGTTTGTTTTTACTGGTGGCGTATCTATTTATGTGGCTCTAACAGTAAAAATAAATATATTTATACATAAAAAAAAAGATATGTGGGAAGTTGCTCAAGCCGTTCATCCGTTCTCATTCAGCGGCCCTGAATGCAGCAGCAATGTCATATAGTAATAAATGCAAATGGAAGCAATCATTGCCTTGTGAGCTTATGGGGTAAAATGTAAGTAGGCAAGATGCTAAGTATGTAATTTCCCCTTCAGTGATATACTGTTGTGTGTCTATAGGCTTGCTGTTAATACTGTGCTTAATGACACACTCCGGTTACCTTTATTTTAAGTACCATCTCTAGTGATCTGAGTCAGGGGAGTGCAACGAAGCCATGTAATGTCATGCAGGCCTATACATACTGTCCTTAAACTTGGTTCATGCTCATTTTTTCATACTCATGTGGTCGAAATGATTGAAGGCTAAACAATTAAGCATGTTCGGCTACATTTAAGTGTCCTGTGTGAGGTAATGCATCAGGCCGTAGTAGTTGGTGCCACAACCCACATGTTGTGAGGTGAGTCACAACACAAAAGTTAAATAGATTATAGATGCTAGAGATGAACTAAACATTAACTATCATCTATAGCCTGTTTTCAAATGCAAGAGTGTGTTACAAGGAAAGGAAGACTTAAGTAGTTGAAGCGGGTGCTGCCAAGTGCCTCTCCATTTTTCAATCAGGCTGGTAAAGATAACCCCCAGAATGCCAATGATTTAAACAACAGTCATTCCTGGTTACTACTGTCCTTACACGAGTTGCAACACCTTGACAACATAAAGTATATCAGAGACGTCCATTAATGTTCTAAAGGAGATGAATCGGTGCTCTTTCACCATGGATGGATCCAATCCGTGTTGCAGGCCTGGGTCACATGAGGACAGTGAACAAATTCTCACATCAGTTGAGTTAAATGAGTTAAGGTTCAGAACTCCCTCTGCGGTATGAGGGTTCAAACACAAGTCAGAAGAAAAATAAAAAGGACAGTGAAAAGCGAACTCTATGGTAGCATAAATCTCATTGAGTTGACTCATTGCTACTAGAGTTCTTGCAACTTCTCAGACCATAACCCAATTGAGAATCTAACTCTGCGGGAACCAGACGTGTCATATTATGCATGCTTATTCTTGTCACTACAAGAACAAGTGCGTGACCCATTTTGTCCCATCCCCACCCCCATTAATAGAGAAATAAAACGTTTTTCTTCAGATACGCTCATAACATTTATTTTTGTTGGATAAGAGAAATATTTAAATACAGAATGACATACTGGGGGGAACTATTCAGCATCTTAGTACCCTTGCATGTAAATAATATATTAACAAAAAAAAAAAAAAAAAAAAAAACTGGTTTGCCACGAGGGCCAACTTATTTGGTTCTCTACTGGATGTTGTTCTGCTCCTTCTTTCTCATCTTGAAGTCATGAAGGGCTTTTGAAGCCTACTCCAATCCAATAAAAGCTTAACATCTGGTAAGGGATAGCAGTGCAGGCAGAAGACCGCAAGAAGAAATGTTGGCTGCATAACACCAGTGTTCTGAAAGCAGTCAGTGTGCCGGCAATGTGTAATAATGATAGGAGATAACAGATGCAGGCACTGTCCAGACCAGAACACATGCACACATGCCCAAGCAAGCAAGCACACAAAGAAACAGCACAGCAAGCACATACAGAAAAGTACCTCTTTCTTGCTCTGAGTTCACTCACACAGACTCTCTCTCTCTCTCTCTCTCTCTCTCTCTCACACACACACACGCACGCGCACACGTACACCAGCTGCCAAAGCTACTTGAGGCGTGAGATTTCTTTACAAATACAATGTTCTGTCACATTTTGCAAATAAATGACAGCTGTGGTTCACGAAACACTAACAGTGGGAAGCAAGAGAGTCATAAAATTGAAGGCATGGTAGCTCCTGAATGCTGCACACACGCACGCACACATTCAAATATTCATACACACACACAAACACAAACATGTGTAACTGCAAGTATGGAGGCCAATACAGTCAACCAGCCACACTTGAGCACTGCTAACACACACACACACACACACACACACACATGTGCACTTACGTATGCACGCACGTTTGCACGCACACACACACAATTTGGCACATCAATTGTAAATAGTTTATCCATGCATGCACACGTAAACTCCTTGCCCTGACACAACTGCACACACAAACAAAATCAATTCCTCAGAGTGCGTTTGCCATACATGACTGTATAAATAACACCTGCGGTTTGGTTTCCCAGTCAGATCCATTACTGTACACACAGAGTAAATAATGGCCCTGGATACACATTTATAAATGTCCCACGGTGTTATGGATGGCATGTGTTTGTGTTTCACAAGGCACACGGGTCCCGGAATTTGCCATAGGGGATGTTATACCGGATTGAACTGTGATCGTACAAAAAAATCGGCAGTATTATCAAAAATAATTGTCCTTTTAAATTGGATTACACAATAGCATTTTAGTAATTTGTCTGACATTCTTATATGGAGTCATGTGCCGTCCGGAGGTGTGCCGTCCGAAGGGAACTTCAGCCACGAGAGGCACCGCCGAGCGAGCTTAGAGGAGCGAGTCGCCATGCCGAGCGTTGTGAAGTCACCTTCAGACGACTCAGCGCCGCCCGAGTTAGGCCTATGTCCCGATAGGGACAGAATCGTAAATCATCGTCCCCCCTATTCTCGCTACCTCCGAGACGTCATTTCTTTTTTTGACGGGAGGGTCCGCCCTGCCGCGGGGGAGCGCGGGAGTTGAAGTCGAAAAAAACGAGCACTCCCTTTTCAATCTGACTGGATTGGTTTTCCAGTCATACTGTAACATAATACATACTTTAAAATATTTGTATAGATTAGATTAGTTTCCCCATAATTCCACTCCGTTGCAGTAGTAGGCTATTCCATATCCATATCCTTATTTTTAGATTATCACCCTGGCATTTGTCTTTGCCTGAGGTTATCCAACCGAGGGCTGGCATAGCTGATACAGCCAAGACTGAGGTTATGACAGAGGCAATGTGGAGTGATAATTTGTTCATCACATTACCCATTACCCATTAGAGAGAGAGAGAGAGAGAGAGAGAGAGAGAGGCCATTTGTAATTTTAGGGTAAATAATACGAGAATTCCAAAGGTTACTGGCATAAAGGGCTGGAAAGAAGTCAGAGGTTATGCAATTAAGGTAACGAGTTGGGGATGAGTTTCATGTTTAGTTTGAGTGCAAGAATGTTAGCATTCTGATTTTTATTTGTATGCAAGTCGACGCGACCATTCACGGCTGTGAATTAATATTTATAGCTCTGAATCTGTTAATTCATCACATTCACATTGACATCGTGTAGTCATGAGTGAAACACATGGAAACTATTCTGAAGCTAACTTTTCAGCTGTGATATTTGGAACGTGTGGGGGAATGTGCAGGCTTACTCCTGACAAATTGCACCTACAATATGCTTAATTTGAACGTCATGAATTCTGTAACAACTTAGTTGCAGTCTTGCATGTACTGTAACATTAGGCACTTTGTTAAGGTGCTGGAAAGACTGGTGGGGTTTGCCAAGTCATGCACAACAGGTTGTTAATGTTTCCTAAAAGCACTCACAACAAACTTCCAGGCAGACAGCAAAAGAACGGTCTGAGAGCGGCTGCGTAATAAATGGTTGTGGATAGTTTTTTTCTTCTTCCCCAAATCAGCTGTATTTGACCCATTAGTGGGCTGCCCTAGATTATGGAACAGCATTCCCTTCCAAATAGACTAAATCATCAATTAGGACAATCTCTACAAGCTGTTAAGACATTTAATCGGTGGTCCTAATTTTCAACACGTTTTATTTTATTTTTTTAGGCCGAAAGGCATGGCGAGAGAGTAGGTTTTGCACCCTGTCCGTCCGTCCGTCTGTCCTTCTGTCTGTGGACAGCTAATCTCCGGCACCGTTGGCTTGATCGCAGCGAAACTGTGCACACACACTCCCTGGATGCCAATTCAGAACCTCTATCCCAAATATTTCACATGGGCCTGTTATAGCGCCACCAGGAGGCCTTTTTGCAAAACACATTTTTTGACAGTACTCCTACAGATTTTGTCCAAACATCAGGCAAATTGGTACACAGTATCTCTATAGTCATGTGATCAAGACGAATCTGTTAGATTTTTCATATTCCATCCTGATTGGCTAAGATTGACATAAAAAGATTGCAGGAGTGGCCCGTTTTGAACAAAATGACGCAAATCATTAACGCAGCGTCCGATTGCGGTGAAACTTTGCACGCACGCTCGCACTACATTGAGGAACAAATGCCACCCTTTCAACATTGCCCTATTATAGTGCCAACAGGAGGCCAATGTTTGCAAAACAATCTTTTTTATATTACTCCTACAAATGTTGTACAAACATCACAAACATGTGTACATATTATCTCTTTAGTCAACTCATCAAGACGGATCCATCTGATCCGTCCGATTTTTCACATTCCAGCCTGATTGGCGAATTCCAAACATTGCTGGCCCAACCTACCTGACCTGGCGGAGACCTATGCTCCGAGGTGCACTTTTTCTTGTTTTATTATGTATTCAACTATTTTCAATTGGACAAGGGATAATGCGCTATAGTGTATTGAACAGATTGCTTAGAAGTTCTAGGGTCAGTATACTGTTCATTTATTTATTTCAGCCTCAGTGATGCGTGTAATGTTACAAACATCAAAGACATCAGAGGCAGCCCTGATTGACTTTACTTGTATTTCAAAGGGTCTTTCAAGTCTGGTCACAATATTGTAGACTTAAAGCCAAGTTAGTCATAGGAAGAGTTTAAACTTTGAGCTTTAATGAATTGCTGCAGTTATTTCTCTGTGTGATTTTGTTTTATTGTCTCCGCCAGGCCGAAAGGCATGGCGAGAGTATGTTTTACCCACTGTCCGTCCGTCCGTCAGTCCGTCCGTCCGTCCGCGTGTCCGTCTGTGAACAGCTAATCTCCGGCACAGTTGGCCCAGCCGCTGCGAAACTGTGCACACACTCCCTGGATGCCAAAGCCAAACCTCTGCCCAGAATGTTTCAGATTGGCCTGTTATAGCGCCACCAGGAGGCCGCTTTTTGCAACAATTTTTTTTTTGACAGTACTCCTAAAGATTTTGTTCAAACATCACGCAAATCGGTACACAGTATATCTATAGTCATTAAACAAAATGCGTCTTTCAGATTTTTCATATTCCATTCTGATGGCTAAAAATGGCTTCCAGCGTTTGCAGGAGTGGCCTGTTTTGAACAAAATGCCTCAAATCATGAACACAGCATGTAATTTCCGTGAGATTTTGCACGCACATTCCCAATAGGCCGAGGAAGAAATGCCACTTGAACATTTTCAAATCAGCCACATGGTGGCGCTATAACAGGCCGATTCGTGTTTTTACCTATAATTGCACCGATCTGTGTAAAACTTTGTATGCGCACTCCCTAAAGGTCAAGGAAAAACCATTGCCCTGCATTTTTACTTATATAGCACAACCAGGAGGCCGACTTACGTAAAACTCTATTTTTGATATTACTCCTTTCGATTTTATCCAAATTTCACGCACGGTACACATGATCTCTATAGTCATGTGATCAAGACGGGTCTGTTTGATTTTTCATATTTCATCCTGATTGGCTGAAATTCACATCCAAAGTTTGCAGTAGTGGCTTGTTTTGAACAAAATGCTGAAAATCATGAACGCAGCGTCCGATTGAGGTCAAACTTTGCATGCACATTCACACTATGTTGAGGAACAAATGCAAATTTTAACATTTACCTGTTATAGCGCCACCAGCAGGTCTAATTTGGCAAAACATATTTTTGTAACAAAAAGATACAGAATACAGACTCTGAATTAATATGCAGTGTACGATTGCCGTGCAATGCCTTCCTTGCACGGCAATCCCCCCACCCCCCAACTGAAAATGGTTTGTGCCAGGGACCCCTCTCAGGAGTGTTAAAAAGCGAAGTTATTCAAAAATCCTCAAAAATGTGTGCGAGCTTGTATTGAAAACCACTTTTCTAAATCTTAAGAGTTTTCTGAAACACTTTTTATGTTGCTATATCTATATATGCCTTTGTAGGCTGCAGACTCTGAAATACTGGGCTGCAGACTCTGAAATACAGGGATAAAGACTCTGGATACGGGGCAGCATACTCTGAAATACGTAATGCAGACTCTGAAATATGGAATGCAGACTCTGAAATACGGGCTGCAGACTGTGGATACAGGGCTGCAGACTCTGAAATACGTCTGCAGACTCTGAAATACGGGCTGCAGAGGAAGCTGCAGACTATAGAGACAGGGCTGCAGTCTGTTGACACGGGCTGCAGAGGAAACTGTAGACTCTGGATACAGGCTGCAGAGGAAGCTGCAGACTATAGAGACAGGGCTGCAGACTGTGGACACGGGGCTGCAGACTCTGGATACAGGGCTGCACAATCTGAAATAAGGCTGCAGACTCTGAAATACGGGCTGCAGACTCTGGATACGGGCTGGATACGGGGCTGCAGACTCTGAAATAAGGCTGCAGACTCTGAAATACGGGCTGCAGAATCTGGATACGGGGCTGCAGACTCTGAAATACGGGCTGCAAACTCTGGATACGGGCTGGATACGGGGCTGCAGACTCTGAAAGACGGCCTGCAGACTCTGAAAGACGGGCTGCGGACTCTGGATACGGGCTGGATACGGGCTGCAGACTCTGAAATACGGGCTGCAGACTCTGAAATACGGGCTGCAGACTCTGAAATACGGGCTGCAAAGGGGGCTGCAAAGGAAGCTGCAGACTCTGGATACGGGGCAGCAGACTCTGGATACGGGCTCCAAAGGAAGCTGCAGACTCTGGATATGGGCTGCAAAGGAAGCTGCAGCTCGTCTCCAGAGTCTTCAGCGTCCTCTGCGGCCGGTCTCTGCAGCATCCTCACCGACCCCATCTTCAGAGTTGGCACCGGCCATAACGCTGGTCCCTAGATCTTCATTCAGGGTAGTCCTGCCAACCGGCCTCCAACGAGAGGCTGCTACCCTCACATCCCCGCCCCAAGGAAAGCCCAGAAACATGACTTGAGGCAACGCTGTCAGAGGTGTCATGCAGGATATACCAAACAGACTCAAGTCCCGCCACTTATACAAGAAGAGATGCTCAGTTCTATCCCTGAGGACCTGTCTACAAAGACTGCAGACTTTGGATACGGGCTGCAGAGGAAGCTGCAGACTCTGGATACGGGGCTGCAGACTCTGTCCAGACCAGGGTCAAGAAAGAAAGCTACCAAACAAAGAAAAATGCTCATTAGATTGTTCATAAAATAAGGCAAATATAATGTTAAGCATTGACTACTGTAGGCTACTGATAGCCCTGCATTGGGATTATGTTGGCATAAACGCAGAATGATCATTCGCCGTGCAGTTGATTTAGTTACAAAATATACATAGGCAGATTTAACAGAACTGATTATTTACGTGCACATCAGAACTTGATTTACACACAAAAACTTTGGTAGAGGTTTGGATTGTATAGTTACCTTACCATGATGTAACTCCAAATGTGGGCGAGAAATGAAATATAGTTGCTCCATAGGTAAGAAATTGCACTTTTCGTTGACTCATTTCAGGTATGTTGGAACACATCGACATGTTCTTGATCTGCTTCGGGCAAGAAATTAAACTTTTAAATGAAAAATGTGGATCGTCATTGATTCAAATGTAGCAGCGTCATGTGATTAGTGTGAATCCCCCCCCCCCCCCAAATGACCAGGTCCATGCCCGGATTTACAGAGGCCTATGTCTAAAAACATATTGAATGCAAATTATCTCTCTCTCACACACACACTCTCTCTCTCTCTCTCTCTCACACACACACACACACACACACACACAAAATAACAGCCACAACACTACAAACACAGTCGTACTACAAAATGAAAAAAACTACCTCGTAGATTCAACCTGAAAACAAAAACTAGTAAACTGCACTACCAACATAGTCGTAGATTCAATCTGCAAACAAAAACGACACTACCAACAGTCGTAGATTCAATGTCCACAACCTGAAAAAATAAACTGGAAAAAAAGCAGCAGAGCAACATCTTTAACCACATCAGCACGCATACAACACCAACACCAACACCACAAGCAGCATCCAACACCAACACCACAAGCAGCATCCAACAAACTGCAGCATGAAGCAGCTGCAGCATCCAGCAAAGGAAAAGGAAAAATTAGGCCTGTCACAATTATTACAGTACATAATCACCAAATCGCAGGTATTTGAGATAATCGCAATACTTTTTGGGGATAATAGTCATAATCGTCATAATCGTTTCCATGTTGACACATTTTCAAACATTACGAAATAACCGATCTACAAGCTCAAAACGCATCACGACGTGACGCGTTTTGAGCTTGTAGATCGGCTATTTCCACTACTCATTTCATTCATTTTGTAAAGTATAAAGTTATTGAATTATGCAATGTATCTGCATCATATCTGCCCTGTGCGGCTTTTGTTTACGAAGCCTAAAAAAGCCAGACAAAGTTTTATTCATGATGTTAGTTCATTTAATGGCAATTATTTGAGAGACAATTGATCGTCAAGTTAAACGTCATAATTGTGACAGCCCTAAAGAGGTTCCTACTTTGAGATGTCTTCAAAGGAAACCCCCGGCGGGCCGAGGTCTTCGGCGGAGACCGACGGCGGAGACCACCGAAGACACATACGCACTGTCGTGGAATTCTGCATCAATGAAGACACATCATACAAACACACTGTCGTGGAATTCTGCGTCAATCAGCAATCGATCCACGGTGGAGACCACCGAAGACCAGGGCCGTTGGCGCGGAGGAATCCCCCCCATACAGACAAATCCATGGATAGAGAGAGATCTCTATCTCTAAGGGCATCCTCGGGTTGAGCCTTCCAACGGTGTCGGGGAGGGTGTTATACTGTAGGTGAGAACCACAGTCTTCTGGGCATTTATGGCGAAAGAAAGAAAGAAAGAAAGAAAGAAAGAAAGAAAGAGACAAACAAACAAACATACATACAAACAAACAATCATACATTAATTCAAGTGAGCCGCTCTATAAGCTCGGCACATGAGCTTGTAGATCTGCTATTTCTTGACATATCATTGAAAAATCATTCTAAAATGTACAGGGAGCCAGTGAATTGAGGCAATATGTTTACTGTATACGACGTATACTGTATCGTGTCACAACTGTCACAATAATCGTATCGCAGAGATTTTAATTCATGAAATTGTCCTCCGTCATACACTAGGATGAATAAGCTTTTGTTAGGATGCAAATTCAGGTCCACTTAAACACTCTATACTTGATACAAAACTGACCTGTAAAGAGCGCATTTGGTATGCTCTTCTTTCACTCTACACAAATCGATTCGTCAAAAATAGCAGATCTACAAGCTCACAAGCTTGTAGATCGGCTATTTCTGCTGAACGTTCCCCCCAGAATAGGGATGCTGGGGGTTCAAGTGGTTAACAAAAGGCATTAAGTCTTAAGCTTTTGATCATCTTGGAGAGCTGGCAGATATTCAAGCACAGTGCCACTAGGGAACATCAACAAAGTATAGGCTACGCAACATCATTTGTATTTTCAATTGCTTCTAAAAGCAGATGAGATATTGACTCAAAAAACGGCATTTAGATTTATCAAAATATTTTCAACATTGCTTTTTTACATTTTCTTAAAGGTAGGGTAAGTGATATTTTTGGGATTTTTTCTTTAAATAGCCGATCTACAAGCTCACAACACCTAGCAGTGCGAGGCGTTGTGAGCTTGTAGTTGGGGCCATAGACATATAAAGGTAGACGCCTCCTCTGGCTCTGAAGCGTCTGTATGGCGGACGCGCTTCCGCTTCCGGGGGGGCAGCGCGTGTGTCACAGAAGGGGGCGTTCAGTAGGCCAATCAGAGGCAGGTGGGGGCGGGACAACTAGATTCTGACAAGTCCTGGAAAAGACACGCTGTGGTTGGCCAGTAGTCAACACGCTGTGATTGGCCAGTGCCCGTTCCCCCCCGGAAATATGGCGGCCACCATACCAAACAGATACGAACTGCAGAGGCCAATGATGTACACTGTATCTAGGTTTCTATATCTATGGTTGGGGCCTTGTAGCATGCGTTGGGGCCCCGAACCTGAGCTTTGCTTGGAGCCCAATCTTGTAGACCCCAACCCCAAAGACCCCAATCTTTTAATATATAATATATATATATATATATATATATATATATATGTTTTAAAGCGAACATTTTTAACTCAAATCTTTGCTTCTGGGAGATCCTAAAAATGTATTCTAAATCCTAACAGTTTTTTTTTTAAACGAATGCTGCTATAATATCAGTGGTTCTCAAACTTTTCTTATGTCAAAGGACCCCCACAATGATATGTACTTGCCACCCTGGCCATCAGCGCACCATTATAACTTTCTGATTTTACTGTGTGTGCTACTACTACTGTACCTCCAGCTGCTCGTCCAGCAGTAGTTGCATCACCAGCGTGCGGATGCGGCAGCACCTCGGCGGGCAGAGACTGAGGAGGGTGTGTGAACAGGTTGTAGAACGCCATGATCTGCACGTAGGTCAGCACTGGGTAGCGGGGTGTGCCACGACCTGTTGCTCGCTAGTCTGGGAGGCATTGCGTTGGAGCTTGGACAGCAGGGGCGCGGCCACTGCGTTGTGATTCAAATCAACAGCCAATGAAGAAAAGGGGGCGGGTCGGGATCCACATGCACTGGGTGTTGCATCTAAATAGGATCGACTGGAAGCAATTTCCCCTTGAGAAATTGCGGCCGCCATTGTTGTGTACTGCTGTTTGCCTCTCGTCGGACTTTTTAGATGAGTTGCACAGCTCTCAGACCGGTAAGAGGCGTGTCCGCTCAGATTCTGAGCGTAAATTACATCCCGCCCACAAATACCAGGGCTCTGGCCCAGAAGTTCCTCGCCGAGCTGGCGAAAACTTCTGGGAACTCAGATTAGTTGCTCGCCATCTAGAGAGAGCAAAGAGAGGGTTTTATGTGTTATTGAACCTTTATTTAACCCATTAAAACCGGGAACGCGTCTGTGTAACCACTTAAACCATTATTTTAAACTTTGGCTATTCAAAAATAGCAGATCTACAAGCTCATAGCGTGGCACCGAGTGCCGCGCTATGAGCTTGTAGATCTGCTATTTTTTTAAAGAATCATGAACATTTTTGCAAATCTTTGTATATTAAAGCGAACAAAATATTTTGAGATAGGGGTCCACGGCCAAATACCTATCATTTTGGGGGTCCTTTGACATGAGAAAAGTTTGAGAACCACTGATATTATAGCAGCATACGTTTTTTTTAGAATACATTTGTAGGATTCCCCAGAAGCAAAGATTTGAGTTAAAATGTTTGCTTTAAAACATATATATATATTAAAAGATTGGGGTCCATTTGATAAACATTTCATCAAATGGGGGTCCTTGGCTTAATCCATATAAAAACTGGGGGTCCTTGAAATTAAAATGGTTGAGAATCACTGCTATGGCCGTAAAAATCTTCTTTTATGGGGGGTCCGCATATCTTTTCAAACGGGGGTCCGCGGGCTAATATGCAGTGGTGTAAAGTAACTAAGTACATTTACTTAAGTACTGTACTTAAGTACACTTTTGAGGAATTTTAACTTTTCCCATTTTCAATATTTTTACTTCTACTCCACTATACATCTCAGAGGCAAATATTGTACTTTTACTCCACTACAATTATTTGAAAACTTTAGTTACTAGTTACTTTGCATATATACATTATTACATTATAAAACATACATTTTTACCACTTTAGCGCTATTTTATACCTAGGCTATTTGAAAATAGCAGATCTACAAGCTCACCTTTGTTGATTCTTGTGGCCATCCAGATCCAGTAACCAGGGGTGCCTCCTCCACCTTCCTTGCTCTTAAAGAACAAAACCATGTTCTTCTCCAGATCTCTCAACTCATCCAGGATCACCTGGAATCCATGAGATTCCCCTTTGAAATTACTGTCCTGAAACACACATTAGGTTAGATTGATATTAGTGTTTATTAAGTGGATGATAACTTGTCTAAGAGTAGTATATTTGGCTTTTTGGACCAAAAATGTAGGTAACACCTCTAACATTATTTGTACAAAGGTTCTTTTTTGGGCGGTGAAACCGCCCCTATAAGTGAGGTTTGGATATTTGTACAACAAATCCTGCGCTGTGATTGGCCAAAAATGTACCCCGCCTAACCCTGCACCGTGATTGGCCAATCACAGTCTATTCAGGACTGTGATTGGCCAGTGGCACATGACACATGTGCATAGCCCTATATAAGAAACCATAACTTAAAAAAAAACCATAAATGTTTTTTTTTAAGTTATGGTTTCTTCCACCATAAAGAGTGTTTCAATAAATGTATTTATTTTTTGTACATGATTGGTTGACTCCATTCAGTATTGTGATTAGCTAGCAAGACACCGCCCACTTCACACAGGGTGTGATTTTTTTTAAGTTAGGGGTGTACAATGGTTGGTCCACAATATTACTTTTCTTTAAGTGAACTTCCATCACTGTGATGACCACTGTGACCACACCGCCCACTTCACACTGGGTGTGATTTTTTTCTTCTACATTCATACACTGACTACACACATGGTGACATGTATAATGCCAGTGGTGTAAAGTAACTAAGTACATTTAAAAATGAGCCTAGTTGTTTCTTTTGGGCTTGTTTTCATAGCCATGGCCGCTTGTTTCTTTTGCAAAATCTGGCAACACATTGATAACCTGCATTCAGTGGTGTAAAGTAACTAAGTACATTTACTCAAGTAATGTACTTAAGTACAATTTTGCGGTACTTTTACTATACTGGAGTATTTCCAATTGTCTATACTTTTACTTCTACTCCACTACAGCCTATTTGAAAATAGCAGATCTACAAGTTCACACGCGACGCGTTGTGAGCTTGTAGATCGGCTATTCTCTAACATTTTAGTATTTTTACTTGTGGTTTAAGTACATTTTGATACCAAATACTTTTGTACTTTTACTCACGTAAATTTGGAATTCCAGACTTTTACTTGTAACAGAGTACTTCTTCTACATTGCAGTGTTCATAATTTTACTTAAGTAAAACATTTGAGTATGGTTCCACTATTATGTGTCAATTTTGGGGTCCTTGACATGAAAAAGTTTTAGAACCACTGAGCCATTGGTTCTCAAAGTGGGGTCCGGGGACCCCCAGGGGTCCTTGAGGGAGTTCCAGGAGGTCCCCAGCTAAATGATGGATAGTTAGGAACCAAATGGACCCTTATGGGGGTCTGCAACTCTGAGTGTACAAATGGAACCGGGCCCATTTGGTTCCATTTTGTACACTCTCAAATTAACATTGATTTTACAATATAAATTGGCGTCCCTGAGATATAAATGGCATTAAATGGGGGTCCGTAGCCTAAATGCATGTCAAACTGGGGGGTCCTTGAAATTAAAATGGTTGAGAATCACTGCTAAGAGCCATAAACAATCTTCTCTTATGGGGATACTGGCAAATCTTTTCAAATGGGGGTCTGCGGGCTAACAAGTGTCAATTTGGGGGTCCTTCCTTGACATGGAAAAGTTTGAGAACCACTGAGCTAAAACTCACCTGTTTGTTGGATGGAGAGATAATTCACTTCAATGTTTCCACATTCTGGTCACACACAGCGTGTTTTAACAGCTTTTTTTCCACCAGCCTGGTAAACATGACAACTCTACTCGACGTCCATGTCGAGTAACATTACATTATGAGTTGTTTATTTCACTATAAGAGTCTTTTATTACTTCTAAACAAGCAGCGCTTGTTCACAAACCGTGTGTCGTAGTGTTTGCTGGTGTGTGTGTGTAGGGGGGGGGGGGCTGCGCGCGACAATTGGTGCACTCAAATCAGAGAGAGTAACGTCACGCTCTGATCTCGCCGCCCTGGCTCCAATAAACTAGCTCAGAGGTCTTCAACAGGGGGTGTGCGACCCCTAGGGGGTCCGTGGAAGTACTGCAGGGGGTCCGCGAAATTGTTGCTAGATAAAAAAAGATATAACTACAAAAAAAGTTAGTTTTCAAAAATGTCCATTTGTCTTTAAATATTTATGTTTAAAATAAATCATGATTCTGTTCTCAGTTAATAAGGTATGTTTATAAATGGCAGTGGTACGGACACCCTACTCACTGTACCTTGTACATGTATTTTTAAAATAAAAGCATGAATATTAATCTGTCTATTATTTTAATAAATTTGTATTGAATGAACAATAACATGGTATGTTTATATGAAAACATTTTATACATAATTATACAATATATGTTGTAGCCCCCCCACCCTACGAGGTAGGGCAATGTTATTCAACTGGTGGCCCGCGGACCAAATCAGGCCCCAGCGGAGCTTTCTTGTGGTCCCTGGAACATATTCCATGTTCCAATGTAAAATTAAATGCAAATCATTTTTACTAGATGGTTGGTTGTACAGGATGAACATTTAGAATTTTGGTTGGCATGGAAGCGTCTCAGTTTTTTTCATTATTTTTGAGCACCTGGGTAATAAGAGCACAAGCTCATATGATGTGTTTGAAGTGGATGAAGATGGAGAAGATGGAATAAGTCCACACAAAACTAACACTTACACGCTAGTGGGTGCATAAGGAGAATAATTTCTTTGGTGTAATTAACAACATCCACTCGTGATGGATGAACTGCACTAAAAGCCCCTGTTGTGCTCCTTTATGTTGATTAGTTTTGTGTGGATTTTGTCCATCTTCCATCTTCTCCATCTTCATCCACTTCAAACACATCATATGAGCTTGTGCTCTTATCACCTGAGTGCTCAAAACGAATGGAAAAAAAGTCATTAATACGAGACACTTCTATGCCAGGGACCCGTGCACAGAACACACTGAAATATCTACTTCCTATTTTCTTAATATCAAAATCTAAGCCTGTGCAGAGTGCACCAAGGACTGACACAGAAATGTTCCTATCAAACAGCAACATGCATGAATGCAGTATGAAGCAGGCCCTAATAAGTAATGGACATAATGCGTCCATTATTTTATTGTCCATTTATTTTGTTGTCACGGTTTTGTGGCCCCTGACTTCAAGTCATTTTACAATTGTGGCCCCCTGCCTATTCTAGTTGAATATCCCTGAGGTAGGGGGTCCCTGCTCCATCTCCCCATCAGTTTGGGGGTCCCTGGCCTGAAAATGTTGAAGACCCCTGCACTAGCTCGTTACCCGTGTTGCCATGTCTGCTTATAAATGAGCATTTTTTTTAAAGTGTAGTCGCTTCATTGGGCTTGCTTTCTAATGTTTTTTAAACCAGTGGTTCCCAAAATTTTTTCATGTCAAGGACCCCAAGATTAATATGTATTTGTCGCAGACCCACATCTGAAAATATGTGGTGCCAGGGACGGGACCCCCATACAAGATTTGTGTTGATAAAATGTTTCAAAAAAATATTTTACTTTTTTTTCCAATATTTTTTTTAAATAGCATATCTACAAGCTCACAGCGTGTCATGATGTGACACGTTGTGAGCTTGTTGATCTGCTATTTTCAAACAGCCGATGTAAAAGTGGGGGGGAAAATAGCCTAGTTACTTCTTTTGGGCTTGTTTTTAAAATGGCGTTGAGCGCCACATACAACCACACCACGGTGGGTTTCGTGTGGCCTTGTACATTCTGTTGCCTTCCTTCTCTTCCTCAGGCAGCAACGATGTGAAATCATGTCAAATATATATAGGGAAGGGTCAGGATATACCGGTCCGGTATTATGTTTATATATCTGACATGATTTCACACACTTACCATTGCTGCCTGGGGATAAGTTATTTAATTAAGCCAATTATTTGTCAATTTGCCTGAACAAAAAGGTAAAATACCAGTTATCGTTTTTGCTTTGGCTTTTTGCCTTCTTGGGAACCCTCGGACTCTGAGAACAAATGGAGAAATTTTCAGTGTAAATGTAAATATGCTGTCTTGATGCTCTGATATTATTACAACTCACCAACAACGTCAGGAATGTTGAACAATCTATAACTCTCACATGCCATTCTGTGGCAGCGGTGGCCTAGTGGTTAGAGGGGCGGCCGTGATACCGGAAGGTCCCTAGTTCGATTCCCCAATTCATCACATCAATCATGAATCACCGCTGAATAGCCCTTGAGCAAGGCTTCCATGCAGGGTCTGGTTGTAAATAAGTTTCGCACTTAGTCCAACACCCTGGGTAAACAACAAACTTTGCTTTGCTTTGCTTTTGCTACTCTCCACTATTCTCCACCTCCCAAAAAAAAACGAGTCCTCAGAGCCACCTTGTGGCACCTAAATGCCATTACATCTCCCCCTTTTAGCTAAGCTAAGTGTTACATTCCTTGGTTCTGTCAAATATAACCTGTGGCATCATTTAACTCGCCACATGTTTTACATTTACAACAACATCAACAGGGCAGTATATTCTACCTGAAGTCACTGAAATGCAAAGAATATATACATGACATTTTGTGGTACATGCATTTCTCTCATGTGACCCGTTGTGGGCTTGTAATGCACCATTTTTGGTTAAGAGGTGTAGACGGAATAAAATGTGAGTTGTTTTGCACCCTGTCCGTTTGTCCTTCCGTGCGTGCCGTGAGTGTGAGTGTGAGTGTGAGTGTGAGTGTGTGTGTGTGTGTGTGTGTGTGTGAGTGTGAGTGTGTGTGTGTGTGTGTGTGTGTGTGTATGTAATGTATGTGTGCAGCTAATCTCCGGCACCGTAGCTTGTTGGCAGCCAAACTGTGCAGAACCTCTGCCCCAAATTTTTCACATGGGCCTGTTATAGCGCCACAAGGAGGCCGATTTTTGCAACACAAATAATGACAGTACTCCTACAGATTTTGTCCACACATCCCACATTGACTCCACCCATGCTTGTTCCCACAGTGCATTAAGGGTAAAGTGAGGTTGGACCAGATGATTTAGGACAGTGGTTCTCAAAGTTAACCTGACGCTTCCAAATGGAAGAAACTTGCGACACACATTTTGTTTCACAGCCTACTTCCATCTGAGACTCCGGTAGCAGAATCGATGCCAGACGGCGTTTAATTTTTTCAAGCTACTTGGCAGGTGATTGGATGATCCTGCCCCTAGCAGCCGCTGATTGGTTCGTACACGCAGCGGCGGGGCAGCTGTACTCCCTGAGAGATCCCAGATCAGGGTGTATTGTGAGACTCAATACCGCCTTCATCTGGCTGAATCTCAAAGTGGGGTCCTTGGGGGGGGGGGGGGTAAATTAGTTAATATAACAAAAAACCTTGACCAGAAAAAAAAACACACAAAAACACACACACACACACGCACACACACACACACTCACACACACACAGGCTGTGGCTTGTTGGCGCTCAGGGCCACACCCAGAGTCACGTGGACCCCTGCTGTTCTGAGACAGGATGGGGAAACGACAGATAGTTTACACTCTTAGCACCTTCTTGATGACATAATTCAGACATGTGGAATTACACACACACACACACACACACAAACACACACACACACACACACACACACACACACACACACACACACACACTACACCAAATATTATCCAGAATGTTGTGTGCGTGTAAACTCACAGCTAACAGATGGTGAGGGATTTTGCAGATGATACACACTGCCAGGTGGTCAACAAACAGCTGACAACAGCACATAGGTTGACTGAAGTATTTTCACATTAGCAATTAGATTTTCCAATATAAAAAAACTAAAAGAAACATTAAGAGAATGAACAAATAGCAAATGCAGCTTGAAATAAAATCTCTAAAATAATCAATAAAATCTCCGGTATCCACTGTCCAGGCATACATCTGTCTCCATCTCAGCTCTCCCATTGTCTGAGCAAAGACAAAACTATACTGTGCACTGTTTGTCTCCTTTAGTTATTTGTTGACTCTCTCTGTAATTTTCTGATTAGCTAAAACCAACAGAGAAACACCCCATTCATACTCACTGAACTCTAATAGGAAAAGGTAATATCAGATGGACCAGCAGCTCGTAAAGATTGTTTTAACTTGGAATTAAACATGTATTAATCTTTCATTTTAGAAGTAGCCTACTATTTTTGGAAACACACTTTTGTTTTTATTTATTTTTAAATGTTGCCGTTTGTGTTTTCGTTGTGAGACTGAGTGATTATTTACAACCATGAATTCCCCCTCTGGAGCCAAATAAAGAAGTCCTACATTATACCTTACTATGGCTGCACAAGCACCAGCCCCAGCAACAGGTGATAAGAAAATATACGTTATACAGTAGCATAGACTACACACCATTACTTGGAGGGACAATTGCTCTAGACTAGCTTGCTGTTAGGCCAACCAGCTGACCAATGGCGTAACTTCATCAGTCAATGACTCAGAGACTCAGTCAGTCAGAGACATTCGTGTTTATTTTCATAATGGTACTTGTCGTCTTATGACCAAAATGTTTGTCCTCCTATCACTTACACAGTATGTACTTTGAGCACTTTAACACGTGGCACTTTTACGCATGTAAAAAAATATATATGTTTTTTTCTGTAGTCTCTGTTTAAGGTGTCATCCTTAAATGTATTGTGGTGTGCAAGTCTTTCATCACTTTAGTTCCTCTTAGTTTTTGAGACCACCGCACCCACAATCAACCTTATACTAAGGACAAAGAAAGGTGCAGACTCTTTCTTCTCTCTCTCTCTCTCTCTCTCTCTCTCTCTCTCTCTCTCTCTCTCTCTCTCTCTCTCTCTCTCTCTCTCTCTCTCTCTCTCTCTCTCTCTCTCTTTCTTAAGGGCCTTTACAGCCAGCCATTGACTCTAGACAAATAACAATTACTGTCACTGATTTTAAGCTCTCTGTCATCGTGCAGATACATCCAAACACTGGAGAGATAATTAGATGCTGACAGTGCAAAAATGTAAAAAACAAAAACAAAGATAAGACTAGAAAAAGTGCTCCTCGGAGCACAGGTCTCCGCCAGGTCAGGTAGGTTATTGTGGCCTCCTGGTGGCGCTATAATAGGCCAATGTGAAAAGGTAGCCATTTCTTCTTAGGCCTTGCACGGCAATCGGACACTGCATTCATGATTTGAGGCATTTTGTTCAAAACAATTGTTTTGCTAAATTAGACCTGCTGGTGGCGCTATAACAGGCCAATTTTAAAAGGGTGGCATTTGCTCCTCCACATAGTGTGAAGGTGTGTGCAAAGTTTGACCGCAATCGGATGCTGCGTTCATGATTTGCGGCATTTTGTTCAAAACAAGCCACTACTGCAAACTTTAGATGTAGATCTTAGCCAATCAGGATGGAATATGAAAAATCTAACAGATCCATCTTGATCACATGACTATAGAGATAATGTGTGCCGATTTACATGAAATGTGGATAAAATCGGAAGGAGTAATATAAAAAAAAATGTTTTACATAAGTCGGCCTCCCTGGTGGCGCTATAAAAGGCAGATTTGAAAAATGCAGGGCAAGGGTTTTTCCTTGACCTCTAGGGAGTGCGCTTACAAAGTTGTACACAGATTGGTGCAGTTATAGGTAAAAACACGAATCGGCCTGTTATAGCGCCACCATGAGGCTGATTAGAACATTTTCAATTGGAATTTCTTCCTCGGCATAGTGGAAATGTACGTGCAAAATTTCAAGGTAATTGCATGCTGTGTTCATGATTTGAGGCATTTTGTTCAAAACGGAGCACTCCTGCAAACTTTGGAAGCCATTTTTAGCCAATCAGGATGGAATATGAAAAATCTGAAAGACCCTTTTTGTTTAATGACTATAGAGATACTGTGTACCGATTTACAGGATTTTTGGACATAATCTGTAGGAGTACTGGCAAAAAATATGTTTTGCACAAATCGGCCTCCTGGTGGCGCTATAAAAAACCCACAAAAATTTGGGCAAAGGTTCTTCTGTGGCATCCAGGGAGTGTGTGTGCACAGTTTCACTGCGAGCAAGCCAACGGTGCCGGAGATTAGCTGTCCACAGACATAATGACACACGGACGGACGGACGGACGGACGGACAGACAGGGGGCAAAACATACTCTCTCGCCATGCCTTTCGGCCTGGCGGAGACGAAAACAAGATAAGGTAATGAAAAACAGAGCCGACAGGGATGTCAAAAATACTAGCTATTGTCCTCTATCTAGCCAGTCAATAACAGCAATCAGACTTCATTATGGACACAGTGTGAGAGCCACAGAGTGGGCAGAGAGAGAGAGAGAGAGAGAGAGAGAGAGAGAGAGAGAGAGAGAGAGAGAGAGAGAGAGAGCAGGAGAGATTGTACAGTCAATAGACTTACGCCGGCTTTTCTTGTCTTGTCTGTTCTGTATTGTGCATGTGCCTGTTTTGCATTATCACCTTGTCATTAGTTGGATTCCCACGCTCGCTCTTTCAGTTGGGCCTTTACTTAACATCTCATCATCATGGGGAGATGTGTGTGTATGTGATACATGCTGTACTAGAGACAGTAAATTAGTGTTAATTCAATTGGTAAAATTACCTGAAATGCTAAATAAATTTTCACAGATAGATAATGGTTTCATCTAGACTCTTCTGTTATTTCATGATATACAGCTCACACATTGCTCATACATACATACGTGTGTGTGTGTGTGTGTGTGTGTGTGTGTGTGTGTGTGTGTGTGTGTGTGTGTGTGTGTGTGTGTGTGTGTGTGTGTGTGTGTGCGTGCGTGCGTGCGTGCGTGCGTGCGTGCGTGCGTGCGTGCGTGCGTGCGTGCGTGCGTGCGTGCGTGCGTGCGTGCGTGCGTGCGTGCGTGCGTGTGCGTGGCGTACGTGCGTGCGTGCGTGCGTGTGTGTGTGTGTGTGCGTGCTTGTGTGTCCATTCACATGTGCGCGTGCGTATGTGTGTGTGTGGGCATATAATGATGGACATTTCGCTTTTTGTCCTCTTTACCTCCCTATCTCCCTCCTTCCATTTTTGTTTCCTCTCCTCTCCCGCTTCCTCGCTCCATGCTGGCACATCAATAGGAAATCAATGGCTGTCTGGACGAGCAAGAGGAAAGAGAGAGAGAGAGGTGGCCGTAGCAAAGCTATTTCTTCACCTGCTGAATGCTGCGTGCCTAGAATAACAACTGCTGGACAGAGAGAGAGAGAGAGGAGGGGAGAGAAAGTAGAGCATGAGGGTAATGTGAGAACAAGAGAGACAGACAGAAAGAGGGAAAGATAGTATTGTTCTAAACTTACATACCAACTAGATAGAACTAAGAGCATGCTGCATAGCACATGTCTCCTCATGCTGGGTTGACGAGTCAGGGCTGAAAGTTGCTGGTTGTAGCAGTCAGGACCCGATGGAAGCTGTGGGGGAGTGGTCATACGACATGCGGTGCAACTTTAAAGTGCTTGTTGGAGATATGTTGTAATGTTGTATGTTTTGATTCTAATTAGGGGTTGATCGCATGTTGCATTTACGATTTTCGAGGACCCCCTTGAAAACGAGATGCTGCATCTCAAGGAGCTTATCCTCTAGTTAAATTTCAAAATAAATATATAAATAAATAGGCCCTTCCCACACATTTTGGAACAGTATGATATATCAAAGCCCTGTTTTTTTTAGGAAAAACATCAAGGTGGACGTGAGGAGAGAAGATTATTAAAGAGGATAGAATGAGAAGTGAGAGGTAGAATCAAGGAGCAGATGGAGACAGAAAGACAAAGACTGAGACAAGAGAGAGGGAGCAGGTTGAGAGAGCTTATTGACAAAAGAGGATGTAGTGCTCAACGAGTGAAGATTATCGCACCCTCAGGAGATGACAGGTTTCTACACAATCTCTCTCTCTCTCTCTCTCTCTCTCTCTCTCTCTCTCTGTCAATTTGTTACCTTTCTTCCTACGCCCTCTTTCGCCCCTGTTTTGACTTTCTCTTGTCTTTACCTCTGTCTCCTTCCCTCTCACTACAGCCGGTCTCTCTTCACTTTTCTCTCTCTCCCTCTGCCTCCCCCTTGTCCTCCCCCTTCTCGCCTCTCTTTTTAGACAGCTTATAGGGGGTATGAGGACTGGATTTGGAGCGAATGCAGTGTGATACCATCTCTCGTCCTGCAGCAAGACAGAGAGAGAGAGAGGGGGGGGGGTGATGGTGATGGAGAGGAGAGTAAGGAATGAGGGAGGGGTCCGAAAGGAGAACTAAGAGGAGAGTACAGGGGGGCAAGGAAAGAGTGGGAACGACACAAAAAGTGGTAGGACTGACCAAGATGGATAGAGGGTGAGAGGAGATAGGAGCGGAAGGGAGCAGAGAGTCATAAATAGGCAGAGAGGGTGGTGGTGGAGAGCATGACAAAGGGGTAGAGGTGAGAAAGACCAAGAGGGAAGGAGGAAAGTTACCGTAACCACTTAAAACTCGCTTTGGATAAAAGCGTCTGCTAAATGACAGTAATGTAATGTAATGTAAACAAAACATTTTCTAAATTATTTTGATAATAGCTGATCTACAAGCTCAGAGGTTGTAGATCGGCTGTAGATATGTAGAAACAAAAGATGGAAGGAAAGAGGGAGAGAGGGAACAAGGTAAAGATAGAGGAAAATGGATATGAGAGACAAGGATGGACTTGGTATCATAGTGGAATAGGAAGACAGGCAAATACTGCAACATCATCATGGCGAGGTTCCACTCTGAAATTGGACTTGTTCAGAGTTAATTTGTTTGCTTGGGGGGTGATTCTCTGGAGAGACGACTCGGATTACAACCACGCAAGCGTGTCACTCGACTCGGCCAGCGTTAACGACCGCGAGAGAAGGAAACACGAAGAGCGCTCTAATGTAGCGTCACTTTTTGTACAGTAATGACATGAAATCAGACTCACAAACAAGCCGAGTGGGTGTAATGAATGAGTGGGTTAGGGTGTGTGTGTGTGTGTGTGTGTGTGTGTGTGTGTGTGTGTGTGTGTGTGTGTGTGTGTGTGTGTGTGTGTGTGTGTGTGTGTGTGTGTGTGTGTGTGCATGCATGTCAGATTTCCATAGACACCAGTTGTTTTTACTCATCATCGGCCAATGAAAACAATAGTAAGTTGAATCAAAGTTCTAAATATTTGTTTTTGCACATGCACAGCAATCAACTGGATGCAATTTCATGATTAAACCTTTCATAGTTCAACCAGTTTGTATTTGTGTTTGTATTTTTTCAAAGTGTTGTAATTTAGAACGTAGTGCTCAAGGCGTCATCAGTATGCCATGTATGGGCATTCCCATGTATGGGCATATTGGTCGGATCAGCAGTTCTTGACAACCGCCTATCGACTGACGGTTTGACGTTGGTATATAGGACGTTTTTCCGAGATACGTGAACTACAGACGCACAGACAGACGGACAGAGATTTCTCACATTTCTAAATTAGTAGGATGTTGTCTTTGTATTCCTTTGAAAAGTATCTTCTTCTTTGGGCTTGAAACCTCCAACTGTCGCTTGCGGCTATAATCTATAATGCATATTATTAGCCAATGTTTTCATACTATGTGAAGAATGTTAACTTTAAACATTATAGTCATTCTGACTAAAGCCATTGTGTAGCCTACTGTATAGCGCATTATAACTGCAGCATGTGGATTGGGGCCTTAGGATTGGAGATTAGTATTTGGGGAAGTTGGGTATTATGTTTGTGTGGGTGTGTGAAGGAAGCAGATTTGTGCGATATATAGAGCACATTGGCAGATTTAGTTTGTTTTGTAACAAATTGGAAATGTCTTTTTTGTTACAGGAATTGAGGGGCGCTCGGGGTGAAAGGAAAACAATGAAGGTGCATATATGAATAAAGACTGACAGAAGCAAGATAAAACAACTACCTTGAGTCTGACTCATTGTTTCCATGTTTATTCAGATTTAAGGACAACAAATTAATCATGTTTACTGAGCCTTGTAACACTAGCTATAATTCATGGTGCACCACACATAAGGAAAGCCATTGACAGACAGACGTCAGCTAACCACAACAACATAATGTTAACATAACTAACAAATCTATATTATTAAACACATTAATGTCTTTACTGAGCCTTACCCCTGGGGCTTTGTAACACTAGCTATCATTCGTGTTGTACCGCACATAAGGAGAGCCATCGACAGACAGACGTCAGCTAAACCACACACTAACATAATGTTCACAATCTACAAATCCAACTAAACTAAACTATAACTAAAAACTGAACTTAAACTGAGACTAAAAGACACACAACATCTTCAAAAACACACAAAACTAAGTCAGGTTGCTATGGACACCAAACTTACATAGTACCTTACCTCCATTCTACATTGAGATAGTACATGTGATAGAGGGAGGCAGATAGGCTCGCACAAGACACAACATCCCATACTCTGTGTACCGCATCTCTCCTTGTTGGCTGAATGTCTCTGTGTGCCACAGGGGAGGCAGAGCTACGCCAATGGGGGAAGCACTCTCATTCCACTGTGGCGCAGACACCCATTCATCTGAATCTGTGGGTGACACTCTCTCACCCAGCGCAGATAAATCTCTGTCTCCCCTGAGGATGTCTGTGTGTGTGTGTGTGGGAGAGAGAAAGTGTGTGTGAGTGGATGCGTGCGTGCGTGCGTGCGTGCGTGCGTGCGTGCGTGCGTGCGTGCGTGCGTGCGTGAGTGTGTGTGTGAGAGAGAGAGAGAGAGACTGAGAGAGAGACTGAGACTGAGACTGAGAGAGAGAGCATGCATGACAAGGCACTCGAGGGAGACAGAAGGACCCTCATTAGCCACCTAATTATTGAGGAGATGTGTGACAGAGAGGGAGAGAATGAAGGGGACAGAATGGGAAACAGTGTAAGGGAGGAAGAGTGAGAGAGAGATTTCATGGTGAGATACATATTTCCTGTTCATACCTTAACATTCTATTTACTGTACGTATAGCTGCCACCTACATGATTTGAAAGCATATCGAGATGGATGACAGAAAACTGGACTTTCTGAAATAAACATGATACAATACCTATTGGCTCTCTGTAGCCCACTTAACTACTGCTATTACTGCTATCACCACTATCATTATTACTGATGCTACCAGGCTACTAATAGTACCTGTTCTGTGTCAACTTGTCTTATTTAAAATAGGTTAAAAAAGCTAATAGAAAATATTCAGCCGTGTTCTCAGTAAATCCACTTTATATGCTGCAGTGAAGACAGTATGAGGACAATAATAAGGAGACTCCCTGGCCACTGCTGTAACCTTTAGCAGCCTTATGTGCCAGACTTTGTTAGAGAAAAGGGACTAAGAATGATTGTGAACATGTGATTGCGTGCTTGTGTTGGTCTTCCAAGGTGACACATGGTGAAATCTAAACAGACAGCTCCACTGAATTGCTTCCCTCATGTAGCCCTACACAGTGTGTACACACACACACACACACACACACACACACACACACATTGACTTGTTTCTTAAACATAGAGTACTGACCCACTGTAAGGACAACACGCACTCACGCACTCGCACACATGCACACACAGCAGGCAATGCAGAAATGTAACACAGTGAATGTTGAGCAGGTAAATTGCTGTTGTTTCAGCGCACTAAAGCAGATTCTAACAAGGGTGTGTGTGTGTGTGTGTGTGTGTGTGTGTGTGTGTGTGTGTGTGTGTGTGTGTGTGTGTGTGTGTGTGTGTGTGTGTGTGTGTGTGTGTGTGTGTGTGTGTGTGTGTGTGTGTGTGCATGTGTGCGTGCGTGCGTGCGTGCGTGCGTGCGTGTGTGGTGGTTGGTTGGCAGGTGAGCTATTGTTCTCTACAAGCCGTCATTACCAATGGGGGTGATGCTAAAAATCTACGCAGGGGGATGCCATACTTTCTTCTCCAACCTCACATTACTGTGACACACACGCGCACACACACACACACACACACACACACACACACACACACACACACACACACATACAACCTCACATTACTGTGAGGTTGTGAGGTGTACCTCCTACGTCCGCAAGCGTGTAACTACAAACACACACATTCAGACACAACCACATGCAAAACAAAAGCATTGTGTACTTTGATATCGGCTAAATATTCATGCCGTGTCGAAACGTTTGGAAACTCATACTGTACACATACTCTCAAGAAAAGAAAAACAGCCGCAGTATATCAGTAGATATCAAAGACACACACACATTTCTTCTTCAAGCTAAATTACCCTGAGAAGTAATAATTGGGTAATAATTGAGATGTCAAAAGTAAAAGTAAAACAAAAAAAAGAGATCAAAAAAAGAATCGCCAAAAACCATCCATCCATCCATCCATCCATGTAATGTTACATGTTTTCTACCCCCCCTCCCCCCCTCTCTCTCTCTCTCTCTCTCTCTCTCTCTCCCTCTCTCTCTCTCTCTCTCAGTCTGTCCCCTTCCTCTATATGTGGAAGGTGGAAGACAGCGTCAGGCTCGACTGCCCATCTGGCCAGGAACAACTCACATCGACATGTCACTCAGAGAGAAACAAAGACAGAGAGAGAGAGAGAGAGAGAGAGAGAGAGAGAGAGAGAGAGAGAGAGAGAGAGAGAGAGAGAGAGAGAGAGAGAGAGAGAGAGACGGAGTGAAAGACGGAGTGAAAGACAGAGTGAAAGAGGACGAGTGAATGGGAGGTCGGAACAGGTAACAAACTAAAGGGAGAAAAGTGACTGAGACGTGGGGAGAGAGTTAGCTAGAGTGAAAGACAGCTAGAGAGAGACTGAGAGAGAGAGAGAGAGAGAGAGAGAGAGAGAGAGAGAGAGAGAGAGAGAGAGAGAGAGAGAGAGACTGAGGTGAGGCGAGGCCTGACCCGTATGGATAGAGAGAGAAAGAGAGATACAGTAAAGAGGAGACGAGTCAGGTAGGGAGAGGGAGAGAGACGGAAGGCATCAGCGAGAATGATAAAGAGAAGGATGTCTTGAAATTAACGATAGAGGGGGAATAAAACAGGGAGACAGAGAGAAGGAAAGAGGTTGGGAGAGACTTTTAGACAAATTGTCAGAGATACAGATGCATACACAGAAAGACAGATACATAGACATTATAATAGCGACTCAGACAGACACTGATGGACAGGTACACAAACACATAGATTCATGGATACACAGATAGACTCACAGAAAAACATACTACACTTTTAATTGCATTGTTTAATCGCACTTTCAGCACTGAGTTATGTGATCTGTACGTCAGAGTACCTGTTACAAAGTGCTTTAGATTCTTCTAAAGCACTTTTCACATTGCACACTTCAACGTTCAACCTTTCAATTATGTTTTGATCAAAGTAAGTTGTGCGCCAGGTGTCAAGAAAATGGAGTCCTCTGAAATGTTTTTGAATTTTGACGCTCAATGTTTTTATGCAAGACAAACTTGCATAAAGTACAAATGGAACCAAATGGACTCCTAATGGTGGTTCATTTTGAACACTGAGGATTTTGCTGTCAAAATGATTCAATCATCGTACCTCACTCGGATCCTCTCTGTGTTTTTCTGTCGGTCTTATGTCTCCCTCTCCTTTATCTCCCCTGTTGATGAGGGTACATAATTATTAACACATTTTGATGAGCCAAAGATGGAAATGTTGTGTCTCTCTCTACAGACACCCGCACACACACACACACACACACACACACACACACACACACACACACACACACACACACACACACACACACACACACACACACACACACACACACACACACACACACACACACACACACACACACACACACACACACAGAACAGACAGAGATCCAGATCCGACTAGACACTGATGTAATCAGTGACCTTTGCAAGTGTCCACATTTACATTTACACACAAGCTTAGGGTGGATTCATTTGCCTTTTTAGACAGGAAAGAGGGGTGGGGGTGGCAACAAACAGACGGACAGGCAGACAGACAGGCAGACAGACAGACAGTCAGAGACCTTGATTACATGGATATTTTTCAAAACACACATTCTACGCTTTGGTCGCTAAAACTGAGATGAAAAAAAGTGAATATTTAAAACATATATCCGTTCAGTGGAAGTTGTAGACATGTAAAACCTAGATTTGGATAAGCCATAACATCACAGCTCAATTTGTGCATCGGTGCATGTCCTGGAAACCTGGAAACAACAACAATGATGGCGGATACCGTTAAGGTTAGGGTTGACAATCCGTGTTGTATGTCAATCTGCCATTGCCATTGCCATGGTCTTTGTCTAAAAACAATGCAATATGTTAGCAATGTTTCTGAAAAAGGATTGACTTGAACACTATACCAATTGAATATGTTTATAATATTGATGAAAATTAAATTGGCTCTTCTAGTTAAAGGCCTTATTTCATGAGGAGTTGGGTGCTGTTACTGTATATAAGGGTCAAAGACAAGACCCGCAAATGTGTTGTCCGGAGGCCATCAAAATTCATATGAAAAGTAAATAGGTGGCCAAGAAACTGGCTGTTAAAAATGTTAATGTAAATTTCGTATCATTCAGCATAACACTTTCATTCAGCGCATCAAAGGTTTCATGACTAAGATTTTGTATCCCTTGTTTTAACTAGTTTACAGCATTTAAGTAAAAATGAATTGCAAGCATTTATATTTAATTGTTGTATGAACACAATTATAAATGTAAGATTAAAAATGTTTAACTACTTGTGGCATTTTAAGGTATTATAAGACACATTATCTTGTAGATACCAAGTAAATACTTTACACTGAATAAAATGCAAATATCTATTAAACTATCTTTAACTTCATCCTTTGATATTTGTTTTTGTCTCTCTTCTGATACCTAGAAAATATTATGTATTTGACCCATAAACGTATTTAAAAGTGGATCATATATAACATAAGTATCTATGTTGAAGTTTAGTATTAGATTTACTAGATGGGTCTAGAATAACCCTGAAGGGCTTTATTGCTATATAATGACTGCCTCACTGTTCATTATCCCACTTACTACGTGCCTGCTTATAAACAATAATTTGACACAAAATATTATGACAAAAAATATATTATTGATTTTAAAAAGCTTCCGGTAAATAATTTGATTCTACAATTGCCTCGGGTGTTGCTGTTGTGTGTGTGAGCAGATTATTAAAGCAGCAAAGTTTACCAGACTTCTTTTTGCGGATTGATATGATCCAGCTGCTCAATCTGTTGATCAGAACTAATTATATAATAATTGTTATTGTAACAAAATACACCAAAAACATAATTAAATTGCAAATGTTGTATGTCCTGAATTACAAACACAAAATCAAGATAGATCATTCTACAGAACAGTTAAACCTATTTAAGTTACACTCACACATTTTCTGACAGTTCCAAGCACCCTGTTCGAATCAATCTCCCATTCAGTCCTCGATCTCTCTCTCTCTCTCTCTCTCTCTCTCACACGCGCACGCACGCACGCACGCACGCACGCGCGCACACGCGCACACGCACACACGCACACACGCACACACGCACACGCACACACACACACACACACACACACACACACACACACACACACACACACACACACACACACACACACACACACCTTTCTCTCACTGTATCACTCTTTCCCACGCCTTTCTCTCCTTAAAGACTTCTGAAAGTTGACTTCCTGCATGTGGCAGCTACAGCAGTACAATTATTATTCTAGTGCAGTCCAATGTATTTCCGTGTAGACTAGCCTATACCGTGTATGTTTGAGCTGATGTTGCCTTGTAGCCATCGAGATTAAATAAATCTATCTACCTATATTTATTTTTTCCTACACCCTACAGTATACCTACTTACCCATGCCTCTCTTTCTCACTCTCTTCTTTTCTCTGTGTACCCTGTACTGCCTCATCCTTTCTTTGATCCTTTCTGCACCTGGTCTCAGTTTGTCCAAACCATGAAATATTGATATTATGTTGATATCTAAAAAAATAATCTATATCTAAATATAGATAATTGAAGAATGCACACCAACTGGTCTCAGTGTGGTTTTTCTAAACTGAAATGAGCAATTTCTACATTAAAACAGGAGCTTTGCCGTGAGATCATGTTGAGGAGAAACCGGTGAAGCATAGGAGCATAAAATAAATAATAAATGTACAGTACAACAGAGAAACTAATACAAAAACATTGTTAAGGCAAGCTCAGCCTCAGACTGAATACTGAACTTTATGAACACAATCTCTGAAAGCAGTGGTAAGGATAAGGATAAGGATAATTCCTTTTAACAGGTCGTTCATGAAAGTCCTTGCGGTCTTGTTTCCAATGAGAACCTGTGAGCAATTGGGGTTAAGAGTCTTGCTCAGGGACAAATTTCATATCATCGGCACATATGCTGGGATAGCCTGGAATCGAACCTGGGGCAACCAGGGCCAGCTGGTTCCCTAGGCGGGCTCACTAACCACTCAGCTATGGCCGCCCCCATTACAGTAATGGTACAGTCTTATTCTTTTAAAGCACACTGTTAGCAGTGACTATACTGAAAAACAACAACAAAAACCCATAAAAGATAAATGATACTATTCTGAGAATCATTTAGCTTTTATAAGTACACTTAGTCTGCTTCCTATTACATGGCTTTCTACAGCGTGAAAGAGGTATAGTCTAAGAGGGTCTCTGTCTGTCTGTCTGTCTGTCTGTCTGTCTGTCTGTCTGTCAATTCGGGATGAAACCGTGGCAAAATATGGAGTCATATGTCACTGGCCACATGAGGTCCAAGATCCACATGCCACGTCATTATTGGACCTCATCTTGCTTTTGGAACCTATATTGTCACTAAGAATCTCGATGTATTCAAGGCTTAACTGATACAACTTAACTGATAAAAGAACAAGAGCTATCGTCTTTTATGTCCCCACTAGTATGGTCGGTTAGTCTTGCCATGCGACGTCTGTTCGTTAGGGGGCGAGACAAAAAGTCATTTTTAGGGTTAAGTATCATTGGTCTTAGCAAAGGCTACTCAAGGAATTTTGGTCTTCACAACTAAATGTTCATAATATAGACCATTGTGATTGTGGGTATACTATACTGTACTTGGGGTACATAGCTGAATGTTTAGAGAGCCCGCCTGGGGGGCAGGAGTCCCCAGTTGTCCCAGGTTTAATTCAAGGCCTGGCCAGCAATGTGTCGAATATGACTGGTCAAAGTGTCCTTGACACTTAAAGGGCAAGACCACTTTGGTAGAGGTTTGGGTTGTGTAGTTTCAGTGCCATGATGTAACTCCAAAGGTGGACAAGAAATGAAAAATAATTGCTCCAGTAATTAGAAATTGATAATTCAAAATATGCTCCTCATTGACTTACATTGTACACTGAAACAGCTCTCAAAGTCACTCTTTTAGCCCGTAAACGAACACAAACGAAGCTGATTCAGACAATATAGAACATCACCAAACCCAGTACTGTTTATTTTTTTGATAAGATTTTTAACTTCCTGATGATTTTACTATTTGAAGATCCGGATCCGGATCCGCCGATCCAGTCCGGGTTTTCTTTCTAATAAAAATGGCAAAATCAACAGTAAGTTAACATTTTTATCAAAAAAAAAAACAGTACTGGGTTTGATGATGTTCTATATTGTCTGAATCAACTTTGTTTACGTTCGTTTACATGCTAAAAGGGCGACTTTGAGAGCTGTTTTACTGTACAATGTAAGTCAATTGGGAGCATATTTTGAATGATCAATTTCTAATCAATGGAGCAATTATTTTTTATTTCTTGTCCACCTTTGGAGTTACATCATGGCAAGGTAAATACACAACCCAAACCTCTACCAAAGTGGTCTTACCCTTTAACTCTAACTGCTTCACGCCCCTCAGTGGGAAACGATCAGCTGGGTTGCGCTGAAACCGAATTTCCCCCACGGGAGCAAGTAGGTCAATATTATTATTACATGGATTTACATTTATGGTTGTTGGCTGTATGTGATCACTGTGACTCAATTGAGTTGGTACTTAACCCTTGCACATTTGTTCTTTTGTTTTTTCACCTGTATCACTGCCTAGAGTAAATGGTCCCCCTGGGGCTAGTGGCCAAATCACCACAAGTTGGTACTGTTAAGCATCTCTGTTCTTTAGAGTGTCCTCATTTCACGACAATCAATAACACCTTAAATCATAATGCTTTCACCACTGCATTGCTGCAGAGGGCCGTTTACAAATCACAGAGGTGTTAACAGATAGGTACTAGGGAGAAAGGGGAGTTTTGAGAGAGCCAGGGGACAGAGAGAGAGAACTCAATGATGAAAATAAGTGCATCAAAAGGAAAGGGGATGAAAATATTAATCTAAAGTGATCTTAGTATTGTGTTTCCTCTTGGAGTCCAATTATTCTCAACACAAGTGAAGTTTGTCCATGGGGTTGGGTCATTTAACTTGTTTACAATCCAATTTTCACTTGTTTTGAGTATATTCTCAGTTGAATACAAAATTAAATAGCTTGTTGAGATGGAAATGTGTTACATTGAAGGTAGGTAATGGAGTGCGAGATTGGGAAACAAGTCTTCTGGGTAACCCCTACTCATCACTTTAAATTGATGTTGAAATATTAAGTCTTGATTTATCATCCTGAAGTAAACTCACTTGAACAAGAGAGCAATGTTGTGTACATACAGTAGTAGCATTAGCAAAGATGATTTAATGGGGATATGTGCACATACCCTTGCTTTTTAATTACAAGTCATTGCAATTACATGAAACACAAACATAGAAGCTTGAAAAATCCTTTTACAATCTAAATACATTCAGTTCTTTACTGTTAATTCCTTCTATGCAGTCAACCCAACACTAGTCTCATGTTGCTCACAAGAAACTCACATTGGAAACAGTGAAGAGAATCATTGGCGTGTGCATAAAGTGAGACTGAGTGGCGACGTAAAGCATATTGTACGTCTCGTCACCACGGGGGGGCGTGGCATAGTAGCTGCAGACATACTGGTGGGGGGCAATGTTAAGTCAACCTGTTTATACCCCATAAAGATGTCCGCCGCTACCAAATGACACTTGTTGATGCCCCTTCAGGATTTTTGGCATGCACTAGGACCAGAGTCCATTTGTGTGTTTCCGACCGGCAGGGAACTAAAATATTATTAGAACATATCAGCAAGAATAGAAGAGAAAAGTATTAAAACTATTAAATACTGTAGGTGCACTTGTCAAAAATAAACAAACCAGACACACATCAACAGCTTTTGTTTGCATAGCGTTACTTGTTGCAGTACAAAGCCCTTGCTATGCACCTGAACCCAATTATGAATGGCACACCTGAATGCAATCAAGGCTGAGTCAGAGTCCCGCAGAGAGAGCTTCATTCAGTGAGCAGACCTTCCCTGAGCGACACGCAGCAGGACCAGAGCTGTGCATTCCTCCACTTTTTCTGTTTTGTTTGTGTACGTGCATGACGCAAGTGAGAGTTTATGTGGCTCCTTTACAATTAACACTGTGTCATGACGTTTGGTTAAATGAGTCTGTTATACTGTAGCCTATATTATGTCAGTGATTTGAAGTGCAGCTTAATTGTCTCCGCCAGGCCGTAAGGCATGGCGAGAGAGTATGTTTTGCACCCTGTCCGTCAGTCCGTCTGTCCGTCCGTCTGTGGACAGCTAATCTCTGGCACCGTTGGCTTTATCGCAGCAAAACTGTGCACACACACTCCCTGGATGCCAATTCAGAACCTCTGCCCCAAATTTTTCACATGGGCCTGTTATAGCGCCACCAGGAGGAGGCTTTTTGCAAAACACATTTTGACAGTACTCCTACATATTTTGTCCAAAAGTCACGCGAATCGGTACACAGTATCTCTATAGTCATTAAACTAAATGGATTTTTCATATTTTTCATATTCCATCCTGATTGGCTAAAAATGGCTAAAAATGTCTTGCAAAGTTTGCAGGAGTGATCTGTTCGATGTTTCATATTCCATCCTGATTGGCTACGATTGACATCTAAAGTTTGCAGGAGTGGCCCGTTTTGAACAAAATGTTGCAAATCATGAACACAGCGTCCGATTGCGGTGAAACTTTGCACGCACATTTGCACTAGGTTGAGGCCACAAATGCCACCCTTTCTACATTGCCCTATTATAGCGCCACCAGGGGGCAGATTATATTTTTTTCAATATTACTCCTACAAATGTTGTCCAAACATCACGCAAATCAGTACAAATGATCTCTTTAGTTAAGTGATCAAGACGGATCCGTCCCATCCGCCTGATTCTTCACATTCCAGCCTGATTGGCGAATTCCGAACATTGCTGGCCCACACTAACCTACCTGACCTGGCAGAGACCTGTGCTCCGAGGAGCACTTTTTCTAGTTCCATAATGTGCCTGTAGTTTACTGATGCTTGTGATTTTGTCCAAAAATCCCGCAAATCGGTACACAGTATCTCTATAGTCATTAAACGAAACTGGTCTTTCAGATTTTTCATATTCCATCCTGATTGTCTAAAAATGGCTTCCAAAGTTTGCAGGAGTGCTCCGTTTTGAACAAAATGCCTCAAATTATGAACACAGCATGCAATTTCCGTGAAATTTTGCTCGCATATTTCCACTTTGCCGAGGAAGAAATGGCACTTGAACATTTTCAAATCAGCCTCATGGTGGCGCTATAACAGGCCGATTCATGTTTGTACCTATAACTGCACCGATCTGTGTAAAACTTTGTATGCGCACTCCCTAGAGGTCAAGGAAAAACCTTTGCCCTGCATTTTTCACATCTGCCTTTTATAGCGCCACCAGGAGGCCAACTTACGTAAAACTCATTTTTTATATTACTCCTTCCGATTTCATCCAAATTGCACGCAAATCGGTACACATGATCTCCATAGTCATGTGATCAAGACGGATGTGTTTGATTTTTCATATTCCATTCTCATTGGCTAAGATGGACAGACCTCTGCTCCGAAGAGCACTTTTTCTAGTTTAATTTATGTTAAGTTAATGAGGTAACTGTGTGGAGATCTAGTTAATTAGTCTATAGTGACCTTGTATTTGACATGATTGTGAACTGTAATTTGGGTTGTTAATTTTCTTTATATTTCTCTGTATTACACACACACACACACACACACACACACACACACACACACACACACACACACACACACACACACACACACACACACACACACACACACACACACACACACACACACACACACACACACACACACACACACACACACAGCATTCCTTGTAACACCCTGTGCTTCATCAGTAAAGCCTCCTAAACCGATTCTCTGACCGGAGTCTATTATTTCATACGTGATTACTCAAACCACTGTTGCACCGAGGTCCCATCCTCACACCATGTTTGTTTCACTGAGTATTAGTTTCACACAGACATTGTGGATGTGAACACCTGGGTGAACCCATCCCCCTCTATGGAACAGCTCCTGCCAATACGGTCCAGTGGCCGGCCAGCCCCCAATATCAAATTTTCGCTTCATGATTCTACAGGCTTTCTTTCTGAGAAAGCCTGGAATCTGAGGTTAACCTAACACAAATCTTCCTTTTCATCACCACTGTTGCTGCTTGGTGATTTGTCCTTTGATAATATCACAGTTGGACAAGACCCCCTACTTTTATGTGAGATAACTGTTCATCTTTAACAAATTGGCAACTAAAACCCACTCTTTGTCTGCCTTTTATGTCTTGACAGAGCTGAGGGTAAAAGCTGCACGTAAGAGAGAGAGAGGGAGAGAGAGAGAGAGTGGGGGAGGGGGGGGGGACAACAAAATGGAAAATACATTTATTTAATGTGAACATCTATTTGCTGAAGATGAGGAGAAAAGGAAAAGGCATCGGGGAGGGTGGAGGAAAAAGAAAAGTGTTACCCTATAATGAGCCTACCATATCCACAAGCGATCAATAGCAGGGGAGATGGGCCTGACAGAGCTGACCTACTAAGGTTAAGACAATCAGCATGTTTTTTCTTTAATCTGTGGGGGCAAATCTCACTGATCTACAGAATATCAGGTTCTCCTCTTGCTCCTTTGGCTCTCTTGTTACTGGATCATAGATTTAGCTTGCTCTCTTTATCTCTCACTCACTCTCTCTCTCTCTCACTCTATTTTTTACCTTTTTGTTTAACTTACAGTTGCCAAAATAGTGTTTTTATTTGTCTCTATATATGTGTGGAGAATTCCAAATAGTTTGTAAGCCTACAGCAGATAGATTACATTAATAAAACAAGTGCTTGTCTTAGACTCAGGCTTTGCTTTGTTCTTGTTGCTGTTGTACAGTATATTCAGCACATGACATAAAACATATAGCCATTATGAACATTTTATTTACCTGCAACAGCTTTTTCACCTGCAACATCCTGGCCCCAACACAAAACCACAAAAACACATTCTCGCTCTTCAACAGAAGTATTAAAAAAATATATGATCAAAATCTCCCATTCACCACTCAAGCCATATTCTACTACAAATAACGAAAATATTTCTGACCATTTCTGACGATATGACATGCCCAAAATGTAATGTGGTTAATAAGGTAGATACACTGTAGCACATTAGCCACATTGCAATAATGCTGTGGCCTGAAGCACTTCAGTGTAGCGTATTGAAATCATTTCCCATTAGTCTTGAAGTGGCAAAAATGCTTCTACTGCATTAAATAAGGATTGATTAGAACTTGATTTGGGCTCGAATTTTTAACTGACCATATAGTCCAAGAAAGCTCAGTCTGAACCTTACCATCGCCAGCCAGAGCCCAAATTGCCAATTCACTTAAAAATGCTACTCATGAGATGTAGGCAAGACTACAATGAGTGAAGGGCTTTGTCATTTATTTCCCATTATGATAAAAATGTAAATCTATTAACCTGGAACGTTGCCTTCGGACATGCCAGCAGGTTTTAGTCTTCATAAACTTGGTCTAACCAAGTTTATGAAGACTAAAACCTGCTGGCATGTCTTGTTGAATAGTTTCCACTTGGTTTAGACCGTCTGTGGAACTGGTGAACATTATAACAGAAAATAGCTGGCTATCGCCCAAGTGGTTTGCTCCAGCTCCACACAACAATGCCAACATTCATTGCTCTTATATCGCTACAGCATTTTCCATTACACCACAATTGAATCAAGAATCTGTACGCTAATCCAACTGTAGAAAACAAATTAAGCTAGCACATCAAATGTCGATTTCACTTGTTTTCCATTAGCATTGTCACAATAACGTGCTGATGCACATCAAATAGCGATATAACTCTTTAATGGAATGTGCCCAGGATTCTGACAGGTCTGGGCTCCAAGGTAAGAAATTCTGCCAAATGCAATCTGGCAGAGAGAAATATTTTACGCGTGTGTGTGCGCCAAAAACCGTATTAGGCATGTAGGTGCTATGTCCCTATGTTTTTGTGAGCTGATGTATTTTTTATGAGACCGTAGCGCTTGGTGTTTGGGACAATTTCCTCTGTGGAACAATAAAATGTATCTTATCTAATCTTATAAAGGCCATTATCTCCCCTTCACTTCATCTCTCTTCCGTTGCCACTGCATGTGCTTGGACAAACTGAGACCAGGTGCAGAAAGGATTAAAGAAAGGATGAGGGAATATAGGTTACAAAGAGAAGAAGAAGAGGGTGAGAAAGAGAAGCATGGGTAAGTAGGTTTGCTGGAGGGTGTAGAAAAGAGGAAATATAGGTAGATAGATTTATTCTCCGTGGCTACAAGGCAACATCAGCTCAAACATACACGGTAGGCTAGTCTACACGGAAAAACATTGGACTGCACTGAAATAACAATTGTACTGCATACTGTAGCTGCCACATGCAGGAAGTCAACTTTCAGAAGTTTTTAAGGAGAGAGAAAGGCGTGGGAAAGAATGATACAGTGATACAATGATACAGTGGGATACTGTTTTTGTAGAGGATCTCCTCTCTGGTCAGTAAGAATACATTGAGGATTCTAGCAGGAGCACTCATCCAATGTCACTTCGACTACACATGCACCTAATGGTACAATAGCACCACAAAGGCCTTAAAAACAAAGCTCCAGACATCCCAAAATAAACTGGTCAGGCTACTACTTGGCCTTACATCTACAGTACAACTCTTTTTTTTTTCTTTTTTTTTTACTACATTTTTATCCTGCGATTTTGTAACCCTATTTTTTTACACCCAGTGCCAATTGTCTATGTAATCCTGGGCACTACCTTCCCTCTGCCAACCTAGGGAGGCCAGGGCCGAGCTCATGCCTCCTTCAATGCATGAGAGCCAACTGACCTTCTTGTCACCTGACAGGGGAGAGTTTCCCTGGTTGGACGTAGCGTGTGGAAGGAACACGTTATTCCAACCAGTTCCCTTCCCCTCCATCAGGCGCCCCGGCTGGCCAGGGGGAGGCAGTATAGTGACCAGGATTACTGCATGTTTTTGTGAGGGTACCTACCCTAGGAGACACGGGGAGAACATGCAAACTCCACACAGAAAGGCCCTTTCGCCAACCCCACCTAGGGTATGGGCACTGATGACGCGGAGGAGAGAACACGCCCCCAGCACCCACAGCGTCCCCTGCGGGAATCGAACCCAGGACCTAGACAGATTTGTCTCTAACAAGGGATTAAATGCGTTCTACTGCTATGCCACAAACATGTGGAATGCCCTACCAACAGTTATAAAAACATGTGAATCCTTACCCTCCTTCAAAACCTTAGCACTTGCAGGTACTGATTCGATGAATTGAGTACAAAGGACCCCAATGGAAACAAGCCATAGTGCTTTCTTGGGTTTAAAATCCTTTTAACAGACCTTGTATTGAACTGTACTTCCCTGTGCTTGTCTTTGCAAACTGTTAATAAAGTATTCAATCAATCAAGAGAAAGGTGTGTGTGTGTCTGCACACACACCTTTCCACACACCTGTGTGTCTGCACACACACAATAGCCAATATATAAGCTCACAACGTGTTGCATTGTGAGCTATATGCTATATGTTAGGGAAACTGCATCACTACGCCTCAGTGAATTCCTTCAAAATAAGAGCATTGCATGTGATTGTTTTGAATGCAAAATGCACACACACATACACTTGCACGCAGGCTCGCACACACTCATAAACCGTTTATTTTCTTTTGTTTTGATACACAAAGTCTTCTCTACCTCACAAACACACTTTTGTGCCTCTGTGACTCATATCCTGCATAACCTTGCTGCCTTTCTCTCTCTCTCTCTCTCTCTCTCTCTCTCTCTCTCTCTCTCTCTCTCTCTCTCTCTCTCTCTCTCTCTCTCTCTCTCTCTCTCTCTCTCTCTCTCTCTCTCTCTCTCTCTCTCTCTCTCTCTCTCTCTCTCTCTCTCTCTCTCTCTCTCTCTCTCTCTCTCTCTCTCTCTCTCAGTGGGGCCCACTGTTGCCTCGTTACGCCGCTGTGACCATGTACATCATCAACATGCCGTCAGCAGTTTCTGACAACATCAGGGATCCCTGTATCTTCATATTTAGTTGATGGGTTATATGTTAGTCACTAACAGTGCAGTCACTAACTGTTAGTGCGGTACCCACAAACAGTTAGTGGGTACCGCACTGGGTACTCTGAGAGCGTGTCCAACAGGTACTCTGACAAGTATTGCATGCATGTGAATGTGTGCATATTAGACAGAAGAGACATGGCAGGTGAGAGACGACTGATAAAGACACATATTAGCTAAGCTGGCTCTTGTAAAGAAAGTGTAAAAGATAGGGATATCACCATGAATAATCTAATGGACCATAGCCAGCCTGGACAGAGTGACCCTAAATTCCTCTGGAAGCCAGTTGAGCTCTTTAAACTGGGTCCTTTCTGACCACGGGCCCAAACCTATTATGACAATGGTTAATCTATTCTGTGCTGTGCAGCTTGACTTGGAGGAGATTCATTAAACTCTCAAACCAGGAAGTGCAGTCAAAGTGACGAAAACTAACATTGTTACTATCCAGTAGCCTACATAGAGGTTCTAGCTACAGATTGAGTCAATGCCATTGAGTCAATGCCAAGACCCTGCCTGTACCCAGTACAATGTTGGCCATATTTCTACCGTTGATACTTCTCTGTAGAACACGACCACGGTTGATTGTACAGAGCCGACAACGAGAGAGAGAGAGAGAAAGAGTGTGTGTGTGCGTGTGCGTGTGCATGTGCGTGTGCGTGTGCGCGCGTGTGTGTGTGTGATTCTCCCGGGGCGGTTGGTTTCTGACTGGCAAAGCAAGTTCTTATCAACAGGGAGCCAAACAGATGGCACAGAAGAAAGAGGGAGCGGCAGAAACAAAGACAGAATTACAAATCTAACAACAAAATGCTGGGGGAAATAGCCTACAGACATCAAACAAGAAAGATGGACAGACAGACAGACAGACAGACAGACAGACAGACAGACAGACAGACAGACAGACAGACAGACAGACAGACAGGGATCTAAGCCAGGGGTATGGAGTTCAGAGATAAAAACCTAAAGGACATGACTGCAATGCCAGGAGTCTTGGGGGCTTTCTGTTTCTCCACAACCCTTTATCCACCCCTCTATCTCTTGCTCACACCTGCCCTCCCTCTGTCTTCCCCTCCCTCTCTCTTTTGGCTTCCCTGTCTTTCTCTCACCCTCTCTCTCTGTTTCCTTGAAGGCATCCTTGTAGCTACACATGCTTGCTTGCATGGACCATCTGGGGAGAAAGCGAGAGATGGAAAAAGGACAAGAAAATTTGAGGAGGGTATGCTTTGGTTGAAGGGCCCAAGGAGGAACCTTCCAACGGTGACTGATAGCTGGGAAGCTTTGGAAAGCCCCTCTCTCTCCTCTCCTCCAAACCCTGATCCCCCCCAACACTCTCTCCTGCTTGCTTCAAACACAATAAACAGAACAGATTAATGTACGGCATTGTGTGGTAGCTTCAGGGGACTCGAGCGACCGCAACCGCGTGCGTGTGCGAGAGAGAGAGAGAGAGAGAGAGAGAGAGAGAGAGAGAGAGAGAGAGAGAGAGAGAGAGAGAGAGAGAGAGAGAGAGAGAAGGGGAGGACTGAGTGAGAGGAGTGGGAGTGGGGGGGGGGGGGTCATAGGGAGTGAGTGTCAGTGCTAGAAAATAAGGCAGAGGGAGAGATATAGAGGTTGAGATTGAGAAACGTGTAGCACATGTTTGTAGAAACAACGTGGTAACAAGGCAAAGACAGAATAAGAAGGAGAGGAAAACAAAGCTAAAGCCCAGTCACAATGCAACGACTTGCAACTTGCTGTCAGTTGCAGCTGTCTGAAATGACCTGTTGCAGGTCGGTGCACCTTAAGGATTCTGTTAGTGGTTTCAGTTGAAATTAGTTGTGTTGCGAATCATTGGTGTGGACTGGCCTTAAAAGGGGAAAACAGACATGGGGGGCATAAGAGACAATATGGACGGAAAGTCAAATGCTTTGGTAACATTACTGTTGCTATATTATATTGCTAAAATCGGCATATTCAAGTAACGTGCCAATAATACATAATACAGTAGCCTATATTAGAATTTGAGGGAGTGAGCGAGTGAATAGGTGAGTGAATGTGTGGGTGCTTGTTCTAAACGTGTTTGTCTAAATAGATAGGCCAATAGGCCTACCTCTCAATTCATCAATTCAACATTAGGCCATTTGCATGCAGTATGGTTTACACATTGTGTTGGCTGTATACTGTTAATAGGCAGAAATGTGCATGTACTTGGCCACCACTGTCTCGTTAAAGCCCACCAGCTGTGACCTCATAAGCAATATGACATGTTTCTAAACAAGCCTTGCGGGCAAAATGACAATTTACTAGGCAGATTGATTCAGCAGCTGATTTCAGCTGGTAACTGAAAAGTAGCACAGCCCTATCCAAATTTGTTGTGTACACTGTGTCACATCGCGACGCTTTGTGAGCTTGTAGATGGGCTATTTTCAAATAGCCAACGTTTAAATATAGGACTGAAGTGGTAAATGTATGTTTTGTAATAATAATCAAAATCTACAAAGTAACTAGTAACTAAAGTTTTCAAATAATTGTAGTGGAGTAAAAGTACAATATTTGCCGCTGAGATGTAGTGTAGTAGAAGTAAAAGTACTGAAAATTGGAAATACTCCAGTAAAGTAAAAAAAAAAAAAAGCCTCAAAATCGTACTTAAGTAGGCTACAGTAGGCCTACTTGAGTAAACGTACTTAGTTACTTTACACCACTGATGCTTTGTTAAAATGATTAGGTGTGTTTCATTGGAACTTATGAATCAGAACGAGGTGAAATTGCTGAATGATGTCACACTGGCAGTACAGTATCCTTGGTTTTAAATGCATCACTCATCCTCCAGGAGCCAGAGCTTGTTTACTCGTTAACCATGGAGGAAGACTACCCTCTAGTGTCTGTGTTATGCAATTACAACCAGGTATGCAATGTTGTTATTACAGTTTTTCAAGTTAAAAAAAAGCGAAAATTCGGCACAATTTGCACACCCTTCACTTCATGTACTAATCGCTCGACCCAATTTGGCACTACTTCACACTCCCTTATCTGTATTAGACTCTGACTTTCCTTCTTTACACTCTGATGTCAATTACACATCACCTTGGCTTGTTGTCCAAACACTACACACAATAATATCACTTAACCTACCTTTAAGTACATTTTGATGCCAATACTTTACTTTCACTCGAGTAATATTTTAATTCCAGACTTTTAGTTGTAACTTCTACGTTGCAGTATTGGTTCTTTTACTTAAGTAAAAAACAACTTTTCCCACCACTGTACGACTGGCGCTGCTGGTCCTTTAACACAGTTAGGTCGTCTGGGTTACCGTCTCTGCAATCAGGAAGTAGCTAGGGTTGCCATGTCCGCTTATTATAAGCGACTTTGGGCTTGTTTTTCTGGAAAGTCGCTTGTAAATATTGGTAATTTTGCGGGTTGCGGTGTTCTGGGCTTGTTTCTAAAGTGTAGTTGCTTATTTAGGCTTGTTTCCTAATTGTGTTTAAACCAGTGGTTCTCAAACATTTTCATGTGAAGGAACCCCCAAATTAATATGCATTTGCCATCTGTACGGGGGTCCCTGGCACAACATTTTTTTTGTTAAAAAATATGCTGTGCCAGGGACCCCCGTACCAGATTTGTGTTGTTAAAATGTATATATATATGTATTTGGAAAAAAAGCTGATGTATATAGGGTTTAAAATGCGCGTGTGGCTGTTAGTCGCTTCTTTCATAGATCTGGTTGCTTATTTCTTTCGCACAATCTGGCAACACTGAATGCGGAGCCTTAGCATAGGAACGGTATCTATGGAACTGACACTAATAACTCTTTTCTTGCCTTGATCTTCTTCCTTCTTTATCGGAGAGCAATGGAGCAGAAATGAAGACTTCGGTACATCATTGATAGACAGTTACTACCATCGCCTGGTAAGGAACATAACGATCTGACTGGCTATGTTAGCGAGAGGACGCTTCTTAGCATGACATCATGATCCTCATCAATAAAGCACATTTCTGGTCACCTGTTTTTACCAGAAATGTAGTAAAAACACCATCTGCTATTTCTACGTTGCAGTATTGGTTATTTTACTTAAGTAAATAAGGACATAATCTGCTATTTCTGTTTTTTTTACCAGAAAAACTGCAGAATCAGCAGATTCTTTACTGAAAACCCTGCAATCAGTAAACAGTTTAATTTAATTTAATACATAAGAAATACAAGAAAAAAAAACGTTTTTGTATGTATGTGCATTGCGTCAACATTAATGACAAGAGCAAAATCCCAGGAAAGAAGAAAACAGGTCACAGTTTACCTTCAGTTGCATTATAAAATGTGAACTGACTGTAACTACAGCCAACTTAACATATTGAACTAATCGTTTCTGGCTTACTAGTGGAGGTACATTTCCACTGGTGTCTAATTTAGGTGTGAAAAGTCACTGTCCATGGTGCTGCCATTCCAGTGATGGAAAGTAACCAAGTAGGCTACATTTACTCAAGTACTGTACTTAAGTACAATTTTGAGGTAACTCCAGCTAACTTTACTGGAGTATTTCCAATTGTCAATACTTTATCGTCTACTCACCACATCTCAGAGGCAAATATTGTACTTTTTACTCCTGTAGTATATTTGATAACATAACATACATATTTGTTAGTATTATTTATCTTCATAAGTCTACAGGTAGCCTACTGTCAGACACAAGAGTGTATTCAGAGGTGCCTTTTGGTCTGAGCTGGTTGGGGGTTACAATTAAACATTCTCTTTGTTGTTTAGCTGGGAGACAGAGGTCTATGCATCTGTCTCCTTCCCCTTTCCTGCTTCATACAGGTGCAAATTGAATCAGGGGGCTCGAAGGGTGATCTATTGTTTGTGCCGGGTGGGGGGCTCACCTTTGAAGCTCACACACCCACATGTACCTTCTCTAGATCTCTCTGTTATATAAACTGTACCGAAATGCATCTTAGTGTGTGACTCAGCAGCCGGCAGGCTGTTGTGTGGTGTGGTGGGGACCTCAGGGTCCCCATAGGAAGCTGTTTGTACTTATGCAATAAATCGGAAGCAAAGATACCTCACTAACTAGTGATGACTCCTTCATTCTACAACCATTCATTCTCATCTCTGGGACAACAAACTTAACTGCAATATGGCGTTGTTGGCAACTACAAAAGCAATAGAAACCTTTAAGTCTGTGGTTTTCAGATTCCACATTATGGCGTTAAAGTCGGCAGTCGCGTTGGTTTGTTTTTTTGGGGGCGCGAGTCTCCAGGGATACTGAGCCAGGCGTCGAAAGAACGTGCGGCGGGACATCGGGACGACATGACGACAACTTTTCGAGAATCTACAAGGAGAGGACTTCATGACCAGATCTAGGACGGCTGTACGACTCATCTGGCTGCTCAACATATCTTCTGCGATCGCTAGTAGGGCGCGCTGCGGTGCGGACGGCAGAGCGGAGAAATTGGTGTGTCGAATTTCTTCGTGGCGGGTATGTTGTGGGGAGAGGACAGCGGGTGCCGACAGAGCGGAGGACTTGCGATGATGGGGTTCTTCGTGAAGAGTGTGGTAACACATCTTCAGCGATCGCGAGTGGAGCGCTCTGTTGTAAACATGCAGCTATCTGTTGGAAAATCTGGGTACGGCGCTGGAGCACGGCTGGGGTGAGGAGATGACATTGAGGGAGACTGCAAGAGAGACATTATCGAACGGGACACTGCGCATATGGGACCTGGGGTTATGTTTTTGTGATAAGGGTGGGTTAAACTATGGGGCTATAGCTGCCATGGGAAGTGTTGCGAGGGTATTTTTTTACTTTCTGGTCTCCTGTGTTTAATGTGGGTTTACTTTGTGGGTTATTGTTTCATTGGGGGGTACGCTGCCTTCTTTTTTCCGTGTGGGCACTTTCGTGGTAGTTGTCATATATGCTTGATGGTACGGTGTAAAACTTAGGGATAAGTCTTAGGCTATCTTTGAGTATATTTTGGTGACTGGGCGAGGGGGACATTGATCTTGGGGGGTGGTGTTATCGCTTGGTGGGCGTGATTCGACTGTGTGCTGTCAGCGTCCACTGGGTGGGGGCTGTGTAATGTTTTATCCTGGAGTTTAAAAGGCTAACAGAGGGATCCTGCACGCTAATTAGTTTTGGGGGTGTCTATTTGATGTAATTCACCGTGTCGCTGTACTATGTAATCTTGGTTTTTGTATGTGCATTGTTCTGTGTGATGTTGTTTGCTGTTTTGGTTTTCCTGAATGTTAACTTTTTTTCCTGGTTGGTGTTCCGGTCGCTTTTCATGGGGGGTGGTTCTTTTGAAATATACATGTTTGTGAGAGACGTTTAATGTCTCTCATGGGGGGAATGTAGTATATTTGATAACATAACATACATATTTGTTAGTATTATTTATCTTCATAAGTCTACAGGTAGCCTACTGTCAGACACAAGAGTGTATTCAGAGGTGCCTTTTGGTCTGAGCTGGTTGGGGGTTACAATTAAACATTCTCTTTGTTGTTTAGCTGGGAGACAGAGGTCTATGCATCTGTCTCCTTCCCCTTTCCTGCTTCATACAGGTGCAAATTGAATCAGGGGGCTCGAAGGGTGATCTATTGTTTGTGCCGGGTGGGGGGCTCACCTTTGAAGCTCACAAACCCACATGTACCTTCTCTAGATCTCTCTGTTATATAAACTGTACCGAAATGCATCTTAGTGTGTGACTCAGCAGCCGGCAGGCTGTTGTGTGGTGTGGTGGGGACCTCAGGGTCCCCATAGGAAGCTGTTTGTACTTATGCAATAAATCGGAAGCAAAGATACCTCACTAACTAGTGATGACTCCTTCATTCTACAACCATTCATTCTCATCTCTGGGACAACAAACTTAACTGCAATATGGCGTTGTTGGCAACTACAAAAGCAATAGAAACCTTTAAGTCTGTGGTTTTCAGATTCCACACTCCAATACAATTATTTGAAAACTTTAGTTACTTTGTAGATTTGAATTATTATTAGAAAACATACATTAACTACTTCAGCCCCATTTAAACTCAGGCCATTTGAAAATAGTCGATCTACATGCTCACAACACGCGTTGTGAGCATGTAGATATGCTATTTTCAAAAGATCTTCATACATTTCAGACATTTGAAAACTTGTGAAATTGGACATTCGCTGTCCTTGGTGCTGCCATGCTACTATGGCAGTGAGGGGCTTAGCACAGCTTTATTGAACTGAAAGCAGTGGTGGAATGTAACTTTTACTACATTTACTCAAGTACTGTACTTAAGTAAAAAATACTTTTACTTTACTAGAGTATTTCCAATTGTCAATATGTTTTACTCTACTCCACTACATCTCAGAGGCAAATATTGTACTTTTACTTCACTACAATTATTTGAAAACTTTTGTTAGGCTACTAGTTACTTTGTAGATTTTGATTATTATTACAAAACATAGTACATTAACCACTTCAACCCTATATACATTTCAGCCATTTGAAAATAGCCGACAATGCAGATCTGCTATTTTCAAAAGGTTTTTATACGTTTGAAAACTTGTGAAAAGGGACATTCTGCATAATGAGTACTTTCTACTTTTTGTACATTAAGTACATTTTTGTACCAATACTTTTGTAGTACTTTTCCCACGACTGAGCACAGCTTTATTGAACTGAATGTCACAAGGTTTACTGTTAATCGCTTGTACTGGCCGATTTAGCTGGACATTTATTACCCTTTACACTTGCATGCCATGGCTGATACCTTTGCTCCTGGTCCTGTTTCCAACAGTATTAATCTCAAACTCAAGATCTGAGATCATGATGAAGCAGCATGCTCCATGCTTCATCTCCTTAACCTGATCAGAGAATAGCTATGACATCAAACTATATCTTCAATGAAAACATGACTGGGGCTAGATAATGATAACTATATCTGTTGCATTACATTCCACTAGAAACATATGTATCAAACAATAACAGGTAGGTTGCCTGAGGCCTGTGCATGTCACTTGCATTCAAATTAAAACACATGTTTCTTTCTATAAACATGTTCTTGTTATTGTGTCTGTATAAGCAACCAACAAAGCAAACACTTACGTGAATCTGGATTAAATAGCAACAGTAGCAACAAGCGTATTCTCTGCAACATTCAATCTATCTATATATCGATCGACCGATGTTTTTTCTTTACATGATACCTGTGAAATATACTCCAACTAAGCCTGTACCTGTATTGTGCAGCAGAGTCGAGATGAACATCAGTGGTGATGCCAGTCAGCCTGTGAGCTGTACCATCAAATCTCCAGTCAACCTGCAGATTGGAGATGCAAAGACAGACACGTCTCGCTCTGGAGTCTCCGTGGTGGACATCACACTGCCCTTTGGAAAGACTGTCAATGTAAGCTATGTCTGACATTGTCAGACGCTTTTTCAGACCAGCCTAGCCTACTGTAAATGTAATATTAGCGTAAGCGGTTTTCATTCGGTTTTCATTCAATTCACTATCTGTACAAATTATCTGAACATAATCTGGTCAGTTTATACACAGTAGTCTACTAAATTATTTGATGCACTTTCATGACAAGATAATGGTCCATGCACCATTGAGACAAAGAAAACATTTCTTTATCTCACAAAGAAATGTTAGACTTGTGACTAAGTCTGTTTTTTGTTTGGGGGGTTTTCTGGTTGTTGTTTAGTTTTGTTTTACATATTTATTAATAACAATGACAAACATATTGGTAGCATTTACGTATACATTGACCTTACCATTAGCAGAAGGATAAAACATAATAAAGATAAAGAATTGTTTCCATTGTGGTCCTTTAAAATAAGCTGCATGCGTGAATTATGTAATGAGGAGTGAGGGAAACAGTGTGTGAAGTGTAAAAAAAATAAGTAAGTAAATAAATAAATCCTACTGTACTATCCCACAAAGCATAAACACATTTGTTCTAGTGATTATAACACCTGTTGTATATAATCCATACTTGATGTTTTCTTTCCAGATTGACAGGATTACCTTTAAGAACTACTACACAGCCTTTGTGACTGTGCGTTTGTTGAGGAGGAATCCAGGCCAGGATTCTCCTTCTAAATGGAGCACTGCTCTGAGAGACGTGGCTCTGATGGACAACCCACACACAGAGAGAGGGTCACAGGACTACTTCTCCATACACAGGTCTCAGGTACTGTCTGTGTGTGTGTGTGTGTGTGTGTGTGTGTGTGTGTGTGTGTGTGTGTGTGTGTGTGTGTGTGTGTGTGTGTGTGTGTGTGTGTGTGTGTGTGTGTGTGTGTGTGTGTGTGTGTGTGTGTGTGTGTGTGTGTGTGTGTGTGTGTGTGTGTGTGTGTGTGTGTGTGTGTGTGTGTGTGTGTGCAACCTGGCTTTACCACATGAACCCTACAGTCTCCATTCTAGGGGCGAACATTAAGGATAAATAGCCGATCTACCAGCTTACAGCGCGTCACAGCAAGGGCTGAGTATTGCCTACAACCTCACGATACGAATCACGATACAGAGGCAGCAAAATTATGCATATCACGATACATGTTGATTTTGAATAATGACCATGTCCTACAGAACTGTACTGCAAGAGCTCTTCTTCTTGTAGTAGTACATTTTTCTCTTTATTAACTTAAATTAGTCTTTTCCGTTGTCTCTTGTATTTGTTGTCTTTTGTTGCAAACAATAATGTTGCGACAAGCTCAGTGTCAGACATGAGCTGTTTGTGTTATGTGCCACCATAGGTGATGTTTATTTTTCAAAACTACATATTTATGAAAGACTGAGTCTGTATCCATGTGCGTATTGGCAAGCATGACAATACAGTATATTTCTGTATTGTTTTAGTTTTTTCAGCACAGTCCTAGTCACAACACATTGTGAGCCTCTCCGTCCATACTCCTGTGTATGGACGGAGAGACTTCATCCATATCCGTACGCATATCTAACGTCGAACATAAATGGGCCTTAAAACAGCAACAGTGCATGCTAAATCCTCTCCCGGTGTGGATTTCCCTTTGTAATTCCATTTCAAGTGGATCACTAGGCACTTACTGTGTCTGCCACAGCCACAATCTACCTCAGAATCCACAAGCCAGCATTCCCATTGAGTATAAAGCCAACACAGGCTGCCAGGGATCAGCACAGTTTACATTCCATCAGCTGGCATTGGAGGGTAGCCAAGCCAACTGTCATAACAAGACACCCCAGTAAGCTATGTAGAGTTGATTTACAGCAGCGCTACCAGCTAACTCATTGTTTATTCCCTATTTTGTTTATTTCTTGTTTATTCTCTTGCAAATCGAGCCAGATGGTGCATGGTTATTTGACTTTTGACTGTGCTCCAAGCCACACATAGTTTAACACTGTTGTTTATGAACCGTTTATGGTTTTGCTGTTTGAACTTAAAAAATGTTGGCCATGTTGGAAGTGCTGTTTATTGGACTGGTTATCAAACTGTTGGGATTTGGCCTGATTTAGATCATTTTAGGATGATATGCGATAACTATAATGTTTAATAGAGATGTTTTTTCTTGTGAAAGAATAATTTATGTACACTGTACATATAGGCCTCCTAGGTAACTAATCCAGAGAAAAGGAAATAACCAACAGCACAATTTAATGCCAGAGTAACCATGCATGCCTGCTTGTATTGTGGATAGAGAATAACTGCACATTTCGATTTCTTGTGAAATTATCATGTAAGAGAAAAATAATTGTTTTCTCGTACATGATAAAAAGGCCTGGAAGGCCTTAGAACCTGGACCATCACATTCATTTTATTCCTTCCTTGTACAGATGAAGGTGGATCCGGATAACGTGGCATCTGTGAGGCTGATCCTGAGACAGCCTTCATCTGCCTGGCTCACCTTCAACCTGGAGGCGCTCAAAATACATCCCTATGTAGAGCCAGTATGTTGTCATCTAAACGTGTAAACTTGTTCTCATCTAACCCGGGTGTTACAGTTGCAGTTAGTACCGCTCTCTGTCAGGAGGAGACCTAAAACTTACAGACTTCATTGTGCAGCATATTAATGTAGTAATACACTGTTTTACTCTACCGGCCACAACATAAAAACACATACACGTACAGTAGTACTAGTTACTAATTAGTTCCGGCTGCACTTATCTGAACTGATTTGTAGACTCATTGTGGTCAAAATACACCATGATGTACAGCTTGTACTGTAAGTACAAATAATACAGTGAACTGAAAGGTACACATGGTGTTGTCAATGACAGAATGCTCCTCTTTCAGGATCCAGATCCAGAGAGGGAGGTTCGGGACTGGCTGTCTGACTTGACTGTTGTTGACCAAAACACAGATTTAGAGGTGTGTGTGTGTGTGTGTGTGTGTGTGTGTGTGTGTGTGTGTGTGTGTGTGTGTGTGTGTGTGTGTGTGTGTGTGTGTGTGTGTGTGTGTGTGTGTGTGTGTGTGTGTGTGTGTGTGTGTGTGTGTGTGTGTGTGTGTGTGTGTGTGTGTGTGTGTGTGTGTGTGTGTGGGGGGGGTGGTGTGTGTGTGTGTAAAAAGTCTGCATAACACCTTGATGCTCCGAAAAGAAAGTTGTACTGTGCAAAATCAGCAAATGCAGGTTTGTTCTTCCTCAAGGACGGTTTTTAAATCCCCAAAACGTTGCGTGTCAACATTTGCAGATGCTGACCATGTTGACTCGATCCTAAATGTTTTAAGTCTTAGTACATTATAACTGAACACTATTTACTATTCTTTGCCTATCAGTATGGAACTCCAACAGTGCTGAGTCAGCAGCAGTGGGCTTGGGCGCGGCCAGTCGCTCGGCTAAAGCCTCACTCGGGGGGGCACCTCTCGGGGGCTCAGGCCCACTGCTGACTGCGCACCTGCCTTGCATCGTTGGCAGTGGTGGAAAGTAACTAAGTACATTTACTTAAGTACTGTACTTGCGTACAATTTTGAGGTATTTGTACTTTACTTGACTCCAATACTTTTACTTCTACTCCACTACATCTCGGAGGCAAATATTGAACTTTTATTCCACTACAATTATTTGAAAACTTTAGTTACTTGTTACTTTGCAGATAGAAATGATTCCATTATAAAACATACATTAACCACTTTAGCCTTATTTTATACCTAGGCTATTTGAAAATAGCCGATCTACAAGCTCACAACGCGTCGCATCGCGACGCGTTGCGAGCTTGTAGATCTGCTATTTTCAAACATTTAGTACTTTTAATTTTGGTACTTTAAGTACATTTTGATACCAATACTTGTAACAGAGTACTTCTACAGTGCAGTATTGATACTTTTACTTAAGTAAAATATCTGAGTACTTTTTCCACCACTGATCGTTGGTCAGTCAGTGGTTTGCATGAAACGTACTATATGGTAACGTTTTATTCTCTGGCAATTAGGTTGCTGTGTGGAATGTTGTGTAATTGTTTGTTTTGTCATACGTGTGCCAGGGTCTTCCACACCCCCAGACGGTGTCCTCTAGCATTCAGCAGATGTGGGCTCTGACCGAGGTCATGCAGACCAACCAAACCACGGCCTCCATCGGCAGATTTGATGTGAGTCAAACACGCACAGAAAGCACATTGCTGCACCATATTCAGCCCATTCAATCCGGGAATGCATCTGTGTCACTTTAGATATCTTTGGCTATTCCAAAATAGCAGATAATACAAGCTCATCATACAAGCTACGAGCTTGAAGATCTGCAATTTTTTTTTAAATAAATCCTGAAAATGTGTGCAAATCTTTGAATATAAATATATACATTTTTAACTAAAATCTTTGCTTCTGGGGGTGCCTGAAACTCAATATTTTGAGATGGGGTGGGGGGGGGTCCGCGGACAAATACATATCATTTTGGGGGTCCTTGACATGAAAAAAGTTTGAGAACCACTGATATTATAGCAACTTAAGTTTTTTTCCAAAAACAATGTTAGGATTTAGTAGACATGTAGAATCCCCAGAAGCAAAGTTTGAGTTGCAAATGTTCGCTTTAAAAAATATGTATTCAAAGATTTGCAAAAATGATCACGATTCTTAAAAAAAATAGCAGATCTACAAGCTCGTAGCGCGGCACTCAGTGAAAAGAAGACTTGTTGGCATGTGGAAATTCAGACAGCCCTGTGTTCTGCAGAAAGGAATAAAAACAGTATCAGTACTACAAAGATTCACACTCAGTAGTTATACTGTGCAATTGTCAAGATATGTAATTTCCATCTTAGATATGAGTGATTATGTAAATGTATCATTGCCATTGATTATGACCTTGTCCTGTGGCATTTTCAACCCAAATGTTAATGGTCTCTTCAGGGCAGTGTAAATGGTAAATGGTGCATTTATATATGGCTTTTGTCCAAAGCGCTTTACATTGATTGTGCCATCAACCTATTCACACACACATTCATGCACCGATGGCGGAGGAAACCATGCAAGGCACCAACCTGCTCATCGGGAGCAATTAGGGGTTCAGCGTCTTGCTCAAGGACACTTCGACACTAACTCTAGGGGAGCGCCCCAGCCCGGGATCAAACTGGGAACCTTGCGGTTTTCCAGTTCACTCTACCCGACCACTCTACCCCTGAGCCACTGCCGCCCCCAGTGTACTGATCATACCCACCAGAATTCCTGAAAATAAGCCGGGATGTACATGATTAATATGATTTTGCTGACAGACAGACTAACGGAGTCTTCAGGGCAGCCTATTGATCATTCCCATTAAGTTTCGTGAACATCTGGCCATCCGTTCTCAAGTTATTGTACCGAACTAGAGATGGGTCAGAATGATCGTTCTTTGGCCAATTGTGTGTGTGTGTGTGTGTGTGTGTGTGTGTGTGTGTGTGTGTGTGTGTGTGTGTGTGTGTGTGTGTGTGTGTGTGTGTGTGTGTGTGTGTGTGTGTGTGTGTGTGTGTGTGTGTGTGTGTGTGTGTGTGTGTGTGTGTGTGTGTGTGTGTGTGTGTGTGTGTGTGTGTGTGTGCGCGCGCATCCGTGGTCTGGAGGGGGGACTAACAACACTTGATTCTTCTTTATTTTCTAACAGGTAGACGGCTGCTATGATATCAACTTGCTGTCTTTCACATAGCATGGGTGGATCTACATAGGAGAATATACTACTCTACATCATTGACCACACAGAGGACCAGTGCCAGCTACAGTAACACTGCTACGCAATGACAACATAAACTGGGTGGGGAGCCGAAGACAATAGCTGGCAAAAAGAAAACATATTATTAGTCAAAAACGTGATTTGGTGCCTTCTTTGTGTTTTTAAGCGTGAAGTAATTTTTGACTCACAATTCGATTTTAGCTGTATGTGGAATTGGTTCCCTAGTCTTGCATGTATACAGCCATGAGCAAGAGACACTTGGAGTCCTGCTTTCACAGTTGTGGCCAGATACAATAACTAGATATGAATGAAATACGGAGCCCCCTTAAATGTAAAAATAAATATTTAACTAATCATTTACACTGAACCAACTAAACTAAAATGTTAATGGTAAGATTTTACAGACACACTATTATTTTACAGACACAATATTTTTTTATTATTTAATTGCTAGTGCAAAATACAGTTATCAAGTAGTCTGTTTATGGGTTAGAACTATATTAAATACATTTTTGTCACCTAGTAACATTCGCTCATTAAGCATTCCATCTAGAGACATTCATTGAGGGCCTTAGGAATTTCATCTCTACGGTAATAATCAAAGACATGCTGTAAATCTTAGACAGACGGCTCTTAAAAAGTACTGTTTGGAACAGTGGCCTGGCCAGTGTTATTTAATTTAGAGTGTACTGTGTTTTAATGTTCCCCCAAAGCTAGTTACTAACAATCCCCGCTTGGCATTAATGATCATTAACTCAGCCAGTGTTTCAGATGGATATGGCTGTGGGAATAATGACATATTAGATTATGTTTCACTGGAAATGAATAAGTGCTTTTATGGAGCCATTTAATCGTTCTCCAGCTTTGTAATGGTCTAAGCCAGCCATGCATGCTTTGTCAACCCCTTCCTGGCTTCCTAACAGTGACATAGTTTGCGTAGATAATTAAAACATGAAATCAATCACAATGTTACAGTACGTACTCCTTTTTTGGCACAGTTGTATAATCTTTCCAATATTAGGATAAAAAAAGTACTTTAGGCCACTGAATGGACTTTGAATTGTAGGTCAAAGTCACCTGTTCTTTCTTGAGCTACACCATGAGATGTGACTCGTAAATGGTCCTGCTGTAATCCAACATGACAACAAAAATGCATTGTGTTAGGTCTGAGCATTGGACTAAGTATGCTACATTTATCATTTGGACTGAGAAAGTTTATTAACCCATTAAGACCTGAAGCCGATTCTACAAATGTCTCCTATAAATCCCAACAGTATTCTGAAAAACGTATGTTTCTATATCAGTGGTGCTCAAACCTTTTCATGTCAAGGAGCCCCAAAATGATATGTATTTTGCCGGGGACCCCCATCTCAAAATATTTCGTTCCAGGGACCACCAGAAGCAAGGATTTGAGTTAAAAATGTTCGCTTTAAAAGAATATAAATATATTAATTTGCACACATTTTCTCGATTTTTCAAAAATAGCAGATCTACAAGCTCGTAGCGCGGCACTCGGTGCCGCGCTATGAGCTTGTATATCTGCTATTTTTGAATAGCCAAAGTGTAAAATAATGCTTTTTTTAGCTCAAATCAAAAAGTGACACAGATGCGTCCCCAGGTCTTAATGGGTTGTTAACATTGCCCTCTGCATATTGACTGAAGCTACTAGGACAATAAAATATAATATGTGTGCTGAAGTGCAATTACAGCTAATGCTTGTTAAATGTATCAGAATGTGGTTTGATTTGGCTGGAAAGGCTACTTCATACTGTAAGACACCACTGGATGGCAGCAATGTACTGAGTTTGTATAGCTGTGTGTGTGAAAGAGTGAACGGGGAAGTTTGTGAGTGGTAAAGAAAGGCACAAAATGCATTTGTGGGTAAGACCATAGATGAGAGAGAGAGAGAGAGAGAGAGATTTGTATGCATGCATGCATGTGTACATGTCTGAGAAAGAGGAAATAATAGAACCTGCACACTCATAAATAATGACTTTTCCAGCCTATTATTTTCAGTGGTGGAAAGTAACTAAGTACATTTACTTAAGTACTGTACTTAAGTACAATTTTGAGGTATTTGTACTTTACTTGAGTATTTCCAATTTCCAATACTTTTACTTCCACTCCACTACATCTAATTATTGCAAATATTGTACTTTTAGTCCACTACAATTATTTGAAAGCTTTAGTTACTAGTTACTTTTCAGATATAAATTATTATATTATAAAACATACATTAACCACTTTAGCCCTGTTTTATACCTATGCTATTTGAAAATAGCCGATCTACAAGCTCACAACGCGTCGCATCGCGACGCGTTGTGAGCTTGTAGATCTGCTATTTTCAAATATTTTAGTACTTTTACTTTTGGTACTTTAAGTACATTTTGATGCCAATACTTTTGTACTTTTACTCAAGTACATTTTTAATTCCAGACTTTTACTTCCCAGCAAGCACAATGACGTCATGATGACGTTATGATGACGCCCGGTCATCACCCCGGTGACGTTCAGGACTAGGCCAGATCACAGCCCATATGGGGATGATCTTTACGTCATTTACAGGACGTCATCACCGGGACATCATATGGACATTTGGACAGCAATTTTGGGTGATGAGAAATGTGTTTAGATGACGTCCTGGAAGTGACGTTTTTGTGGTCAGGATTAATTCTGGTTGATATCAGGTGATATTCTGGGCCAGATCTGACTTGTCTTGGTTTGACTTGATCTAGCCCCAATCGAGACGTCACTGATTGGTCCGGGTCCTGACTGTGCTTGCTGGGTTGTAACAGAGTATTTCTATATTGCAGTATTGATACTTTTACTTAAGTAAAACATTTGAGTACTTTTTCCACCACTAATTATTTTTGTCAGGTCAACCATAGACCTGACCTGATGAAGAGCTGAGGTTCCAAACATCAATACATCTAACATTGGAGAGTGTGCAGGCTATTATTTTCCGATGATCATTCCCTATACTCGGCAACCTGACAAGTAAACGGACGAACGAGCCCACTTTGTTAAATGATTCCACTTTTTACTGTATAATGCATTCTGTTGTTTTCATCCCACTTATATAAGTAATGTTCCTCCCTGTGCTGGATAATACATGACTGTTCACTTTGCCATCAATATACTACTATTATTGGGGTACCACCTAGTATCCTTGTAATATAACCTTTATTACCTTGTTTGTATTATTCGTTGTTTTTGTTAGGTCTGGCAGAAGCTCCCACACCAACATTTCACTGCATAATTGCATCAGCATGTGACAAATAAAACCGGGGGGATGCACTCTTTGTAGTTCGGGGGAAATCTGCCGCTGATAGTGGCTTTTGAACAGATCTCCCAATAGTGCCTCCTTGAAATCGGTCAAGCTTATTCAAGCTTATTTTATACTACAGTGTGGAACAGCGCAGTGGAACCTCCAGAGGTTCTCTTACAGTTGTCGAGCTAGAAAAGGAGGTCAAAATACATTATATACTGTTTTATCCCTCTTGAGAAAATCTGCACCTGAGTAATGCTCAATAGCCAAGTAGAATGTCTTGTAAGTAAAGTATTTGTCTTGGGGACATACAGTATTGCTACTGTAAGTTGCATAGTTTTCAAACTCAGACTATTTTAAGGCATAAGAATGCTGCCGAGGTATTTAATGTACATAGTCAAATATACAGCAAGTGCAAATATGCAGTATTCTGCAGTCTATCGCTAGTGCCTATTATCAAATATACTAACATACTGTAAATGATTGTGAGGATATTTGTACAAAATCGACATAAGGGTAGACCGGCGCATCATAATCAGGTGCAAAACAGCACTGGATTATAAGTACAGCGTGTAAGTATATGGGTGAATATGTAGATGTACGGCAGGGCTCAGCACGTGTTCAGCAACCTGATAGTGTGGCTGTGTGAAAGTACAGTAGCAGTGTGAACAGATAATGGCCGAGTGTGTGGTTAGTGGACTCCTTAAAGGACGACTTCACCCATTTTCAACCTATATGTTCATTCAATTGGTCCTCACTAATGCTCATTATAATATGAGCATTCTTGTCTACTCTGTCTGTGTCTCAGAAGAGGGCTGTGGACGCTCAGAAACCAGCCTACCAGTGACATCATCGATGGGGAATCCAATAGAAACTGCAGACTTTCTATTCCTGGAAAGTTAGTATGATATAATGGAAGCCATTGTTCACAGGTTAATACAAATATATTTCAGACATTTTTAATCTTTTTTGAAAAAAAAAAGCCTAACGATGATGTCACTGGTAGACGGGTTTCCGAACTGTCCACAGTCGTCCTATGAGACACAAACCGAGATTCCATCACCAATTATATGAAGAGAGGTTGAAAATGGTGAAGTCGTCCTTTAATAATTTGTTTTGCCTTGGCTACACAACGCTTGGTGTATATGTCCTGAAAGGAGGGAAGCTCATCTCCGATGATGGGCTGGTCCATCCGCACCACCCTCTGTATCTAGCGCTCTGCGGTCGAGGGTGGTTCCCATAGCAGGAGGAGATGTACTGTAGGTGATCAGGAGCTTTGGTGGTATTGCTCCACTTGCTTGCTGTAGGTGATCCATGATTTGGTTCCGTACAGGGGAGGTCAACGGCTCTGTGGACCAGAGGTTTTGTTTGGGCTTTTAGTTCTCTGTCTCTCTGGCGTAGGCTCCACTGGCATAACTCAGCTGATGGTTGACCTCAGAGTCAATGGCAGCTTTTGTGGAAAGAAGGCTGCCGAGGTAGGGGAAGTGGTCAACGTTTTCCAGAATGGTGGTGTCCCCTTTTTGGTGGGCTGGGTAGATGGCTGGTCTTCTTGAGTTTCAAGTCTTGCCCACAGATAGACAGGCAGACTCACGGGAGTAAGCACTGCAAAGCTGAATTTGATTGATTGAATACTTTATTTAGAAAAGACATGGAAACAGTACATGGAAGTACAATTCACAATACAAGGTCCTCTAAACTGGATCGCTCATAAAAGCACAAAGGCTTATTTAAAATGAGATCCCCACGCACTCAAATCATGATGACATTTAAGAAAACAGACAAATATACACTACTATGCAGAACGTCATACAATCAGCTTACAGGTTACTGGTATGAAAACAAGAAATATGTACAACTAGAGACGCCAGCCGCGGCGCGGGGCTTTGCGTTTGTTGGTCCCTCCGTGTCCCTGTGTCTGTGTCGCTGCAGCACAGAGTGGGCAGTAGAGATAGGAATTATGTCTCTTTTAAGGGGGCGGATCGTGGGGATTCGTTCCTTTCAAAGAGGCATTGTGAATACTGGCTCATTTATGTCTGAGGTATTATAGATATGGAAGAATATATATAAATATGTATGTATTGATATGTCATAATAGTATGTATGTTTGTATTGTAGATATCATTTATATGTGACTGTAAGTATGTGTTATTGTGTACTATAATACAGCATATGACATGATATAATAATATATTATTATATGTAATAATATATAATAATATAATATATAATATCATTAATACAATATTTATTATAGTATAACATATAATATACTTAATAATACATATTATTGTAATGTGTAATATTATGATATCTGACAGTTCATTGCAATAATAATTGTAGTGTGTAATTTATTTTTATATATATGGAATATATATTAATAGCCATATACACACACACACACACATAGTAGGCGTCGTGGCTAATGGTGGTGAGCCAATAGATTAGCGTTATTGTTATTATTATTAGGCCTACGTCATCTCCCCTCCCCCCCAACCCCCCCCCACACCGCACACGTTCGGTCGCGTCGCCGTCTTTGTCTGTTGTTTTTGCATAAATGGCTTGTTTGTCGCGCCCAATCTGGCAACACTGAATGCAGTCCAGGCTGTTGGTTGTGTAGCAGTAGCAGTAGCAGTAGCAGCGTACAGGCAGGCTGCTTGTGTTCCAGGCTGTTGGTTGGCTAGTAGGAGTCACGTGACAACAACACACACACACACACACACACACACACACACACACACACACACACACACATGTCGCACAGACGCACACACATTAAAAGCCTCAACTTTTTCTTCGCGGCGCTCGTGACTCAAAATTAGGTGTTTTTGTTTGTGTGTTACGCACTGGATTGGAACTATTTTTGCAATGTTATTCTTCACAGTTGACCTCAAAGAAAGGTAGGCCATAATATTGTTTTGTTGTTATTGCTGGCTGGGTGACGATCATAGATGAATGTGTGTGTGGAGATGTAACCTGCGCTGCTTGTTTGTATGCTTTATCCAACATGACAGGCATGTAAACAAACAACCAATGTCATTTACAACTAAACGTTGCTCTCAAGAATGTTTTTGAAAAGATTTGAAGTGAGAAATAGACTATGCAATAAGCGAAAAGTGATTCTATTTGATCGATCGAAATAGCAAAACGCTCGCCCCAAAACACAGTCGCCCCGGGGCAAATCCGGCGGTATTACAGGCAAATCGGCAGTATACAGAATGGGGGGGCGAGTGTGTTTTGGGGCGAGTTTCTTTTTAGTTTGTCATTTGTTTTCCGAGGCAACAACGGGGGAAATAGCAAAACGCTCGCCCCAAAACACAGTCGCCCCGGGGCAAATCCGGCGGTATTACAGGCAAATCGGCAGTATATAGAATGGGGGGCGAGTGTGTTTTTTTTAGTGTGTCATTTGTTTTCCGAGGCGCACTTGTCCGCCCAGGCCAATACTTATGGAATACTTTCATTGCCGTAAGCAAGGAAATACTTCGTTTTGTTGTTACTTTTGGGTAAATGTATTTATGTATTTATTAAGTAGCCGTGTAATAAGCGGGATAATGATGGTTATTCGCCCGGAAGGGCTTTAAATCTCAATAATACCTCCCCGTGCATTATCCCTTGCATACTTTTGCGAGCGAAGACCGCTGATTTCTATGGCCGCCGCTTCATGTTGTTTCGGCTGTGGCCGTCGGCGTTCGGTTGTGCTGACGGTAAACGGTGCGAAGGTGTTTCCCCGTCCGGTATGGTCGTAATGTGGTGAGTACAATTAATTATGTTGCGAGGTGGAAAATGTGTGGTGAGCAATGAGAAGTACCCTACGCCACCCGTAAATTCAGCGCGCACGTTGTGGCTGGTGTTGTGGTGACATTACATTTGTAGTTGTTGTGTTTAGTCGAAATCAATGCTGTGGGCATGGCGTCAGCGGTGAGAGGTTGAAATGCATGTAGTGGGTGTGGCGTCAGCGGCGGAAGTAGCTTTCTCCTTTTTAAGGCAGTTTTGAAAGTGAGTAGAGTTTTACACTCCTTTACTCCTTTAGGAAAGGGCATTCCACATTTGTGTTGTATATGAAGTATATCGTCCAGCCATAATCATACCTAAAATGAGCCAGAACTCCACTTATTTAATTAGTACACAGAATTAGTTAAAAATATAGAAGTCTGCCCAATGTTCCCCAAAAGGCAGGACAGGAAGAGTGGGGGATACCTGGCCATTTACAGTGTAAAGACAGCCTCTGTGTCAGAGACAACACCTCACTTTGGATAACAAAAGAAGCATGTGTTTTCACCTGGACTAGAAAGCTTTTGTCTCATTGTATTCACTTCGTTTGAAGCCCGGCACCATGTGGATCTATTTAGCATGTCTGTGAGAGCAGTGTCTCCCCCAGCCCTGTTTTAATAACAGAGCTACAGACTCAGTTAAAATACTGGGTTGAAATGTGAAAATATATACTGAAGTTAAAATGAACAAAAGTATTTAACTATGGCCTGTGTAGGTTTAATATAGGTAAAAAGCCAGGAGAAGTAAAACGTATTCACATGAATGGATGCTGTGACATTAAAGTCTTTTAAGTTAACTATTGTTTACAGATGAATAAGAATGTAATTCCTGGTGTCATTCTAAAGTGTATGTTGTACAAAGTATTAATCTAATAACAAAACTTCATTGTGAAACATGGTTCTGTACTGAGAGTAGATATTGCTAAATTGACTCCCTTGTACTGTGTGATCTTAGTACATTATGCGCAGTAGCTGTCCGCCCGGCCACGACGGACCAGCTCCCGATTGGCTGAGTAGATACAGAGGAGGAGCTCTTGTTAAACAGCGTCTCTTTCGAATCTACTGTATATAAACATGTTGTTCAGAGAGTAGCGGTGTGCTGCGTTTCTGGACCCTTGCAGTCACCATTCTGGATTCTCCTTGTCGACAAATAAAAGAAAGGAGAGAAACCTTATCACCTTGGATTTGATGTCTCCTTTGTCCTAACATTCTCACTAAAGATTTGCGTTGCTCCACGGCTTTAATCCACGGTGTTCCACACAGATTATACTTCAATTGGCGTATGTCGGCAGACGGTTTTAACTATCCGCTGGAGAGGACTATTTGTGGGTCTGTGGAGTTTGAATTCTTCTCAAAACGGTGAGTTGCTTAGCCACAATCTTACGATGGTTTTTTCTAAGGGGATATTCGTTAAAGAACCTTGTATTCTGTGTGCACGCTCGTGGTTACGCTGCCTTTGGGGGGGTGTAGGGATTTAGGGGGATCCGTGGTGGTAAAGGAGTACTTTTGGAGTACGATAGACAAGTTGGGTGGGTCTTCTTAAGAGGATTCATGCGGCTTGTTTTTGTTTGTTTGTTTTGTTTTTACATTGGTAAGGCGGTCAATATATCTGGTAACAGGATACGCTCGTTATGCGCATGAATAGGACGCAGGGACTTTCATATTATATGACTTCAGCGTATCTTGATACTGCAGATTGAAACCGGGGGATCTCAAGTCGGACCTTGCTTGGCTGCTCTTCCCTGATCCAATGAGTTGTTATAATGGTATGGAGTGTTTAGTGGCAAATTGTGTGTACTCGAAATGCGTTCGGGAACTGCGACGCACTGACGTATGAAGTCGGACAATCAATGATATTAGTTTTGAGCGTGAGAGTATAAGCCAAACACTCAGTGCTTATGTGTGGCGTCTGGGATGCCATGTTTATTTTTGTACGTAGACCCTGTTATAAGCTCTGAGCGCGGTGCACTGCGTTCAGAGACATAGGCGCGCGGTATACTTAGTGTGATACTTAGCCCGTAAAATGTCTATGATAGATGTGTAAGAGTGCCACTGTATGTAGGTGCGGTTGGCTTAAGAGGCAGGATTTTTAGTTCAGCTGCAGATATATACTTTCTTTGAAGTCATTGTTTGAGTTGCGAAGAGTGGGAGTTATTCAACGTCCCATCATACTCGGACCTTTCCCTTGGAAAAAGTGTGATCGTGTCGCTGTATGGTTATATTTGAAAAGTATGTAGGTAATGTTTTTGGCGAATTGATGTTTTGTTTCTGTCTAGGAATACTTGCGAAATACGTTGCGTTTATGGTTGGGGCTTGTACAGTGACTCTGCAAACACTTTGTGTTTTTTCTACTAAAACATGCTCTTATTGTTAGGTGTGACTAAGGTTACACAGTTCTCTGCATGAAAATTTGGCTGGCTATTTCTCATTTTTCTTCCATTAAGCTCTCTTTGTCGAAACACAGCTCATGTCTGTCTTTCTTCTGACTCCTTTCTTTTTTCTTTCTTGCTAGCTGTTGCTAGTCGTTAGTGCTTCTTTGAAATGTCTTTGTGCATTTTCAGGAGCACGGAGTCTTTCGGGTATATTTCTACATGTCCCATTCATGGCTACACTGTGTGTGCTGCTTATAACCGTTATTATCTTGTGGGTAATGGCGATTGGATTTGTAGTAGGTTCAAATCTTTTTCATCTCTCTTAGACACACGGGTGAAGCATATTTTGTTGGGCTTCGGCGTGTAATAATTGTCCTTTGGTGATTACGTTTGGTGCTGAGATCAGATTTTAAAAAGCTATAGCTCTATTGTCTTGCGATTTTTCGGCCATCTTGCTTTGTAGTTTTAGGGACCTTTGTTTTGTAGGCTTGTTATGCGTCTGCTTTATTTCCCCTATTCTCTTTTCTTTTCACAAGTCTTTGTGTAGTTTCTTTATTTTGATTGGCTTTTCATGATTTATTTCACAGCTTGTAGGCTACAAATATTGTGAGCTTTTTCGCACGGCGTTTGCCACAGGAAACCTAATCTTCATATTGGGTGAATTGTGCCTTAAGCCATTCACATGCGTGTAATATTTTAGGATAGCTTGATTAATATAATTCTTTCTTCTAATCGACTTCCATTGTTTCTATATGCTGTTTTTACTGCATTCATAGTAGCACGGCTATGGTGTGTGGGGTTTAAATGGTATTTTCTTATTTCTTTTCACTTATAACATTGTTACAATAACTCTTCTATGCAGTTTATTCTGCTTTCGTGGTAGCAGTATATTTCGTCAATTTAAGGTTGGCTGCTATTATGCATGTGCAGAAGTGGTGTGGCCTTTATTTAATTTCGTAGTATTTCCATTGTTGAGACTTATGGTTCTGTGAAGTTGTTTCGGTTTGCCGGTTGGTAGCTGTGCTCAAGTATGTGTTTGATGCTTTGTGTTGTGATGTAGGCTTGTGCTGGATGAGTTAGGAATGTGTCTGTTGCGGTGATTGAAGCACTTAGTTGTGATAAGAATTGTTGATGCAGTGTTGTTGGATGAGTTGGCATATGCGCTGGTCGCGTAAACTCGAAGTCATTCTTTAATGTGAGTTTATTTGCAGTGTTGATGCAGATGGCTTTAATGTGAGTTTATTTGCAGTGTTGATGCAGATGGCTTTCCCATGATTGATTTTTCAATAAGGTATATTTGTGGTGATGACACAAAGCGGCTTATTGGCGTGTTGGTATCCATTTTCGACACATTTCAATTGTTTTATGTGTCGTCGGGGGATAATGAAGCTGATATAAATAGTATGAAATTATTATCTAGGACTCGTGTTGAAATTACATAGATGTTACTATTTAGGCCTAAAAACAATGAAGATGATCCTTTTGGATTGTTGAATGTAGTTGTGAAAACAGGACGAAAATAATTGTTAAATGTAGTAATAAATACATAGGAGTAGGTTAATTATTTCGATTTGTGCTAAAGTATTGTGTTGAGTACTATACTAATAATGATAATAAGGAATAGAAGTGTGAAAAAGATTTGAATTCGGTCCGTTTTGTGTTTTAGACACAACAGATTTAATTTAATAATTTAACTGGATGTTCGCTATAATTTTGTTCCTCCTTGTATTGACTTAAGGCTACTTTTCTGAGAAAAAAAACTAACCTGGGACGCTAGGGACTCGACGGAGTCAATGTTATTTTTTAGATATGCCAAGGGTCGATTATTTAGGTAACATTTGTGGCAGCATTTGGACAAATTATGTTATTTAATAGGTCAAACAGGTGTGGTACAATCTGTGGGTTTTAATTCATGTAAGTATTACATTTTGACTACTGGGTCGTAAGTGATGCCTACTTTTGGCGGGGTTTAAAAGTGGGTGGTAATTAAGGTTGGGTGTTAAGTTAAAAGTTTTTTAGTGTATTGGCCGTTTGGCTGAGCGATACTACATATTACTTTGACAGACTGAGAATACCTTAATTTTATTTGTACTAGTACAGAGGTGTATTGGTTTGAATTCTTTGCTGAGGTGCTGTTCTATGCTATTTGACTGATGTTTTTGGATAAAGGCAGTCGCAGTCTCCAGGCTGCTAGAAGCAGATATTCTACTATAAGATTTTTGTGAAGCCTAGAGTGGCTATTTTTAAGACTGACGAATTCGCTCATACTGAATGTAAAAGTATAGGTCACCGTTTTTGAGTGCACGTTTTAAGATGTTTTTTCCTATAAACGTCGGAACGACCGTGTACATAATTGAAGATTTAGTGATTAGTATCTTTTCAAAGAAGTAAGTTGGAATCTGTTAATTTTTTTAACTGTTTGTAAAAAATAATCCCCACTTGAATTATTTTGTGTACATAGTGTTAGTTATGACGTCTAAACAGGAAGTGTCCATCTCTTTCCCAAGTAGACAGTTTGGGAGTTGTAGTTTTCTGCCACAAAGGTAGAACTCAGAACTACAGAACATTGTGTTCTCATTTTAGTTCGTCGATTGTCGCCCTCTGGTGGTTGAGAGATATATTTAGGTTAGTGTGTGGGGACATGTCTTCCAGTGGGAGTGGTGTGTATTCATGAAACCGCCCCTTCCAGTGATTGACACGTCCAAACATTTGACTGACTCCACCTAGTGGTCGAGACGAAGGTTGCATTTCCACTGTATGAATGAGAAGCTTGGAGGGTTTGTGCTCGTTAGTGTTTTAACATTTCTGACTTATAGAGTTAACTCTTCTTTTAACAGTCTTTATCTAACAAGTTATTCAGCCTATTGGTATTCTATGGTGTCTAAGTATGCTTGATTAATGTTGTTTGTCTGTACTGCTTGATTTAATGTTGTTTGTTTGTACTGCATGAGTTAATGTTGGTTGTCTATACTGCATGATTATTTTTTTCTAATTTAATCCGTTCATGTCTATCAATAGCTTTCCGTGGGAGGGGAGCGCCACATTCGAGTTGTTTCCAGTCCTGGCTAATAGAGGACGGTTCATGTCTGGGATTAAAGTAATGTATTGACCAGACTTACAAATTTATACAAATTCAAACATTTGTCTTATATTTGATTTGGAATATTAAGAGACAGTTCAAGTAAGCTTTTGAAGTAATTTAATCTTTAATTATCGTTCATACATACACACACTTATAGTTCTATACTGTTATACTTAGGATATATGAGCAACGCTATTGAGTTGACTCACATGTGTGCTGAGTGATAAAGACACGTCACACTTGCATTATAATATTCTCATATCAATACTCCTTCTAAACTGTTCTTAAGGTACTGACAGAGGTCCGTTGTGGACTCAAGACATTTATGATTTGTGTGTGATTTTTAGATAAAGAATAACCATATTGTAAGTAAGATCTGATTCCAGAGGGGAACGCCTACAGAGGTTGAAGTAACGTAACAATAATTGTGATTTAATATCATTTGGATATTTGATCAATAATTATGGGGCAGCAGCAGAGTTCCTTGGAACAAAATGATTCTTTCATTGACGTGATCAATATGATTTTGGGACAATGGGAGGATAATTGGCCAAAATTTTCTGGGCCTTGGCCACAAGACAGCATATTCGACCCAGAAATTATTGACACATTAGGAATGCTTGCCAGAGCATATCAGAAAGATTGCTCAGACACAGGGGCAAAGGAGAATACAGTGTTTAAATTGTTTTTCAAAAAGGGTAAAAAATTAAATAAGGCTTATGTGAGATACCAAGCCAGGATGACAACCGCACAGGTGCACCCAGAACCAGCTGAGAAGAGCGCTTCATCTTCTGATCCCACTACGTCACCGGGTGAGAAACCTATCGACCAATTGTCAGCCCTGGACACAGGGCATTGCAGTAACAGTGGAGACGGGCTGGGAGCTGGAGCAGTGGCGAGAGCAGGTGTCCAGGAAATAGGTGACGGACAAGCAAACCCTACGCCGTTACGACGACGTCAGAGAGGTCCATTCAGAGGGCTGTGCTACATCTGTCAGGAATATGGACATGCTTGGCGCCAGTGTAACCAAACACCACCGGCTGTCAACCCCATTGCTCCACGTTCAGCCCCCGCTCTTCAAGGTACCCCACAGTTTTCACCAGGTTTCAAGCCGTCTGTCTCTGGTCCTAGGCACAGTGGTGTTCCGGCTTCACTCCAGGGAGTCGACCGGGCGGTGCAACAGGTACACACAGTCTATCAACGGCCGGTCCCCCATCCAGGTGGCTATCAGTCTGCACCACAGCAGACTCACACCCCTTACATGCAATGGACTGAGACAGAGTTGGTGCCACGGGTGCCCCCGGTACCTGCACTGCAAGGTACAGATCGACTACGTCGTATGTCCAAACGTTTGTCTGGAGCCATGGGCAAGCGGTGTTACAGATGTTATCAGATGGATCATTATGCACGAGATTGTCCACTATCCGGGCAACCCACTTCAGTTATTGCTCCCTGCCGCATGGATGACAAGACGGTACATGGCTAGAGACATTTGAAAAGAAACGTACAGAGACATTACTTTAGACTGTGATGGAGGCTGGACATATTGGAACAGGTGACGTAGGGCAATGATGGAATACATAAACCGTTGTTGACAAGAAAAGAAAACCCTGAGTCACCGTTGAACTTGACATGCTCAGACTACGGCTTGATATAAAAAAAAAAAAAAAAAAAAAAAAAAAAAAAAAACAGCAACTTTCATTTTCTACCTATTTTGAAACATAATACTGATCACTGTCCATATTCTAATTGGAGATTTAGCATAGAGTCTAATATGCTTTCAGGTGGTTGACTAAATTTGTACAAAATCTGAACCTAGTATGGGATGGATTGTTGGAAGGAGCTGGAGATGCTGTTGGTCTTTTTTTTTTGACACTTGTATTTCTTTCCTGCTATAGGAAAGTGTCACGGGAATTTCGTGTAAAACTATTGTAAAAATTAGGACTAAATTGTTTAACCATTTCCACAGTAAAGTGTGGATTGGGATAGATCCAGTAAACTGGTTCGGTGAGCATACACGAATGATAAATTGTTGTCAGTAATGAGAAACCGTGGAGAAATGAAACATATAACACGTCCGTATGACATTCTTTTCAGGAGAACTTCAGTTCTTTATTGATCTTCTGGGGTTTGATGAGACATGATGTCCATTATTATTGCCTTATGTCTCAAGAGGGGAGGTATAAAGGGAAACATTTAAAATTGGGGTTTTGGACATAGTATTTTTTGGAACAAATTGACCAGTTCATAGGCCAGATTAATATTTAATTTTGAGTTTTTAATGACCTACACTAATATCTTTGCATGAACTAAATTGAGTGAATGAGTAACACCTCTTGTGTGTGTGTATTGAGGTGGGTAGGTGCATGTGGTACTTTCTAGGAAAGAGTAGGGACGTTTTTTCCCCAAATGTTCTCGTGCTAATAGATGGAGAGCTGTTGAGGAGATGAACGGCTGTCAGAGGACTCAGGCTGCAGAACCAGGTGTCGATGAGAGGTCGAACGAATCATGTTGGTGGAGATGACAGCGGCTATGAGACAACCTCTACCCATCACTGTTTCTGCTGCCAAAGTGAGCTACACACCAGGAAGGGATTCTACCTCCCCTAGTCAGCTCTACAGGAGCCCAGGGTGTGACCTCACAGAAGCAGTGTAAACCTTCAAATCTACAGATCGAGGCCACAAACAGAGGATAACGGGTGTCCAGGTCAAGGGGATTCCATGCACGTGTCAGAAAGCTGGTGTGTCTCTTGAAGAATGACACATCACGCCCATACCCTATGCCCTTTGACGCAGATAACGAAGATCTTCATCAATTTCAACCCCTTTTCTTTTTCTTGCCCCAAGCTGTGAACAGTTTTTGCTTCAAGGACTGAACATTCCCTAAATACAGGAAGAAGAAGAATTGCGTTTGTTAGTTTAAGCGAAAAAAGAAGAGAAAAAATGGAAAATTGTCCTTCTGTAAGCGCGCAGTCCCTTATGTAAACCACATGTCATAATGTATTCATGATGTCTTTTTACAGGTTGAACTGAGGTACAGATTCTGAATGATATTAATTGGTTTCTTTAATGAAGTATTTTGGTTTTATTTTGTGGCTTTGTATAGGTACCATTCTACAATCAAGAGGGGTATAAACTAATCGTTTTTGCAGGTTGTTTTCCAGTCAGAGGTTTGGATTATGATTTTGTGCTGAAAGATATCTTCTTTCGCCCGAGCTCTGAATTACGGAAGACGTTATAAGTCTTCCGAGAGGGGTTTATGAAGTATATCGTCCAGCCATAATCATACCTAAAATGAGCCAGAACTCCACTTATTTAATTAGTACACAGAATTAGTTAAAAATATAGAAGTCTGCCCAATGTTCCCCAAAAGGCAGGACAGGAAGAGTGGGGGATACCTGGCCATTTACAGTGTAAAGACAGCCTCTGTGTCAGAGACAACACCTCACTTTGGATAACAAAAGAAGCATGTGTTTTCACCTGGACTAGAAAGCTTTTGTCTCATTGTATTCACTTCGTTTGAAGCCCGGCACCATGTGGATCTATTTAGCATGTCTGTGAGAGCAGTGTCTCCCCCAGCCCTGTTTTAATAACAGAGCTACAGACTCAGTTAAAATACTGGGTTGAAATGTGAAAATATATACTGAAGTTAAAATGAACAAAAGTATTTAACTATGGCCTGTGTAGGTTTAATATAGGTAAAAAGCCAGGAGAAGTAAAACGTATTCACATGAATGGATGCTGTGACATTAAAGTCTTTTAAGTTAACTATTGTTTACAGATGAATAAGAATGTAATTCCTGGTGTCATTCTAAAGTGTATGTTGTACAAAGTATTAATCTAATAACAAAACTTCATTGTGAAACATGGTTCTGTACTGAGAGTAGATATTGCTAAATTGACTCCCTTGTACTGTGTGATCTTAGTACATTATGCGCAGTAGCTGTCCGCCCGGCCACGACGGACCAGCTCCCGATTGGCTGAGTAGATACAGAGGAGGAGCTCTTGTTAAACAGCGTCTCTTTCGAATCTACTGTATATAAACATGTTGTTCAGAGAGTAGCGGTGTGCTGCGTTTCTGGACCCTTGCAGTCACCATTCTGGATTCTCCTTGTCGACAAATAAAAGAAAGGAGAGAAACCTTATCACCTTGGATTTGATGTCTCCTTTGTCCTAACATTCTCACTAAAGATTTGCGTTGCTCCACGGCTTTAATCCACGGTGTTCCACACAGATTATACTTCATATAGCATGAGAAAGAGTTCATTCCCTTGTTTGTGCCAAATCTGGGTTGAACATGATCAGTGGAGCTGCCTCTGGTGTTATAATTATGGACTTCATTTACGTTTTTGAAGTATTTTGACAGGTACATGGGTATCCCAATTTTGTGGTGTATCTTGTAGACCAGGCCCATTGCAAGTTGCTGTACTCTGTCCTCAACCCTGACCCATCCAACCCCAGCAAAATGAGCAGGGGTTAGATGGGTTGTATGTTTGAGGCCAAGAAGTAGCCTTACCAGTTTGTTTTGGGATGTCTGTAGCCTTGTTGGGTGGTGTAGCCGTCCCTATAAGTGGGGTTGAGACACCTCGTTAGTATTAGTTTCCTGCACTGTGATTGGCCCAGCTGGCCCAGTTAGCTGTACTGTGATTGGCTGACTCTATTGGCTGACTCTATTCAGCACTGTGATTGGCTAGCGAGACACATGATGACATTAATAACCTATAAATACGATTATGGACTTCCAAAAATATTTTTTTTGGAAGTCAGCTTCCATCACTATGATGACCAATAAAGATTCTTTTCAATAAATGTATTTCTTTTTTGAAGTGAGCTTCCTGGCCCCTGTGAGAATCCTCAAGGTATTCTTACTGACTAGAGAGTTGATCCTGCAACATGCCTGCAACACTCCAGATTAAACAAAAGTCTCAAGGTGCACAGCTCAATACCATGAAACTGAGAAAACAGCCAGCACACAATAAATCAGCATCGTGAACAACTCTGAGGAAGACCTATTATATTGAAACACGTCCGTTTCTCTGTCCGTGGAGAGGTAAATAAAGTGAAAAGGACATTTATTGTGTGCTGGCTGTTTTCTCAGACTCACAGGGGTGAAAACATAATCCCTTGCCTTCGGCCATCCACCTTCAACTTGAATGAGAATAAATAGCATAATGATGATTGCCCAGATTTCAAATGTCACAGAATGCATAATTAGTCAGCCTAGTTGTCCTTTTAAAACATGTTTTTATAGTTTTTAGACCCAGCTGTACTGTTGCATTTGTGTTTAGTGTCATGTGAAAGATATTTGCCTCCTTGGTGGTGTTAGCAAATAAGTAAAAATGGATTGATTGATTGATTGATTGATTGATTGATTGATTGATTGATTGAATTCTTTATTTGTCAGAAATGTAAGATATAAAGGCTAAAAGGATAACACAAAAAAGTCCTGGGGAGTTGTTTCCATTGTGGACCTATATATTCAATTCATCAACATAGCATGATAATTAACACAAAAATACATGTCATCAACAAATACAAACACTATATGTACAAAGGAGAAAAAGGAAAAACATTGGCAGTGAATGACACCTCCTTTAGATGGGAATTTACATCTACCTCCCCTTGTGGTCTCCTGATAGATGTTTTTTTCTGGCCAATTTTGAAAGAAACCAGTGCTTCACATCCTTTAATGGATGTTGTCAGGGTATTCCACATTTTGGTGACAGCAGAAGTTTTTTTTAAATTTGGTGGTACCAGATCATGGTCGCTCCCTCTAGTGTTGTGGCTAGACATTGCATTAGTTCTGGCAGGGCACAATAGTCAAGCCTTCCTCATCACCTAGCTGATGCTCAACTCAGCTAATTCCTGTAAAATCCACACCCATCAGCTGACACTCTGTCATTGGCTATTCACGCTATGGAGCTATCTTTAACTGCTTTTTATCCTGTCTATTTCTTCCACAACATACGCATGCCTGTCTGCAAGATCTCGCTAAACCCACCTCCACCTCAACGGCTCCTTTTTATGCTAGTCTGATGTTTATCAATTGAGGCTTACAGTAGTCACGCATTTTATACAGTTATTTATGCAACAACTTTAACACCAAAAAACATATATGAACTAGAAAAAGTGCTCCTCGGAGCACAGGTCTCCGCCAGGTCAGGTAGGTTATTGTGGTCTCCTGGTGGCGTTATAATAGGCCAATGTGAAAAGGGTGGCATTTCTTCTTAGGCCTTTCAATCGGACACTGCATTAATGATTTGAGGCATTTTGTTCCAAAAATGTGTTTTGCTAAATTAGACCTGCTGGTGGCGCTATAACAGGCCAATGTGAATGTGAAAAGGGGGGCATTTCTTCCTCGGCCTAGTGGGAATCTGCATGCAAAATTGCACGGAAATTGCACACTGCGTTCATGTTTTGAGGCATTTTATTCAAAACTGACCAATCCTGCAAACTTTGGAAGCCACTGTAAGCTAGGATAGGATGTAATATCGGACAGATCCATCAGAATCATATGACTATGGAGATACTGTGTACCAATTTGCGTGTTTTTTGGACAGAATCTGAAGGAATAATCTCCAAAACTGTATTTTACATAAGTCGGCCTCCTGGTGGCGCTGTAAAAAGCAGATGTGAAAAATGCAGTGCAGATGTTTTTCCTTGGCCTCTAGGGAGTGTGCGTGCAAAGTTTCATGCAGATCGGTGCAGTTATAGTTAAAAATGCAAATCGGCATGTTGTAGCGCCACCATGAGGCTGATTTGAAAATTTTCAAGTGGCATTTATCCTCGGCCTAGTGGGAATGTGCGTGTGCAATTTTATGGAAATGGCAAGCTGCGTGCATGATTTGAGGCAGTTTGTTCAAAACGGACCAATCCTGCAAACTTTGGAAGCCAACCTTAGCCAATGAGGATGGAATATGGGAAATCGGACAGATCCGGGTTGATCACATGACTATAGAGATACTACGTTTGGTTAAAAGCTGTAGGTGTAATGGGAAAAAATGGGTTTTGCACAAATGGGCCTCCTGGTGGCGCTATGACAGGCCCATGTGAAAAATATGGGGCAGAGGTTCTGAATTGGCATCCGGGGAGTGGGTGTGCATAGTTTCGTAGCGAGCGGGCCAACGGTGCCGGAGATGAGCTGGTAACACACGGACACAGGACACACGGACGGACGGACGGACGGACGGACGGACGGACGGACGGACGGACGGACGGACGGACGGACGGACAGGGGGGAAAACATACTCTCTCGCCATGCCTTTCGGCCTGGCGGAGACAATTATTCAGATGTAAACATACTGCATCTGCCTTGTACCTGCAAACAGGGATGCCAGTAGTCTATTCATGCCAAACGAAAGTAGAGGATGAGTAGGCTAACCGTTCTGCACTTCACAAGGATGGTTGTTCCTACTTCCTGTGTCTTCATTATTTCGAGAGGATTCCTTGTGCTCAGAACATGTTGAATTGGCCCCATGCCTGGGTAAGCCCCACTTGGCCCGGCTGTGGAGTGCTGATTTCCAGGGTTCCTTCACAGAATGAATGATGATCTCAGTATCTGAATGTGAATACAAACTTAAATGTACAGTGTAAAGCAGGGGTGGGCAGCATTTTTTTCCCAGGGGGCCATACTGACTTCGATAAAGTAAGTGAAGGGCCACACATTGGATTTTTGAATTGAAACTTGAAACACATAGTGCTGAATTATGTTAAAACTGCATGCATTTGATAGACACGATAGACTACTTTAAAATAGTAATAGTAAAAGTAAAAGGGTCAATATATTTATATATATATATATATATATATATATATATATATATATAGAGAGAGAGAGAGAGAGAGAGAGAGAGAGAGAGAGAGAGAGAGAGAGAGAGAGAGAGAGAGAGAGAGAGAGAGAGAGAGAGAGAGATAGATTTTTTTACAGCTGTACTGTATCACTCACATTATTGAACATATTCCCTATTTTGCACAGCGTCTTATGTCGTATGACTTATCTTATTAGGCATTTATTTATGTTAGGTTTTCGAAAAACATTGTACACAAACACAAAAAATAGCATCGCTGTAGATCAGCTATCGTATGTTCACTATTTTAAAATGTTTTTCAAAATAAAAAAAAATGCCTAATAAGATGAGTCATAAGGCATAACACGGAACGCAAAATAGGGCCCATTGCATTATGTTATAAACGTGGCGGACTGTTTCACTGTTACATTATAAACATTTAACATTTGAGTATATGGATGAACTATTGAATGCAGGTATGTACTGAAATGGTAATACGCATTAATTACTAATAATTATTTGGAGTCTAGTTAAATTAATTTCGCCAAAAAAACATCAACACAATGCTGCCTTTTAAGATGTAGATTTTTGGGGTGTCATTTACCCCTTTTTTTCTTTGAGGACTTCGAGGGCCAAAGGGCACAAGAATTCAAGGAAATGCATCACTAAGTTATTTAGGTTGTGTTTCAGAAATCGATGCACAGTATCAATCTGAACAGTCTGAAGATAGCATGGCAGCTACAGTATACTACTACAGTAAGTAAAGTAAACTCAGAAATTAGACACTTGGCTAAAACAGCCACATTTCTTGAATTTAATACAATGAGAACTGTACGGTTCTCAGTGTGTCGTCCTTGACACAAATCAACAGTCAGCCAAACTCTGTTCAAGGAACGTCAGGATTCATCTCTGTTTTGCTTTATTGAGCGGAGTTTGGCTGACTGTTGATTTGTGTCAAGGACGACACACTGAGAACAGTACAGTGAAAAGGAGTCTGTGGACTTATAGTATTAGTATTGTTTTATTTGATAACCTTGCTGCCCAGGCATTTGGCCTTTGTGCCCTCAAGAAATGGACAATACCAAAGGAATTGCCCGTAAAATTAGAACATTTAGGCCTGACTTATACAGTTATAAGGCTTTCTCGCATTCTGGGTTTTGGGAAATCTGATCATGACACTAATGTTCTCACACTGGAATACAAACTGAAAATTTAACGGGAGCAGTAACAACGCTTGAAGTTAGTCAAACCCTAGAATAGCATGTTCCTCTGTACATGTTACTGTACGTCCTGGTGAAACTCCTCACTCTCAGGTAAGAAGAAGCAGCCTTGACCTCACACGTGTTTGAGGAAACACGTAGTTGTCTGTACTCTCCCTGGGACTAACTATAAATCAGCTGTGACGAGGTATAATACATGGGGAATTAGACAATTGTCATAATGACTAAATTCTGAGAGAATGGCCCACAAACAAACACGTCTACAAAATCCAACAGTGGAATAGATGTAGACTCCTACATTACCAACATCATGATCAGTATTCAGGAGTAGTTGCAGAGGTACACCTTAGTGAATACATGACAGCTGGTAACTTGACAGCTAGCTGTCACTTCCCATTCAGTTCTCTGCCAAGGCTCAAACTGAATCCTCTGCTTATCAGCACTATGTGACAATGAAAGTTAAGCAAGGGATAATGAATAATGTCATTATTGAGAAAATAAACCCTGACGTTATCACCCTGAAGGGATTTATTTCTCAATAAATAAATCAACATTTAGACACGAAATATAGCAACTTGATTGATTTGTATTGATTACAACACAGTTGTCTTACAAAACTTTTGGCAGGAAGTGTTGATAAAGTATGAATCAAGATGTGTACTGCTTAGCTATACAATTACATTGTGTTTGTTTACATGGCCACCATGTTGGATATGTCAAAACCAAGCTCTGCGGACTGATAGGCTATGATCCAGGTGCACTGTCCCAATTCATGTCCCAATTCATAGCAGTTTTTTTTCCTAACAGTGGTCTGCTATCGAGGAATAACAGACCACTGAATCCCGTCAATCAAAATGAGCATTCAACCAAGCCGTGTAATAAATACATATATTCTGTAGGTTGAAATCATAACTTTGCACCATCTGATAAGAATCCAACTCAAGTCCCAAAATGAGGGCCTATTAACTAAGAAGTGTTTACACAAAGAGGCTCTACCATACATTATCAAACAAGATACCACATAGTTGTGCAGTGACAGAGGAGATATGCTGAAATAACACACATAAGAGAGCGAAGTTTATTTGTATATGTCTTAATCACTGGAGTCTCAAAGGGCTTTTATTGGTCCCATCCTTAGTAGAGGAGGCATAGGAGCCAGTTTTGATAACGCCTTGACTGTGGCATCGTAAATAAGAATGTTTTCAGTCAACTGGCCATATGGGTGAATAAATAAATATTGGAATGCCGTTTGAGCATGCTAATGCTGTGTTAATCCATAACACTATACCAGTGAGAAGCACTCAATTCATCCATACCCACTTCTTGAGAAAAGAGCAATTATGTGATCATAAACAAGATACTTAACACAGTTCACATGCATTTTCCAGCTTCCAGTAGAGATCTATTGAGTCACAGGTAAATCGACAATCAGAGAGAGAGAGAGAGAGAGAGAGAGAGAGAGAGAGAGAGAGAGAGAGAGAGAGAGAGAGAGAGAGAGAGAGAGAGAGAGAGAGAGAGAGAGAGAGAGAGAGAGAGAGAGAAAGTGTGTACAGTGTAAGTGAGAGAAGCTAGACAAATGGACAGAAAGAGGGTTACACCATGGGGGGAGCGATACCGTACATACCTATGGTGGTGTGATGGATTGGTTTGCTTTTCTCTCTAATAGAGCACACAAATCTCCAACCCAGGCTGATGAAGCCATCAACCCAAGACATATCCAGTCTTCTCTCCCCTCCTCTCTCTTTATCTCATACCCGTTTCCGTGACTATGGCTACATTTACACACTGCTCCCCTCATCTTCCAGGTCGAACCCTACAGGAACGTAATTAAAGTGTCATATAAAAGCAAGGCCATAATTCAGGAAATAGGGGTCACAGAGCAACAGGGTGCTGCTTGTGCAACACAACTTATTGCTATATATTCCACAAAACAATTCTACAAATCTACACCTTAAATTGATCATTTTATTTTATTTTCTTCTTTTAATTGTCCCTAAAATTCTTCACCCAGTTCTTCTTGCACTATAAATAAATGCTGGACTCCAAGCCTGTATGAAGCCTTATCCTGTTCCCTTCGCCTCAACCTACCTGACAACCTACCTACCAGAAGACACACAAACACAATGATATAGCAATTATTTTAACCCACGAGCCAGTGGTTGGTATCAGGTAACATTCTGGGCACTAACAAGAATTAATGGATGTATAGGGGCCAATGGGGATGACAAGTCGAGCATAACTTTGGGTGTTGCAAAAAGAAAAAGAGAAATCCAAAATTTCTATTCTCACCCCCTCACACTGTTGCAGCCTTCTATTTATTTGGACGAGGGATTCCTGTAGAGAGGAAAATGAAGCGTGGCCACAAAGAAAGGCAATTGTATATTTTGCCTAGATGACCATTTTTATGGTCAATCATGAGTCCCACCTGAATAATGTGATTATTATTCCTCTGCTTGCTGCACTTTATGTCTTATTGATGTCAAATGCCTGCATCTCTAGGCGATTGGCTGCAGAGAGTTAAAGGGGAAATCCACCCATTTTCAATATTTAACTATGTCATTAATATAGCATAAAGGAGTTGTGTGGAAATAAGAAAAAATTAAAAAAAAAATTAACATTGCAAAAAAATTTAACATTGCAAAAAAATTAACATTGCAAATTACACTGTGATGACTCATCATGGTGTAATTTGCAATGTAAATTTTTTTGCAATGTTAATTTTTTTTGCAATGTTAATTTTTTTCCAGCGGTATGAATATGAACAATGGTTCAGCGGATAGGTTTTAATCCTATATACCGAGTGTACTCTATAATGTAATGATCTGCTTCGTCTTTGACTTGGTAACCACAGAGTTCTGAATGCAAATGGTAATGTTTCATACAGTAAGCCTTGGTCTTGGAACTTGTGTTAAACTACATCCTTGCAGCAAGGGGTTATTTGATAGGTGGAAATATATTTCCTTGCAATGGACTATACCTTATTTGGCAGTTTGTTTTATGGAACCTTTCACTCTTCAAAAGGTAACACTTGGGGGAAGTTATTCTTTGTATATTATCCTTTTTTCCTACTCCTGATTCCCTAGCTCCCTCATGCAATTTATCCCTCACCTGACTGTCTCTGCCCCTCGTCATGGACATAAAGGAACCTCTCCTCCATATACATGTTACAGTACGATTGAAGAACCAGTCAGATTGAAAAAGGAGTGCTCGTTTTCTTCAAGTTCACCTCCCGCGCTCGGGGCGGGCCCCCCCGTCAAAAAGAATTTATGACGTCTAGGAGGTACCGAGACTAGGAGGGACGATGATTTACGATTCTGTCCCTATCGATACATAACTTGGACGGCACTGAGTCGACTGAAGGTGACGTCGCAACGCTCAGCACGGCGACTCGCGCGCTTTAGCTCGCTCGGCGGTGCCTCTGTGGCTCAAGTCACCTTAAGGCGGCGTGCCTCCGTCTGTGAAACCGAGTGCACCTTCTTCAATCTGACTGGTTCTCCAATGGTACTGTGACATACAGACCAAACAGACAGAATAATGCACGCTCTAGTCTACTCCATCGCTGCCAACATTAGACAGTGAAAAATAAGAGATTATCTGGTTGGGGGCCTGACTTAGTATTACCATTATGGCCCTGGCTGCATATTAGCGGGATGTGTAACACAGAAGGAGAAAGGGTAAACATACAGGAGTCTCCTGCTAAATTCAGGAGTGTTGGCAGGTATGGTCTATACTCTATACCCTCCCAGTGCCAACTTGTGCAGTCGTTATGACATTACGAAGCTTTCCGCTCCTCCGCTGTGATGAATGCTGGTTTCGCTGACCCTACCCCATACTGCCATGAATCATTTATTCAGATGAGGATGCCAAAGCAGAGTCAGCCCTCTCCTCTAACACCTGACAGCGAGGGTAAAAGGGTAGGCCTACGGTTATGCTGTGAAGAAGAAGTTATGTTTATGCTGCGAAGAAGAAGGGTTTATGTAGCTCTTTCTTCACTCACACGATGTGAACCAATGAGGAATCTGACTGGTAAACAATTTGGTGACAGTTCCTTCTTAAATGTGAAGACTCGACTCAGGCATTCATATTGTGCTTAAAATATTAATGGATTTTTTTTTTACATACATTTAATGTTACAAGCTACGGGTTACAGGTTAAAAACAAGTTACAACTACTGTATGTTGCATTGCTATGTTACAGAATCAATGATAGTGATGTGCCCACACACTCAACTAAAATGGTTGCATGTATTATATATGATGTATTATTTTGTGCCGGCTTTTAGCATTATTTTAATTTTTTAAAAGATAACTGACAAATAACAATCCCCACAAGCTCTCCACATAAGAAATACTATTGTGTCCACTGGCATTCAGTATTAATTACAATGACTAATGTAACATTCCACTGATGCTAAATAAGGCATAATTAAAATGATGAACATTATTATGCCTCTTTCTCCAGGGCCAAGCACATGGTGTAAATAGTTTCATATCATAATTAGTGCAGAAGCAATTGCTTTTGTTTCCAGGGTGTGTGATTTGTGTCAGTGTTGATTGATATAGCTTTCCAATGCTATGTATTTGCCCATTTCATAAAAGGGGAATGATGCTAATAGCCCCAAGATGAATGGTAGTATGGTACAGTATGTTAACAAACAGTTAATGAAGAAAAACAGCAGTCAGGAATGATAATTCTAGGGATTATAAAAAAAAAAAAAAAGAAACTCAATATAGACTTTAAGGAATTATTGAGACCACTGGAGAATATGATTAAAAGGAAACACTAATAGTTATGATAAATAAAGTCTGTTTGGTTAAATGCTGGTAATGAATTATGATCCAGACTTGAAAAAAGTTGGAAATTGCTTTCCATCAGAAGTGAGAAATGGCATCTCATCCAAACTAAATTTGTGTTGGTGTGTTTTATGATTGAAAACGGAAATGCTGGTCACATGCCTCCAGTTCACCTTAGGTCATTCGGCAAATGAGAATTGTATCCTCTGGAGTCCATACCTTATCTTTATGGGCCTATACGCTGGGTATTGCAAGTCTCTGTATCACTCGTATTCATTGTTCTAGTCGTATGCTGCGCTGTTTGCCAAGCCCCACTTCTTCATGGATGATTGAAGCAGCCGGCCCCACTGCGTAGGCGGTTCAGCAAGGTCCATTGTCGGCATGGTACTGTGGAATAATCCATGATTATGATGAGGGTGGAGTGTATTATTGACATGTACCTACTTATGTGGCCTTCTAGCGCCATCCCGTGGTGAATGACCGTTTGTTCAGCTAATTGTGGGAGAAATGACGTACATCCGGTTTAGCGTGATTTATTATATACTTTCATTAGATTTAGGTAGATTAGCGGCTTAATCTGCGCATAGAAAGTATTGTCCTAGTGGGGTGATTTATGTATTTACTATCTAATTTTCTGAGGGGTATTGAGCTATTTGTTATGCCTGCCAACGTGACCAAGTGTACTGCGCATGCGTCAGCTTCTTAAACACCGGGGTTTTCAGAATAGAACCTCAGTAACTAAGGGAGAGCCGCGGTGGACAGATGGTATGTAGAATAAGATCCGACCTTACACGACAAACGTATTTTCTCACATATATATTATATCATGTGAAGATGTATTTCATGTCGGTAATAATTGTTATGTTCTATGTTTTTATCTGCAGGTTTATAACCTACTATAACACTTGGGGTGCTACATAAAGAACGAGGAGTCTCTTTAGAATATCAACTCTTTACTCTTTTCATTCAACGTGTACAACCGGCAAACTCAGTACAACAACACCAACCTTTCTTCTTCTCTCCTTCCTCTCTCTCCATTTTCCTTCCTTGCTCTCCGCTCCCCCTACTGCTAGGCATAGGAACTTTTCAGTCTTACATTCACTCCCCCTCCCATCAAGAAATGTCCACATTTCTCACTGACCATGAGAACCATGAAAAGACAATCAATACAAAACATGAACCACACATTAACATTAGCGACTACCGGTCAGCCTGTGCGAAAATTGGCAAAATAGAAAACAATATTGCATCAATAAGATATCATGCGTACATCATGTTTACATTCTCTTTTTTTTTTCTTTTTTTTTTTTAACCACAAGGTCGTTTAACGACTCAAAACAACACAAAGTCCTGTAAGTAACGAGGCATGCCTCTCAGTCTCTGACTCCTAGGGACAGGCACAGACTGTGCAGGAGGCCCCTGTGGCGCCCCAGGTACCGTAACAGTAGTGGGAGATGCAATGGGGCTAGAGGCCGGGGCCGGAGCTCGAGGCGACATTGGGGCCGGGGCAGGGGCCAGTGCTGTGGTCTGAGGTGAAACGGGGGAAGGGGCAGTGGCGGAAGCAGAGGCTGCTGCTCGAGGTGAAACGGGGGCAGGAGCAATGGCCATCCTTGGGGCCTGGGGTAGAACAGGGGCAGGGGCCGGCCGTGGCCACTGGTCCCAAACAGGCGTAGTCTGTAGTGGCAAGGACCCCGAGAGAGCTGTGAGGCGAGTGAACCTCTGTAGTAGGGGCGGGAGTATTCATCGTCACACCCCGCCTAAGCCGACTCGTGGGGGACACATAAGGCTTAAGTCGATTAAAATGGACCACCCTGCGTTTGGCCAGCGGGTTGTCCGCCTCACGTATTTCAAAGGTGACTGGGGGGTAGCCCTGGGCCGCTTCAAGTTGCCTCAGGACCACATAGGGGCCAAGCCAACGAGGCGCTATTTTGTTGCGAGAGCGGGCTGGGTCAGTCACCATCACCAACTCTCCCACACTGTAAGGAGCATACTTCTCTCGCCTATCATAGTAGTGTTTCTGCTGTTCCTTTTTTACGCCACTGAACTCCTGCACATCTTGCACAGCTCGTTGCAGTCTCTGCCGCAGGGAAGCTGCGTAGTCGGCTGGGGTCCCTGGTGTGTAGGCGGCCGGCTGATTAAAGTCATTGAGGACGTCGATCACCAGGTTAGCGTCACGTCCGTGGACCAGGAAGAACGGACTCAAACCGGTACTTGTCTGGACAGACGTGTTGTAGGCCAGTTCTATTTGGTGCAGGTGGTCATCCCAATCAAAACCTCTGTCAACAAGGATTTTCGCTATTTCATTCTTGAGGGTGCGGTTGAAGCGCTCAACCCCCCCATCGCACTCAGGGTGATATGGTGATGTGCGCAGTTTATGAATTCCCAGGTGCGCACAGAGAGTTTTTACTAGGTCAGACTCAAACTGTCTTCCCTGGTCAGACAAAATGGCTCCTGGCACCCCATGTTGCCTGATGTACTGTTCAAACAGGCATCGGGCAACAGCCACAGCAGTCTGTTCACGTAGGGGGTAGAGATTCACGAATCTGGAAAACAAGTCCATAACAACCAGCACATAACGATTGCCCCTCTTTGACGTTGCGAGCTCAGTGATATCTGCAGCGACGATTTGGAAAGGCTGGGAGGGTGTGATGGGGACTAAAGGGGCTTGCTGGCGTGGCACCGGGGACCGCCTGGACTGACAAGTTGAACACTGTCGGCAATGGGCAAGTATGTCTTCAGCCATCTGAGGCCAATAGAAGGACATAGTTGCTCGTTTATATGTTTTCTCATATCCGTAGTGACCCGCCAATGGGTGTCCGTGGACATGTTCCAGTACCTGAAGGATGAGGTCCTGTGGGACCACTACTTGAAGAAGAGGTTTGTGTGTAGAGGGGTGGCAAATCCGGCGGACAAGGAGGCCGTCAGCCACTGAGAGTCGACCAAACTGTGCCCACAACTTACGTAGAGTAGGCGGGGCAGTACGTATCTTCCCCGGTGGGGGTCTCTGTCCTTCTTCCAGCCATGTGACAACGATCCGCAATTCAGGGTCCGCCTGCTGTTTTTCTCCAAGGGCCCAGTCATCCGCTTGAATGTGGACGAGATTTGCCCTCGGCAACAGGGGCTCTAGAGTGGGGGATGATGTAGCCGGACACACTGAAGTGGGTCTGGTGTCTGCTTGTGGTGGTGAGGTCTGTGTGGCGCTATGTGACACTTTCCGTTGAGCTGCCATTTCACACGTATCTGATTCTGGACGTCGTGACATGGCGTCCGCATTGAGGTGCTTCGCACCCTCCTTGTGAATAATGTGCCAGTCATAAACATCAAGTTCCACTGCCCAACGTGCCCTACGGCCGGTGGGGTCATTGTCCAGGGGCATTTTTCGTAGTCCCACCAGAGGCCGGTGGTCAGTGATAATAGTGAAGGGATGGCAGGCTAAGTAATGCTTAAAGTGTCGTACTGACCAGACAATTGCATAAAGTTCACGGTCAAACGTGGACCACTTACGTTCTGGCCCATTGAGCGTGTGGCTAGCATAAGAAATCACATGTTCCCGTCCTTCCAGTTTCTGTGCCAATACCGCTCCAACGGCATGCTGGGATGCATCCGTGTAGAGGAGGAAAGGTTCCTCCAGGCGTGGGAACGCCATGACTGGAGGACTTGTGAGTTTGTCCTTAAGTATGTCAAACGCCACCTGGCACGCTGCAGACCACACAAAGGGCACCGCTTTATGAGTAAGGTGGTGTAATGGTTCTGCAATGTTTGCGAACCCCCCTATGAACCTGCGATAGTAGGAGCAGATACCAAGGAATGCTCTGACCTCTGTGGGGGAACGAGGGGTGGGCCACGAGCGAAGCTTGTCTGTGTTGGATGGGTCAGGGCACACGCCATCCCTGGAGACCACATGGCCCAGGAAAGTAACGGAGGCATTGGCCAGGTGACATTTTGAGGGTTTCAGCTTGAGTCCTGCTGCCCTGAACCGTTCCAGTACGGCCCTAAGGTGTTGCAGGTGCTCCTCAAAGTCTTTGCTGTAAATGATAATATCATCTAGATATATCAGGCAGGTGCTCCAGTGTAAGCCACGCAGCACCAATTCCATCAGCCCCTGAAAGCTAGGGGCCGCATTACAGAGGCCCATGGGCATAGTCCGGAATTGGTACAGACCGGCACCGGTGGAAAAGGCAGTCTTTTCTTTGTCATCCGGGTGGACAGGTATCTGCCAATAGCCTGAAGTAAGGTCCACTGTGCTGAAGATTTCCGCTCCTGAGAGTCTGTCTAAAGTGTCATCCACCCGAGGTAGGGGGTGAGAATCTTTAACTGTGACTGCATTAAGACCCCTAAAGTCCACGCAGAACCTGTACGTGCCATCCTTCTTTTTTATCAGCACCACTGGTGCCGACCATGGGCTATGAGATTCCTCAATCACTCCTTGCTCGAGTAACTTGTCGATTTCTGCATGAATGATAGTCTGTTTTGCTGGCGAGGTGCGATAAGCACGTTTCTTTACGGGTTTGGCCTCCCCCGTGTCGATACGGTGCTCCACCAGATTTGTGCGCCCATAATCATGTGAATGTATACTGAAGACATCCGAATAATCTGCCATTAGTGACTGCAGTTGCTCTTTCTGAGCTGGTGTACGGCATGCGTCTCCCACATTGACTTGGGGCATTGTGGTATATTGACAGTCATTGGTTTTGGGAACAGTGAGAGGCTCGGACTCCACCACTGTATAGCTCTCCTGTTGACGTCCTAGTAGGGGATGGAACTGCCCCAAGTTCTGCCCCTTTTTTAGGTGAATGGGTTGTGTGGAGGGGTTGGCCACCCTCACTGTAGCGATGCCATGTGTCACTGTTGTGAGCGCCCTTGCCACCGCCAACCCTGTGGTGTCAGTCTGAGACGGCTCCAGAAAAGTTACATAGTTCTGAGCCACAGGGGAAGGAGACTTAACTAGGTCGACTGTGGCAGTCACCACCATCTCTGACAATGGTGGCACAATCACTGGGGCGGCACTCACTGCATTACACTGCAAGGGGATAAGGTTTGACATGTTCAATAGTGGCTCCTTGTGGCCATACAAGGACATACATTGGGTAGCAAAGTCAATGACAATGTTATGTTCGACCATAAAGTCCAACCCCAGGATGGCAGAATAGTTAGCCATCCGTGCCACCCTGAATTCCTGCTGCATCATGTGTGGACCAATGCGCAACTGAGCGGTGAGGGAACCCAGTATATCTAGAGGGTGCCCGGTCACTCCTGATGCCAGAACAAATGACTTGAGCATAGGGCGGGAACATAAAGCTGGTACTGTGTGACGGAATGTCTCTGTGATAATAGAAATATCCGACCCTGAATCTAGCAGAATATTCACCTCTGCACCTTCTATCACTGCTCGGATAATTGCTGTGCGATTGTCATATTTGTCTGGATGGACCATGTGTATGGTAGGAGCTGTCATTCGGTCCCTAATGGCAGCTAATACTCGTTTCCCTGAAACCCGTCCCCATCTCTCTCCCTCTGTGCTCCGGGAGAGTTGAATCGCACGCGGCGACCTGGGGAGGTGGGGCGGTGGCGTGGCATGTCCTGTCTGTCTGACTGTCGCGGTGCCGGGGGGGTAAGAGCACGCTCCGCACCCCATACTCTGGGTGAGGCTGCCCGGCCCCTGTAAGGTGAATCACCATAGCGTGTGGTGCCACATGCGCAGTCATCGCGGCGTGTTGCTGTACGGCCTCTAGAGTAGTCGTCATGGTCATGTGGGGAATAACGTGGAGATGGAGAATATTCACGTCTCCTCTGTGGCATGTTGCGAGCCCCATAGTGATCATAGCTGTCACGGCGGGCAGGTGCCCTGTGGTCATAGTATTCATTTCGGTGAGGGGAGTACTCCCGCCGGTCAGGTCTGTCTCTAGCACTGTAACGCATATCATACTGAGGCTCTTTTTTTGTCACTGTATTAACCTCCAGCTGCAGCCGTGCCACCCGGTCCGACAGGTACTCCAGCTGGTCATCTGTGCGCCTATGCTGCTGCTGCTTAATATCCCTTATGTCTGCCTGCATTTGGGCAATGGCTGCTGCTACGTTTGTCCCTGTATTTGGGGCAGGTAGTATGTTGGGGGGGGTTGTGACAGACATGAGTTGGCTGGGGGAGTTAATGTTAAGCGCAAGCTGGGCACGCTCGCACTGAGCTGCAATTTTCAAAGCTGAGTCCACAGCAGTGGCACCATGCTCATGTATCTTTAGTTGTAAGGATGAGTCCAGCCCTGCTACAAATCTTCTGAAGAGTTCACACTTCTTAGCCTCCATGCCATAATTAGGGAACGCTTCCTCCACTAAACAAGACAGATCTGCTAAGTACAGCTCCAAAGGCTCGTTAGGTTTGCGGGGCCGTGCTGTAATATAGGTCTGGAACGTTGCCAAAAACTGCGCACGTCCAAAAACTGCAGCCAGACGTTCTTTAATTTTGTCATAATCATCCTTGATGTCAGTAGGAAGGCTCTGCCAATAGGCAAATGCTGGCCCACACAATCTAGCTGGTAATAGTTTAGCTTTGTTTACCTGTGATGAAGACACATTGACTGCTACTTCAAACCGTGTAATCCAGAAGTTAAATGATTCATCTCCGTCCCCAGTAAAGGCGGCTGGTAATTCCAGCCGGAACGGCAAATCTGCTCTTGCAGGTGGGGCTGGTGCAGCCTCAGCTGGGGCTGCCGCTTCTTCCATTGTGGTGGGGGGGGGAGAGACGTGGGTTGTTGCCGACAAACTTGCTATGGAGCGCTTAATGCTGCTTGAGCACTCACAAGTCCTTTTGTTTGTTTGTTTTTTTCCGACGTTGAAAAAGTGAAGAAAAAAATAATTCCTTTGGGCTGGTTCTTTAGCACCGCTGCCACCAGTATAACACTTGGGGTGCTACATAAAGAACGAGGAGTCTCTTTAGAATATCAACTCTTTACTCTTTTCATTCAACGTGTACAACCGGCAAACTCAGTACAACAACACCAACCTTTCTTCTTCTCTCCTTCCTCTCTCTCCATTTTCCTTCCTTGCTCTCCGCTCCCCCTACTGCTAGGCATAGGAACTTTTCAGTCTTACACTACCGTTGTAACAACCAGTATAGCTAGTGTTTAGATTAGGGTGTGAGAGTTTGTGTGTGAACGAAACAGAAATAAAACGCCATAAAAGACACTTGTTTGAGTTGTATCCACTGGCCACGGCGCTACCTGCCTTTCCAAAGGGAGATCTACGATTACATAGGGTGTGATTGATTAGATATTTGGACAGGTACTGTAGGTCTTCACCTTTGTCACCATCCCCTGGGTCCCATATGTAGCAATGGATCTTATTGGTATGAAGGGACTTGAGTCTGTTTGGAGGCTCCGCTGTCATTGGTGTCATGCAGGATGTGCAAGTCATGTTTCTGGGCTTTCCTTGCCAGAGCGAGGATAGCCGCCTCCTATCGGATGGGCGGAAGGGGCGATTCCCGCGAGGACTGGTAGGTGGAACACAGGTGGGCTTCAGGCAACCAGCTATGATCGAGAGGGCGCTGTTGATGGTGACATCAGCCCTTTTGACACGTAGGCTTCTGCACCAGACTGGGGTACAGTATTCGGCAGCAGAGAAGACCATGCAGGGCTTGTGTGGATATTCGTAGCGTTTTGGCAGTTGCTCCCCTGGTCGTGCCAGCGAGACGAGGGCATTGGCTACACAATGTTGAACTGGACAGATCTGTGTTGATCACATGACTATAGAGATACTGTGTACCGATTTGTGTGATGTTTGGACAAAATCTGTAGGAGTTATATATATTTTTTTTAAATGCACAAATCGACCTCCTGGTGGCGCTAGAACAGGCCAATCTGAAAAAAAATGGGGCTTTGGCATCCAGGGAGTGTACTGTGTGCACAGTTTCGCAGCGACCAGGCCAACGGTGCCGGGGATTAGCTGCTCACAGACAGACGGACGGACGGACGGACGGACAGACACACGGACGGAAGGACAGGGGGCAAAACATGGTCTCGGCCATGCCTTTCGGCCTGGCGGAGACAATAAAAATAAAATAAAGAAAACTTAAAACTGGCCTCAACAGCGGGTATAGACTCATGCTGATGACTCTCCATATACAGTCAGTCTATGGGACAAGCAGGTGTTGCAGTATTATATTTCCTCCCTCATTGTGGGATTTTATGGTTGTGTCTGTGAATGGATTTACATTCTGCCTTTAGTAGTTATGTTTGAATTATGCATAGTTGTGCAATGGTGTCACACACTGAAAATAGTTGATCTACAACGCGTTGTGAGCTTGTAATGTAGGTCAACAATTTTTTGTTGTATGCAACCACGTATAAATTGGACATTACCGCAGCTGTGTGACAAATGCACTTCTTGATTTCTGACAACGGGCGGCGATACTCATCAGCACCACTCGTTGATTTCTGACCAGCATCAAATACACAAATCTTAACTGATTGTGGTTGCATGCTGGCTTGGAAGGAGGGGGGAGAGGGGGTGGGAGCGAAGCGGAGGGGTTAGAAAGAGAAAGAAAGAAAAGCCACTATTACATATAATTAAAAAAAACTTGATTATGGTGTTATGTAAGTAAGGACCGAGAAAATAAGGAGATATGCTAGAGTCTAGTAGCTACACTAGATTTCCACTGGCAACTGATACTAACATGATATGAATAATGCAAAGAATGTGTGGAATGTTTGTAGGAAGAAAGGGAATAAGAGAGTGTGAAAGAGAGAAAAAAAAGCCTGGGTGAACTTGCAGAATAATTACAGTCATCAGTGTATGTAATTTACACAACTACTGTGAGTGAGCTCATTTGTCATAGCTTTGTTAAATGGTTGTCCATGTCCTCTAGCCAGATGGAAGGGGAGATGGGTTGTACAGCGTTCTAGTTTTAACCCTTTGTAATGGTAAGCAGGTGGTGTTTTGGTGGTGCTTTTATTTGAATTTCCCCCCGGATCATCAAACCATTATGCAACCTTTCTGTCTTTTTTCTTTTGTCTTCTTTTTCTGTTTTTATTTAGTTATTTATTTTCTACATTTCTTCTTTATTTTGTTATTGATAAATAGAGACAGGTAAGTTGGTCAGTGAGCAGGGGAATGACACATACAGTATAGCAATCAGTTTGGCCCTCCAGGAGTTGAAAAGAGGACACACTGAAGAAGATAACCTGTGTATGATCCAAGCACCACAGAAGAAGAGTACACCCAGAATTCACAACAAAAAAAATCTCGGCACCTTTCATGTTTTTTTCGTCTTTCTGTTGTTTTTCTGCTGTTTTTCAAAAAACAAGCCACCTTCAAACGGCCATAGCTCTGGAATGGAGGATACCGGCCAATTATTTTTATGTATTTATTTTTTCAAATTTTAGAGTAGCCAATTATTTTTTACCCCTTTTTCTCCCCAATTTTGTAGTTATGCCAATTAATTCCTCCCCACACACAATTCTGTGTTGTCACTGCTGTCATATCCTACTGACTCTACCCTGCCAGTGAGGAGCCCCCACCAGGAGAACGTAGACCCTTCGTCCTACTCCTCCCGCCCAACACTCCCCGCTGACAGGCGCCGCCCCAGCCCGTAGGAGTACGTGCAGTGACCGATATCACCCTCCCCGCCCGGCTTCCCTCCCATTGTGTTTGTGTAGACGCTCGACAAAGCCGAATGCACCACGGTGGATTCGAACCCACAACCTCCGTGGTGGTGGGCAGTGACTTTACCACTGCGCCACCCGAACGCCCACGACCGGCCATTTTTTTATCCCCCTACTCTACGACACCCCCATGCGTGTAATGAGCCGGTCTCCGTGAGGACGGCGGTCACGGAGAATATTCCATGATTTTTGGAATCATGGAATATTCGCCGTTTTCACTGGCAAGGGGACCGGAAACGGATTAAGTAATTCATTAATTCCTGGCAGTGAAAGAGTTAAGACTCAGTAATGGCAAAATTACACATATTGGTGTGTCATCGTGACAATGAGGGGGGGTTATGGGCAAGAATCCAATTTCAAAAGCCATGATTGACTGTCTGAGAGACACTAATTACTCTTGCATCTTGCATTGAAAGAACAAAGAGAGGCAATCAAAATCTACTTCTGTCACAGTCATTAGTCATCCATTTATTTCAGAGGGTTACAGGTTTCTCTCTCACCCTTAAAGCTTTGGAGTTTAATATGATTTTTTGCAGGGGCCTGCTGTAAATGCTATCAGATTCTATGGTGAAACTAATGAGTTTTAGTTATGACTGATAGGGGGGCCTCATCCTGCAAAAAAATATAAACCCCAATAATAGTGCTTTAGACCGGAAGGCACTACAGAGGGTGATGCGGACGACCCAACACATGGTCAGAGGTGAGCTTCTCTCCCTTCAGGGAATCTACGAAAAGCGGTGTGTTGCCAAGGCTGAGTGGATCATCAAGGACACTTGCCACCGCAGCAACAATCTGTTCATGCTGCTAGGCTGCAACCACGGCCAGGCAAACAATATTGATGTACTTTATCAAAAACCATACCACCGGATTTCTGGTGGTATGGTTCCACCAGGCTACTATCAGGCTACTTCAAACAGCTTGTTCTGCTTTCAGTGTGTCGTCGATATGTGATTTGTGACACAGAACTGCAGGTGTGCCCTACTGCTGTTGCACTGGCACTAATGCATACTTAGTCACGTGTGTTATTTATTTCTGCTGCTATTTTAACTGCCCAATTGTATTGTTATATTTTTTACTTAGCTGTTCATGGACGCTGCCAGTAGGTCAAGGAAGAATTCCTCCAATATTATTGCGTTCGTCAATCTCTTCAATTTCTCCTCCAATGCATTTCTCCTCCAATGCACAAACGTGTTTTTATTTTCACAGCCTGTCGGAGGAGTTACCAATACTTGACAGCCGGCTGGTAAAAGAACAAAATGAGTCAGCTCTAAACTATTTCATACTTGGATTCTCACACAATTAGCATGTGCCACACATCCAGTACACACACCCCATAAAGCAGTAGTGTTCAGCTCATAACTGGGTGGTATGCAGGTGTAGCTGCAGTGGGAACTCTATTATGGTTATATCTGACTCATTTTGAACTCAATATGGTTATGTCTGACTCATAGTGAACTCTATACATGGTTATGTCTGACTCATAGTGAGTCAATTTTAACTAGAAAAAGTGCTCCTCGGAGCACAGGTCTCCGCCAGGTCAGGTAGGTTATTGTGGGCCAGCAATATTTGGAATTCCCAATCAGGATGGAATATAGAAAAATCGGACGGAACCATCTTGATCACTTGACTATAGAGATAATGTGTACTGATTTTCATGATGTTTGGAAAAAAATTGTATGAGTTCTGTCAGATAACTCACGAATAGATTGAACCAATATTACAGACCAAATATATGAAACAATATTATAGAATGAGAACACAAGAGTGGATGTAATATATTTTATTTTGGCGTTCAGGCTCTGCTACATTTTTCTCCCTGCTCAGCATAATTAAGACAACCATCATTAACCTTTAAGAGCAGAGATATATATATATACATAACAACCCCCAACACGCGGAACCAAGAACGCCCTACGGTGAACGCTCACCGATTCATCCAAGCAGATATCCCACTAGACTCCTTAAAGGTTCTATGACATTCATTTTCATCAGCATAGCTCCAGTAAACAAACAACCAAACAACCATCCAGGAAAGTAAACGATGCATGACAACACCTATGAAACACAAAGCAGACAGAACACAGATGAAGGTGAGCTTAAATAACCCGCCCGATTGGACAGCTGACTGCCACGTCAGAGTATGACGTACTGTATGGGTCTGCATGACGCTGTAAATAGCCCCATAGAATCTCTCTCTCTCTCTCTCTCTCTCTCTCTCTCTCTCTCTCTCTCTCTCTCTCTCTCTCTCTCTCTCTCTCTCTCTCTCTCTCTCTCTCTCTCTCTCTCTCTCTCTCTCGAGTATGCTGCCAGAACTAACTCGCAGGCTACGTATAATTAATATAAAAAAGAAAAATCGGCCTCCTGGTGGCGCTATAATAGGGCAATGTAAAAAGGGTGGCGTTTGTTCTTCAACGTAGTGCGAATGTGCGTGCAAAGTTCCACCGCAATCGGACGCTGCGTTCATGATTTGCGGCATTTTGTTGAAAACAGGCCACTCCTGCAAACTTTAGAGTCAATTTTAGCCAATCAGGATGGAATATGGAAAATCAGACTGATCCGTGTTGATCACATGACTATAGAGATACTGTGTACTGATTTGCGTGATGTTTGGATCAAATCTGTAGGAGTAATATAAAAAAATGGGTTTTGCACAAATTGGCCTCCTGGTGGCGCTATAACAGGGCCATGTAAAAAAAATGAGGTAGAGGTTCTGAATTGGCATCCAGGGAGTGTGTGTGCACAGTTTCGCAGCGACCGGGCCAACGGTGCCGGAGATTAGCTGTTCACAGACAGATGGACACACGGACGGACACACGGATGGATGGACGGACGGACGGACAGGGGGTAAAACATACTCTCTCGCCATGCCTTTCGGCAAGATATCGAAAGATATTGTGGGTTGTGTATTGAGATGACAGATATTTCATGTTAAAAACAACAAATCAAACTGATGAACAACTTTATTAGAACACACACAACAAATTACTACAGCCTCAGTTGTCAATCACTGAACATAGGGTACTTTACAATGTCTCATTGTCTCCGCCAGGCCGAAAGGCATGGCGCGAGAGTATGTTTTACCCCCTGTCCGTCCATCCGTCCGTGTGTCCGTCCGTGTGTGTGTCCGTCTGTGAACAGCTAATCTCCGGCACCGTTGGCCCGGTCGCTGCGAAACTGTGCACACACACTCCCTGGATGCCAATTCAGAACCTCTGCCTCAAATCTTTCACATGTGCCTGTTATAGCGCCACCAGGAGGCCGATTTGTGCAAAACCCATTTTTTTATATTACTCCTACAGATTTGATATTTTGATAAAATCTGAAGGCTTAATCTCAAAAAAAATGTTTTACATAAGTCGGCCTCCTGGTGGCGCTATAAAAGCTAATGTGAAAAATGCAGGGCAGATGTTTTTCTTTGGCCTCTAGGGAGTATGCGTGCAAAGTTTCACGCAGATCGGTGCAGTTATAGTTAAAAACGCAAATCGGCCTTTTATAGCGCCACCATGAGGCTGATTTGAACATTTTCAAGTGGCATTTCTTCCTCGGCCTAGTGGGAATGTGCGTGTGAAATTTCACGGAAATCGCAAGCTGCGTTCATGATTTGAGGCATTTAGTTCAAAACGGACCAATCCTGCAAATTTTGGAAGCCAACCTTAGCCAATCAGGATGGAATATGGAAAATCAGACTGATCCGTGTTGATCACATGACTATAGAGATACTGTGTACTGATTTGCGTGATGTTTGGATCAAATCTGTAGGAGTAATATAAAAAAATGGGTTTTGCACAAATTGGCCTCCTGGTGGCGCTATAACAGGGCCATGTAAAAAAAATGAGGTAGAGGTTCTGAATTGGCATCCAGGGAGTGTGTGTGCACAGTTTCGCAGCGACCGGGCCAACGGTGCCGGAGATTAGCTGTTCACAGACAGATGGACACACGGACGGACACACGGATGGATGGACGGACGGACGGACAGGGGGTAAAACATACTCTCTCGCCATGCCTTTCGGCAAGATATCGAAAGATATTGTGGGTTGTGTATTGAGATGACAGATATTTCATGTTAAAAACAACAAATCAAACTGATGAACAACTTTATTAGAACACACACAACAAATTACTACAGCCTCAGTTGTCAATCACTGAACATAGGGTACTTTACAATGTCTCATTGTCTCCGCCAGGCCGAAAGGCATGGCGCGAGAGTATGTTTTACCCCCTGTCCGTCCATCCGTCCGTGTGTCCGTCCGTGTGTGTGTCCGTCTGTGAACAGCTAATCTCCGGCACCGTTGGCCCGGTCGCTGCGAAACTGTGCACACACACTCCCTGGATGCCAATTCAGAACCTCTGCCTCAAATCTTTCACATGTGCCTGTTATAGCGCCACCAGGAGGCCGATTTGTGCAAAACCCATTTTTTTATATTACTCCTACAGATTTGATATTTTGATAAAATCTGAAGGCTTAATCTCAAAAAAAATGTTTTACATAAGTCGGCCTCCTGGTGGCGCTATAAAAGCTAATGTGAAAAATGCAGGGCAGATGTTTTTCTTTGGCCTCTAGGGAGTATGCGTGCAAAGTTTCACGCAGATCGGTGCAGTTATAGTTAAAAACGCAAATCGGCCTTTTATAGCGCCACCATGAGGCTGATTTGAACATTTTCAAGTGGCATTTCTTCCTCGGCCTAGTGGGAATGTGCGTGTGAAATTTCACGGAAATCGCAAGCTGCGTTCATGATTTGAGGCATTTAGTTCAAAACGGACCAATCCTGCAAATTTTGGAAGCCAACCTTAGCCAATCAGGATGGAATATGGAAAATCAGACTGATCCGTGTTGATCACATGACTATAGAGATACTGTGTACTGATTTGCGTGATGTTTGGATCAAATCTGTAGGAGTAATATAAAAAAATGGGTTTTGCACAAATTGGCCTCCTGGTGGCGCTATAACAGGGCCATGTAAAAAAAATGAGGTAGAGGTTCTGAATTGGCATCCAGGGAGTGTGTGTGCACAGTTTCGCAGCGACCGGGCCAACGGTGCCGGAGATTAGCTGTTCACAGACAGATGGACACACGGACGGACACACGGATGGATGGACGGACGGACGGACAGGGGGTAAAACATACTCTCTCGCCATGCCTTTCGGCAAGATATCGAAAGATATTGTGGGTTGTGTATTGAGATGACAGATATTTCATGTTAAAAACAACAAATCAAACTGATGAACAACTTTATTAGAACACACACAACAAATTACTACAGCCTCAGTTGTCAATCACTGAACATAGGGTACTTTACAATGTCTCATTGTCTCCGCCAGGCCGAAAGGCATGGCGCGAGAGTATGTTTTACCCCCTGTCCGTCCATCCGTCCGTGTGTCCGTCCGTGTGTGTGTCCGTCTGTGAACAGCTAATCTCCGGCACCGTTGGCCCGGTCGCTGCGAAACTGTGCACACACACTCCCTGGATGCCAATTCAGAACCTCTGCCTCAAATCTTTCACATGTGCCTGTTATAGCGCCACCAGGAGGCCGATTTGTGCAAAACCCATTTTTTTATATTACTCCTACAGATTTGATATTTTGATAAAATCTGAAGGCTTAATCTAAAAAAAAATGTTTTACATAAGTCGGCCTCCTGGTGGCGCTATAAAAGCTAATGTGAAAAATGCAGGGCAGATGTTTTTCTTTGGCCTCTAGGGAGTATGCGTGCAAAGTTTCACGCAGATCGGTGCAGTTATAGTTAAAAACGCAAATCGGCCTTTTATAGCGCCACCATGAGGCTGATTTGAACATTTTCAAGTGGCATTTCTTCCTCGGCCTAGTGGGAATGTGCGTGTGAAATTTCACGGAAATCGCAAGCTGCGTTCATGATTTGAGGCATTTAGTTCAAAACGGACCAATCCTGCAAATTTTGGAAGCCAACCTTAGCCAATCAGGATGGAATATGGAAAATCAGACTGATCCGTGTTGATCACATGACTATAGAGATACTGTGTACTGATTTGCGTGATGTTTGGATCAAATCTGTAGGAGTAATATAAAAAAATGGGTTTTGCACAAATTGGCCTCCTGGTGGCGCTATAACAGGGCCATGTAAAAAAAATGAGGTAGAGGTTCTGAATTGGCATCCAGGGAGTGTGTGTGCACAGTTTTGCAGCGACCGGGCCAACGGTGCCGGAGATTAGCTGTTCACAGACAGATGGACACACGGACGGACACACGGATGGATGGACGGACGGACGGACGGACGGACAGGGGGTAAAACATACTCTCTCGCCATGCCTTTCGGCAAGATATCGAAAGATATTGTGGGTTGTGTATTGAGATGACAGATATTTCATGTTAAAAACAACAAATCAAACTGATGAACAACTTTATTAGAACACACACAACAAATTACTACAGCCTCAGTTGTCAATCACTGAACATAGGGTACTTTACAATGTCTCATTGTCTCCGCCAGGCCGAAAGGCATGGCGAGAGAGTATGTTTTACCCCCTGTCCGTCCATCCGTCCGTGTGTCCATCCGTGTGTGTGTCCGTCTGTGAACAGCTAATCTCCGGCACCGTTGGCCCGGTCGCTGCGAAACTGTGCACACACACTCCCTGGATGCCAATTCAGAACCTCTGCCTCAAATCTTTCACATGTGCCTGTTATAGCGCCACCAGGAGGCCGATTTGTGCAAAACCCATTTTTTTATATTACTCCTACAGATTTGATATTTTGATAAAATCTGAAGGCTTAATCTAAAAAAAAATGTTTTACATAAGTCGGCCTCCTGGTGGCGCTATAAAAGCTAATGTGAAAAATGCAGGGCAGATGTTTTTCTTTGGCCTCTAGGGAGTATGCGTGCAAAGTTTCACGCAGATCGGTGCAGTTATAGTTAAAAACGCAAATCGGCCTTTTATAGCGCCACCATGAGGCTGATTTGAACATTTTCAAGTGGCATTTCTTCCTCGGCCTAGTGGGAATGTGCGTGTGAAATTTCACGGAAATCGCAAGCTGCGTTCATGATTTGAGGCATTTAGTTCAAAACGGACCAATCCTGCAAATTTTGGAAGCCAACCTTAGCCAATCAGGATGGAATATGGAAAATCAGACTGATCCGTGTTGATCACATGACTATAGAGATACTGTGTACTGATTTGCGTGATGTTTGGATCAAATCTGTAGGAGTAATATAAAAAAATGGGTTTTGCACAAATTGGCCTCCTGGTGGCGCTATAACAGGGCCATGTAAAAAAAATGAGGTAGAGGTTCTGAATTGGCATCCAGGGAGTGTGTGTGCACAGTTTTGCAGCGACCGGGCCAACGGTGCCGGAGATTAGCTGTTCACAGACAGATGGACACACGGACGGACACACGGATGGATGGACGGACGGACGGACGGACAGGGGGTAAAACATACTCTCTCGCCATGCCTTTCGGCAAGATATCGAAAGATATTGTGGGTTGTGTATTGAGATGACAGATATTTCATGTTAAAAACAACAAATCAAACTGATGAACAACTTTATTAGAACACACACAACAAATTACTACAGCCTCAGTTGTCAATCACTGAACATAGGGTACTTTACAATGTCTCATTGTCTCCGCCAGGCCGAAAGGCATGGCGAGAGAGTATGTTTTACCCCCTGTCCGTCCATCCGTCCGTGTGTCCGTCCGTGTGTGTGTCCGTCTGTGAACAGCTAATCTCCGGCACCGTTGGCCCGGTCGCTGCGAAACTGTGCACACACACTCCCTGGATGCCAATTCAGAACCTCTGCCTCAAATCTTTCACATGTGCCTGTTATAGCGCCACCAGGAGGCCGATTAATATTACTCCTACAGATTTTATCCAAACGTCATGCAAATCGGTACACAGTATCTCTATAGTCATGTGATCAACACGGATCTGTTCGATTTCCCATATTCCATCCTCATTGGCTAAGGTTGGCCTCCAGAATTGGCAGGATTGCCGTGAACGACCTAAGAATAAATGGCACCCTTTTCACATTGGCCTATTATAGCGCCAACAGGAGGCCACAATAACGTACCTGACCTGGCGGAGACCTGTGTTTTAGTTACGTTTTTGAAGCTTATCTATGAAAATCAAGGTGGTTTTTAGGACTCTGCTTTTCTGCAAAGCATTAATATGGATTTTTAAAGGTGTGGCATATAATTCAGGTACTGCGTTAGCGTCATCCGATAAACATCTGACGTAACTGCTCTGCCTTGCCTCTGGAAACATCAACCCCCCCCCCCCCCCCCCCAAGCTCTGTACCATGGGCGTCCGGGCCTTCTGCTTGGCCGCTCCTCGACTCTGGAAAGCCCTCCCTGACCACCTGAGACCAATCTGTTGATGCTTTTAAAAGAGGACTAAAGACCTACCTTTCTAATAATTATGTTGCTACACTTATAATGACTACCCTTCCTCTTTGCCTGGCCTACTTGTTGTTAACTAGTTGTACAAACTCTTGTTTTATTGTTGTATTGTTTTATTGGATATTGTTTAGTCGATACACTTATTTGTTTTAGCTCTTGCTCATTTGATTTTGCTATTTTGTCTCATCTGTTTAAGAAAGTAGGTAGCTGATATATTGCACTTTTACCTTAGCGCTAGGTATACTCTTGGTTGCTTGTTTTTGCAAGAAATGCACTTAAGACTTCTGGTGATTAGTAGTTTCGTTCCCTACCTAAGTTGAATGCACTTATTGTAAGTCGCTTTGGATAAAAGCGTCTGCTAAATGACTGTAATGTAATGTAAATGACTAGAGGTTTGGGCCGCTTCGCGGCCCTCACATCTAGGCCCGATCAGCTACATCACAGGTATACAGCTATAAAGTAGGGGGAAAGAAGCCTAAATATTAACCAGAGCACTGATCAACAGTCTGTGGCAAGTTTGGAGGCAAGTGGAGTGATCGTACGTTCTTTTAACCCGGAGGTACTTTTGGAGGTCATTTCAATTATAATAGTAGGAAATGGTTACAATGGGTACAACGGGTGTTACATAACTGAGCGGGGAATGCGTTCCCAGCCTGCACCGTCGGCCGCTGCGGTCTAGTTTTGTGAATTCATAAAGTCAGAATCCCAATCCCTGCCGATCCACCAAATCATGATACTGTACATATTTGGACGTCAATATGATGTCATATTGATGATGTAAGAGATTATCTGGCGGAGATTTAAGAGGGAGTGTTACTTGACTTGGCCTCGTTACTGTCTTAAGCAGAGTATTATTTTTTTGCTTCTAAATGGCTATCCAGCTGTCTTTTTCAGAGGAGGATTTTTTCCTGTCCTGTGTGTCATGAGGTATATGAAGAGCCTGTTCTCCTGTCATGTAGCCACAGCGTCTGTAAAGCCTGTCTCCAAGAAGGTCTCATACATAGGGATATAAAGTATTGTCCAGTTTGTAGTAAAATACCTTCAATGGATGATCCAGCCTGTATTCGGGTTCTGAAGCACCTGTGTGAGACCTTCTTGGAGGAGAAACATAGGAAAATAGATCCCAAGGAGGAAGTCCCGGAATCATTGAAGCTCTTAGAGGAGAAACTCAAAGTCTTTAATAAAGTTAAAGCAAACTGTGACCAAGTAGCAGAACACATTAAGGTCCAGACCCATAACACAGAGAGGCAGATTAAGGAACAGTTTAAGAAGCTTCATCAGTTTCTACAAGAGGAAGAGGAAGCTAGGATCACTGCACTGGGGGAGGAAGAGGAGCGGAAGAGTCAGATGATGAAGGAGAAGATCGAGGGTCTGAACAGAGAGATATCAACTCTTTCCAACACAATCAGAGCCATAGAGGAGGATCTGAGAGCTGAACACGTCTCATCTCTGCGGAACTACAAGACCACAGTGGAAAGACTCCAGCTCACACTGCAGGACCCACAGCTGGACTCAGGAACACTGATAGACAAGGGCAAACACCTGGGCAACCTGACCTTCAGAGTCTGGGACAAGATGAAGGACATTGTCTCCTACACTCCTGTGATTCTGGATCCAAACACTGCCCGGCCAGGACTGATCCTGTCTGATGATCTGACCAGTGTGAAATGTGGCCAGGAACGGCAGCTTCCTGACAACCCAGAGAGGTTTGACTACTGGTACTGTGTCCTGGGTTCTGAGGGCTTTGACTCAGGGACTCACAGCTGGGATGTCGAGGTTGGAGAAAGTCGGCGCTGGGCACTAGGTTTGCAAGTTGCTTGCTATAGGAAGGGATACCATGACCAAGACAATCAACATTGTCATTGGGCATTAAAGTTATACGATGGTGAATACACAGCGGACTGCCGAATGTCAGGGTCAGACCTGATTCTGATTCTTTCAGGGAAACCTAAACCCCGGAGGATCCGAGTGCAACTGGACTGGAACAGAGGAGAGCTGTCATTCTCTGATGCCGATACTAACACACACCTACACACCTTCACACACACTTTCACCGACACAATCTTTCCATTCATTCATATCGTTGATCATGAAGTCCCTCTGAGGATATTGCCGCGAAAGATCAGTGGTTTTAAAGGTGATGACCACACATCTGGTTCTTAAACGGCAATACCACCATGTTGTCTAGGGCAGTCAATATGAACTAGTATTTCCACTCTAATCCAGGGGTCTTCAATGTTTTTCAGGCCAAGGACCAAGGGTCAAGAGAGATCAAGCAGGGGCCCGCACTACATATTGGATTAATTGTCTCCGCCAGGCCGAAGGCATGGTGGAGAGTATGTTTTATGTCTTGTGTGTGTCCGTCTCAGCCAAGCTATCATTGGTCAAGCTTCACGTGACGTCACAATATGTAATATAAATAGGTAAGACAGGATTAATCAGGAACAGTACTCGCCTGGCGGAGACCTGTGCTCCGAGGAGCACATTTTCTAGTTGAGAACTGAACTACACCATTCTGCCTTTACCCAAGAGTGGTGTTGCTGTCTCAAATGCAGAGAGATACCCGGATGTCTGTGTGTATCTATTGACACATACGTGGGCTGGCCAAATTCATTTCTCAATTCTTCAAAGGATACAGACTCAGAGGAAAGAAATTGGGACACAGCATTTGTAGCCTAATTCCAATAGAGCTCAACAAATACCCTTAACAAAAACATAGATCAAAGCAACAACAAAAAAGTGCATTCAACAAGAAACCCTGAGGAAGACATTTCAAAACACAGTGTTATTTTTGTGCACAATGTTTTTGACAACAGGTCATTTAAAAAAACTGTACGGAATAAAATGAAGAAATAGCATAGTGTGTGAACCACAGAGGCAGAGGTCCAGGCTGTCACTGTGACAAACCACTCTGCAGAACAATAACAGTCACAACACAGGAGTAGTAGTGTGTGTGTGTGTGTGTGTGTGTGTGTGTGTGTGTGTGTGTGTGTGTGTGTGTGTGTGTGTGTGTGTGTGTGTGCGTGCGTGCGTGCGTGCGTGCGTGTGTGTGTGTGTGTGCGTGCGTGTGCGTGTGCGTGTGCGCGTGCGTGTGCGTGCTGCCAGAAGCCACTGCCACTCTGCATAAATGAGGAAATATGGCATGAGAGGGGATGTGGGGACATGTATCTTTTCAACAATTATTTAGTGCATGGTGTGCTGTGTGTTTGTGACAACCAGTCAGTATCAACTGGAGGTTTGGTGCCAAAAACAAAACACAAACCTATTAGTGGCTTCTGGCCTGAAAGATGCCTGGTGGCATGTAACTATATTCCCACTGGTACTAAAGCAATACTATTTACGATGGGGAACTAATGGCAGGCGCACACAAATACTTTCGTGCCAACTTTTTACATTTTTTTGCGAACATTTCCTCATGTTCCTTCCATCACTGCAGAGAGTTATGATTACTGTCAGCACCAAACAGGGTTTAATTTGCTCGGGGGATGGGGGGTGGGATCTATGCCTCTGCTTTTGATATCGCCCTCTGGTAGACAGAGAGAAACAGACATTTCCATATACATGTATGGGACACAGACAGACGGGTACAACGGGTACTGTGACAAAGCCCCTGACACTATGACTCAGACTATTGGTCGGATCTGCGGTGCCACATGGTTATGGTGTATATCCTATGGTGCTTCCCTGTCTTCTATGGTGCTTCCCTGTTATCTATGGCGCTTTCTATGGTGCTTCCCTGTCTTCTATGGTGCTTCCTATGGTGCTTCCCTGTGTTCTATGGTGCTTCCTGTGGTGCTTCCCTGTCTTCTATGGTGCTTATGGTGCTTCCCTGTCTGCTATGGTGCTTATGGTGCTTCCCTGTCATCTATGGTGCTTTGTATAGTGCTTCCCTGACTTCTATGGTGCTTCCTATGGTGCTTCCCTGTCTTCTATGGCGCTTCGTATTGTGCTTCCCTGTCTTCTATTGCGCTTCGTATTGTGCTTCCCTGACTTCAGGTGCTTCCCTGTCTTCTATGGTGCTTCCTATGGTGCTTTCCTGCCATCTATGGTGCTTCCCTGCCATCTATGGTGCTTCCTATGGTGTTTCCCAGCCATCTATGGTGCTTCCCTGCCATCTATGGTGCTTCCTATGGTGTTTCCCAGCCATCTATGGTGCTTCCCTGTCATCTATGGGGCTTCCATTTGTGGCTGTGTGTCAGCACAATGCTGATTATGGCTTCTGAAAGCTTGATCTTTCACTCAAAAACGATTCTGAAACTCACTTGTCAGCAGTTGTTCTAGCTGTATATGTTCAGTTGTAATTATTCCCATGAATGCGAGCACAGACAGACAGCAAAGAGAAGAAATGAACTCCATTGCCCTGGCTGGGTCCAACGCATTGTCACTGGTTGGAGAGAGTGAGAGGGGGGGTTGGGTTGCTCATCTGATGGGGTGTGAAGTGCCTTTAACTGCTGGCTATTGTTTATCTTAAGTATCCTACCAACAACCACCAATAACTGTCGCATTCATGCATGTTTCATGTACACGCCCGCCCACATGACGTGCAGGAGGATTTAACACAGCTGAAGCAGCTGTAGATCGCCCGATATTTAATCAGTGATCACCCCGCTGATCCAAGCGAGAATGCAGGCGTTATGGCGCTCCATGTCTGAAAAGCCCTTGCTTGTCCCCCTGCCTGTCGCTCTTGGACCTCTTGGGAAAAAAAACTAAAGCTTTGTTCTAACATATTCATATCTAAGATGCAGTCAACTGTACATGTTGGTTGTTAAATCTATTTCATGAATTTAATTATATAATCAGTGTCAAAGTAAAGAATAAAGGAATCACATTCCAAACTAGAAAAGTGTTATAGGTGAGTTATAGGCCAAAGTCTGGCCAGGCGGAGACAAAAAGCTGGACTTCCTGCAGGCACTACGTAGATCATAGTTCAAAATCAAAATCATAGTTTTTGTTGATCAGAAGTGATGATGTATGCATTAAAATGATAAAAAAAAATACAATTTGGGCTAAACGTGAGCTGTGCATGTCGGACAGTGGGCTTGGATTATCACTGACTGACAAGAACCACAGTTTAGAAGCAGAGGGGTGTATCCATCGGGCTAAAAACCACACATGCATTGGGCAGGTACTTATTTTAAATTCTACTAGCAGACATCATTCATCAAAAGGGACTGTGTGTGTGTGTGTGTGTGTGTGTGTGTGTGTGTGTGTGTGTGTGTGTGTGTGTGTGTGTGTGTGTGTGTGTGTGTGTGTGTGTGTGTGTGTGTGTGTGTGTGTGTGTGTGTGTGTGTGTGTGTGTGTGTGTGTGTGTGTGTGTGTGAGTGAGTGAGTGAGTGAGTGAGTGAGTGAGTGAGTGAGTACGTGAGTGAGTGAGTGAGTGAGTGAGCAGTCTTGAAAGTGCACCCATCAGTACAAAGTTAATTTGTCACAGTTATTTGAACTAAATTGACCCCATATGTGCATGAGAGGCATATGTGTATATTGTGTATACTAAATCAGCAAACTGCTTTCTAATTTTGAGGAGCAGGGTACTACTGCATATCTCAACCATATTGTAATGCAGCAAGCAACATGTGAGAGTTTGTCAGTGCTAACATATTGGCCCATTTGGGTTTTAAAGTCTAGGGAGAGTTTTTTTTTCTTTTTCTTCTTCTTTCCGTGCAATTAATTCACCCCAAAATATACTTTTCAGTGTTGTTTGAAAACATCCACACAGAACGCAGCTACATGGCTATAAAGAGATGCAAATTCTATTTGGAACGAGGTCGATTTTTCACTGTGAATAAAAACAACAACCTGTATGAGGTATCAACTATGAATAATATGATGTGAAATATTCACCGACACATTTTTGTATCGTTTATTAGTCACGCTCCCAGTGTGTATAGAGACCTTTAGAGTTACGTTACTATAATACAGGGATTTACTGTGTAGTGTCAAGGAAGCCTTGCAGTTTCTTCACTGCTTCACTGCTCCACTTCTTTGATCTCTGCATGACAGCTTCACAATCCATGCCTGCATGTAGAGATCAGATGGATAAATCATGGTCCTATTGTCCCAGTGTGTGTAGTATTAATATTATGTATTTATTTACATTACATTGTTGAGGAAGCTTTGAGGAATAATTCACTGCCTGTATCGTTGCTACTACTGTAGTTGTATGTGCCCGTCCCCAGTTATTATTATTATTATTTTAAATTAAATCTAATTGAAAGTAGGTAGGGTTGGGTGATATGGACAACAATTCAACTATCTCACAACGAGTCAGATTGTAATATGTTGTAAGCTTGTAGATCAGCTATGCTATTTTTTTGTTTAAAACGTTTTTTGTTTTTTTTTAAATAGGGTGATTAAAACCAGGAAAAAAGCATCACTTGTGCCATGCGATCTAGTGTCTTATCACAATATCAATATAATATTGATATATTGCCTATCACAATGCCACATGTCTGCATCTAGAACTGCCATTGTCCTGTCTCTGTACTGTCAAGTAAAGCAGAAATATTACTTTATAATATACAGTACTTCCTTACTAAACAAACTGTAACATTGGCCTCATAGCTGTTGTGAAATCACATGATATGCAGAATAAACATACATCCAACAAACATTCAACAAATTGCTTTCAATTACTTTTTCTTTTGATGAGCGTGCTAGTGCTGCGTATCTCCAGCATATTGAAATGCAGCAAGCAACATGAGAGAGCTCTTATCTATGCTAAGGCAAGCATGATTGCTTTTTCTGATAGCATCGCATCCACTGACCAGATTTAATCAGAGACCCCTTCTGTGTCTTGTGTGTACAGTATGCATGAGTGTGCTTGTTCCTCTCTCTCTGTGTGTGTGTGTGTGTGTGTGTGTGTGTGTGTGTGTGTGTGTGTGTGTGTGTGTGTGTGTGTGTGTGTGTGTGTGTGTGTGTGTGTGTGTGTGTGTGTGTGTGTGTGTCTGCTGAAGACATGTGTGCTCGCGCACACATGTCTTTGAAATCCAGCAACATCAGCTGTTCCGGGTTTATCCTGAGCCAGCTATGTCACATCAAACATATCTTAATGAGGCACCATGTATTTGGCCTGAATATTAAAACCACAGTCTACACACTGAGAGAGTGACTTAAGAGAGAGAGAGAGAGAGAGAGAGAGAGAGGAACTTTTTTTTTTTTTTTACATTAACCTCTTGAACCCTATCCCTATTCTGGAGTGAACAGTCACTTGCCGAAAATAGCAGATCTACAGTCTCACAATGCTTCACAGCGTTTCAGTGAAGAGGTTTGGTGTAGATGGGAAAAAGAGCTGACCAGGTAAGTACAGAGCCAAAGGCAAGCTTACTAAATTGTTACTAAATTAAAAACCTAAAATTGAGAAAGCACTGTCTCATAGAGCAGTAATGTTGGGAGTAAAACAAATGTCATCTGCATGATGTGATGAACAGCAATGATTTGATATGGCTACTTTAATTGAGCCATTTAGGTGAAATTACTTGTAATTACCATTCATTTTGTTGGATTCTTTTGTAATGTCTGTTCTGAAAAGTCATTAGGGAGAGATAATTAAATGGATTTTAAACATTCTCATCCAGAGGCATTCTGCATCTAAAATACAGAAGCATTTTGCACACGCACACACGCACACACGCACACACAAACTGAATTCTTCAGTTCAGTTCTCCAGGAATATTTTGTCACGTTAGATAATGCAAAATACTTAAAGTAGCAAGGATATAAAATGTAGGCCTACATGTTTAACTATAAAGCTATATCCCCCCCAAAAAGTGCAGTCAATGTAGTCTAACTTCCTTTCAGAATCGAACTATAAATACACAAACTCTCTGCGTGCGTGTCCACGTCCGTGTGTGCCCGTGTGTACAATATAGAAACAAAGGGTACAACCAGCGTACAGAGTGTCATAACTCTGTCTCTCTCTGTCTGGGTACAACGGGACGGGTATTGCATAACCGGATTCAGTGAGAATGGTAATCGATTGGATTCAATTTCGTTTTTGAAATAATCGTGAACTTTGAAATATCCCAGTGTGGAGCTGTAGATGACAGTGCATGGATTCCTCTGATGGTTGGTGGGTGTCTAATTGGTCAGTTGGAAGAGGTTAGAAAGAAGAATGAGAGGGTGGCTTGGCCACAGTGATATAATTATGAATGATATTCAGGCAGAAGCACGCACGCACGCACGCACGCACGCACGCACGCACGCACGCACGCACATATATACATACACCTTCTGTTTCTCTCTCTACCCATTCAGCTATGTTTGCAGCTATGTAACTGCAATAATTCATTCATTGGTGAAAAGCTGCAGTTATTTCAACACCATTTGATCTATTTCAGGATCCTAACAAGGATTTAGACCCAGATCCAGGCAGGGAGAGCAATGGTTTAGATCAGTAGATGAGCTTGGTACCTGCTCACACCAGCCCAATACTTGCTTCACTGAGACTCAGTGCTTGACAACAACAGAAAATGCATCTTGGTTGGGAATGACATGGATTTCAGTCTTCATGTGATCAGCCTGTGAAAGGCTCTCTCTGACATCAAATGACTTCCATCAAAATGTTAAAATATGGTATTGTATTTAATATTAAAGTCAAATACATAATTTGTTTAAAGGTGGGTTAAAGAATAGTGGGGGTACTTCTCTGGCCTACTGGCAGTGTTCGGTTTAGCGGTTTGCAGGGCTAGTACCGGACATACAGACATAATATCACACCTGAAGAGCCATGGCAGAAAAACACACATTTCAGAACAGTTGGTTTATGCAGTACAGAATCACAAATCCCCCTTGTTGAAGGGTGTCAGAAAGCCTCTTAATAGTCAATAAGGCTGATGGAGCTTTAATTAGAACTAGTCTGGAAAAAAAGCACTACAAAGGTTCTCTGAACACCAAGACAGTGAATGTCATTCAGCAGCAATGACAACACATTTGTAGGGCAAACATCCTGTCCCTGTCAGTACTCAACTTTCCTCTCACTTACAGAAGCAGCAGCACATGGCCAGAAATTGTGTGTGTGTGTGTGTGTGTGTGTGTGTGTGTGTGTGTGTGTGTGTGTGTGTGTGTGTGTGTGTGTGTGTGTGTGTGTGTGTGTGTGTGTGTGTGTGTGTGTGTGTGTGTGTGTGTGCGCGTGCGCGCGCGTACGTGCGTGCGTGCATGCGTTTGTGTGTGTGTGTGTGAGTGAATATATTAATTGGTCTATACACACATTATACTATACTGTAGATTGGTTACAAATGAGTTTGGTGGGCACTCATGTTTAAATGCCTTTTGCGTGCATGAGTGTGCGTGCGTGCGTGCGTGCGTGCGTGCGTGCGTGCGTGCGTGCGTGCGTGCGTGCGTGCGTGCGTGCGTGCGTGCGTGCGTGCGTGCGTGCGTGCGTGCGTGCGTGCGTGCTTGAGTGAGTGTGTGCATGTGTGTGTGGGTGTCTACCTGTTTTCATGTACTGTATAAAACCAGTGTCTACCAAATCACAATTAATTTTGGCTGTTGATTGCAGAAGCACTTCATTGGTAATTTGGGATGTAACTCTGCCTCGTTGCTATTATGTTATTGCTATGTCCTATACTGTCTATTGACTGCATCATGTCATTTGGTTCACAAAATTTAGCCAGATTCTCCACAGTAATGGTCACTGTAGAGGTCCAACTACATCACATTTCACAGACATGCACACAAACACTCATCTATGCTCAAGACACAAAACACACACACTTCATGTAGCTTTAACAACCTCAAAAGTGACTTGTTAAATCAGGACTCAGGCCTGATTTTTCTCATCTGCCTGCGCCACCAGGAGTATTTTTTTAGGAAACAAAAAAAGATATTACTCCTACAGATTTAGTCCAAACATGGAAACACTGAAATCTGTACACATTATCTCAGTCATGGTATCAAGACGGACCTGTCCGATGTTTCATCTTTCATCCTGATTGGCTAAGATTGACTTCTACAACCTGGCCTTGCAGAGACCTGTGCTCCGAGGAGCAAATTTGTATCGTTCTATTTGTATATGCCCTGTATACTGGACCTACAGCATTGTGATCTTTTGTTAAAGACAGGGTGCCGTGATTTTCAGTGCCCTAAAACATAATCATCAGGTATTATGGTTGTACTAGGAGGAAGATTTTTTTCAAAAAAGTGTACAGAAAGTGTTAAAATTATGTTTTTATGTGGACACGCCTCCAGTTCATTAAGTATACCTGGTTCTCACCTTAGCACCTCCTCCACCACCTTAGCACCACCCACCTGTCCTAGTCCCTCCTCCTCCTCCTCCTCCTCATGCCCACACCTGCTGTGTTATGATAATGAGGGGGAGGGCATGTTTTTACTATGTCACTAAAGCGCTGTTCTATTGGCACGTTTGACCCTCAAGGTTTCAGCCTCCAGGAAGAAACTCAAAGTAGTCAGAGAAGACATAAAACACCATAAAAACACCACCAGGGGGCTTAATAAAGTTCTATCAACTTCATAGACACATGAAAAACTGAAAAAGTGCAAAACCATGGCACCACCTCTTTAAGAGAAGAAAACTGCACTGGTGTGCATCCTGCCTCATAGGATGTTTCATAAGGCTATGTACCTTATTGGCATACAGTAATGTTTTTGCATTTTAAATTGTGCACATCTGTAGAGAGACACCCAGGGGACACGTTGTGTAATAGCCTGGTATGCCTCTCTGTATTGCCTAATTACAAACTGATAGGGTGGGTGTGGCTACTGTGCATACAATGGGGACCAGATTATGTCTGGTAATTGTCAGCCTGGTGTATTAAACTGGCACATGTGTGGCACCTGTGTGTGTGTGTGTGTGTGTGTGTGTGTGTGTGTGTGTGTGTGTGTGTGTGTGTGTGTGTGTGTGTGTGTGTGTGTGTGTGTGTGTGTGTGTGTGTGTGCGTGTGTGTGTGCGTGTGTGCGTGTGTACGTGTGTGTGTGTGTGTGTGTGTGTGTGTGTGTGTGTGTGTGTGTGTGTGTGTGCGCGTGTGTGTGCGCGTGTGTGTATTTGTGTGCTGTGTGTGTGTATGTGTGTGTGTGCGAGAGAGATAGAGAGAGAGATCCCACAGAGGATGCAGAGAGCCTCTCCAGATGATGAGTGTCTTCTGTCCTCTTGTTATTACAGCATTAGAATAAGAATTCCATTCTCTGTGTGTGAGACCTCAACCCTCACACACACACACGCACACACACACACACACACACACACACACACACACACACACACACACACACACACACACACACACACACACACACACACACACACACACACACACACACACACACACACACACACACACACACACACAAAAAAACCCAATTGCATTGCTGCCCTCCAGTGCCTTAATGGACTCCTGGGGGAAGGGGGCGGAATTAACATGTAGAGGGATTGTCACCGCAGCGGTCGCAAGCAAACACACATTTAAGGATTGTGTGTGTGTGTGTGTGTGTGTGTGTGTGTGTGTGTGTGTGTGTGTGTGTGTGTGTGTGTGTGTGTGTGTGTGTGTGTGTGTGTGTGTGTGTGTGTGCGTGCGTGCGTGCGTGCGTGCGTGCGTGCGTGCGTGCGTGCGTGCGTGCGTGCGTGCGTGCGTGCGTGTGTGTGTGTGTGAGTGAGTGAGATGGAGAAGGGGCGAATACTGAGTGGGTGCTTGTTGTGGGTCTGAAACAGAGCGTAACCCCTGGATTTTCTGAAACACGGCCAGTAGAACTGATCGCGGCCACTCGAGACAATGCTTGTAATTCCACCAGATGTGCTGCTGCTCGTTTCAGAGGGGGCCCAGAAGTGGTTGTTTGCTCTGCACCACTAAAGCTATGCACCTAGTCTATTTTTTACAGCCTATTGATTCCCATAATATATCAGTCTCAAATATACAGGTATATGTCACATTGAATTTGGATTAAAGTTTTAAAACACTAAGGAGTTTTAAAACTTGAGAACAGGACATTGTAAAACTTCCAGCAGACCATGGAATTTGAAAAAAAAGAGCAAATAAGCGTACTGACACCCCCCAAGAGAGCGGCCCATCAAAATGCTCTGAGTCAAGCGAGGGGAAGTGCTTGTTTTCTTTCACTCTCAACTGAATAAAGAATGGTTTTAGATGCATTACTTTTTACATCATTTCGGCAGGTGCGCTGACAGCGAGGTTGTGAGTTTACTCACGCTGAATTCATACCAGCAGCTGTATTTCACTAATGCATTCTGAGAAAGAGACATGGTTCAATGCATTGTTTATGGAACTTTGTCCACTGCCGTTGGAGCAAAGCAGCAAAGTTGAGAAAAGTTAAACTTTGTCACTGCCGCAATGTGGCGAGACAGAGCCAACTATCAGACTATCATCCAAACAGAAGCACTCATTGTTCTGAAGTAGGTGTGAACTGTTCGGCACATTATTTGATTCAAATTATTTTTATAGCGTCAGTTACTAGTGTAGGCTATACAGTGCGGAGAGCTGGTGTGTCATGTACTTCTAATTTAGTCCATCTACTTCCTGTAAGTAGACTTACAAATAAAACCAGTTGACTAATCATAATACGAGAGGCTCTTATTTTGAAATCCGTTGTTTTGAGAGGAAATACTTCATCTGTTAAGCTAAGCTACTATGACACTTTTCAATAGTAAACAAGAAAACAAGTGGATTACACGCAAGGTTTTTGGCTATAGTTCATATTTATGATACACTATGAAAACCATGCCCCTGTGACTTAACCCTTCCATTGTGTTTTCAAGTTTAAATAGGTAAAAAGTACCCTTACAGGGTAGTTAGTTTCAGAAACTACCAGGAGTTTTACTGGGAAGCTTCAAAAATAAAGGGGGGGGGTTCTTTAACCCATTAAAACCCGGAAATTAGAACAGATTTAGAACAGTGGTTCTCAAAAATAGCAGATCTACAAGCTCACTGCGCGTCGCTTTGTGCCACGCTGGGAGCTTGTACAACTGCTATTTTTTCATATTTTGGGAAAAATCTTGAAAGTGTTTCCTTATTGAAATTTTTAAGAATTTAGATTTCTTTTAACACAAATCTTCTCTTCTGGGAGGAGGGTCCCTGCATGGCACAAAACATTTTCAGATGGAGGTTCGGCGTGGCCACATACATACAATATTGGGGGTCCTGACTCCTTGGCACAAACAAGTTTGAGAACTACTCATTTAGAAGGCATTTGTATAGAATCGGCCTCTGGTCTTAATGGGTTAATGTACTCTTAATTTAATATAACACGGTCAGAGAAATTCAAGTTGTAGGACACTCCAGGTAATGATCTGTGTACTGAAGTGTTGTTGGCGAAGAGTGTCACAGTCAATGAGTCAAAGACAATTCACTTATCAAAGGCCAGAGGGCTGGAGGAAATCTCTCTCTTACCCGCTCTTTCTCTCTCTCTCTCGTTCCATCTGCCTCCCGCCTCTCTATCTCTCTATCTACCTATATGTATCTACCCCTTTCATTACTGGTGTCAATTCTTCGTTCTAATTATTCACTCTACTGTGTGTCTATCTCTTCCTCTTTCTCAATCTATGTCTCATTCTGTCTCTAAATCTCCCTCCCTCCTGCTCTCCCCCACTCTCTCGCTCTTTTGCCCATTGATCCCCCTATCAATGTGCCTCTCTCACTTGCCACAACTCTTCCTATTTCTCTCTCTCTCTCTCTCTCTCTCTCTCTCTCTCTCTCTCTCTCTCTCTCTCTCTCTCTCTCTCTCTCTCTCTCTCTCTCTGTCAGCTGTGGTAATGACTGTGTGGACAGATATAGATGGAGTCTTGAACGAAGATGTCTCCAGATAGTGGGGGATTTCTGAACTTCCTCCTTTGGCCGGGTGCTGTCATGTGTGACTTAAAGCCCCTGATAGTCTTTCACCGCCCCCACCCCTACCCCCAAGTGCTCTTTTTTCTATTTCCTCTGTAACACTCTCTCCCTCACTGAACCAATACCCTACCTACCGGTGTGCTGTTGGAAAGGCAGTGGGGGGGTCCAACTGAGATGCAATGGTCTGTGAGAGACACCATTACAGTGCTGGGAAGGAGGAAAATAAATGTGTGTGTGTGTGTGTGTGTGTGTGTGTGTGTGTGTGTGTGTGTGTGTGTGTGTGTGCGTGTGCGTGTGCGTGTGCGTGTGCGTGTGCGTCCTTGTGCGTGTGTGTGTGTGTGATTGATTGTTGCACTGGCAGTGTTTATGTCCTTTGTACAAGGCATTCTTGTACTTCTATTTATGTGGACAAAACATAAATATTTCAAATGTGCGCGTGTACGTGTGTGCGTGAGACAGATGGGGTGAGACAAGCAGGCAGAGAGATACAGTCTGACAGAAACAGAGAGATTGAGAAAGTGAGACAGTGAGATGAGAACAAAAGTGTCAGAGGACAACATCCAGAGAGGAGTGGAGAGTTTTGCTCCAGCTCATTGCTAATGGGTTATTTACTGTTAAAGAGCAACTGGCTGAGCTCATAGCTTTATACCTCCTCCTTGGTTCGTTTTGAACAAAATGCCTCAAATCATGAACGCAGAATGCGATTTCCGTGAAATCTTCCACGTAGATTCCCACTTGGCCCAGGAAGAAATGCCACTTGAAAACGTTCACATCAGCCTCATGGTGGCGCTATAACAGGCCGATTCACGTTTTCACCTATAACTGCACCGATCTGCATGAAACTTTGCACGCACACTCCCTAGAGGCCAAGGAAAAACCTTTGCCCTGCATTTTTCACTTCTGCCTTAGGAGACTGACTTTTGTAAAAACAAATGTTTTCCTCTTACTCCTTCAGATTCTGTCCAAAAAACACACAAATCGGTCCACAGTATCTCTATAGTCATGTGATCAAGATGGATGTGTCCGATATTTCATATTCCATCCTACTTGCCTAACATTGTATTGGCTTACAAAGTTTGCAGGATAGGTCCGATTTGAACAAAATTCCTCAAATCATGAACGCAGTGTGTGATTTCCGTGAAATTTCAGTTCAGATACTCTGCAAAAAACAGGCTATCCAGATGGTCACCAAAGAGGCCCATCAATATCAGGAGAAAAGCGTGGTCTTCCTGCTGTTGTTGACATTTGGCCAGTAAGACAATTTACCAAACAAATGGGTTATGGGTTATATGAAGTAGTATGCATTGCATAACTATATTTAATATTTTAAATCAGACCCACATTAACCGTGGAACTTAGTGGAACTTGTGTTCCAAAAAAAAGAATATTATTATAATATATTTATATATATATATATATATATATATATATATATATATATATATATATAAACCTGGTAGCAACCAGGAAGCTACGCTAGGGGAACGGAACGCTGAACACCCGTTCACACGCACACGTGATAATAGTTATTGTCCATGACGGAGGCGCGCCGACTCAGCAGAGCTTGAGGCCGAGTGCCCGTGCTGACCGGCCGATGCTCTGCTGAGTCGAATCAGTGCCGTCCGAGTTGTGAACCGATAGGGACAGAATAGTTCTTTTCATGGATCACTGTGTGTGTGTGTGTGTGTGTGTGTGTGTGTGTGTGTGTGTGTGTGTGTGTGTGTGTGTGTGTGTGTGTGTGTGTGTGTGTGTGTGTGTGTGTGTGTGTGTCAGGGAGAAACTAAAACAAAAGCCAGAACACAATAAAAGTATCTTAACAGTCCTGCTTTCAATAAACCAAATTGAAAGCATGAGCGTGTGCGCGTTTGAGCATGCGTGTGTGCGCGGGCGCGTGCATGCATGTGTGTGCATGCGCATTAGTTTTAATGTTGCGTGGCAGATCAGATGCAATACCGTTAGTGGTACTGATGTGTCACTTCTACTTCCTGTAAGTAGACAACACAATTTAACTACTGTTGACTAATCATTATAAGTGACTCTTATTTTGAAATCTTCCGTTTTTAGAGGAAGTTTGTTTCTGTTAACCAGTGTGACTCTGCTATCATGGACAAGACAGTCCGACAGCAACACAAATAAACAAGAACCATGTGGATTAAACGCAAGATTTGGGCCAAACGTTCATATTTACTATATGAAAACCAGCTCCTGTGACTTAAACATTTTACAAACTTTGGAAGTGCCGTGCGTTAAACTCTTTGAACCTCCGCAACATGGTGGGTTAATCTTACAATGAAGAATATATGTGTGTGTGTGTGTGTGTGTGTGTGTGTGTGTGTGTGTGTGTGTGCGCGCGCGCGCGTGTGTGTGTGTGTGTGTGTGTGTGTGTGTGTGTGTGTGTGTGTGTGTGTGTGTGTGTGTGTGTGTGTGTGTGTGTGTGTGTGTGTGTGTGTGTGTGTGTGTGTGTGTGTGTGTGTGTGCGCGCGTGTGCGTGTGTGTGTGTGTGTGTGTGCGTGTGTTTGTTTGAAGTAGGCTTAGGCTAGTAGCTCACATGCTCATGTGTTTGAATAAAGTAGCCTACAGTTGTTAATGTCATCTCTTGTTGTCTCTGTCTGTCTGTCCATCTGTCTGTCTTTGTGCTACCATAATGTACACTGTGAAAATCAAAATGACATTCTTAATACATTTGTACTGTGCAAATAGCTGAATAGGATGGGGCAGTAGGTCTATGCTACTGTATTTTAACATCAGTCATAATGGTGAGCCATAATGTTTTCTGAGGTGGTAAAAAGGTTGAGAAACACTGCGGTAGACTTCAAGAGGTGGGTATACTATACTTGCATGGCATGATTGTCACATGTTTTATGGGGATCTTTTTACTTTTACTTTTCAAGTACATTTCAGAGCTTGTACTTTTTTACTTTTACTTGAGTAATTAGTTGAATGACTTCTACTTTTTACTAAAGTCGCTTTTTACATAAGTAAATGTATAGGCTACTTTCTACTTAAGTAAAGAATGTGAGTAGTACTTTTCCCATCTCTGCTGAGTATTGTTTTCTCAATTCTAAACTTGAATTGTGAAAATAAATAATAATAAATAAAATGTACCCATTTTTATCCATCTCATCACCATATGTCTTGTAGCCTACGACTGTAATTACCATAAAGTAACCTCCTTAATAATAAATGTAATTTGTAATGATAGACACTGTAGTTATAGCATAGACTGAAGTTGGAAAGGCTCTGCCCAGTGCCTGTGTCAGCTCCGATCGTGCTGGCGGTGGCACGTGCACCGAACGCACGTGCAGGGTCATTCGCTGGGCGCGCGAACGCACTCAATATTGTCCGTTTAATGTTGAGGGGGGGCCTTTGATTTGGTGTAGTTCCACGGCCCTGAAGGGCCTTAACCCAGGCCTGATCACAGCAGTGATAATAATATTGATGACTGTAATAAGTTGATCTAGTATCTATGATTTCAGCATGCTTGGCAAGCAAAGACCAGAGGTGACAAACCCACATAAAGGGAGAGACGGTGAACCAGGGGGTGAAAGTCTGCCTCGCCAGCAGCAACCTCACACAGAGAGCTTCCCTCAAGTCTCTACTCTCCTTGAGGCCAATATTGAAAGGTGTATCTTTTAATTTGTTTTATTTGTTTGTTTGTTTGTTTGTTTGTTTTGTATTTATGGATAAAGAGATCACTACAGCACCACACCCAAAAGGACTCGCGAGGACATTTCAGTGATGATCAGGGGGACATAATACAGAAATACAGTTCTGTGATGAGTTGGTTGAACACACCAGTGACCCACATCACAAGTGTGCAGATGAAGAGTTTCAGGAAATATGTGTCCGGTCTTGATTCAATTCAATGTAATTAAAGTGTCAAATCAAAACAAGTTGTCTCAAGCCACTTTACATGCAGAGCCTGTATGTCCCAGCATGTACATGTGACATACTGGCTGGGATTTCCCACAAATGTGCATTATTGAGGGGAAAGTGATTTAGACATTTGAAAATCTCTGCAAACACTCAGACCCCAAGAAACCACTAGGTCTGCGTGTGTGTGTGCGCAGACTGCGCACACACGCATGTGTGTGTGTGCGTGCGTTCTGATATTGTTTATGATGATGTCCTTGCCCATCCATACATCTGGGTAATGGATAATGGCTGCCAAAATCTACCCTTTCATCCATTCCCTCACTTATTCCTCACTCCCCTCCTCTCTCTTCCTGCTCCCTTTACCTCCCATGTCCCATCACCCCTCTCCTCTTTTCCGTGGCGACTGAGCTTTTTAACTGAGCTTGTTTCACTATATTTATTAGGCATTGATGGATAATATCAATTGAGAATAAGATAATAATCATTGGGGAATAACAGAAGGTGTGTGTGATCACGTGGTGCTCCTTATCTGTAGCTGCATGCTTTAACTGCTTTGGGAAATCTCTGCCTCCTTTCATTATGTCGTTCACTCATCTCTCCATCGAAGCTTAAAGCTCCCGAGTCCCAAGAGAACCTGTTCCCCTGTCGTCAGCTGCCAGCATAGGAAGTACCATTGTCCAAGATGACTTAACTGTTTAAGTGTAAATGAGTGAATGTTAATGTACTTTCTTCAATCTGTAAATGGCTCAAAAAGGCCCCGGTATGGTGCTCCCTCTGGTTTAGTAGAATGGGGTTAAATATATTGCAGTGTCCTACCTCTGCATTTACATGAAAGCCCATGTTATTTGCACTCAGATTTGTCATATTGTTGTTTATAACAGTAGTTGTAGATTTGTTTTGAGGTGTTCTTATTGTACGCATCATTGTGTTATTTATAATTCATTGAACTGGTTATCACCCCAAGATAGGAGACATTTGCATTGGTTGCTTTTCGTTCTCAAATGTATTTTCTTTAATCATCCTACATACTTTTAACAGCTTTTATTTCCATATACCCAGAATTTCTAAGAAATTGGGAGACGTGCTTTTAAGTTCAAAGCACCGTCAGACTGGAACAGCCCGTGTCATTTAGATAAATTTCTTCTTTTAATGTTCACACAACTTGCTGGTTCACCTTACATCTTACTGTTCAAAAAGATGCCTTGCAGTATAGAGTAGGCCACCCTTGGTGGGATTTGAACAGAGGGTCTGGGGAACGTGTAGAGAGTGTCTTAACACTGTGAGCCAAAGTACCAATACCACAATGCAGAAATACTCTGTAACAACTAAAAGTCCTGTATTAAAATTTTGACTTGATTAAAAGTACAAAAGTATTGGCATCAGAGTAGGCCTATTTCACACCAGTGTCTTTTGTAAAGATTCTCAATTCTTAACTCCCCCTGACTCCCGTCTTCAAATGAGTGCAGTGACTGTGATTGGTGCAGGGCTGAGTGTGTATGAACTTTTGACTCAGGAGTTTCTACAAGTTGTTAATTTGTACATACCAATACATTATTTTGTGAAATAGAGCTTTTTATGTATGTATTTCACTGATAATAATACTATGTATTAAAAAAATGAATACATTCAATTGAAATGATTATTATCATTGACATTATTTGATGGGCTTCCTGTCCTGACATTTGGCCACTTTTGCCCCCCCCCCCCAAAACAAAGTGTGTCCGTGCCCCTAAAACGATGGAATTCCAGGCCTGCTTTGGTGTGTTTGGTATGGGATGGAGTGAAGAGAACGAAGGTGGCGAGGAATTCTGCATCAAGATGTCGAGGCAAACAAAGTCACAGGCATGTTGTATTTCTGAGATAGAAGTTTTATTACATGAGCAGTAGTTCTCCAGACCATCCTTATGTTGCACAGTACTCACAACAGTATACAGCATGAAGGGCCATTTTGACTCTATAATATTCAGTTTGTCAAAACTTGTAAGGCCAATGATGATCAGCACAGTGAATGGAAAGACAGTAAGGCTGTACCTAACAGTATATGAAGATATTATTTCACAAATGACAATGAATGTAAAACAACATCTGGATGTGTATTTATACATTGGACAGATTTTAAGCGATCATGCAACTGAGTTAACGTTTGTCAGCATTCAAAATGCCAAATATGGGAAACGTTATGAAGTATAAGGCATACAGTAAGTGAATACACAGGTACATTTGGCTCAGTGGTTTAGTAAACTTTGTGTACGAGCACAATACAGTAACAGGCTCTGTTAATAATAACCATGATACTTCATGTAATTATTCTATATACTGTACTGTATGTTATTCCGAAGGCGTTTTAATTTTTAGTTTTATGAGATGGTGTGCTCACGATCTCGGTGGTCTTGAGGATAACCAGAGCTCTTTGTGGCGACTCAGGGGTCTTCATCACAGGGGATTCTGCAGAAAAGAACACAGTTTAACCAATTAATTGTATCATTTTGGGAGTCCTTGGCACGAAAAAGCTTGAGAACTACTGATCTAGAAGGCATTTGTAGAAAAACATACAAAATAATTGGCATATACTTGATGTACCAAAAGTAAAACGTGCTCATTATGCAGATTCTTTCACACGTTTTCAAAATGTATATATATTTTTTGAAAATAGCAGATTTACAAGCTTTTAGATCTTGTTGTAGATTACAAAGTTTGTACTAACTATAAACGTATAAAAGTATAAAGTATTGAAAAAAATGGCATATACTCAATTAAAGTAATGGTTTTGAGCTTGTATATCTGCTACTTTTGATGCTGTTGTGTGACACTGTAGTATGATCAACTAGGGCGTTAATTTACGGGGGAAAAAAACACAAAAAGTTAAAAGAGATACGTTTCTGCCCCGACAGAAACAAAATCCTGCTGAACAGTAGTAAAACACGTACTTGGTGCTAGAAAGTTAGAGATGGTGTAATCTGGTTCAGAAATCTGGATCAGCACAGGGTGAGGCTCTGTAGGGAAAATTGCAGTTAAAAATACTAACCACAGTATGTATCTGTAGACATTTTCGTTTTACACAACCTAGTTACTCAACCTACACACAAACCCACTGCCAGACAGAGCAGGTGTGAACAGTAGAAAAGAAGAGTTTGATTAAATCTACATACTTTGGGTCCCACATTGAAAACGGTTTAGGAAACCCTGTCTAATGGTATGAGTGACACGGCAAACATAGTGGAAGCCCCACAGTGGTAAAATATGTACCTGATGGATACTCGCCGGTCCAAGGCTGGTACTCAGCGTCAGGAAAGTGGCTGTTGACTAGCTCTTGCTTGAAAGCCACATGGCCTAGAGGAAAGAGTGCAGTTTAAAAAGATGTACATACATCTGTAGACATTTTGTTTACACACCCTATGTATCGTCGCTGTCACCAAGTCCAAACCGTTACTTTTCAGGAAATGGAAAAAAAGGAACCTGTGTTCCAATGGATCCAATGTAGTTATTATTTAGTCACAAGCTCTAGTTAATACTTGTCATGGTTCAATATTTATAAAACCACCACACACACTTAACCACTTTCACATTCACTTCAAAAATAGCAGATCTACAAGCGATCTAACAACACGTCACACTGCTTTTGAGTGTCTTATAAGCTTCAAACTCTATTGAGTGTGTGCTGTGTACACTTGAAGGTGTAAAATGTTTACCAATGCTGACGATAGACTGATGTCCAATCCTGTGAGGGACACCGTTGGTGTTGTGAATGCTGATGATAGACTGATGTCCAAACCTGTGAGTGACAGAGGTTACACACTGTAAGATTTCACAACCAGCAGCATTAAATAAAAAAGGTAAATGGTGCATTTATATTGCGCCTTTATCCGAAGCACTTTATGTGAATTCACCCATTCACACACCGACAGGCGACGGGGAAATAAACCATGCAAGGCACCAGCCTGCTCATCGTGTCTTGCTCAAGGACACCTTCCGATTCCCAAGCTGGCAGCTCTACCTCCTGAGCTACTGCCGCCCAAATGATTCAAATGTGACCAAAATGGCTAATGTGTGTTAAAATAGAGTCTTGTTGTCACTAGTCTTAGCCAGGCGATCGGCTCTCTCTAAACCCCAGAAACCCCAGATCTCTGGAAGTCGATCTGGCTATGCGAGACTATGTTGTCACACACGTACAGTACATGTTTTAGCAGGTGCTGGTGTAATGAGTAGCACTAACTAAAGCTCATAAGCCTAACATCTCCCCGGGCAGATTTGGGGGATTCCCGTTTGGTGTGAGCGGTCGGTATTTGGTTTTCCTTCGCAGGAGACCTGGGTTTTGAGTACATGTTTTCAACTTCTTCGTTTACTGCACTGGCTGTCACAACATGGCGGCCCCCATTCATTGAGTTCAGTGGACAGGTGGCGCCATCTTGTGAGGTTCGCCGTTATTACTTCCAATGGTGAGACATCACGTCCCCCACCACCCCCATGTGATACGATTTTTATCTCGGGGACCCCAATCTACACTGTAAAATCCTCTGTGGTAATTTAATTAATTCTAGTTGAAAGTGTACAAAATGGAGCCAAACGGACTCGTAAGCGCACTCTCAGAGTTACAGATCCTTAAGGGTCCATTTGGTTCCTGACTATCAATCATTTAGCTGTGGGACCCCCCATGGAACCCCTCATCAAGGTCCCCGGACCCCACGTTGAGAACCAGTGGTCCACTGTAAACCATTTAAATCCCAGGCAGGCATTCACCTCTCCTCCTCTCCCTCCAGGAGTTTGTTGTAGGTGGCGATCTCTATGTCCATGGCCAGCTTGAGGTTCATGAGCTCCTGGTAGTTTTTGACCTGTTCGGCCATTTTGAGCTTGTCGCTCCGCAGAACCTGCTTCAGCTCCTTGATGCGAGCTTCGCCGTCCTTCACCTTGTTCGCGCCGCTCGTCTCTTCATCCGAGATCTGCTCGTTCAGCTTGGCAAGCTGAGGAGATTAGGGGTCAACGGTTAATCGAAAGAATCAATTTAATCTATTGTAAAAATATATTAATAATCGATCATTTTATAAAATAATCTATTAATAATCAATCCCTAGTCGGATTAAAGGCTTGTTGAGAATAGACCTCAGAATGCACGTGTTTCTAAGTTGCGCTGTTTCCATGCATTCCATGCATTAGCATCAGACTCAGCAGCCAAATAGTGTGTAGCAAAAAATCCTGAAGGGGGCGTCAACAAGCGTCATTTGGTAGCGGCGGACATCTTGGTGGGGCATAAACAAGTTGACTTAACATTGACTCCCACCAGTATGTCTGCAGCTACTATGCCACGCCCCCGTGGTGACGACACGTTGCCAAGCACTATAAGAATGACACAAGTCACCTTTCACGGCACGTGCAAATCTTTGAATTTTAAAGCGAACATTTGTAAAACATTTTGTTCCAGGGACCTCCAGAAGCAAAGATTTGAGTCACAAATGTTTGCTTTAAAAATATATATATTCAAAGATTTGCACAAATGTTCAGATCTACAAGCTCATAGCTCATATGAGCTTGTATATCTGCTATTTTTTTTATAGCCAAAGAAATCTGAAAATGACACAGATGCGTTTACGGTAATGGGTTAATGTAATGTAATCATCAACACAAGCATCATTCAGTGGTGTGCACAGTACTCAGTGCTCACCTGTGTCTCTACGGAGTGGATTTCGTTCTCCAGACGGCTGATCAGGCGTTTGAGCTCTACGACATCCGCCTTGGTTTCCCTCAGTTCACTGTTGTACTGGTCAGTCGTGGAGGCCATCTGGTCAATCTGGTGCAGGCAGGGGATTGAGTAGAAGAAGTTTAGTCGGTTACTAGTCTAGTCTACACACACCTCATAGGTTTGTGTGACCCCCCCAGGCTAAAGCCTGATTTATATTTTGTCGTAAGACGGTATTCTGTGTAGAATAATTGCAGGGCTTGTTCTGTAGATCGGATATTTTAGGTGCAGGACAGAGTATAAATCACGCATAATAGTGGACTAACAGCTTTTCTAGTGTGACTATGTTTGCCTCCATTGCTCTGCTTCCATTGTTAAGAAACCTTTGTCATTGCATATTTAAATACATAAACAGCATGCCTGAATGTAATTATTCACGCTATAGGATTAGTGAGAGGTGTTGTTTTATTTATTCATGAGTAGAGTGGCTCAGAAACTCTGCCTGAATAAGACCAAAAGCTTAGGATCTCCCTTGGCCAAGGGAGGGAGGATTCCCTCTTATGCTAGTGGTTAAACATGTTTGGCTTTAGCGTCCCTCCCTTCCCATGCAGGTGATTTCAGGTTTGAATCCTGCGGGTGTTACACTTTTGTTGTATCTTCTCCAAAGTATGGACAGTATGTACTCAAATCAATATTCAAAAGCACACAAGTACCTGTATTGCTGTATTGAAATTAAGCACATACCCCAAAAAAGTACAAAAAACTAACAAAAACCTCACATTGGCTATTTTCACTGTATTTGAAACAGGGCGTAAGTGGTTAATACATAGTATATTTTTTTAAATGTAGTGGAGTGAATGTCATGCCAAAATGTACTTTAGTAAAGTACTCCAGTAAATGTACTGTCCACCATTGCTCTTCTCCTCACCTTGACCCTGTACGAGTTCTCGACTTCCGCGCGGCTACGTGCAGCGATTTCCTCATACTGGTCTTTGAATTGAGACACGATCTGGTCCATGTTCAGAGCGCGGGAGTTGTCCATCTGGACGACCACTGACATCTCCTTCAGGCTCTCCTGCAGCTCTTCCAGTTTCTGTGACAAAACCAGCAACGTTATGAGTACAAAACTACCATGATGGTAAACGCTTTAGCATGGCAACAGTCAGGTTTTTATAGCTCAAATACATTATTCTGAACACTTTAAAACCTTATATACTTCATTGACCTGAGGTCCCCCAGGGGTATATACTTGGCCCCCTCCTTCCTTTTTCCCTCTACACCAAACCTCAAGGCTGAAAATAGCCGATCTACTAACTAGTATTTTCAATGAATGTTTGCTTATTATGATGACATGCCCAGTATAGGGACGCTAGGGTTCGTGTTTGTGTGGATAAGTAGGCTACACTTTAATAGAATCAATTACAGGATGAATTGTGTAAAGATGCTTTACCATGTCATGGAGTGTCCTGAGGAAGTTGATCTCATCCACCAGACTAGTGACCATCTCCTCCAGGTCCATCTTGGACAGATAGCCAGCATCCACATCCTAGATGAAGACACCATTTAATCAGATAAATATGTGTTGTACATCACGTCCCACTTTTTCTCTGTGATGGAATCGGTCACATTTTATGTGAGTCGGTTAACACAGTGGTTCTCAATCTTTTTCATGTCAAGGAGCCCCAAATTGATATGTATTTGGCCGCGGACCTCCATCTGAAAATATTTCGTGCCAGGGACCCCCAAAAGAGAAGATCTATGTTTAAAAATGCAAAATTATTCAAAATGTCAAGATTTGTCCATTTTATTTTTCAAAAAGAGTAGATGTACAAGCTCGCAGCACGGCACGAACTGACGTGCTGAGAGCTTGTGTAAATGCTATTTTTAAATAGCCACGGTATAAAATATAGTTAAAGTAGTTAAAGTAATTGTGATGCTGTATTAACAAATTTAGCTCGGGACCCCCCCGGAACCGCCCCAAGGACCCCTGGGGGTCCCACTTTGAGAACCAATGGGTTAACAACTATGGATAAACATTGCAACGACACACTTCTTTAATTTGAAGTTTTAATTTGAAGTCAGAGAATGTAAAAATGTATGCAAATCAATAGATTTTTTTTTTACACTATACAGATATTTGAATCTTTCCTCTCAATGAAAATGGTTTGCTTGTTGACGTTAAGAAAGTGGTTTTGCCATTATTTACTTGAAATAAGTTTAACTAATGCACTTTCCGGTAAAGTATAACAATGATTTGTACCCTTTTAAGAAGGATGAAGTCATTCTCTGCTTCACTCCTCTGGTTAACCTCATCCTCATACCTGAAACCAGACACAGGAAAACAAAAACACACCTGTTAGTGTCATATTTAGTTACATGTACAGTATGTGACTAAGAATAACGTTACAAACATACAATTCTTACAGTACCTCTTCACTTCACACCAATTTCCAACCTATCTTTATATAATTGGTCCTCTCTTAAGCTCATTATAAGATGGCACAGAAATGTGTCCCAGAGGAGGGCTGCGGACAGTTCAGAAACCTGCCTACCAGTGACATCATCGGTAGGCAGGTTTGGTCATTTCCAACGAGATTTCTAACTTTTTTGGGGTGTTTTTTTGTTCAATGTTAAGAACAACGGCTGAATAGAAAGGCTCCCGTTTCCATTAGCTTGGAATCCCCCCTCGAAGATGGCAGGTTTCTGAACTGTTCACACTTCACAGCCCTCCTCTGAGACAGAGGGAGTTAACAAATGGTACCAAGTATGAAGATAAGGTTGAAAATGGGTGAAGTGCTCCCTTTAAATCAGTTTAATGTCTTACTTTGTCCTGAAGACCTCCACATGTCTGTGCATGCTGTGGTTCTCCTGGTCCAGCCTGCTCTTGTCGTTGAGGACCACGTCCAGCTTCCTCTGCAGGTCGGAGATGTAGGCCTTCAGCATGGGCTCAATGTTGGACGAGGCAGTGGTCTGCTCCTGCAGCAGCTTCCATTGGGTCTCCAGCTTCTTGTTCTTCTGCTCCGCCATTCTCACCTGGAAAAAAACAAACAAACAAACAAACAAACAAACAAACCAACAAACCATTAACAGGTGATTGATACTGACTGTACTACTAAATTGATTCTGAATGTTTGGTTCCGAATAACTGCAATGGATTGGATTGTCAGCGTAACCATTCAGAATACTTGACCATAAATTGATGCGCAAATGATGCACTAAAACCCTCTGGCTTTTAGTATGAATGTATTAACCTGGAAACTGGAACCTGCCTGAGTTAAGTACTCGATGCCAGGCTATGAGTTTAAGTTATAAATCACTGTTTCTCAACGTCAGTCCGGGGACCACCAGCGGTCCAAATTAAATGGTTCATTTCATACACCCTCTGAGTTAAATGAGGATCTTACAGTGTAGACTGGGGGTTCCAGTATTAGTTTAGTTCAGTGATTCTCAACCGTTTACATTTCAAGGACCCCCGGTTTGATATGCAGCAGGCCACAGACCCCCATTTAATACCATTATTTGTCTCCCAATGATCTACCCTGTCAAATTATCTGTGTTCATTTCACTCTGAGAGTGTGCACATGCATCCAAATGGACTCTTATGGGTTCATTTGGTTCCATTTGCACAGAGTTACAGACCTAGAAGTTCATTAGGACCCCTAAGCAAGTAAGTAAGTAAGTAGAGCACCTGCATTATATCAATAATAAAATCTAAAGACAAAATAAAACAATCGCCATTTAACCAATCAACCAAAGAGATAGAGGAAATATAAATATTGGACATCACAATACAGGACGTGTCACAACACCGGACATGTCATGAAATGAAGCAATGTCATGTCGCACTGTAAGTCAGACATCATCACCTTGCTAAACTAATGGCCTATGTCATTTTTTAAAGTTGTTCAGGAAAAATTAAAAACTGATCCAAAACCTATATGATATTTCTTAATCATTTCACCCAAAATGTTTATAACAAATTATGACTATTAAAATTAAAATAACACTGTCTGTCAGTTATGTAACATAAGAGATTTTTATAGGTTTAAATAGGATTAAATCTGACTTAGGCCAAAAACACAAACATTTCCTAAATCTTTAAATAATTTGGCCTAAGTCACAAAACCAGGTGACTTAGGCCAAAAAAAATCCTATTTTGGCCTAAGTCACACTAGGGAGTTAGGCCATTATACTAAAAGGGGAGAGAACAGCATGATCCTTTTCAATTAGGAGATGGGCGATTTTACCAGAGATGGCCAGTGTCATGAGGAGCTGACTTAGGCAAAAATAACATTTTCCTCAAAAAATGACTTAGGCCATTAGTTTAGCACGGTGACGACATTCAACTTTATCAACTTGTGATAACAACGGCGGAACAGGCCTCTTACCTGATCAATTAAGGAAGCAAAGCGGTTGTTGAGGCCCTTCATCTGGTTCTTCTCTTCGGTGCGGACAGCTTGGACAGTGGGGTCAATGCCCAAGTTGAGCGGCCCAATTATGGTCTTGCTGACCGATACAGGAGTGATGGGCTTGGTCCAGGTGTAGGCCCCCTGAGACGAGCTACTGAAACCCCCTGTCCTGTTCAGGCCGGTGCGCTTGCTCCTCTGACTCATGGTTGGTTGGTGGTCGTGGTGTGTGGTGGTGGAGAAGGAGTCCCTGTTGGTGTGGAGAGAGGATGGAGTGTAGGTGAGAGGTGTTCTGTGTACCATGCCAGAGTAAGGTAGCCTTTTTATACACACAACACGGGGTGTAGCATGACAGTGAAGTTATGTGGCTCACCAATGTTGAGGAACCAGTTGGTGTGATACCACCCTCCCTGGGGCCCGTTTCACAAAAGCAGAAAAAATGGATGTAAAGCCAAATCCAGGTTTGACCAGTCTGCTCAGTACAGCCTGACCAGTCCTCTCAGTACAGCCTGGTTTATTCTGTTTCACTAACGCCAAGCCAGGCTGAGAAGTAGCGACTTTGTCGAGCCAGGATGTTCAAGCCAGGCTGAATGCGCGTTCGCGTATTCCTTTAAAAGACCATGAGGTCGAGCACAGATTTATTGATCCCGAAATGGAGAAAAGGCTTTAATACGAGGAAGGAAGCTTATAAAATAAATCCTTCTGCTGTAATACAACTGAGACTGAGAGAATACTTTGGGGGGCAACAGTTGTAAGGTGCGTTTTGTTATTACAGCATTAGAATAATAATTCCATTCTCTGTGTGTGAGACCTCAACCCTCACACGCACACACGCACGCACGCACGCACACGCACACGCACACGCACACGCACACACACACACACACACACACACACACACACACACACACACACACAAACCCCAATTGCATTGCTGCCCTCCAGTGCCTTAATGGACTCCTGGGGAAGGGGGCGGAATTAACATGTAGAGGGATTGTCACCGCAGCGGTCACAAGCAAACACATATTTAAGGCTGTGTGTGTGTGTGTGTGTGTGTGTGTGTGTGTGTGTGTGTGTGTGTGTGTGTGTGTGTGTGTGTGTGTGTGTGTTTGTGTGTGTGTGTGTCTGTGTTTGCGTGTGCGTGTGCGTTGAAGTAGGCTTAGGCTAGTAGCTCACGTGCTGTGTTTGAATAAAGTAGCCTACAGTTGTTAATGTCATCTCTTGTTGTCTCTGTCTGTCTGTCCATCTGTCTGTCAAAATGACATTCTTAATACATTTGTACTGCATGTGCAAATAGCTGAATAGGATGGGGCAGTAGGTCTATGCCATAAGTCTATGCTACTGTATTTTAACATCAGTCATAATGGTGAGCCATAATGTTTTCTGAGGTGGTAAAAAGGTTGAGAAACACTGCGGTAGACTTCAAGAGGTGGGTATACGTGCATGATTGTCACATGTTTTATGGGGATCTTTTTACTTTTACTTTTCAAGTACATTTCAGAGCTTGTACTTTTTTACTTTTACTTGAGTAATTAGTTGAATGAGTACTTCTACTTTTTACTAAAGTCGCTTTTTACATAAGTAAATGTATAGGCTACTTCTACTTAAGTAAAGAATGTGAGTAGTACTTTTCCCATCTCTGCTGAGTATTGTTTTCTCAATTCTAAACTTGAATTGTGACTGTTGAATTTCTTAGATAATAATAAGAAAATAAATATGAAAGATTTGTTATAAAATTTACCCATTTTTACCCATCTCATCACCATATGTCTTGTAGCCTACGACTGTAATTACCATAAAGTGACCTCCTCAATAATAAATGTAATTTGTAATGTTAGACACTGTGGTTATAGCATAGACTGAAGTTGGAAAGGCTGTGCCCAGTGCCTGTGTCAGCTCCGATCATGCTGGCAGTGGCACGTGCACCGAACGCACGTGAGGGGTCATTCGCTGGGCGCGCGAACGCACCAGGCCCCCAGAGTTGCTGAGAAAGATTGAAGCTGCCACCCCAGTGGCCAAAGCTGGAACTGCCGGCGGGGCGAAATACATGCACGAGCAAAAAAATCTGAGATATTTATATATATAAATATATATAATCTAATATAAATATGTAAACATATTATACATAAATACATATTCATTTATATATAAATATGCATCTCGAGTGTATTTAATAAATATAAATATAAACACGGGCTCGTTCATGGAGGTAGGTTGTGACGTAGGACGCAAAAGGGACACTAGTGCGCATGCTCATAACTCTATGGTTGCTCGAAATGTCTCAAAAAGTCTCAATAATTCTACTTCCGGCAGGCTTCCGGGTGCTTCAAAAAGCCACTGAGCAATTTCATTGAAATGAATAGCTGGGGGGCGGGGCAATCCGCCCTCTAGTTATATTATACCTCTATGGAACGCACCCAATATTGTCAGATTAATGTTGAGGGGGGGCCTTTGATTTGGTGTAGTTCCACGGCCCTGAAGGGCCTTAACCCAGGCCTGATCTCAGCAGTGATAATAATATTGATAACTGTAATAAGTTGATCTAGTATCTATGATTTCAGCATGCTTGGCAAGCAAAGACCAGAGGTGACAAACCCACATAAGGGAGAGATGGTGAACCAGGGGGTGAAAGTCTGCCTCGCCAGCAGCAACCTCACACAGAGAGCTTCCCTCAAGTCTCTACTCTCCTTGAGGCCAATATTGAAAGGTGTATATTTAAATTTATTGTATATGTTTGTTTGTTTGTTTTGTATTTATGGATAAAGAGATCACTACAGTACCACACCCAAAAGGACTCGCGAGGACATTTCAGTGATGATCAGGGGGACATAATACAGAAATAGAGTTCTGTGATGAAATGGTTGAACACACCTGTGACCCACATCACAAGTGTGCAGATGAAGAGTTTCAGGAAATATGTGTCCGGTCTTGATTCAATTCAATGTCATTAAAGTGTCAAATCACAACAAGTTGTCTCAAGCCACTTTACATGCAGAGCCTGTATGTCCCAGCATGTACATGTGACATACAGGCTGGGATTTCCCACAAATGTGCGTTATTGAGGGGAAACTGATTTAGACATTTGAAAATCTCTGCAAACACTCAGACCCCAAGAAACCACTAGGTCTGCGTGTGCGTGTGCGTGTGCGCGTGCGCATGCGTGTGCGCAGACTGCACGCACGCACGCAGACTGCACGCACGCACGCACGCACGCACGCACGCACGCACGCACGCACGCACGCACGCACGCACGCACGCACGCACGCACGCACGCACGCACGCACGCACGCACGCACGCACGCACGCACGCACGCACGCACGCACACACACACACACACACACACACAAGCAGCTACATGCGTACGTGCACACATCTTTGACAAATGTCTGTGTCTAAACTGTGAGGACAAGTGGCGCTTTGTTTGTGTTGTGTATTCACGTGTGTGTGTGTGTGTGCGGTGTGTGCTGTGTGTGTGTGCTGTGTGTGTGCGTGCGTGCGTGCGTGCGTGCGTGCGTGCGTGCGTGCGTGCGTGCGTGCGTGCGTGCGTGCGTGCGTGCGTGTGCATTCTGATATTGTTTATGATGATGTCCTTGACTCCTTGCCCATCCATATGTACATCTGGGTAATGGATAATGGCTGCCAAAATGTGCCCTTTCATCCCTCACTTATTCCTCACTCCCCTCCTCTCTCTTCCTGCTCCCTTTACCTCCCATGTCCCATCACCCCTCTCCTCTTTTCCATGGCGACAGATATTGGCCTTCTCATGCGTGAGGGGGCCATGCTTTTTTGGTTACTTTTTTCATAATGTTTTTATATATATTTTTTTTTAATTGAAAATTTACATTAAATAAAATAAATGAAAAGGGCTGGTACTGACTATGGCGCTTACTATGGTACTGACTATGGTACTGACTATGGTTAATGACTCTGGTGCTGACTATGGTTAATGACTGTATCTGGCTTAAGGTGTGGCATGGAGAGGGGGCCTTTGTTTCTTTCACCATAGTAAATGCTGCATTCAGGCACTTTTTTACAGACACGTAAAAGGGCAGGGGCTTGAGCCCCCTTTGATGTCTATGTGTGCACGTGCCTGATGGTTATAGTTGTTTAAATCAGATGCCTGGGGGGTTTAAGCTCACAATACAGTATAAAAATACAATAAGCTAACCAGGCCTCCCTGCACCCTAGTCAGAATACTCAGTGAGAGAGAGGTCCAATACACATAATAATAAGACACTTCTGTGACAAGGTTTTTAACTGAGCTTGTTTCACTATATTTATTAGGCATTGATGGATAATATCAATTGAGAATAAGATAATAATCATTGGGGAATAACAGAAGGCGTGTGTGATCACGTGGTGCTCCTTATCTGTAGCTGCATGCTTTAACTGCTTTGGGAAATCTCTGACTCCTTTCATTATGTCGTTCACTCATCTCTCCATCACAGCTTAAAGCTCTCAAGAGAACCTGTTCCCCTGTCGTCAGCTGCCAGCATAGGAAGTACCATTGTCCAAGATGACTTAACTGTTTAAGTGTAAATGAGTGAATGTTAATGTACTTTCTTCAATCTGTAAATGGCTCAAAAAGCAAAAGGCCCCGGTATGGTGCTCCCTCTGGTTTAGTAGAATGGGGTTAAATTCCTTGCAGTGTCCTACCTCTGCATTTACATGAAAGCCCATGTTATTTGCACTCTGTCATATTGTTGTTTATAACAGTATTTGTAGATTTGTTTTGAGGTGTTCTTATCGTACGCATCATTGTGTTATTTATAATTCATTGAACTGGTTATCACCCCAAGATAGGAGACATTTGCATTGGTTGCTTTTCGTTCTCAAATGTATTTTCTTTTATCATCCTACATACTTTTAACAGCTTTTATTTCCATTTACCCAGAATTTCTAAGAAATTGGGAGACGGGCTTTTAAGTTCAAAGCACCGTCAGACTGGAACAGCCCGTGTCATTTAGATAAATGTCTTCTTTTAATGTTCACACAACTTGCTGGTTCACCTTACATCTTACTGTTCAAAAAGATGCCTTGCAGTATAGAGTAGGCCACCCTTGGTGGGATTTGAACAGAGGGTCTGGGGAACGTGTAGAGAGTGTCTTAACACTGTGAGCCAAAGTACCAATACCAAAATGCAGAAATACTCTGTAACAACTAAAAGTCCTGTATTAAAAATTTGACTTGATTAAAAGTACAAAAGTATTGGCATCAGAGTAGGCCTATTTCACACCAGTGTCTTTTGTAGAGATTCTCAATTCTTAACTCCCCCTGACTCCCCGTCTTCAAATGAGTGCAGTGACTCTGATTGGTGCAGGGCTGAGTGTGTATGAACTTTTGACTCAGGAGTTTCTACAAGTTGTTAATTTGTACACCAATACATTATTTTGTGAAATAGAGCTTTTTATGTATGTATTTCACTGATGATAATATTATGTATAAAAAATTAATACGTTCAATTGAAATGATTATTATCATTGACATTATTTGATGGGCTTCCTGTCCTGACATTTGGTCACTTTTGCCCCCCCCCCCCCAAAACAAAGTGTGTCCGTGCCCCTAAAACGATGGAATTCCAGGCCTGCTTTGGTGTGTTTGGTATGGGATGGAGTGAAGAGAACGAAGGTGGCGAGGAATTCTGCATCAAGATGTCGAGGCAAACAAAGTCACAGGCATGTTGTATTTCTGAGATAGAAGTTTTATTACATGAGCAGTAGTTCTCCAGACCATCCTTATGTTGCACAGTACTCACAACAGTATACAGCATGAAGGGCCATTTTGACTCATCAAAAATGGCCCTGATAATATTCAGTTTGTCAAAACTTGTAAGGCCAATGATGATCAGCACAGTGAATGGAAAGACAGTAAGGCTGTACCTAACAGTATATGAAGATATTATTTCACAAATGACAATGAATGTAAAACAACATCTGGATGTGTATTTATACATTGGACAGATTTTAAGTGATCATGCAACCGAGTTAGCGTTTGTCAGCATTCAAAATGCCAAATATGAGAAACGTTATGAAGTATAAGGCATACAGTAAACACAGGTACATTTGGCTCAGTGGTTTATTAAACTTTGTGTACGAGCACAATACAGTAACAGGCTCTGTTAATAATAACCATGATACTTCATGTAATTATTCTACTGTATGTTATTCCGAAGGCGTTTTAATTTTTAGTTTTATGAGATGGTGTGTCCACGATCTCGGTGGTCTTGAGGATAACCAGAGCTCTGTGTGGCGACTCAGGGGTCTTCATCGCAGGGGATTCTGCAGGAAAGAACACAGTTTAACCAATTAAAACTGGGAAAGCATCTGTGTCATTTTATATATATATATATATATATATATATATATATATATATATATATATATATATATATATATATATATATATATTTGGGGGTCCTTGGCACGAAAAAGCTTGAGAACTACTGATCTAGAAGGCATTTGTAGAAAAAATACAAAATAATTGGCATATACTTGAAGTACCAAAAGTAAAACGTGCTCATTATGCAGATTCTTTCACAAGTTTTCAAAATGTATATATATTTTTTGAAAATAGCAGATTTACAAGCTTTTAGATCTTGTTGTAGATTACAAAGTTTGTACAAACTATAAACGTATAGAAGTATAAAGTATTGAAAAAAATGGCATATACTCAATTAAAGTAATGGTTTCGAGCTTGTATATCTGCTACTTTTGATGCTGTTGTGTGACACTGTAGTATGATCAACTAGGGCGTTAATTTAGGGGAAAAAAACACCAAAAGTTAAAAGAGCCCTGACAGCAACAAAATCCTGCTGAACCCCCACAGTAGTAAAACACGTACTTGGTGCTGGAAAGTTACAGATGGTGAAATCTGGTTCAGAAATCTGGATCAGCACAGGGTGAGGCTCTGTAGGGAAAATTGCAGTTAAAAATACTAACCACAGTATGTACAGTATCTGTAGACATTTTCGTTTTACACAACCTAGTTACTCAACTTATACACACAAACCCACTGCCAGACAGAACAGGTGTGAACAGTAGAAAAGAAGAGTTTGATTAAATCTACATACTTTGGGTCCCACATTGAAAACGGTTTAGGAAACCCTGTCTAATGGTATGAGTGACACGGCAAACATAGTGGAAGCCCCACAGTGGTAAAATATGTACCTGATGGATACTCGCCGGTCCAAGGCTGGTACTCAGCGTCAGGAAAGTGGCCGTTGACTAGCTCTTGCTTGAAAGCCACATGGCCTAGAGGAAAGAGTGCAGTTTAAAAAGATGTACTGTATATACGTCTGTAGACATTTTGTTTGCACACCCTATGTATCGTCGCTGTCACCAAGTCCAAACCGTTACTTTTCAGGAAATGGAAAAAAAGGAACCTGTGTTCCAATGGATCCAATGTAGTTATTATTTAGTCACAAGCTCTAGTTAATACTTGTCATGGTTCAATATTTATAAAACCCCCACACACACTTAACCACTTTCACATTCACTTAAAAAATAGCATATCTACAAGCTTTTTCCTGTTTTTGACATACTTTAAAGTATAAAATAGGGTTTAAGTGGTTAACACTGCTGATTCATCTGCCTAAGATTGGCTATTTTTGCTTTAAGGTATACTTAAAAGTATAAAATAGGGTTTAAGTGGTTAATCTACAAACATTGGATCAAATATTGAACACTGTTTACTAAAGCCTAATTTATACTAATAGATGCATGCTGGTGTCACCACTCACCACGCACTGAAAATAACAGATCTGCAAGCTCACAACACGTCACTCTGCTTGTGAGTGTCTTATAAGCTTCAAACTCTATTGAGTGTGTGCTGTGTGCATTTGAAGGTGTAAAATGTTTACCGTTGCTGACGATAGACTGATGTCCAATCCTGTGAGGGACACCGTTGGTGTTGTGAATGCTGATGATAGACTGTCCAAACCTGTGAGTGACAGAGGTTACACACTGTAAGATTTCACAACGAGCAGCATTAAATAAAAAAGGTAAATGGTGCATTTATATTGCGCCTTTATCCGAAGCACTTTATGTGAACGGCGATATAAACCATGCAAGGCACCAGCCTGCTCATCGTGTCTTGCTCAAGGACACCTTCCGATTCCCAAGCTGGCAGCTCTACCTCCTGAGCTACTGCCGCCCAAATGATTCAAATGTGACCAAAATGGCTACTGTGTGTTAAAATAGAGTCTTGTTGTCACTAGTCTTAGCCAGGCGATCGGCTCTCTCTAAACCCCAGAAACCCCAGATCTCTGGAAGTCTGGCTATGCGAGACTATGTTGTCACACACGTACAGTACATGTTTTAGCAGGTGCTGGTGTAATGAGTAGCACTGCCTAAAGCTCATAAGCCTAACATCTCCCCGGGCAGATGGGGGGATTCCCGTTTGGTGTGAGCGGTCGGTATTTGGTTTTCCTTCGCAGGAGACCTGGGTTTTGAGTACATGTTTTCAATTTCTTCGTTTACTGCACTGGCTGTCACAACATGGCGGCCCCCATCCATTGAGTTCAGTGGACAGGTGGCGCCATCTTGTGAGGTTCGCCGTTATTACTTCCAATGGTGAGACGTCACGTCCCCCACCACCCCCATGTGATACGATTTTTATCTCGGGGACCCCAATCTACACTGTAAAATCCTCTGTGGTAATTTAATTTAATCCCTAGTTGAAAGTGTACAAAATGGAGCCAAACGGACTCGTAAGCGCACTCTCAGAGATACAGATCCTTAAGGGTCCATTTGGTTCCTGACTATCAATCATTTAGCTGTGGGACCCCCCATGGAACCCCCCATCAAGGTCCCCGGACCCCACGTTGAGAACCAGTGGTCCACTGTAAACAATTTAAATCCCAGGCAGGCATTCACCTCTCCTCCTCTCCCTCCAGGAGTTTGTTGTAGGTGGCGATCTCTATGTCCATGGCCAGCTTGAGGTTCATGAGCTCCTGGTAGTTTTTGACCTGTTCGGCCATTTTGAGCTTGTCGCTCCGCAGAACCTGCTTCAGCTCCTTGATGCGAGCTTCGGCGTCCTTCACCTTGTTCGCGCCGCTCGTCTCTTCATCCGAGATCTGCTCGTTCAGCTTGGCAAGCTGAGGAGATTAGGGGTCAACGGTTAATCGAAAGAATCAATTTAATGTAATCTATAATCTATTAATAATCAATCCCTAGTCGGATTAAAGGTTTGTTGAGAATAGACCTCAGAATGCACGTGTTTCTAAATTGCGCTGTTTCCATGCATTCCATGCATTAGCATCAGACTCAGCAGCCAAATAGTTTGTAGCAAAACATCCTGAAGGGGGCGTCAACAAGCGTCATTTGGTAGCGGCGGACATCTTGGTGGGGCATAAACAGGTTGACTTAACATTGACTCCCACCAGTATGTCTGCAGCTACTATGCCACGCCCACGTGGTGACGACACGTTGCCAAGCACTATAAGAATGACACAAGTCACCTTTCACGGCACGTGCAAATCTTTGAATTTTAAAGCGAACATTTGTAAAACGTTTTGTTCCAGGGACCTCCAGAAGCAAAGATTTGAGTCACAAATGTTTGCTTTAAAAGTATATATATTCAAAGATTTGCACAAATGTTCAGATCTACAAGCTCATAGCTCATATGAGCTTGTATATCAGCTATTTTTTTTATAGCCAAAGAAATCTGAAAATGACACAGATGCGTTTACGGTAATGGGTTAATGTAATGTAATCATCAACACAAGCATCAGTCAGTGGTGTGTACAGTACTCAGTGCTCACCTGTGTCTCTACGGAGTGGATTTCGTTCTCCAGACGGCTGATCAGGCGTTTGAGCTCTACGACATCCGCCTTGGTTTCCCTCAGTTCACTGTTGTACTGGTCAGTCGTGGAGGTCATCTGGTCAATCTGGTGCAGGCAGGGGATTGAGTAGAAGAAGTTTAGTCGATTACTAGTCTAGTCTACACACACCTCATAGGTTTGTGTGACCCCCCCCCAGGCTAAAGCCTGATTTATATTTTGTCGTAAGACGGTATTCTGTGTAGAATAATTGCAGGGCTTGTGCTGTAGATCGGATATTTTAGGTGCAGGACAGAGTATAAATCGCGCATAATAGTGGACTAACAGCTTTTCTTGTGTGACTGTTTGCCTCCATTGCTCTGCTTCCATTGTTAAGAAACCTTTGTCATTGCATATTTAAATACACAAACAGCATGCCTGAATGCAATTATTCACGCTATAGGATTAGTGAGAGGTGTTGTTTTATTTATTCATGAGTAGAGTGGCTCAGAAACTCCCGCCTGAATAAGACCAAAAGCTTAGGATCTCCCTCGGCCAAGGGAGGGAGGATTCCCTCTTATGCTAGTGGTTAACATGTTTGGCTTTAGCGTCCCTCCCATCCCATGCAGGTGATTTCAGGTTTGAATCCCGCGGGTGTTACACTTTTGTTCTATCTTCTCCAAAGTATGGACAGTATGTACTCAATTCAATATTCAAAAGCACACAAGTACCTGTATTGCTGTATTGAAATTAAGCACATACCCCAAAAAAGTAAAAAACAAACAAAAACCTCACATTGGCTATTTTCACTGTATTTGAAACAGGGCGTAAGTGGTTAATACATAGTATATATTTTTTAGATGTAGTGAAGTGAATGTCATGCCAAAATGTACTTTAGTAAAGTACTCCAGTAAATGTACTCTAGTTACTGTCCACCATTGCTCTTCTCCTCACCTTGACCCTGTACGAGTTCTCGACTTCCGCGCGGCTACGTGCAGCGATTTCCTCATACTGGTCTTTGAATTGAGACACGATCTGGTCCATGTTCAGAGCGCGGGAGTTGTCCATCTGGACGACCACTGACATCTCCTTCAGGCTCTCCTGCAGCTCTTCCAGTTTCTGTGGCAAAACCAACAACGTTATGAGTACAAAACTACCATGATGGTAAACGCTTTAGCATGGCAACAGTCAGATTTTTATAGCTCAAATACATTATTCTGAACACTTTAAAACCTTATATACTTCATTGACCTGAGGTCCCCCAGGGGTATATACTTGGCCCCCTCCTTCCCTTTTCCCTCTACACCAAACCTCAAGGCTGAAAATAGCCGATCTACTAACTAGTATTTTCAATGAATGTTTGCTTATTATGATGACATGCCCAGAATAGGGACGCTAGGGTTCGTGTTTGTGTGGATAAGTAGGCTAGACTTTAATAGAATCAATTACAGGATGAATTGTGTAAAGATGCTTTACCATGTCATGGAGTGTCCTGAGGAAGTTGATCTCATCCACCAGACTAGTGACCATCTCCTCCAGGTCCATCTTGGACAGATAGCCAGCATCCACATCCTAGATGAAGACACCATGTAATCAGATAAATATGTGTTGTACATCATGTCCCACTTTTTCTCTGTAATGGAATCGGTCACATTTTATGTGAGTCGGTTAACACAGTGGTTCTCAATCTTTTTCATGTCAAGGAGCCCCAAATTGATATATATTTGGCCGCGGACCCCCATCTGAAATTATTTCGTGCCAGGGACCCCCAAAAGAGAAGATTTATGTTTAAAAATGCAAAATGATTCAAAATGTCAAGATTTGTCCATTTTCTTTTTCAAAAAGAGCAGATGTACAAGCTCGCAGCACGGCACGAACTGACGTGCTGAGAGCTTGTGTAAATGCTATTTTGAAATAGCCACGGTATAAAATATAGTTAAAGTGGTTAAAGTAATTGTGATGCTGTATTAACAAATTTAGCTCGGGACCCCCCGGAACCGCCCCAAGGACCCCTGGGGGTCCCACTTTGAGAACCAATGGGTAACAACCATGGATAAATATTGCAACGACACACTTCTTTAATTTGAAGTTTTAATTTGAAGTCAGAGAATGTAAAAATGTATGCAAATCAATAGATTTTTTTTACACTATACAGATATTTGAATCTTTCCTCTCAATGAAAATGGTTTGCTTGTTGACATTAAGAAAGTGGTTTTGCTATTATTTACTTGAAATAAGTTTAACTAATGCACTTTCCGGTAAAGTATAACAATGATTTGTACCCTTTTAAGAAGGATGAAGTCATTCTCTGCTTCACTCCTCTGGTTAACCTCATCCTCATACCTGAAACCAGACACAGGAAAACAAAAACACACCTGTTAGTGTCATATTTAGTTACATGTACAGTATGCGACTAAGAATAACGTTACAAACATACAATTCTTACAGTACCTCTTCACTTCACACCAATTTCCAACCTATCTTTATATAATTGGTCCTCTCTTAAGCTCATTATAAGATGGCACAGAAATGTGTCCCAGAGGAGGGCTGCGGACAGTTCAGAAACCTGCCTACCAGTGACATCATCGGTAGGCAGGTTTGGTCATTTCCAACGAGATTTCTAACTTTTTTGGGGTGTTTTTTTGTTCAATGTTAAGAACAACGGCTGAATAGAAAGGCTCCCGTTTCTATTAGCTTGGAATCCCCCCTCGAAGATGGCAGGTTTCTGAACTGTTCACACTTCACAGCCCTCCTCTGAGACAGAGGGAGTTAACAAATGGTACCAAGTATGAAGATAAGGTTGAAAATGGGTGAAGTGCTCCCTTTAAATCAGTTTAATGTCTTACTTTGTCCTGAAGACCTCCACATGTCTGTGCATGCTGTGGTTCTCCTGGTCCAGCCTGCTCTTGTCGTTGAGGACCACGTCCAGCTTCCTCTGCAGGTTGGAGATGTAGGCCTTCAGCATGGGCTCAATGTTGGACGAGGCAGTGGTCTGCTCCTGCAGCAGCTTCCATTGGGTCTCCAGCTTCTTGTTCTTCTGCTCCGCCATTCTCACCTGGAAAAAAACAAAAAAACAAACAAACAAACAAACAAACAAACCAACAAACCATTAACAGGTGATTGATACTGACTGTACTACTAAATTGATTCTGAATGTTTGGTTCTGAATAACTGCAATGGATTGGATTGTCACCATTCAGAATACTTGACCATAAATTGATGCGCAAATGATGCACTAAAACCCTCTGGCTTTTAGCATGAATGTATTAACCTGGAAACTGGAACCTGCCTGAGTTAAGTACTCGATGCCAGGCTATGAGTTTAAGTTATAAATCACTGTTTCTCAACGTCAGGTCCGGGGACCACCAGCGGTCCAAATTAAATGGTTCATTTCATACACCCTCTGAGTTAAATGAGGATCTTACAGTGTAGACTAGGGGTTCCAGTATTAGTTTTGTTCAGTGATTCTCAACCGTTTACATTTCAAGGACCCCCGGTTTGATATGCAGCAGGCCACAGACCCCCATTTAATACCATTAATTGTCTCCCAATAATCTACCCTGTCAAATTATCTGTGTTCATTTCACTCTGAGAGTGTGCACATGCATCCAAATGCATTTGCACAGAGTTACAGACCTGTAGAAGTCCATTTGGACCCCTAAGTAAGTAAGTAAGTAGAGCACCTGCATTATATCAATAATAAAATCTAAAGACAAAATAAAACAATCGCCATTTAACCAATCAACCAAAGAGATAGAGGAAATATAAATATTGGACATCACAATACAGGACGTGTCACAACACCGGACATGTCATGAAATGAAGCAATGTCATGTCGCACTGTAAGTCAGACATCATCACCTTGCTAAACTAATGGCCTATGTCATTTCTTAAAGTTGTTCAGGAAAAATTAAAAACTGATCCAAAACCTATATGATATTTCTTAATCATTTCACCCAAAATGTTTATAACAAATTATGACAATTAAAATTAAAATAACACTGTATGTCAGTTATGTAACATAAGAGATTTTAATAGGTTTAAATAGGATTAAATCTGACTTAGGCCAAAAACACAAACATTTCCTAAATCAGTAAATAATTTGGCCTAAGTCACAAAACCAGGTGACTAATGCCAAAAAAATGCCTATTTTGGCCTAAGTCACACTAGGGAGTTCGGCCATTATACTAAAAGGGGAGAGAACAGCATGATCCTTTTCAATTAGGAGATGAGCGATTTTACCAGAGGTGGCCAGTGTCATGAGGAGCTGACTTAGGCAAAAATAAAATTTTCCTCAAAAAATGGACTTAGACCATTAGTTTAGCACGGTGACGACATTCAACTTTATCAACTTGTGATAACAACGGCGGAACAGGCCTCTTACCTGATCAATTAAGGAAGCAAAGCGGTTGTTGAGGCCCTTCATCTGGTTCTTCTCTTCGGTGCGGACAGCTTGGACGGTGGGGTCAATGCCCAAGTTGAGCGGCCCCATTAGGGTCTTGCTGACCGATACAGGAGTGATGGGCTTGGTCCAGGTGTAGGCCCCCTGAGACGAGCTACTGAAACCCCCTGTCCTGTTCAGGCCGGTGCGCTTGCTCCTCTGACTCATGGTTGGTTGGTGGTCGTGGTGTGTGGTGGTGGAGAAGGAGTCCCTGTTGGTGTGGAGAGAGGATGGAGTGTAGGTGAGAGGTGTTCTGCGTACCATGCCAGAGTAAGGTAGCCTTTTTATACACACAACACGGGGTGTGGCATGACAGTGAAGTTATGTGGCTCACCAATGTTGAGGAACCAGTTGGTGTGATACCACCCTCCCTGGGGCCCGTTTCACAAAGGCAGAATTGATGGATGTAAAGCCAAATCCAGGTTTGACCAGTCTGCTCAGTACAGCCTGACCAGTCCTCTCAGTACAGCCTGGTTTATTCTGTTCCACTAACGCCAAGCCAGGCTGAGAAGGAGCGACTTTGTCGAGCCAGGATGTTCAAGCCAGGCTGAATGCGCGTTCGCGTATTCCTTTAAAAGACCATGAGGTCGAGCACAGATTTATTGATCCCGAAATGGAGAAAAGGCTTTAATACGAGGAAGGAAGCTTATAAAATAAATCCTGCTGCTGTAATACAACTGAGACTGAGAGAATACTTTGGGGGGCAACAGTTGTAAGGTGCGTTTTACTAATTATAAAGGGTTTAAGTGGTTAAGATTGAACTTGTAGGCTATGTTTCCTAAATAGATTGATATTCCTGTGCGTAGCCTAACTCCAGTGATTCTGGCATGCAGTTATATATATTCCACAAATAGGCCTATAGGCCTAGCAACATAGATCACCCATAAATATGGCTTCACTTAGACTTCACAAATAATTAGTATAAAAAATGATAATGGTCAATGTTTAATATCATTTTTAGAATCTTTCAAAAATAAGTATTTTTTCTCTTTTTTATAGCGAAAATAGACGATCTACAAGCTCACAAGCTGTCATGAAGAGGTTTTGCAGCATGTCTATTTTCGTAATTTGATGTACAATGAGTATAGGACTTAAGTGGTAATTTAATGGCAATGTCTACCAGTGTTATTGTAATGCAGGCTAGTAAAAATAAGCACATAAGAATGGAACAGTGTGAAAAACCCATTGGTTTGTGATCAGATTGATGCTTAATGAACAGTAAAGGCAACAGGTTAGTTAAACCTGGCAGCTAGCCTGGTCCGGACCAGGCTGACTTCACAGCTAAATCGCCATAGCAATTAATGTAGCATTGCTTTCATGAAATCCAGTCATGGATACAGGATAACTGGCTAAATTAATCTGGCGAGATAACTCATCTTTCATTAAACCAATTCAAGGCTAAGCCACGATAAATTCATCCAGGATAGCTGATAAATCCAAGCTTAATCTTAATCTAGGTTTCGTGAAACAGGCTGGGTCCCTGTCTGGCCCCCAGCTACCCATCGCATACAAACGACTGCGCGGGGACAGGAGCAATGCCAGGAATCCAACAATGACAGGAATCCTGCCTCCTTGAATAGAACCAAGGTATTTAACCGCAGGTGTTTCCCAAAACCACCTAAGCCCTATTTCAAAAACAGTGAAAATAGCCAATCTACATATCAGCTATTTTCAATATGTCTTAAAATAATTTAAAAAGCTATTTTTTTGTAGGAAACATAAAGAAAATCAGATTTAATCTCATTTTGGGAAACATTGATGTAACCAACATAGATTTAATTCTACATCACTCGCTCATCACTCAGGCTCTCTGGTTACAGTAAAATTCTCAACATTAATTTAACTCTGATTGTACAAAATGTAACCAAAAGGATGGGGGTCCATTTGGTTACATGTGTACACTCTCTGAGTTATAAACAGTTGAATTAAGTTAACACTGAGGATTTTACTGTGTCAATTGCTAGAAACGTAACCACATGAACCCTAGCGTCCCTATTCACATCATAGCAGGCAAACATTCAGCAAAAATAGCCCATCTACAGGTTCCCAACACGTCGTTACGTGGCACGTTATGAGCTTCTAAATCTTCTATTTTCGGTGAAGACATTTGGTTTAGAAGGAAAGAAGGAGGGGACCATGTGCAGAACCCTGGGGGGCCCAGAGTTTCCAGTGTTCCATAAGTATGGACATCACTTTCTGTTGTCTTGTCAGTCATTCAATTCATTTGAGTGATCCGTGTCAGTCAATAATAATGTGGGAACACAACCTAGTCTGCCTAGTGCCTACTTTCCCTACAACATCTCCCTCCACACAGCTGATTCAAATGAAGGTCAATGGCTCTTGACACTTGCTCTTAGCAGTAGCCCAGAGCCGTAACGAGAGTTATGACACTAGAGTCGACTCCCATTGTAAGAATGGAATGCAGAAGTGCTCAGTCTATCTCAATGTGTGCATAAGTAGTTTTAGTTATTTTTAGTTTGGTTTGTATTCAGTTTTAGTTTTCTTTGTAACTTTTCCAAAGAATGCCTTGACCTAAAGAAAGGTATATCATAGAATGCATAATAATATATGGGCTATTAACCTGTAATAGTGGAAAAACAGAAACAAAGATGGACGCTGATAAGATAGGCTATCCTCCTGACTATATCTTGCTAAACGAGTTTAATCTTTCACTCCACTGCCCTCGCTAGACCAATGCATTTGAATGGAGAGACCAGACGGGGGTTCTGATGGGGTGTGAAGTGTCTTTTTTTTTTTTCCTCTCTATTGCAATTATTTGAAATCTTAATTACAAGTTAATTGGTGGATTTATATTATTATTACATAACAAATACATGAACCAATTAAGCCCTATGTTATACTTCATCATCTAATAAAAAATAACCGATCTACAATCTCACAACAAGCTTGTAGGTTGGCTATTTAAAAAAAAAAAAAAAAAAAAATTATATATATATATATATATATATATATATATATATATTCTGCATAATGAGTACTTTTACATTAAGTAGCCAATATTTTGATGCCAATACTTTAAGGAAAGTGTTGAATCCGGGACTTTTACTTGAATGAGTATTCTTTTATATTGTGGTATCGCTACTTTTACTTAACCAATTAAATCCGGGACAGTATCTGTGTCATTTAGATTTTAGCTATAGCAACATGAGTTTTTCAGGAAGCTGTAAGAATTTAAAAGGCATTTTAGAATGGGCCTCAGGTCTAAATGGGTTAAGTAACAAATTTGACTTCTTGACTCTTGACTTCTTGACTCTGTATAGTTCGCTTGATTGGCTGCAGCCTAAGGCAAGAAAGCAACTTCACTGGTACCTATTCCCTTTTAAACGTGTTCACTTTAACTGTCCCTCTTACTTGAAACAGTCTCTGGAACCATATACATCACCATACCCACTTAGAAATACACAACATCCCTATTTTAATGTTCCCAAAAGAATATTTTCTGAGGCTGGACGCAGGTCATTCCACTACACAGCTCCATTTGTCTGGAACAATCTTCCTCTTTCTCTCAGATCAGTTACCTCTCTTGGCCACTTCAGGACTTCCTTGTATTACACATCTCGAAACTACCTGTTCATGCTTTTAACATTGCTTGTACTTATGTTTATTTCTGACTTTGATATAGGTCATACTGTAGTACTGTATTCTCGACTTCTTTGTTGTCTCCGCCAGGCCGAAAGGCATGGCGAGAGAGTATGTTTTCGCCCCTGTCCGTCCGTCCGTGTGTGTGTCCGTCCGTCCGTCCGTCCTGTCTGTGTGTTAGCAGCTAATCTCTGGCACCGTTGGCCCGGTCGCTCCGAAACTGTGCACGCACACTCCCTGGATGCCAATTCAGAACCTCTGCCCCAATTTTTTCACATGGGCCTGTTATAGCGCCACCAGGACGCCAATTTGTGCAAAACCCATTTTTTTACATTACTCCTACAGATTTTATCCAAACGTCATGCAAATCGGTACACAGTATCTCTATAGTCATGTGATCAACACGAATCTGTCTGATTTCCCATATTCCATCCTCATTGCCTATGGTTGGCTTCCAAAGTTTGCTGGATTGGTCCGTTTTGAACAAAAAGCCTCAAACTATGCACGCAGCTTGCGATTTCCGTGAATTTTCACACGCACATTCCCACTACGCCGAGGAAGAAATTCCACCCTTTTCACATTGGCCTGTTATAGCGCCACCAGCAGGTATAATTTATCAAAACACATTTTTGGAACAAAATGCCTCAAATCATGAATGCAGTGTCTGATTGCCGTGAAAGACCTAAGAATAAATGGCACCCTTTTCACATTGGCCTATTATAGCGCCACCAGGAGGCCAGAATAACGTACCTGACCTGGCGGAGACCTGTGCTCCGAGGAGCACTTTTTCTAGTTTAAAATGAGTTGAGGGGGATGTGGGTGGGAGAGGGTGAGCAAGCTGATTGTATTTGTACATGTGTGTATTGTGTATTTGTATTGTATGTGATATTTTAAGTATGTGCATAGGACCCCCCTCTAAAATGAGATGCTGCATCTCAAGGGGCTATCCTCTCAATACATTCTGACCAAATTCTGACAGACAATACTAGAATTCTTCCTCTTTGTATTTTATTTATATTATATTTTATATACTGTATGTGCAGTTATCATTTTCATGTTATCATAATATACAGTATATCATCAAGTCAAACATTATTTATAAAGCACATTTACAACAATCAAAATTGACCAAAGTGCTGTACATGGTGAGACAAAAAACACCAACAAGAAAGTATGCAAGTGCAACAACAACAAAGTCACATACAACAAGCAGATCAAGACATAACCTTAAGTGTAATTACAGTAAAAGCTAAAGAATACAAGTGTGTTTTAAGAAGGGATTTATAAGTCTCGATAGAATTAGCACTTCTAATACAGAAGGGCAGGTTGTTCCAAAGCCTAGGAGCGGCAGCAGCAAAGGTGCGGTCACTTGATGCCCTACTCCTCAGCCCGGTTTCGGGAAAATGGTTGGCTGACCTCAGTGCTCTGTGTGGGGTGTAGGACTCCAAAAGTTCAGACAAGTATAAAGGGGCCAGGCCGTGCAAAGATTTGTAATAAAAGAAGCTTCAAATCTATTCTGAAATTGACAGGGAGCGAGTGCAGAGCAGCTAAAACTGGTGCCAGTGAGGAGGCGAGCAGCAACACAACAAGCAGAGTTGCCAAAATATTAATAAAAGCTTAAAGTTTCAACGGAAAACTCCCGGACTTTGTGAAAAGATCCTGACCCTGAAATCTCATCACAGTGTGGGTTTGATCACTCTGGGTTTGATTGCTAATACCTGTCCTTAATTGTCAAGACACGCCCCCTCATTAACATTTGGTTGAAGAAATACAGAAATAGGTGAGGAAATACAGAAATAATTAGAGGCATTAATTAATAGAGAAATAAATACATTAATTATACATTAATTGGGAAATACATTTGGAAACAAAAATAAGTAATTTTTCACACACCCATATATTTATTTATGAATATGTATGAATGAATGTATTTATTTTCAAATTAAACTTCTACATGTATTTATTCATTATTTCATTTATTATTTTATTTATTCATTTGGCATAAATATGGCAGTTCTGGCCCTCCATAGGAGAACAACCAAGGTAAATGTCATGCTTGTATTATAATTTGCACTATTCTTCTGCTATCTGCTCTACTATAGTGACAAGTTGGTTTTCAATGTGTCTATAACTCCCTCCATCACTTTGATGATTTGTACGCTTGCCTGCACAATGCAGGGAAGTGCATTTTGACAGATTGGATCAGCACGAAAAAAAGTGTGAGTTTTTTTTTTAATGTATGAAGTCTCTCCATAATTTGTGTAACTGTTTTATCTCTGCCCTCCATGTTGAGTTGGTTCAAGAGATGGAAAACAAACAGTTTAAAGCAAACAGCAGTGGAAAACTTGTCTTGTGCGACATGCTTTGAATTTCAGAGAAATGCCAGGATCTCCTGCCTTAGGTCACAACATTGTTTAAATGTGTTTCCTTTGCTAAGCCATTGTGATGAGCAAATCCTTATAATATAAGCTCAACATTATTGAGCTGACATGTCTGACAACAACTGTCAGAAAAGGTGGTTCTGTAAGCTGGAGGTACAATGTATAAAGTGAATAATTGCTATTACAGAGTCCATGGCACAGAGGAGGCTTTGATGGATAGGCAGAATCTGAATTTGAATCAACTTTGTTGACATATGGCTGGTTTACAGATGTACAGAAGTGGGTGACTTTTTTTTTCTTGCGTAAGCAAGGCGGGGCAGGGAGAAAAAGACACAAAAATCATGGAACTAGAAAAACTGCTCCTCTGAGCACAGGTCTCCGCCAGGTCAGGTAGGTTATTGTGGTCTCCTGGTGGCGTTATAATAGGCTAATGTGAAAAGGGTGCCATTTCTTCTTAGGCCTTTCAATCGAACACTGCATTTATGATTTGAGGCATTTTGTTCCAAAAATGTGTTTTCAATTAGATCTGCTGGTGGCGCTATAACAGGCCAATGTGAAAAGGGTGGTATTTCTTTCTTGGCCTAGTGGAAAGATACGCGCAAAATTTCACGGAAATCGCATGCTGATTTGAGGCATTTTGTTCAAAACGAACCAATCCTGCAAACTTTGGAAGCCAATCTTAGCCAATCAGGATAGAATATGGAAAATTGGTCAGATCCGTGTGGATGACTATAGAGATACTGTGTACCAATTTGCGTGAGGTTTGGACAAAATCTGTAGAAGTGATATCCAAAAATGTGTTTTGCACAAATCGGCCTCCTGGTGGCGCTATAACAGAACAATCTGAAACGTTCGGGGCAAAGGTTCGGCTTTGGCATCCAGGGAGTGTGTGTGCATAGTTTTTTTTTTTATAAAATCAACATGGCAGGTCTACAGGGAAAGTAAAGTCCGCGCACAGATGAACATTATCCAACTCATCCCTGATTAGACAGCCACAATGAAAATGACAGCAATGCAAGTCAACATAATTAAGTACGCATGGGATAGAAAACCAGCAGTACCTTCGGTCTTGCAGCTCCCCTACAGGTTTGGACTCAATTCTACCAGCCTTTCTGTTTGAAACCAATATTCTGAACAGAACAATGTCTGCATTGAACCCTTGTGCTTTGCTTGGCATGATTTGCAGTTATAGTGGATCACAGGGACGGCAATCAGCTCCCTACACACTCAATTCTATATTGAATTTGTCTGCGTGTCTGTGAACACAACCCTTTTTTAAGAGAAACCCCAATCTCCCCAATGTTGTGCAAAACACAGCAATTTACTAGGTAAATGGTATACACTTATATCAAAGACTGGGCTTAAGACATTTGGATCAAAATAGGTGTAGCTGAAAACACACACACACACACGCGCGCACACACACACACACACACGCACACGCACACGCAAACACACACACACACACACACACACACACACACACACACACACACACACACACACACACACACACACACACTCCCCAGACGGGACCGTACCTATGTTCCCCAGGTTCTATGTTCCCCAGGTTCTATGTTCCCCGCAAATAAGGTTCTATGTTCCCCACTTACCAAAAAAGGTTCTATGTTTCCTGGGTTCTATGTTCCCCTTTTACCTAAAAAAAGGTTCTATGTTCCCCGTTTACCCCAAAAAGGTTCTATGTTCTCCATTAACAAAAAAAAGGTTCTATGTTCCCCGCTCACCCAAAAATGCAGGAAACATACATTTTAAATTTCTAATTATTAATAACATCTCTGAACACACACAACTGAACATAATGGGGAGAAATTACTATCAGAAACTTGCCCGCCCCTTTCCCCTGGCGGCCATCTTGGTGATATAGAGCACCTTGTAGCAACTCATAATGTAATAACGGCGTAATAACAGTTCATAATATAATAAACTAAATTACATAAAAGCTCATAATGTAATAAAATCACGAGCGATAGCGCAATAACGGGTTTTGCATAATATAATAACGTAATAATTTGTTACATTAAGATTTTTTTTTTATATAATTTTTTTTGGCTTTATCTGCCTTTTATTAGATAGTATACAGTAGTAGAGTAGTAGTACTAGTAGTAGAGAGGAAATGGGGAGAGAGAGATGGAAGTGACACGCAGCAAAGTCCGTCGGGATCGGGACATATAAACACCATGAAAGGCCTACACCAAAATGTAGGGGAAAAAAAAAACCTTGTCAGACAAGAGGAAATGCCTGTCAAAAAGGCAAGGGGGTTGGGGGATATAGCCAATAAAAAAAAACATGCATCATTAACAACAACAACAACAACAACAACAACAAAAGCAAAACAACACCAGAACTACACTAAAATTGAAGAAATTCCAGTAAAAAATGGAAGATATGCCTATAAAATTTGGCAAAATAAAAAATGTACACGGTCTAGCCCATGTAAATGATACGGCTGACAGCCCTCCAGTAGAAGGCAGATCTCTGTGGCCCTGATTGTATTGCGGTTAAACATGAGGTTAAACATGAGGTATCATGTCAGTATCATGTCAGTATCATGTCAGTATCATGGTCAGTAACATGTCAGTATCATGTCAGTATCATGTCAGTATCATGGTCAGTATCATGGTCAAATGATATGACCATGTGATCATGGTCATATGGAAAGGCATGGCGAGAGAGTATGTTTTACCCCCTGTCCGTCCGTCCGTGTGTGTGTCCTGTCCGTGTGTTACCAGCTAATCTCCGGCACCATTGGCCTGCTCGCTGCGAAACTGTGCACACACACTCCCTCGATACCAATTCAAAACCTCTGCCCCAAATTTTTCACATGGGCCTGTTATAGTTATGGGGGCCTGTTATGGGGCCTGTTATGCAAATCGGTACACAGTATCTCTATAGTCATGTGATCAACCCGGATCTGTCCGATTTCCCATATTCCATCCTGATTGGCTAAGGTTGGCTTCCAAAGTTTGCAGGATTGGTCCGTTTTGAACAAAATGCCTCGAATCATGAACGCAGCTTGCAATTTCCATGAAATTTCACACGCACATTCCCACTAGGCGAGGAAGAAATGCCACCCTTTTCAAATTGGCCTGTTATAGCGCCACCAGCAGGTCTAATTTAGCAAAACACATTTTTGGAACAAAATGCCACAAATAATAAATGCAGTGTCCGATTGCCGTGAAAGGCCTAGGAAGAAATGGCACCCTTTTCACATTGGCCTATTATACCGCCACCAGGAGGCCACAATAACGTACCTGACCTGGCGTAGACCTGTGCTCTGAGGAGCACTTTTTCTAGTAACTTTTTTTATATGCTTTATAAATTAAGCACTTTGAAACTGAAGATGATGGCCAATGTTGATGATAGTAAAAATGATAATGATATCGTATCGATATCGTGAGCCCAATATCGTGTATCGTATCATATGTACCGTGAAATTAATGTATCGTGACACCCCTAAATAGATTTTGAGTCATGTCAAAGAAGTTTTCAAAACATGATTTTTTGACACTTTAAAAACTGAAAAATTACAAATAACTAATGGGTATAAATACATGTATTTAAATGTTAAATGTCTCACCATTTCCTCCATTTTTGGGTGAGCGGGGAACACAGAACCTTTTTTTGGTTGAGTGGGGAACATAGAACCTTTTTTGAACCTTTTTTGGTTGAGTGGGGAACATAGAACCTTTTTTTGGATGAGTGGGGAACATTGAACCCTTTTTTGGTTGAGCGGGGAACATAGAACCCGGGGAACATAGAACCTTTTTTGGGGGGGGAGGGGAACATAGAACCTGGGCTGGGGAACATAGAACCTGGGGAACATAGGTACGGTCCCACACGGACACACACACGGACACACGCACACGGACACAGACACACGGACACACATGGGATGAGGGGCAAGAAATGTAATGGAAGTGAGTTATATATATATCCAAAGATGAAACTTGATCAGGCTCAATCGGGCCTCTTTGAAGTCTGGGTCCCACATGCCCAGCAGGATGGGCAGAGAGGGAGTTTGTAAAGACATATGCTATGTTTTGTTTGTTTGTTTTTGTGTCGTGAAAGATAATCTATGAAATCATAATGAGGACTCAATGTCAGTTAAATCATCATGTCTACCACAACAAGTATATCCAATGCATTCCTATGGGGTGAGTCACAGATCTCAGGGTAGCCATCAGCTCCCTACGCATTCAATTATGTTTACCTCTGTCTACCTGTCTGCGAACACAAACACTTGTTTAAAAGAAACCCCAACCTCCCCAGTGTTGTCCAAAACAGATCAATCAACAAAAGCAAAGTGACTGCAATCTGGCAAGCCTCAAGCAATTTCAATTGAAAAAGCCCCCCAAAACACGCACACAAACACACACACACACACACACACACACACACACACACACACACACACACACACACACACACACACTTGCTATAGGGCGGTAGTCAGACAGAGACTTTTTAGATTTGTTTAGGGGCAGGGACAATAGTATTTCTGAGACATGGAAGAGGTTCGAAATGTCTGTAAAAATACCTCTGGGCCAGGTGCCTTGGGTGGATTAATCCTTACATCCGTCCTTGATACATCCAGTGTGGGTACGAATCATGTCAGGGGTATATAGTGTGCACACAAACTGACACTGTTGCCTCACGAGGGACTTATATCCCTCACTACTCTGAGAGTAAGCATTGTAAGGTGTGTTAATGTTGTGCATCTGGGAGCTGATATGTTAGTATATCCTTGATTGCAGAGGTTGAAATTGCCAGAGAGCAAGGAGGGCACAGAGACGAGACAAAATGTCAGAGGCACATAGAGAGTGGGAAGAGACAAATAAAGCACTGCAGAAAACAAACAAGATTGAAACAAAGACTGAAAGCATATAAGTATGAGTCAACTGTATTCCCTTGCGAAGAATTAAAGCAGTAAGAACTTTCTCCACCTCAAACTTTGTAAGTTACTCTATATGCCTAAATAGTAAGCACCAGATGCATGGAGCATTTCTTTGAGTCTATGTTTAGTCTGACTGCTACCTGGTCATCCCCGCTTCCATTTCATATTTGCAATCACAGACATGCCTTCACACTCTGAGTGTTTAATAGCTTGTTCAGCTCATTCAACCCCTCTTTACTTGTGTATTATGAAGAAAACTCTGGTGCTGGTGTGTCTCATTGAAAACAAATTACTATTGTGGAAAAGACTTGAATGCAGTAAGCAGCATACCAAAGCCTTCCATATGAACAGCTTTACTGCTTTTGGTTCCTTATGTCAGTGATTTTCCGTGACCACTGCAGAAAACAGGAAAACAGGTGGGTGGAGGGAGGGAGGGAGGAACGGTAGGATTTGAATGAGAGAGAAATAGAGGAGGAGGGGGAGGGGACGATAGGGGGAGAGAAGGGGCATGGGAGACAGAACGAATCAATGGCAAGGAAAGAGAGAATGATGTCGGAGGCAGAGAAAGTAAGAAAGCAAGAGAGGGAGAGATGGAATGAAGCAAGATGAATAGATGAGCAGGGGGCAAGAAACACACGCAAGAGAGAGAGAGGGGGAGAGAGAGAGAGGGAGAGAGAGAAGAGAGAGAGAAAGAATAGAATGAGGAGAATAAATAGATAAATGGCAGAGGGGAGAAAAAGAGTGATGGAATGAGAGAGAAAAGCGGAATAAGGTTCTAAAGATGAATTGGAGGAGAAGAGTGCCAGTGGCTGATCCATCCCCAGGACTTAATTATTCCCTCCTTCTTTAGACTTTGTTTTATCTCCTCTATTATTCTATCCATCACTAGAAGGGATGCTTCACATGGAGTGAGAGAACCATTCGTTCCCAGGCCTTCTTTAGAATACAGTTGAACAAGGAGCTGAACGCACACTAAAGGCCTGGCCCTTTTCACCTACACCTATGGTCCATTCAACAGAAAAAAAAGAAACAATCTTTGTGAATTCATATTTGATTATGTCATCAAACACAGGTAGGATGTGTTAACATTGGGATGAATAGACAGATAGATTATTCTTCCCCCATCATGGAAATTATGATTTTTTTGATCCTTCCTATCCCTAATCATAACTCTTCCTCTATCCATTTGAACTAACAGCTCCAACAGAAGGCCCTGGAGTCTGTGCTGCTACTTACACCCAACTGGAAATTGGGAATCATCAGCTCTAGGGAGAATGATGATCTGGGGAGCATGACGGTGCACAGGAGCCTCCAGAGTGTTATCGATGGAAATAGCTCCTGCAGGGGGAAAGACTGTCCAGGGAAGAAGAAAAGTTCAGGCTTGTCAGCACTGAGTTTGAGGTGGTTGGAAGGAGCACCCTCATTTTCACCTTTAATTATGTATTTATTTTCATTTATTACTTCTCTACATTACTTCAAAATCTATTCAATGCTTATCCAATGGTAAAAAAAAGAAGAAAAAGGCACAGCATATGCTGTCTGTCTGTCTGTGTGTGTGTGTGTGTGTGTGTGTGTGTGTGTGTGTGTGTGTGTGTGTGTGTGTGTGTGTGTGTGTGTGTGTGTGTGTGTGTGTGTGTGTGTGTGTGTGTGCGTGTGCGTGCGTGCGTGCGTGCACATGTGTGTGCGTGCGTGCGTGCACACACACGTGTGAGTGTGTGTGTGTGTGTGTGTGTGTGTGAGTGTGAGTGTGAGTGTGTGTGTGTGTGTGTGTGTGTGTGTGTGTGTGTGTGTGTGTGTGTGCACACACACAGTGGGAGGTATGTTTGTATTACAGTGTATACTGTATGTGTCTTTGTTATTTTGTGTATGTGTTGGTGTGCATGCTGCTTCTTAATGTAAGGTATTGTGCAGCATATCAATGTGTTTACGTCAAGAAACACCATAATGTGCACTTTCTCTCTCTCTCTCTCTCTCTCTCTCTCTCTCTCTCTCTCTCTCTCTCTCTCTCTCTCTCTCTCTCTCTCTCCCTTACTGTCTCTTCCTCAGGAGTGGGATGCACACAAGTAAGAGGTCAGGACAGAACGATTTAAAGCAATGAGTAAAATAGAAAAAAAGAAAAATCAATGATCGAACCAAAGACTCAGACCAATGAGAACTGAGTGTGACCTGTCAAACACATGTCTATCTTGACTATATCCCGTGACCAGCCTCCATGTAACAAGCACCTTAATTCCAGGTGATACCCAGGGGAGAGGACTACCAATGATGGCTGACAGGGTACCCAATTCAGAGACACAAATTAGATCATGTCAGACCTCAAAGACAGCCTTATTAGCGGCTTAGTGTTGGCCAGGATATTCAATTCAGCCCGCCTTGTCAGCTCTTGCAAGAAGAGGTCTGCTGCAAACCTCTTCTCTCGTTTGTAATTACGGTGTTTGATAACTGTGTCCCCCTGGATGACATCAAAGCCAGTTGCCCCAAAATACATACAACTGTAACAGGACAAAAAAAGCTGTGACCAAAACATAATTATTTCAGCTCGTATTTATTTTTACAGTTCCTGTTTTAGTGCCATGCAATGAATTTGCAAACTGCATTAATATTTTATGTTTGGCTTTAGAGTTTATAGGTCTCTTATTGCATCGGTTAATCTCTGTGGCCTGCTTGTGTTGTTTTTAGGTGAACTGTAGACACAATTCTTTCTTATGAAGGTATTATATCACAGTATCACACAAACATATTGTGAAGGAAATATATTGAGCATGTGCTTGCACCTCATTGTAGAAACATAACATGGACACATGCATCGTGTCGCGCATCAAAAATAGAGGAAGGTTTTCTTTCCTAGTCACAATAATACAGTAAGCTGTGGGTTGCAATGCTAGGTTTGAGCAGAGTGGAGCTTTCCATGCTGCTGAGTAGTGCTGGACTAATCTCTCAAGAACAGAGATAGTACAAACAGCAGAGGGCGCTGTTTTTCATTCTCACTGGTTGGTGCTGGACAAGTGAGCTCTGTCCATGGTTCTAGACCACATGAACTGTGAGCTGTCCATGTGCTGAGTAGTGCTGGTTAGACGAGCTCTGTCCATGGTTCTAAACCACATGAACTGTGAGCTGTCCTTGGTGCTGAGTAGTGCTGGACAGGTGCGCTCTAAACCATACAGCTCCCTTATCCATGAAGCAAATCATTGTTTGTGTCTCCTGGTTTGACATAAAAAACATGACAGTCTTTTTTTCTTAATTTCAACATTTAATGTTGTAGTATGTAAAGTAGTAAATACAGGGTAGACTGTTTGCACTGTGGCACGAACAGTTGTGACCACATTTCAATAACTAATTAACAGTCATAGAGAATAGGACGTATTAGAGATGCATGGCAGATATCCCTCCATTTAATCATGCCTGTGTTATGAAATCATAGAGAATAGATGCATTAGAGATTCATCACAGATAACCCTGCATTCAATCATGCCTGTGTTATAAGTTACAATAATGATGCATGATGGGAAATGTGTATAATGGTTACTAATGTAAAAGCTTACCACTGTTAACAAGTGGCTTGATATGTCATCTGTTAACATTTCTACAAGATATACCTATCTGTATCTACTTATCTATTCATATTCTCTCTGGCCTGCAAGCTGTTCCAGTTAAATGATTTAATATATACAGTACACTTGGGAAACAGTAAACAGGGAAACCACTCGATCTGTATCAGTTAATTCCTGTACTAAAAATTGAATTTGGAAATGTGAAATGGGCATTAAAGTTAAGATGAAGTATAGGCTACGCTACGGTACACATTTAACACAGGCAGTCAGCCAAGGTGAATGTAAATACTATTGGTCTTCTCAAAGAAAAATGAGTACATTGGTGGCTGAATGGATCCTCCTCCCACAAAACAAGTTTTAATCCTCTTACAGCTACATTTGCACATTTGAAGTCACATTTGACAGGATTAAGTGTGGCTTATAATGCTCATGCTTTGCAGATGAGCTATGCAGGTTTGACTCTTGGTCAAAGAATCTGTTATTGTGGTCTTAATTCCAAAGAGCATAACTGAGCATGTATGATCTGTTAATTTAGTAAAATACAGACAGACAGACAGACAGACAGACAGACAGACAGACAGACAGACAGACAGACAGACAGACAGACAGACAGACAGACAGACAGACAGATGCACACAAAATAATCTAGCCTACAGCAGATAGATTGTTTATTTAGGATGCATAGTTTGCCACGTGGGTTGGCAAACTATGCTATATTAACATATTTTCCCAGCTTGAAGTACACATCAAACAAGCATAACATGGGGTTTGTGTGATTTTAAATAAAGTAAATGTGACTGTGGCTAAATTAAGTTGAGTCTTCTTGGAAAATCTCCTTTTTCAGCAGAGGAGAAAAACCTGTTAAAGTGTGTTAAAGCCACAGTAGCAATCCGGTAATACCAGGCTACATTTCATTTAAATGGCAGAGCTTAAATCAGCATGTAAATATGACATAAATGTATTTAATGTGTAACTGAAATCAAACATCCGTCCCAGTCCGCCGGGAGTTAGCCAAATGTGGCTAATACTAAGCTAATATCATTGCACTTACTATCTCTTTGAAGTCAATCGCGGAAATGTCTGTGCTCCATTACCTCACGAGTCACGTTAATATTCCCGTAATTTTTGTGTCATGTACATTCCAAAGAAACAATTATTAACCACATTATCGTGTTATAATGACTTAGATTTTTTTATAATAATGTAATGTTATTCTTCTGTGTGGGTTTTGGAACTCCAAAACTGGTGGGTCAGGCACAATCGATATTTCAATTTGTAGCTATTATTCTGCTTTCATATGAAATAAAAACACAAAAATGCAAAACAGCTAGACGACTCAACTCTATTCAAAATGTGTCACAAATATCTCAAGGCACACCTTCATAGCGAAAAGGGCTCATGTCTAAGTTTACTCAGCCCTTTGTTCCCCAAGTTTATGCTTGGGGTTAGGTGTTAGAGTTAGTGTTGGGGTTAGTATTAGTTTTAAGTAACACACGTTGCAAGGTGACATGTTGTGAGCTTGTAGTAGGCTATTTTTGGTGAAGAGATTTGGTATGAGGGGGAAAAAAGAGCGGAGGCCCTGGGGGACACCGGTCAACTAGTGGTTACAGTGTACCGTAACGTACCGTAACCGTAACGTAAGATCACCATAAAACCTCCAAGATCATAGCTGAGGGAGAGCAAGATGGGAGGTAAAAGAAAATTATAAGTTAAAATAAGGGGTCATTAAAGCTAGCAGACGGGGGAAATAAATTGGATGTGGTAAATGAGGCATGGATAGGTTGGAGTTGTTGGGGCGATGGGGGAATTAGACCTGCAGATCAAGAACTGAAGTATGCAAGACCAAGATAATAATAGTCTAAGTCACTGGTTCTCAATCTATGGTTCATGCACCACTGTGAGGCCCCCTCTCGTGGTACACAGACATATCTCCCAAATATTGAAATATGACATCAAACATGAAATCAACAATGAATGGAAATACTGTTACTATGTAATTAAAATGGTATTTATATTATATGTTTTGCCTTTCCTGTAACGTAGTAGGCATGTGCCACGCATACATTGACGACCGCTATCACAAGAGGACAAACTGAAGTCCATTTAGTCCAAGTCTAAGCCTGTGTTACAACCGTAGCAAAAGCACGGGAAGCTTCGTATCGTGCCAGCCTCTGCCCTCCGTATGGTGAAAGTCTAATAGCCCAATGGTCAAAGAGGCTTCATGAAAACCAGACACACAACATTCTCATTAAACCCAATTTATACTTTGTTTTACAATGGAGCATAAATCAGCCTTTAGGCTATAGTTGTAAATAGCCCTGCCACACAGAATACAACTCTCAAAAAGATGGTGAGGAAGCAGCTCGCCACTTCTCCACTACATTCTCCGCTACATTCCTACACAGCTGATGTTATAGACTTCAAATTGTCTATGAGCTTGGATGTCTGAGCATTTTTAGGTAGATACTGCTGACTCTGATCACCGTTTTTCCTATAGCTGCCATACTTCTTCAGCACTGGCTAGACAATAACTTCTGCTATAATCCTATAGCTGATGTTATAGACTTCAAATTGTCCATGAGCTTGGATTATTTTCCAGCATTTTTGGGTGGATACTGCTGACTCTGATCATAGTATTTCCTAGCTGCTACAGTATCCTTCTGCTAGTAGCGGGTCAGCTTCCCGCTGTCAGTAGGCCATTGCACGGATGCTACTGTCCCATGACTCTGATGTATTTGCATTGTCGAGTGCATATTGTATAACCTGTAGCAAATGGCAGCAAGAGTTTTCAACTACTTTAGTTTGAACACAGGCATACTTTCGAGGCAGCAATCTGAAACACTCACAAACAGCATTGTTCTCTGCCCGACATACAGGTGGGCACGGGTACCTTATGGGTCCCATCCCATGCAGTGTGACCACACTGACTGCACTGTTAAACCCCTGGCCCACCTGGATCCGGCTCCATGGCTCCAGTGCTCCAAAGGCTAACACCTGCGTGCGTGCGTGCGTGCGTGCGTGCGTGCGTGCGTGCGTGCGTGCGTGCGTGCGTGCGTGCGTGCGTGCGTGCGTCAACTACTTTCCTTGAAGTAGTTGCTAGTATTAACCCATTAAAACTGGGAAAGCATCTGTGTCATTTTAGATTTTTAGTGTACTCTTAGGATTTAGAACAATGGTTTAGAACAGCAGTTTTCAAAAATAGCAGATGTACAAGCTCGTATACATCTTGTACATGGCACAAAACATTTTGAGAACTACTGATTTAGAAGACATTTGTTGAATCGGCCACAGGTCTTAATGGGTTAAATGTTCTCACTTTCTGTGCGTGTGTGTGTGTGTGTGTGTGTGTGTGTGTGTGTGTGTGTGTGTGTGTGTGTGTGCGTGTGCGTGTGCGTGTGTGTGTGTGTGTGTGTGTGTGTGTGTGTGTGTGTGTGTGTGTACACAATCCTTTTGTGAATTCCCTGTGCAATCTATATGGATAGCAAGTTACTAGCTATGCAGGTAATAGCGAGAGCTGTTATTCGCATAGCAACGCGAGCTGAGCTGTGTAGTTTGGTCTACTTTTGTGGGGACTTACAGATACAATACAGTTTTTGACGGTTGGCACCAAAATATAGGAAGTGATAGATGCATCACTAAAGATGCACTGCATTTGCCTTCATGTTTTCTTATATGTGCACACCAGCGCAATCACCTACGGTCATGTAACAGCCACTGTGACTTATCTGTTGACAGAAAACTGTTGATATAGGGGGTGTCACCCTAACAGACAGATCATTCATAGATTCAATCAGTGAAGCGTCTCTGGCAAGCCATATCTGTCAATTAGGCTTTGTTAGGGGACCTTGGCATCAGGAAATGGTTTCTGTGAGGAATGAGTCTGAAACCCACACCAGACCTTGAGGATTTCAGGTGCGTGCGTGCGTGCGTGCGTGCGTGCGTGCGTGCGTGCGTGCGTGCGTGCGTGCGTGCGTGCGTGCGTGCGTGCGTGCGTGCGTGCGTGCGTACGTGCGTGCGTCACGTGCGTGCGTCACGTGCGTGCGTGCGTGCGTGCGTGCGTGCGTGCGTGCGTGCGTGCGTACGTGCGTGCATGCGTGCGTGCGTGCGTGCAAATTGAGGAAGGGTATGCCAGGTTTCCCTACTCATTTACTAGAATTGATCACCTGTTAGCATGCTGTGTGCATGTGTGTTCATTTCTTCCTCTGTTTTTCTTTTTTTCACAATAGCTTAAACAATAGCATAAGGTAACACACAGTTAGTAAAACCCAACACTCAAGGAGCAAAACCTCTGCCCAGATGTGCACAACTACCAGTATAAGAGTATTCTCAGCCTCCAACTTTTTTCAAAACACTACACATTGTTTTTTAGTAAAACACTAAACCCACTGCTTCACATTAGCCACAGAAATCTAACATTAAGTCCCTTCTCTTCTTTGCCATTTCAAGGCATTGCCTTTCAAAACACCACACATATGAACACATTATCAAACACAGCCATTAAGGAGTCTTCTTCGTCTTCTTCTTCTTCTTCTTCTTCTTCTTCTTCTTCTTCTTGAATCACCTATACACAGGAAACAGCTCCCTAATCGGAAACACCTATTCAAGACACAGAGCAAAATAGACACAATATAAAACAGACATTTTAATACACAGAAAATAAAGAAAACTGAAAAATAAGAGTAATATTATTGTACAGAAGAATGGTAGAAAAACAGAAACAGAAAGGTGTTAAGCTTTAATTTAAAATAACTGATGGTTGTAGCATACATGCACAGTTTTCTGGGAGACTGTTCCAGATACGTGGTGGTGTGTACAAACTTGTTGTTTGTGTACCTTAAATTGCCCATAAGCTCTCACACCATTCCCTCTCGCCACATGAATCAACCTGAGTTATGTCAGGGCTTATAGTTACAAATCCAGACAGTAAACAACATAACAATCTGTTTCTCACTATACAGAAATAAATCATCACCTTTAAATGCAATGCCAACACCCAAGTCACAAACACGCCTCTGGGAACAACAAGCTTAATGTTTGGTAGACGGCAGGGCGTTTATAAAATACACACTGATTACAACTGCAGAAGTAGACGGCGCACCCCTCCCAACGGTGGCCCTTAAGATTCAACTTTGAACGGCTACAATCTGACACAAGATCAGAGATGTATAAAATAGTATGGAAGGTTTATCATCCCCAGCCCTATGTCAGATAGCCCTCATTCAAGCCATGAGGAGACCTGTGACCAAAATGACGCAGGGTCATGTGCACGGATGGATTCACGTTTCAAGATGAGAAAGGACATGGCCTTTGATGTGGATGAAGTGCTATTGCCAGATCCAGCTACAAGAGCAAGTTGTATTTATTTATTTAGCTTTTTGTTGTGTCCAAAACATTTTTTTGTATTTATTTATTTCGCTTTCCCCCCCCCCTCAAGTTGTCCTCCCTGCAAGGATGTCAACTCTGTGTGCATAGTTAACTTTAATGTGACTTGCTGTGTGTGTGTGTGTGTGTGTGTGTGTGTGTGTGTGTGTGATTGTGTGTGTGTGTGAGCGTGCGCGTGCGTGCGTGCCTTTGTGCGTGCTTGCGTGCATTCATGTGCACACTGTTGTTTCTATGCATTAGGATTAGCTAGAAGAATAAACTGCTTCTACGTGGATCTGCATGTCTGCTTGTTTGTGTTCAGTGTATTAACTGTGACTCAAGTGTATTACAGTGATGAATCCTCAACCACAGAATAAACAAACAAACCAACAAATGGTGTTTACACCAGTGGGGGCGGGCCAGACTTTATGAGTCAATTCGCATCTCCATAATGTTCATGCACCACACCTCTGAAATGTGCATCAAACTCAGAAGGGCGTTTGGAAAGCTCAATGCAAACAAATTACGAAGAATTAGATGTCTGGATAAATTAGAAGTCAGCGCTCAAATAAACACAACAAAACAAAGATATTTCTCGCTACAGTCATGCACTTTGCCATGCAATAGGATGGAACATTCTGCACAATGAGCACTTTTTCTTTATTTCATTTCATATGCACTTTTACTCAAGTACATTTTGAATACGGGACTTACTTGTAACAGAGTATATCTACATTGCAGTATTGATACTTTTACTAAGTATGCACACTACAGACAGATCAACAGGAGGAAGGGGGCAGCCAGCAGATGGACACAGAGTCACATAATCACAACCCAGGTGACACATGCAATCAGACAGAAAGCTGACAGAAAACCAGGTGGTCAGAAAGACAAAGGTCCCACAGACAGTCATTTTAGTTCAATACATTTATTCATGGCTGCAGGGAGGGAGGCATAAAATCACACATCCTACTTGTATAAAATTGAGCCAACTGTCCTTCTGTTTGTCGGGATTCATTTTTCTCCTCATGGGCTGGTGGTCAGTCGATCTGAAATGACACATGGGATGGACGGTGAGCATTGTCATAGACAGGGACTGACTAAGATGGTTTTTCCATGATTTAAGCTGTTCATTAGCATTTTTGGTAAGTCTGCTGTGAGTTGTGGCACGCACGTCCCTGGGAGTCTGCACATATTGTTGAGGTACACACATCCCTTGTATGGACTAATTATAAACAGCCAAAGAGAGATATGCCCTCAGAGCTTAAGAAAATGCTTAGACACAACCAGATTGAAAAAACTGATTGCATCACAAATTGGTCCAGACAGAAACACAAAATAATGTTTAAATATGAACTGAGACGGAAATTGACTCTGACAGACAAATCTCAGACAGACAAACAAGTCTTTATGTTTCACCCAGAGTCTTAATAAGGTCAGTCTCATATTCCATTCCGCTCACTGCAGGCCGCCTTAAATACCTCATCTGTGCTCACTGTTGCCTAGCGACTGCATGATTGACTAGTCAGTGTAACTTAAGTCCTTAAAGGGACATTTAGCCGATTTTGCAACCAGATCTTATTTTAATGAAGTTTCGGACTCAAGAAACAAGATCCTGTTTTTTTTTTTGTGTATAATCTGTGTTTTTAGATATCTAGTAATCTTCGAAGATATCGTGACGTTATTTACGTCACGACCATATGGTCTCATTCCTTTCCGCACTACATGTTGTCTAATCCTGTTTAGTGTTTCATAAGCGCAAGCGTGAAAAAAAAAAAAATACAGCGTGGAGTGGCGGCGCTGGTAAACAAACTGATAATTCCTTTTTTTCCCCCTTTTAACAGGACGTTCATGAAAGTCCTTGCGGGCTTGTTTCCAATGAGGGCCTGTGAGCAATTAGGGGTTAAGAGTCTTGCTCAGGGACAAATTTCATTTCATCGACACATATGCTGGCGTGGCCTGGAATCGTACCTGGGGCAACCAGGGCCTCTGGCTCCCTAGGCGGGCTCACTAACCACTCAGCTATGGCCGCCCCAACTGTCGTGAAAGGCTAGGATCACAATACCAAGGATTCGACAGTGATGTCACCACTATGCGACACGGAAGTAGAACTGCATAAATATACCAAGGATTTGTCAGTGATGTGACATCACTAACGAATCCTTGGACATATATGTAACTAGATGAACGTGTGCGAGGTACACGTTCTTCAGCTCTTCTGACTTCCAGTGTTGCCAGATATTGTGAGAGAAATAAGCAACCAGGTCTATGAAAACAAGCCCAAAAGAAGATAACTAGGCCAAGAGCACTTTACCTAGACATGGGATATATATTTGAAAATTGCCGATCTACAAGCTCACAACGCTTCGCGACCCATTGTGAGCTTGTAGATCTGCTATTTACAAAAAAATCTTGAGGGGGAAAAAGTGCAAAATGTGGAATATTTTTGACACATATTTGTTAGGGGCTCCCTGGCACAAATTATAATTTCAGATGGGGGTCTGTGGAAAAATACATGAACATGTTTGAGAACCACTGGTTTAAACAGCAATCAAAACATTTGGAAACAAGCCCAAATATCAACTACATTTTAGAAAGAAGCCGCTTATAATAAGCAGACATGGCAACACTGGCATGCTGTTTGTATGTTGTTGTTGGAGATCACACCCACATGCAACCTCCCCTCCCCACAAGGAGGGGCAGTGCACCAAAGCATTATGGTCATTGTAGTAATGCAGCAGTCCAGTCAAACCCTAGTCAAACACACAGATTTCATTATTTTTCTGGCCATAGGGTGCGAATTTTAAATTGTGCTACTGTTATCTACTACAAATACTATTACCATTGAGTGATTGCAGTTTCTTCCAGGGGTGAAATGTTCCTTTAAGAGTAGAGCAGTAAGGGATAGAAAACTTGTTAACAAACTGACAATAGTCTCAAGTCATTCCACTACTTGTTTCCTCCAATACAAGGTATTGGCTACAGAGGTTTTGAATTCAGATACTTGTTGATTACAGCAGTGGTTCTCAAAGTGGGGTCCAGGGACCTCCACTGGCCCTTGGGTTATATATTCAAATATTTTGACCAAAACAGCTTACCAGAGGAATCTCGTAATAGTTGTCTCTCTCTTCTGAGTTTTCCCGCACACAACGACTATTGACAGCGCCGCCACATGCTGACGTTATCAAGTGGATGAAAAGGTTAGCGGTTTACATTCTCTGCAGCCAATCACCTCATCCACTTCATGATTAATGGAGTAGCCTCTTAGCTTGAGAGAACAAAAGTGGCCACTCACTTCATTTGCTTTTCAGGTGAAATTGGAAACCAACACACACGACACACGCACACACACACGCACACGCACACGCACACGCACACGCACACAGACCCGCACACGCACACGCCCGCACATGCACACACACACACACACACACACACACACACACACACACACACACACACACACACACACACACACACACACACACACACACACACACACACACACACACACACACACACCATGGACCAAGTAATAGAGGTTCAGCAGGTGCCTTTTCTCGCGGGTGAAGTAGTGCAGTTGATGCAACAATGATAATGATATAGTTCAAATGGTACTTCCATTGAACAAGTGCCTCATTATAAATACCTTGGGATTTGGTTGGATGAAAAATACTGTTAAAACACACGTTGAAATTTTAACGAAGAACTTGGATTTTTATTGCAATAGATCCTGCTTGCATGGCCTACTAGAAAAAGGCTAATTGAGGCACTGTTCCTCTGTTTTGGACTATGGGGACATTAAATATACAGAAATGCATCAGCTACCACACTTAAAACTTTGGACTCAGTTTATCACTCTGCCGTCAGATTTATAAGAGGCGACAGCTATAACACCCATCACAGTATACATAACAAGTAAGACGCGCGAACGCGGGAAGCGAACGCAAAAAAAGTGAAATAAATATGAAAAAAATATATTAAAAAAAAAGTAACCAATAAATTTTTTTTAAAAAATACAATAAAAATCTGCGTTAAAAGGAGCATCTTAGAAAAATACAAATTGACAAAAAAAAAACATTGAATGTTTTTGAACAATTCAACAAAGTGTTTGAAGTGCCTGTTTCACCCACTTCCGGGGGGCGGAGCCAAAATCCGAGCCCGAAGTATTTGTTCGTAGACCCCCACTTAGGGGGGGTAGAAAAAGTTTTGGAGCGATTCGGGCACTTTTCATTTAACATGGGGTTTCAATGGGGAGTTTTTAGGAGCCTTCTCCGGGGCGTGGCTTCCGGGGGAAGGGGCGGGCTTAAACGCAACCTTGACAGGTGTGTTCAGTTTTCAAAGACCTTTCATTTGATGTATGGTACGTCTAAATTGGACATTTACTTATCTCAGAGGAGCTGCACACAGGCAGTGCACACAGAGACACAGAGACACAGAGACACAGAGAGAGACACAACCCGAGCACAGTTTCATAGTAAGCTCCACTTGCGCGGAGGCGCGCCTCCTTGCGCTGCGTTCGCAATAAGGTTGGTTGGACCTCCCTTGCGACTAGGAGAGATCAGCATTGTTTTTTATTGATTTATAAAGTTTTAATTGGGAGTTTACCCCCTAATTTAAATTATCTTTTGCAGTGGAAAACTAGTGCCTATCAGGACTGTTTGATGCTTGAGATTCCATGTGTCTCCACTGGGTTTGGAAAGTCTGCTTTCAAGTTTTGTGCTCAGCTCTGCATACCTGGAACAACTTAAGGGCGGCCGATGCATACTACACTTTTAGAGCCAAATAAATGTAGTTTGGCTCGGTCCAGAGTACAATATGACGTCATTCACAGGTTTGGGTGGGCGGTATCCATCATAACTATTGAATACAATACATTTACTTATACCACATTTATGGTAGGGCACTGTTAGTTTAAACACTGCAGCTCTACAATCGTATCCTCAAATTCAGCTTAGGTTTGATTAATTACAATGTGAGTTAAAATATTTTTTTTACTAACTAATAACTTATTGAAACACTACGAAGCATTCTGAATATCTAAACACTTCTCTCAACACAGATGGTGCTTTATACAAAACAAAACTCACAAACACTGATTTGATGTAATTGTTTTGCACCATACCAAGCAGTAACTTTTAACAGAAGACAAGTTGTGGTTTGTGGCTGGTATACTGCTGTAGACCATGAGGAATGCCTTAATTAGCAGTCTCATCTTTAATTGGTTGCCTAGCCCTTGGCGGACCTTTGTGCAGCTAATTGGTTCAGCTGCAATGGTGGCAGTTTCTCCCTTCACAACCGTAGACAGTTGCCAGGGTAAATGACCTGTAACCACCACATGCACACTAAATCACTGACTGATGTGCGCACGGACGCACGCACACACGCACACATGCACAAAGTCTTACTACCACAAACACCTGTATGATTGTCTATGCACAGACAAACACACACACACACACACACACACACACACACACACACACGCACACGCACACGCACGCACACGCACACGCACATGCACAAGCACACAGACATAGAGGGGGTGTCGGCGTAAAATATGGCCCACAAACTCACAGGCGTGTACGCATACAGTAGGAGAACCGCATGGTCATCCACACACAAGTCACACACCCTCATGGACGCATTCACACACACTCATGCACGCATGCACACAGGTGCAGAGGTACACATGACCTCACAGACAAACCCTTTGGTGGCACCTTCAGCTATTTACCCACTGGAAACAGATTTGTGTCCTGTCAATGATAAACTTTAACCAAAAAAACACATCTAAATGATCTCTAATGGAGGGGGATGGAGTGTCAAGCTGGCAAGCGATGCTGAATTCCCAACTGCAAATGTAATGCAAATCAGACTGCATAAACACCACAAATCCCTCTGCAGAAATGTAATGAATCAATTTGGATAGACTCTCTGATAGAGGCTGATTGAGGCCTCCAAACGATGCTTGCAATTACATGAATCAGTGAATTAATTAGTTAAATCCCAGTTCCATGATCATTCCATGTGATAAGTGTTGTATGGGTGCTTTGGCCTATTTCTGTCTTTTGTTAGAGTTATTATGACTGACTATATCTTTAGATTTTTCAGATCAGATTTGAATAATTTAATCATATGTGACCTTTTTATTAGTTATCTTGTTTTGTTTCATTTAGATTTTGCAGGATAGAAAGAAGACAAAAATACTTCAATCTGTTTCTCTAATATAATATAATCATTCAAACATAAACTTTGATCTCCTGCGTATTATAATGCACACCACCGTTCTTTGTGTCAAAGGAAGTCTGGAACTTAATCAGTCTCTACCGCCAAAAACAACAGCACCAAAACAAATCCAGAAGCCTAGACCTCCACTAGAGAACAAAACAACTTCTCTGATATTAGGATTATAGATCTGATATTTTCGGAGATTTGGTGTAGAGGGAAAAAAGAGCAGACCAAGGACAGAGCCAATGGTCAAGCTGACTAGATATTGACGGTTTAAAAGGTTAACTATCTGAAAATACTATCCAACTATATCTATGAAATCTATAAAAAAAAGTTTAATCTGCAACACAATTTTATACAATATGTAGTGGGGGTCCCTGCTTCATCTGTCTTTCAGCTAGGGGGTCCTTGGGCTGAAAAACATTGAAGACCCCTCGTGTAGAGTGACAGGAAACCGAGGGCAGAGAGAGAGGAGAGGAGAGGCATGCAAGACAAGATAGGGGTCAGATTCAAACCTGTGTCCTCCCACTCACAAGGAGGTGAAGCATAATATGGTTTGTGCACTAACTGGCTGAGCCACAAGGTGCTGTGCCCTTGCTGTAAGTAAGTAAATATGGCTGACATTCTTTGTCCATAGTACATTACATTGACTGAGCAGGTAAATAATTTAGTTTTTTGGACGCTTAGCTATTTATGGACAGCTATATGCACTGTTTATAAACAATATGGATAGCTATTGTGATTGAAGCTGTGACCCTTGGGTAATCTGATACCACTAAACCTTTCTCAAAATGACCCAACAAAAAGACTAAAGTCGGGTTTGGCCAGTACACAGCAACATCTTCAAATGATGGCCACCGTTCTATCTTAATCCAATGAAGCTTGTGTGGAGTGAGAGTCTTAAAGCTGAAACAACTTTTATGTTCTACCCGGGATTCAAACCCCAGTTTCCAATGAGGTAAGAGCCCACTTGTCCAGGGGAGATATTGTCCTTTGAGCTTCAGGCAAAATACCATTAGTCAAGCAGTGTTCCTGCCTGTATACCTCAACACAGGCTCTAAATCTCTCAATAAAACAGCAGAGATTCCACCTCCAATCACTACCGATGTGCTGTAGTATATTCATAGGCGGCGGGTGAGCCTGACAATTGGGAAGGCTACGAGATCTGGCTTGAGGCTGTGGGGTCGGCCGCGTGCAAAGCGCGGATTTTGGGTGGATTTTGTTAGTTTCTTTTCGGTTTTTGGTTACTTTATTTTGGTTTTAGGGTTAGGGTTAGGGTTAGGTTAGGGTTATGTTATTTAATTCTTATTTTTGCCAGATTTTACTAATTTATTATCAAAAAAAACAACTAAATAATGCTGCGCACATATATTATATATAATTTGCACAATTCCCAGAATTTCCCAGCGTAACATTTGGGAAGGCTTAGCCTACCCTAGCCTTCATTACCCGCCGCCTATGAGTATATATATATATATTCTACCATACAGATTGGTCAAAATGTTTTATTCACTAAAATAAGCTATGGATTGCAGCTTCAGCTGGGTTACAGCCAGGCGTGTCTTAAACTGATCTACACAGAACCAAGAAAGATTTTCCATGACAGCCTCAGCGGTTGGAAAATGAAATCAACACTTTTGGTTGACAAAACCAAGTCAAACAAAAACCCTAGCCCTGACCCTTTAACTCAACCGAAAACGAAATCAAGCTTGCTCGTTCTATATTGCACTGCAGAAGGCAGACTGCAGGTTTTACAGAGTGTATATCCAGCAGAGTTTTACCTGTTCACTGTGAGGATTGCACTGCCTTTTCCAACGTGGAAATGACTTTTTTTCTGCAACTCATCCAGATCCAGGTGATAAAACAGATTGTAAATGCCTTGCTTTGTGAGGTTCTAACACCAATTTCAAGGAACACAATACAAGAGGTGTTTCAAGGTCTGGAAAACACTTGCAAAGGCACCAAATTATGTCCTGGCAGTTGTATTTGTCCCTCCCTCCGTCTGTCTGTCTGTCTGTCTGTCTGTCTGTCTGTCTGTCTGTCTGTCTGTCTGTCTGTCTGTCTGTCTGTCTGTCTGTCTGTCTGTCTGTCTGTCTGTCGTCCGTCCGTCCGTCCGTCCGTCCGTCCGTCCGTCCGTCCGTCCGTCTGCAGTGCCAGTGTTGGCCTCATTAGAGTATAACGTGTGTGTGTGTGTGTGTGTGTGTGTGTGTGTGTGGGGGGGGGGGGGGGTGTCTAGAGATAGAGAGAGGGCGGGGCTCCAATTACAATGAACTTGTGTCTTGTTTTTTGGCATAACATTCTCATCGCTGGAGATTTAAAAAAATATATATATTTACTATTATTTTCATAGTCTTTTTGTTCATCTCCTTTGTCCATTGAGCTTCTAATAAATAAATAAAACGTTTTTGAAGTCATTGTGTGTTTCTTCTCAGTGGAACAATATCCCTAGTTTTGGAATAAAGAGGCATTGCATTTTCAAAAATAGTTTTTTACATTCAGAACGGTTATCGACCATAACAGCAATGTCGATGTCTTCCAATCAATTTATATGCAAACCTGTGGCTTTGTTGGTCTGGGACCCCATGTATGACCAGCATGCATGGTCGGTAATCCAATCTTGTTGGTGATGGTGTCCGCACATGCCTGGGGAGTTTTAAAAACTCAAGTGCACAGGCAACGACTTTGATCTCAGTAAGAGAGTGACTGTGAAACATTGTGACTTGTTTGTCTGAATTGTTTTTTGTTATTCTGCACATATATTGGCATGTCTCTTGTCTGTATTTGTGTGCCTCTATGTTTCTGTGTTACTGCGTGATGTGCAACAGGATTTTTATGATGCACTGCCCTTGCTGCGCCTGTTTGAGCATATGTCTCTTTGTCCCATTCTCGGTTTGTCGTTTGAGAGAATTTTGTCTGTTTTTCATTGTGTTTGACATTGTATCTTTTAACCTTATTACATTTGTTCTGCTTTGGATGTATTGCCTGTCCCTTTCTATGAAATGTCTGCTTATCAGTACATCTGTCTGCCTGCTTATCTGTCTGCTTCCTTGAAAACTCAGCTGAGTGTTGGCTATGGATACAAACCTGTCTGTCTATGCACCTGTCTATCTGCCAGCCTGTTGACCTGCTTGCCCATAAGCTGTCTCTAGCATATCTGTAGCCTGCCTGTCTTCCTCCCTGTCTTTCCTAGTGTTTATTCAGGCTTGAGAACCCCACAGCGCATATTATTTTCCCCCTAATCAATATGTAAATGCGATGACATTTACAGCGGAGTTGTGTTTATCCGAGGGCTGGCAAATAATGAATACACGGATCAAATTCCTCTTTGTGTCTGTGCATTGAGCTTTCCAAACTCAACTCTCAGTTTGATGCAAATTTTAGGAATTGGAAGCAAATGAGGCAACATGGAAATAATGTAGATGTGAATATCTACCGCCCCACTGGAGAAAACAGAATTTGTTTGCTTGTTCGGCTGTTAGCATGCCAGACAGTTGTGTATCAATAACAGTGTACAGGGATGAATGCACACTCTCACTTGTACACTACACACTTACCCACAGCAAAACCTATTTACAGTAGAACTACAGATTTTGTAACGGTGACTTAGATGAGTGATTAGCTAATCCTTCAGAAATATTCAGCAATTAAAGGATCTACACCATGAATTACATTTTTTTTTTGATATTTAATATCATATGGTGTATGTCCCTCAAACCTTTTTCAAAAGGTTTGAGCCTAAATCATCACTCAGATATACTCATCCCAAGTCAATTGTCTCTGGCTTATACAGCACTTTCAGCTGCAATACCAAAACGTCCTCTTGGGCAGGGGGGGGGCTACTGAGCAATTCTGTCTGGCCAGCATCAATGCAATGGCAATGCAAGTGATGTCACTTGCATTGCCATTCTGAAATGGCCTGTTCAGACACGCCCATTCTGAAAATCTCTGAAATGAGAATGAATGACTGAATGTTAAAAAAAAAATTTTTTTGTGGTACAAGAGACAATGGGGAGCCCAAAAAATACTAAAAACAAAAAGAAAATGAAATTCATGGTGTAGACCCTTTAAATTGGAAAATATGTTTGGTTTTGCAGATTTTATTTCAAGAGGAATTATTCATTATAATGCTGAGCAGGTTGCATACTTTTCAAAATAATTTGGCCTTTAGATCAGCGTTTAGCAGCCTGGCCTTTCTAGTAACGATGGGAGTAACGGCTATTTTGGTGGCATTTATTTTTTACCATTAAGTTTAGTGGTAAAATGATCACGACCTGACTCACAAATAAAAAGTTATGTTATGCATAAACAAAACTGGCAATGAAAGGGCACATACAGTAGGCTCAACAATTCAAAACAGACTTCAGATTTATCTACTGTAGGCTAATATATATATTTTATACGTTTACCTATAGGCATAACTACATTTTGACTTTCAAATTTAGATTTCCTTAGATTTTTTAATCACAGCTTGTCGATGTAGTGTGTGAGCAGTCAGATAGGCTGGCCCTGAGGTTGGCAGATGACAACACCTGCTCTGAGGGATATAGCTGTCATAAACGACCACTATGTCCCATTATGAGAATTTTTATTTTTTAGCCGGAGTAAAAAAAAACTAAAAAACTCCAGCCTTTTCTTAGCCGTGGGAAATGCACTACTCATACTGAAAGTTTTAACCCTACACGTAACCTCTCTATTTCTGATGCCAAAGTGAGCAACTTTGGCACCACCAACCCTTTATCACGGAAGCTGGAAAGGCCATGGCCGGGTCATGGTCTGCAGCCAGGATTCGTTTTCTGTGCCAGCGCTGGAGACCCCTGAGAGCTATCACTCCACACTTTCTATCAGCGCCGGCTCCATCTTCAACTCTGAAAAGTCTTCCACTGCACGTCCCAATCTGGCGGATAAAATCAGCGCAGCACAGGGCACCAACCTGGGGGGGGGACCAAATGTCGTGAAGAAAATAAACAAAACGGCGAGCAGCACCCCCCCCCACCTGACCTTTTATTTACCATGTATTTAACATCTCCAGGTGCTCTTCTGAGTACTACACCAAAAAAGTTATGTGCACCCCTGCCCATATGGATATTGTGCAGTGGATATTGCATGCCTGTATGTCCTGTAAGGGGGTCCCCAATTATTTTGCGACTCCTATTTTCCCACCATGGGTTTTATTGGGAGTTTTCTTCACTTGATTAACCCTTTAAGACCTGAGGCGATTCTTTAAAAAATATCTAAATCCTAACAGTTTTTGGAAAAAAATCTAAAAAAAAAATGTTCACGATTTTTCAAAAATAGCAGATCTACAAGTTCATAGCGCGGCACTCGGTGCCGCGCTATGAGCTTGTATATCTGCTATTTTTGAATAGCCTAAAGAAATCTAAAAGTGACACAGATGCGTCCCAGGTATTAATGGGTTAAGGTTCTACGGACAGGGGGTGTCGTAGCAGTAATTAAGGGCTTTACTAATAATTGGAGTTGAATAAAGCAGACATGAGGAAGCAAAGGTGTCTGGTCAGGATCTCTAATCATGCACCAGAGTACATTTACTCTAGTCTATATCAAGACACTGTGGTGTGGGTGTCTTGCCGGATACTTGTCTGGTTGTTGTACTTCATGTAGTATTCATATACCCAGACAAGGAAGGCATGCTTAACTGCATTTAGAGGGAATTAGACATTTAGATCAGCATATTAATTGTATTATATTTTCTTTACATTAAGAACTATGGCTGGTTGATCCCTTTTGCAAATTTCATCTTGGTCTTAACTTGGAGGTGGCCTATACACGAATCCACAGAGCGCTTCCCTGTAGGTATGGCGCCGCCCCCTTTAGGTAGCGCCGCCATTACTGCTGTGTCAATATCAGCGTAGTAGCAGCTGACTGATATTGACACCGCAGTAATGGCGGCCTACCTAAAGGGGGCGGTGCCATACCTACAGGGAAGCGCTCTGTGGATTCGTGTATACTCGCAGTTGCATATAATACCTTAGACACAAAGGAAAAGAAACATGTTCACACCAGGTTGGACCCACGTGCACAAAACATTAAATTACACCTCACTGAGGGATAAAATTACAACAGAGGTACTCAAAAAAAAATACAGAAAACTCAGGAGGCAAAAACAGGAAGCGCAGGAACAAATCACAAGCACTTGACTAACAGGAGACATAACAAACAGGCAAAATAAAACTGTCAAACAGTCCAATAAAATGCCAGAGACTCAATTAACGTAAATAGTCTCAGCTGGCTTACCCAAGTGGAACCAGCCTCTCAAATCAAGGCAGACAGTGAGGGGAGGGTACGGAGGTGAGAGAGGGAGGAAATGAGACAGACAGGCAGGCAGGCAGGCAGGCAGGCAGAAAGACAGACAGACAGACAGACAGACAGACAGACAGACAGACAGACAGACAGACAGACAGACGACCCACTCGATCCCGTGGGGGAATTTCAGTCACCAGAGGTTGTATGTGGCCTACGGATCGAAATTAGCTTCTAGCTAATTCCGGCATATTTAGATATCAATCATGTGTATTGATTGAAATGTACATTGAAACTGTCCCAGAAATAAAGTAAAGTAAAGAACAGCATTGTTAAAATCTGTTTTAAAATCATCGGAATGAAACAAAGAGACCAGAAATGTGTTAAAGCATCTAGCACCATTGGTCCATTGACATGACATTAACATCAACCTGAGTTAGAGCTGGTTAGAGGAACACGGGGATGAGAAAGGGTTGGGGGATGAGGATGGGTAGATGAGAGGACAGTGGAGAAAGGGATGAGTGGTTTTCAACGTGGAATTTTGGGAGGATACCATTCTGACTTTCAAGTGTAAACTATAACTTATTAAGCTCACTGCAGTTAAAACTTGAAAGAGAGTGGTTTGGTATGGGGTGCACGAGTGCCTACACACACACACACACACACACACACACACACACACACACACACACACACACACACACACACACACACACACACACACACACACACACACACAGCTATACCACTACAAGGATAGTTACACCTGATACACACAGACATGATTTCTCTTTCTCTCTCTCTCTCTCTCTCTCTCTCTCTCTCTCTCTCTCTCTCTCTCTCTCTCTCTCTCTCTCTCTCTCTCTCTCTCTCCTCTCTCTCTCTCTGACATGCAGAAACAAACTCATCAGCAGGCCATTAGCACAATTATTCTCATCCTTAAAGACGGCACGTCTCATCTTCTCACAAATCTCTGCATATACTTCACTAGTCAATTAGAAAGATCCGCACACCCTAACTTAGTATTACACTGTCACTCCATCTAAAATCCTTCTCATTAAATGTGTCAGATCGCTTTTCATTTATGCCATGTCCCTCATTTGTTATTCATACAATTTGATGTTCTTGTGCCCCCATTTGCCATCTTGATTGCTTCTCACTCCCCTTTATAGCCCTTCTTAACCTCATAGCAAATTATTAGGTCATATATTGTACTGTAGTTACAAAAAGTCATGCACTGTTGTTAATACATTGCAGACGTTGTGGACTCACCAGCGTTTTTCATTGTACTGTAATATTAATTTCTTTAACATTAAACTAAGGGTTTAATATAATCATTTTTTAAATGTCATGACCTGGCTTGTGAGTCAATGAGAAAAATGGTGTAGAAGTGCATTAACAAACAATTATTAAAAACATATTAAAGGTATGAGGTAGTGTTATCAGTATCAGCAGATGGTTGGTTGGTTGATTGGTTGTATGTTGAATGCTAGATGTTATATAATGTGAAACATAAACCAAAATATGGCCAAAAGTGGACACCATTTCTCCCTTTTCATGTCCCCAAGTCTTGGTGTCCAATTTGACATCTATGAGAAGATGTATTTCTGTTCATAAATGAGTACCTCATGTATCTGTGGCCACATTGGTTTACATGGCTACCAACTGCATGGATTGTAAATCGTCGATGGATGGGCCTCAGTCTGGGCTGGGAATGGTGTCCATGCACTCTCCAGCCCATGAGTGCTTGTTGAAAGGAGAACGGGATCAAACTATAACAGTCAGCAGGTCTTGAAAACCACTGGGAGACTGAAGTAATGTTCCTCTATGCAAGTTCATGTAGGGAAAGGCACTGTGTCAACATAATCACTCGAGTATAGTTGATACTTAAATTTACACAATTTACATTTGACACGCGTGAAACAAGGCACACACCAGAAACACTCGTTCAAACCATCAGAACGTTTTTTAAGTATCTTCAAAAAAGCTGAGAAACACATAGGGTCCTACTGAAATGTAGGCCATAAGAATTGTATTACGGACTGAAATCAGCCACTTTCTTAAAAAATTTAAGACCACAATGGAAACCAGGACTTTTTTGTGTTATCCTTTTAGTCCAAGTGTTTTTTTACTGTGCAGTTTTTTTATATAATAAAGTGTTCAATCAATCAATCAATCAATCAATCAATCAATCAATCAATCAATCAATCAATCAATCAATCAATCAATCAATGCACTATTGAATGCCATGAAATACAGAATGCTGCTATGCATCAATTGGAATTTGAGGAAAATATTACATTGTATGGTCAATTATTAATCTTGCTTAAGCTTTATGTTATTAGATTGCATGTGTCTTAAATGCATTTTAAACTGTTTTTCAAAACAAGTTAACGTGAAAATATGGGTTTTGTCATCTAGCTTTCTTCCAGAAGACCCTGAAGAAAGCACTTCTGTACCAAAGGTTTCCACAAGCAGTGTCACTGAAAACAGCATTGTTAGCACATCCACTTCTGGCTGCTTAACACCATGGCACATCAAATCACATCACGTCACAAATCACAGACTAAACGATCAGAGCCAGTACCTGCAGTAGATGATGGTGAGTTTTTCCCTGTCTCATCCTTTTGTTACTTCTTTCAACAACAAACAAATACAGTGTGTGAATGAATACTCCCTCTGGAAGATTATAGCCTTGTAGATGTTATTCTGTCTGAAGTATCTTTCAGCCTGGAAGAGAGTTGAAGTTCCAGAACGGGCAGTGAAGCTATACAGAGGATATTTACTACGGGTAAAAGAAGAGGAGCCAACACTGAAATTGAGTCCTGAGAGATGACATTGAGGATCAAGAGTTAACAATAATGAGCTTTTACAAGGTCCATAAAATAGATCAGGCCTCACCACTCCACTGCAGATTGGAAGGTAACTTATTTTAATCCATTGCTTATTTCTCTGGCAAAATCTGGCAACAACAACAAAAGAAGGCACGGGTTCCCAAGTGACAGACACGCTGCTCACACGCACATGCACATGCACATGCACATGCACATGCACATGCACATGCACATGCACATACACATACACATACACATACACACATAACTTAAAACAGGACTGGACGGTAATATTGCGGGCGAGGGTCTGTTTGTTGCTGTTTGGTCAGGTCCATTGATCCTCTCCTAGCCATGGTGGCTGCTGTAATGTGCTCTCATTGGCTGTGGCGCTGATCTCCTCGCAGACCCCTTTCATACTGTATGATACTGTGAGATGTCTAGTCGGCGACATAGCTGAATAACTAACCTGGTAGTTATTTGAAAACGGTCGGAAAGCCGCCGCAGAGCGGATAATCGCGGCCAGATTGTCTCGCAGAGCCTTTCACACACAGCGAGCATTATCTCGCCGATCAAAGGCCGATCGGGAGATTGTCGGCGAGCGCCAAAAAAGCTCGCCGACAGCATAATCGGACCAAATATCCTGCAGTGTGTACCTGCCTTAAGTCACTGCTATAGTAGCTACTTATTGGTTGACAAAATGTCTTATTTTATAGACCAAATATCCAAATGGTGAATTGTCAAATTCAGTTATGTTTTGGGGGTTAGTTTCAAGGTACTATTTACTAAACGTCTAAGCCTTCAAACAATTTTAAAGAGTCAGATGTTTGTCCCTCATTATCTGACCTCATGTTGAGTGTATCAGAGCAGCCCTCCGGCAACACAGAAGGGGGCTCAGCCAAAGGAACGCGTTATTATCTAGGAAAAACAAGTCGATATTGCTTTATTTAACACATCTTGCCATATCACCTGAAAAACACGGGGTCAGGAACATACTTTCTTTTATCAAGGTTACACAGTTTCCACCTTAGGGATCAATAAAGACAACTTCTCTTCTCTTCTCTTCTCTTCTCTTCTCTTCTCTTCTCTTCTCTTCTCTTCTCTTCTCTTCTCTTCTCCTCATTAGTTGGAGATCCCATGTGGTTTATTTGTTTAATGTTCCGTATCACATCTCTGGCAAAAAAAAGGAGAGGAAGGACAGAAGAACAAATAAAAGATAAATAATCTCACTGGTGTTATCTTTATCATTATCTTGTTGTCTTTATTCTGTATGTCCAACTGTGACATACAGAATAAAGACGAGATAAATAACTAACTAACTAACTAACTATAAGGTACATGATGTTTAGAACATTGCATCATATACAGAATCAGACGTGTACATACTGTATGCCACCTTGAGGCGAGATTAAAGGTAGCAGCAGGTGCAGTTTTCTTAATGTGCAGTTCACTAGAGCAGGGTAACATGTATGGGACATAGGGCCAAAGGTCTTTGTGTACCAAGGAAAGGTAAAATCCACGTAGTGCATAGTTCACATAGGTAAATACGCATCAAACATAATCTACATGAGATTTTACATCCATTCCACAGGTATTTCCAGTGTGGCAGGCCAGCCTGGAGACAGGTGGTGTTTCCGTCTTGCTCAACAGTCTGATTGATGGTAGCTTGCAGGAAACTGTTCAGAATTCGGGTGTTCAGGCACTTGATGCTGCAGCAGACCTCCTTGCCTGGCCGTGCTTACAGTAGCGACGTGAACAAATTGTGGCTGGGGTGGTGATTGTCCTTGATGATTCTCCGAGCTCTTACTACGCACTGCTTCTTGCATAATTCCTGGAGGGAGGAATATAAGAAGCACACACATGCACACACACACACGCACACGCACACGCACACACACACACACACACACACACACACACACAATCACACACACACACACACACACACACACCACAAACGAGCCAAGGCTACAGCGTTCTGAGAGTACAGTGAATTGGGGCTTTTGCATAAGTTGCAACAAAAGAACTCAAACTAGCACCCATAAAAGATACGGTGATTAGATTGACTGTATGAAAGAAACAGAGCGCAAGAAAGAGAAAGAAGACAGAATATAAGGAAAGGCATATCAGTAGGGACAGGCTGATGCAACAGGGTGGAAATGAAGAAAGCTCTCTCTGTCTCCCTGACTCTGTCTCCTGCTAGCTGTCTCTGTTGAAAAACATAAAGCTTATTTGCGAATATCTTTAAATATTTGAGGTGGCGTTTTAGTTAGAGAGATTTAGACCTCAACAACAGTGGATTGGTCCCTTTTAACTATACTTGGAAACAACACAGTAGTGTAAATGCAAAATGCCATAGCATTCCCATTTAAGTTTAATTCATTTGTAATCTGCAGGCCTATATCCACTTTGTAAATGACCCATATCAATCTTTAAATTGAAAGAACTTGTTAGGGTAGGCCTAGAGAACTTAAGGATATCCTATCTTACAATTGGGAATAGTGCGCGACCTGTGCCTCGGTCGGCCGTGCCTCGGTCGGCCGTCTGTGTCGTTCATCCGGGTCCTGGCAACCGTACCGAGCCGAGTGCAGCCGACAAGAGTCGAGCGAAAACGAGGCGCCCGCCATTAAAAACGCTGCCAGCCTACTACACGACAGCCTCGCGCCCGTGTATGTCGAGTAAAAACCGTGCATCAACTGTGTGTTGTCAGAACTTGTCACACGCCGCTTAATGCAAGCAAATGCACGCCTTTAGAGCCTCCATCTAAGTCTGGGGAAGAACATTTGAACCTTACTGTGGGTGAGCTACGGGGAGCTAACGCTAACAGCCCTTCAGCTACACACAAACACACACGCACCGGGTACACCCCTCCATTCCTAAACCCCCCCACTCCTACACCCCCCCATTCCGAAAACCCCCCCCCCCCACTCCTACACCCCCCCATTCCGAATTTTTTTTTCGGAATGGGGGGTGCAGGAGTGGGGGGGTTTTGAAAACTTGGAATAAACCCTGCCATTCCGAAAAATAGATATAAATCCTATCTAACTTTTATTTTTTTATTTTTTTTTTGCGGGGGGGGGGGGGAGCATATGGGGCACCCCCCCGGGAAAAAAAAAAGTAAAAAAAAAAAAAAAAAAAAAAAAAAAAATTATTATTATTATTTTTTTATTAAAAAAAATTTGTGGACTGAAAAGAAAAAAAAAGTTTTCTAAAAAAAAAAAAAAATTGTGGACTGAAGTTGGTTTGCTTCCACAATCCATAATGATGCATTTTCGAACTAAATTAATTAGGCTATCTGCACTTCCACAACGTGTACTGTACATATATACAGCCCACTGTAGGCTGACATTTTTGGGGGTTTTAGCTATGGACCCCAAAGCTCCACCTTAGCGCCGCTAATGGAGCGGTTTCAGAAAAGAAAAATGAAAAAAATGTAACTGAAAAAAAAGGCGTGTCTGTCTGTCTGTCTGTCTGTCTGTCTGTCTGTCTGTCTGTCTGTCTGTCTGTCTGTCTGTCTGTCTGTCTGTCTGTCTGTCTGTCTGTCTGTCTGTCTGTCTGTCTGTCTATTAATCTATCTAAATATCTATCTATCTATCTATCTATCTATCTATCTATCAAACTATCTATCTCCAGCAATGTACCGCTCAGCAACATGTTGTTCAACAAATAGCAGATCTACAAGCTCACAACAACTGTTATTGTGAGCTTGTAGATCTGCTATTTTCAAATAGCGTATGTATAAAATATGTCTGAAATGGTTTAGTGATTAATAATATAATAATTTATATCTGCGAAGTGTAGGATTATTATAATTATTATATTACAACTAAAGTAAGCGCATCGGTTAGTGGGATTGAGTGCGCTTCCATGCACGGCCTGGGTCTGTCTGTCTGTCTGTCTGTCTGTCTGTCTGTCTGTCTGTCTGTCTGTCGGACGGGAAGATACGTAATTCTCATCTCTGCTGATGTATTAATTGGATTCAGCATATGTGGGCACTAGGGACATCTTGGCACCAGGGAGAGTGGGCACTATGTGCATTGCCTGTGAGATTGTATTCTTTATTAACATTGATTATTAACACCATTTTTCCCGGTGCCCAGTCTTCATGGTTCCCAGATTTCCCTACCGCCCACTCTTATCCACCCTAAGTGCCCACTCTTCCAAGTGTCCACATGTCCCTAATGCCCACTCGTCCAAGGTGCCCAGTTAGCCCTAGTGCCCAGAATGTTTTGGTGTCCCCCTATTCTGGCTGTTACCGTTACTACATAAATACACACTGCAGTTATTTCCACACAGCCTACAATCTATCTATCTATCTATTTATCAACAGTTTAGCTGTTCATTCTTGCGCGATCTTCAAACGGAGGTATCCAGAGGTTCATTCATTTCATTGGTCAAATGCAACAGCTTCACAAATCTCGTGCTCTCTCTCTCTCTCTCTCTCTCTCTCTCTCTCTCTCTCTCTCTCTCTCTCTCTCTCTCTCTCTCTCTCTATCAAATAAATAATTGTATTGTGTGAGCTTGTAGATCTGCTATTCAAAGGATTTTTATACATTTGAAAACTTGTGAAATGGGACCTTGTGCATAACGAGTACTTTTACTTTTGGTATTTTAAGAACATTTTGATACCAATACTTGGGCTTTGTAGGATACTTTTACTCAAATTTGAATTCTTGACTTTTACATGTTACAGAGTAGGCCTATTTCTACATTGCAGTATTGGTACTTTTACTTTAGTAAAACATTTGAGTAATTTTTCCACCACTGATGCGTATACTTCATGTGAGATGTGACAAGTGGGTTAATTAGCGAGAAAACATCTGAGAAACCTGAGCATGTGAGCGTCTCTGAGTAGGCCTACGTGATTACTTACCCGTCAATCAAAGTGTGCGCAAAAGTGAGCTGTGACAGAACATCAACATTAATGTAATAATAATAATAATAATAATAATAATAATAATAGTAGTAGTAGTAGTAGTAATAATAATAATAATAATAATAATAATAATAATAATAGCATAATAATGATAATAACAATAGCGTAATAGTAGTTGTAGTAATAATAATAATATGGGTAATAATAATAATAATAATAATAATAAAGGTAATAATAATAAGGGTAATAATAATAATATTAGTTTTATTATTCTGAATACAACATTAATGGACTGAACCAGTCTGTCTGTCTGTCTGTGTGTCTGTCTGTCTGATCTAAATTATTATATTATGAACCATACACTAACCACTTCAGACCTATTTTATGCATACGCTATTTGAAAATAGTAGATCTACAAGCTCACAATAACCGAGCTTGTAGACAGATCGATCTACAAGATACATACATAGATAGACAGACAGACAGACAGACAGACAGACAGACAGACCCAGGCCGTGGAAGCGCACTCAATCACACTCCCGATGCGCTTACTTTAATTGTAATATGATAATAATAATTATAATAATCCTACACATCGCAGATATATATGAATCACTAACCAATTCAGACATATTTTATACATACGCATACATTATTTGAAAATAGCAGATCTACAAGCTCACAATAACAGTTGTTGTGAGCTTGTAGATCTGCTATTTGTTGAACAACATGTTGCTGAGCGGTACATTGCTGGAGATAGATAGTTTGATAGATAGATTGATAGATATCTAGATAGATTTAGAACAGCCGCGCCAGAAGACTGCAGATATGGTCGATGGATCGGAAATTGACGTTGGTGCCATGAAGGATCGACTACGTCGGCGGGTCGGTATGGGGGAGAAAATTATTTCATGACTGATAGATAGAGTGGCGGCCTTTCCTATGTTTCAAACGTTTCAATTGAAAAGGGTGATTTTTTTTTTTGAATAGGCCTACAAAATAAAAAAATATTATTATTATTTTTATTTTTTTATATTTTTTGACTTGCATCCCAGTCCGGGGCCCGCCTCTGGCTGGCCGACGTCCAAGAATTTCATGCAAGAAGAGGATGTAGATCTGATTGAATCAGGGCTCAGCTCAAGTGAATCATGTGAGTGAGTTGTTTTAGCTGTCCATGGTGGAAGTGCAGATAGCCTAATTAATTTTGTTCGAAAATGCATCATTGGATTGTGATTTTTTTCAGTCCACAAATTTTCAGTCCACAAATTATTTTTTAATAAAATAATAATAATAAAAAAAAATAGAATGGCAGGGTTTATTCCAAGTTTTCAAAACCCCCCCACTCCTACACCCCCCCATTCCGAAAAAAAAATTCGGAATGGGGGGGTGTAGGAGTGGGGGGGTTTAGAAATGGAGGGGTGTACCCACACGCACCATACATACACACAGACAAAAAAAGTTTAAGTGGACCTTGGAGCAATGACCGTCCTCCGCTCCAAGCCACTTCTTCTGTTACTCTGTGATATTTTGCCTTGTTCTCTTATACCCTGGTGTTTGTATGTGTGGGTGATACGATTGAAGCCAGTGCAATAAATAATCCATCACTTTAGTTGCTTTCACACACTAAGGACGACTCTGACTCCTCCCTGGCCTAAAGAAAAAATAAAAGTGTCAGTACGTATGGTTATTCACACAAATACATATAATTTAAGACGTTATTATGTGATGTAAAGAACTACAGTATGTGAAAATATCATCCAATTAACTGTATTGTGGTTTTAGGCCATTGTTATATGATTAATTTGACCCACCTGGAACTCTGTATTAATTAGTTTGTGTTATGGTCCTATAACGCTTCCCAAGTCGCCTATGTTTACCCTATCAGATTGGGTGAGAATTAATTAAATAAGATGCGTGTGTGCGTGCGCATGCGTGCGCGTGCGTGTGTGCGTGTGTGTGTGTGTGTGTGTGTGTGTGTGTGTGTGTGTGTGTGTGTGTGTGTGTGTGTGATCCATCCATGTTTCATCTCTGTGATAAGTTAACCCAGACACCTTTTCATCTTTGACAGCAGATACACCAGATGTTGTTGTGGTTGATGAAGAGTCCAGAGAAGTGTTTGTAATAGAAATAGCCTGCACCTTTGACCCTGACCTAGAGGAAGCTTTTATGACCACGGCCATTAAATACGAACCACTTCTACCAGGCCTGGAATTTCGTCATTTTAGGGGCAAGGCCACTTGGCCTTTGGTGTTGTCCATTTTTTGAGGGCACAAAGGCCAAATGCCAGGGCAGGAAGGCCATCAAATAAAACAAGATTTTAGTCCATATCCATTGAAATAATTAATTGCATTTAAGGGTTAAGGATGGGTTAAACTTAATATGATTTTTAAACTTAAAGACGGGGTGCCGTGATTTTCAGTGATTTCCCCCCCCCCCCCTAAAACATAATCATCAGGTATTATGGTTATACTAGGAGGAAGATTTTTTCAAAAAGGTTTACAGAATTCTTTTTTATTATGTTTTTATGTGGACACGCCTCCAGTTCATTACGTATACCTGGTTCTAGAAAGTTGACTAGAAAGAGAGAGACAGAGGAGAAAGTGGTACAGTCAGCTGGGGCATTAAGGCCACTGTGGCCTCAGGGCATGCAATTTTTTTGAGGGGCACAGGGCCAAACTGAGGGGCAACGACGGCCATGGTCTTCGTGGCCTCCCTGAAATTCCTGCCCTGACTTCTACATACCATCTCAGAGCTGGGCTAAAGGTGCAGACAATTTGTTTTTATATTTGGCAGCCTAGGACATACCCACAGACTGGTTGTTAGAGGGTTTCAACAACTTGGGATGCCCAAAAAGGAGGCAAAAAGGCTGGCAAAGTAGCAGACGCTGCTTATACCCATAGAGTACTGAGTGACATGCTTATTGTATCATGAAGACATATGCCATGATTTTGTGAATGTAACTTTAACAGTAACTTTAATATGTGTGTCCTTGTATGCTCTCCTTTATGTGGACATGAATACATTGTTAAATGTGTGTGTAATCCAGGTTTCTGTGTCAATGCTGTGTAAATGTATTGATGTCACTGCTGTCTGTGCATTCCTGTGGGTGGGGATTCCAGGCAGTCACAGCAATCAGCAGTCACTGACTAGTCACACAGCATTCAGCAATCACTAACTAGACAGTAATCAGCGATCGCTGACCAGCCACACCCTGGTTAAAGCAGTGTCAGCCTGCGGTAGTGAGTGAGGTGATAGTGGTGTTCACATCACAAAGGAGCTGCTGCACCTCTGTACCAAAACAATTGCTTACCTTCTGAACCTACCAACGTTGATGCATTATTGTATGCTCAACTAAAACTAGTTGTAATCCTAAAACCCTGTATATACGATCCAATTATGTACTGAGATTAACTTAATTTCACCCTAGTTCAAACAAGTGAAGTGAATACAACTTCTATAGTAGCTGCATGCATGTGCATGTGTAACAGGGTGGTATGTGAACACAGCCAACTATGCCATCTAGTCAGGGAATTGCACCCCAGGCAATAGTTCTAATCTAAATCTGGACTGGAGGTGCACCTTTTTGCTTTATGATCTAATTCGCTAATTCGCTGTCATGTTTAATGATAGAGGCGTGTTTAAGTACAACAGCATCAAATCTCTTTATTTTGTACAATCAATTAAAAACATTGAGTTTGTATGAGCATTGCTATTTTTTAAGCAGCAATACTGTACTGTATTATTGACACAAACAAACATAATCATACTGATCAAAACAAAATTGGACTAAAGCAGCAAGGGACAAGGGTTTTTATTACTTTAATTGCCTGTAGTAATACGAGTACAATTATGTATTATTGCCCACACATAGCACAAACAGTGTTTCACAGACCGGACAGACCTTTAATCCCTATCCGAATGGATCAGATTGGGATTGTGGGTGTTAATGATATTATTTGATTAATCAAACAAACATATATTTGTTATTGACAATGTTTGCTGAGACAAGTCTATGATCACAGATCTAATATAAAAGTGATTCCAATGCTGTTTTAGTTTTTACCCCAAATCCAAAATCGGATACACTTTGATAGGGATACAAGTTTTGAACTCTTGGGCCAGGGTATCAGCCTATCCCTATCGTATTCTGCGAATCACTATGGTTGGCTACAGCTGGGTTTAACCACCGGCCAATTAACTTGCTATGTTCACCCTTTGCACATTTGGGGTGTCTCTGTAGGTGTGCTTTTGTGTTAGAGAAAAAGATTGACAGCTCAGACAGAGAGAAAGGAACTTGAGAGAAAGAGAGAGAGAGGAAGAGAGATGACGTGAGCTAGGGGGGAGAGGTCAACAGAAAGAAGAAAATAGGGAGAGACGGAGTAGAGCACAGGGAGGATTGTGATGGATGCGATGTCTCTTAGGGCTCTGTTTAGAGGCCTGTTAGGGGCAGGGAGTTTTATCTGTGGAGCGTGTAATAACTGCAGAGGAATATCAATCGACTGAGACACCCCACAGAGACCCATTCAGTATATCTACTCATTCTCTGTCTTTCTCTTGCTTTTTTTCTGTCTTTCTCTCTCTTTCTGTTTACCTGACCACCGTAATCTCTCTGTCTCTTGTGTCAAGCTCCAGCTTCCTCGCACGCACGCACGCACGCACGCACGCATACACACACAGTCTCTCTGTCTTGCATTCTCAGGCTTATAGCTCTCTGTCAATTTCTCCCTATTGTGTATCGTTATTCCCTTTCCATGCATCAATTTATCTTTCTGTCAGTTTCTCTTTCTTTGTGTTTTTCTCTACATGACCGTGTTTACATGGACTGAAATAATCGGACTTTTTACGCTGTTAACATGGACTGCTTATAGAACATTCCATTTATATTTCTGAACATGCAATGGTGCATAGCCCGATTACTGACTGAAAAGGCCCCCCTCCACATACTGTCGCACAGAATGCTGAAATGCATAATATAAATAATTTTCATTTAAATGTTATTTTATTTTATTTTTGTATTCATATCATTACTTTATACAGTTACATTTTCAGAATGTAGTTACCATCCAGTATCCGGAACTGGGTTTCCAGAAGGTGGCATAACTGTTTCCTGCTTTGGTTCATGTTCCCATATAGCTTCAATTGATTGGCCGATTTTCATTGGCTCATTTGATTGATTGCAACCAAGCCAATCAAAGGACGCTATGGGAAAATGAACCTGAGCATGAAGCTTGTATGCCACCTTCTGGAAACCCATGAATAACCAGAACTGCAGTTATACACAGAGCTATGCGTGCATGCACGCACATCTATGAATAAACAGATACTGTACCTGTAACTACACACCCATCCATTTCACTCTGTGTACTTGTCCGCTGATCCATATGCAATACAGTTGTGAATATACATATTGTAAAACACTTTAAAGGACGACTTCACCACTTTTCAACCTATCTTCATATAATTGGTCCTCACTAATACTCATGATAAAATGGTACAATTTTTTTCTACTCGGTCTGTGTCTCAGAGGAGGGCTGTGGACAGTTCAGAGTCCCGTCTACCAGTGACATCATCAATGGGGAATCCAAGCTAATAGAAACTGCAGGCTTTCTATTCCTGGAAAGTTGCAATGCAATAAAAGAAGCCATTGTTCTCGTGTTAATAAACATCTAAATAAAAAAATTGAAATCTTGTTGGAAAAAAAAATCATGCTTAACGATGATGTCACTGGTAGACGGTTTCTGGACTGTCCACAGCCCTCCTATGAGACACAGACCAAGTAGGAAAAAAAAGTACCATTTTATCATGAGTATTAGTGAGGACCAATTATATGAAGATAGGTTGAAAAGCGGTGAAGTCGTCCTTTAACACAAAGTCTCACATAAACACTTAAAGTGTACAAAATGATGTATGTAACACAGACACTTACTTCCATGTCACATTATGTGGAAGTTCAATCACATATTAAATATGAGCTCCATAAGCTCAATGTGTACATTGCATTGTCTATAAAACACACACAACCACACACAACCACACCCACACACACACACACACCCACACACGCACACACACACACACACACACACACACACACACACACACACACAGACACAGACACACACACACAGTTTCACCATGCTCCATACCAAAAATCCATAACCTAATGGGTGATTTACGACGTGTATAAAGTGATCCCCTGCAAAGACGCAGCATTTAATAGACGCTACCACATATAGACCACAGCGGGGCGTCCATTTCCATTAATAAACCCTTAAAAGCTTCTAGATTGTCATTTACTTTCACGCCTCTTCCTTCTTTTCTTTATGGCTGTGTGTGTGCTGTCGTTCAGTTTTTCGTCTTTTCTTACAATGATGTACGAGAGCCATAAAAATCTGTTTAGGCATTCTCTTCCCACTTATTGCCTTTTATATGATTGTAATGGTGTCTGAGCCTGTGTTGTGGTGTGTCTATAAAATACACATCAGTCAAGTCCCCAGTGCCTCGAGTGCCATATGCCCTTAACTCACAGGCACTTGTGCACACACACACACACACACACACACACACACACACACACTGTTTTCATTCAACCAATCACGCTCATATAGGCAAGAGAGAGCGGAAAAGAGAGATGATGTGTGTGTGTGTGTGTGTGTGTGTGTGTGTGTGTGTGTGTGTGTGTGTGTGTGTGTGTGTGTGTGTGTGTGTGTGTGTGTGTGTGTGTGTGTGTGTGTGTGTGTGTGTGTGTTTATCAGCCTATAGCTGGTGTGGAAATAGCTGCCCGGAGCCTGCTGGTCCGGGCCTTGGGACTGTGTACCGCTTGCCAGGCGGTAGAAGCTGAAACAGTCCATGGCTGGGGTGGCTAGAGTCCTTAATCCTACAGGCTTTACTGACATAACAGCTGGTGTATAGTATATATCCTGGATGGATGGAGGCACATAGTCACTGGTGGGCTGTCCTGAAGACCGTCTGCAGCATTTTGCTGCAGAGGGTCTGCAAATTAGATTACAACCGATTCCCCTCCTATTGGTATGCAACACGATTCACGAACAGCAAATCAACACGGCCATCAAACAGTGGCCATTGCACAGTACGCAGCCATCGCACCGCTCAGTGTGGGGCCTTTAAAAGTTGAGATTCATCGTATCCGTGATTTACAGAAGCATAAAATGGCAAGGTTTTTTTCTCTGGGCTGTAGCACACACATAAACACACATGTTACACAAAATCTGTATGTCCACACAAGCACAGACAAGAAAAGAGACAGAACTAGGGACTGTGCGTGCATTCATGATTTGAGGCATTTTGTTGCAAAAATGTGTTTTGCTAAATTAGACCTGCTGGTGGCGCTATAACAGGGCAATGTGAAAAGGGTGGCATTTCTTCCTCGGCCTAGTGGGAATGTGCGTGCAAATTTTCACGGAAATTACATGCTGCGTTCCCTATTTCAGACATTATGTTCAAAACGGACCAATCCTGCAAACTTTGGAAGCCAACCTTAGCCAATCAGGATGGAATATGAAAAATCACACCCAAACACACAAATCGGCCTCCTGGTGGCGCTATAACAGACCCATGTGAAAAATTTGGGGCAGAGGTTCTGAATTGGCATCCAGGGAGCGTGTGTGCACAGTTTCGCAGCGACCAGGATTAGCTGCTCGCAGACAGATGGACGGACGGACAGGGGGTAAAACATACTCTCTCGCCATGCCTTTCGGCGGAGACAATGATAAACAAGCATGAGCAAGTATGCACGTGTGCACACACACACACACACACACACACACTCACACTCACACTCACACTCACGCACACTAAAAAAGACAGATACGCTCAAACCCATACACACACTTCCTCACTTGGTATGAAAGTTTAAGCGCCAGTTGTATAGTCTGGGCTCGTTTCCACATTTAAAATTACTTTCTTGCTTGAAATGGGCTACATATTCACTTAACATTATGCCTACAGGTGTCTCAACACCACAACTTGCCAACTACAGTCAACACTGTAGGTATGCACAATCAGCTTATAGTGAGATGTTATGGGACACAACAACTTGGTCCCATCCTGGGAAGAGACCATGGGAAAAGAAATTGTAAAACAGGAGCAGTAGTTTTAATCCTTCTAAAGAACCTCAGTAAGCAGATGGAAGACATAATAAAGTCCTGCACCATTTGTCTACGTGTGGATGGATGTGTGTAACGTCCGGGATTCGAACGCGGGTCTCCCGCGTGGAAAGCCAACATCTTAACCACTAGCCGAAAGGGGAATTCCCCCTCGACCGTGGGAGATATTAGACTTTTGGTCATAAGGCAGAGGCTCTGAGCCAACACTGCTACACTCACCCCCTTTAGACCTTTCCCACCCGGGGAAACCTGATCCGGGGCACGGCATCAATGTAATGCCCAGTATTTGAACCCGGGTCTCCCGCGTGGAAAGCCAATATCCTAATCACTAGCCTAAAGGGGAATTCCCCCTTGACCAGGGGAGATATATAGGCTTTTGGCCATGCAGGCAGAGGCTCTGAGCCACTACTGCTACATGTGGACTGCAGTTATTGCTTTGTGTGTCTGTGTGATTGATTGTCTGTGTTCACGTTGGTGAGTATGGTTTGTTTACTATCATGTCAGGTCTCCACAGTGCATCCAAGTCTCCATCTGTACATCCATAGGAATTGTGTGTCTGTTTCTACAGTATGTGCACATCTCATATATTATGTCCTTTTATGTCCTATATTATGCATCTACTGTACAAACGTCTTCTAAATCCTAACAGTTTTCTGAAAAAATATTATGTTGCTATATCAGTTTTTCTCAAATCTTTTCATATTAAGGACCCCCAAAATGATATGTATTTGGCTGCGGACCCCCATCTGAAAGTATTTTGTTCCAGGGACTCCCCAGAAGCAAAGATTTAAGTACAAATGGTTCCTATATTAATGGATGACCACACATTTTCAAGATTATAGCAGAAAATAGCAGATCTAAAAGCTCATGGCGTGGCACTCGGTGCCGCGTTATGAGCTTGTATATCTGCTATTTTTGAATAGCCAAAGTATAAAATAATGGTTATAGCTAAAATGACACAGATGCGTTCCCGGATTGAATGGGTTAAAGGTAGTGCAACAGATGAGGGACATCTTTTGATCTTTTATGTTCTAGTCGAGTGGTGTGTCGGGTGGCGTCAACTATTCCACACTATGCCCCCTCACCCTCACCCCACACCACCCACCTGAGGTGGGTATGAGCGAGCAGTCTGCCTGGCATTTGTCTCAACTCCTTCTGTCAGATCCACTGTCTGACACCTACAGCACCTCGCAAAAGTTTTACTGGAGGTGTATATTCAAGGCTGACCAAGGAGTGCAAGATATACTGCAAGATGTTGCAGCCATTTGTTTTTTTATTGCTTGTTTACATGAATCTGCTTTTTCTTCCCTGCTGGACAGCCCAATGTGCAGTCAGTCAGACAGACACACTCTAGTTCACACACACACACACACAACCGGAAAGGACGGTCAGATACAAGCATGGATAATATGATAGATGCCTGTGCACGCACGCACACACACACACACACACACACACACACACACACACACACACACACACACACACACATACACACACACACACACACACACACACACACACACACACACACACACACACACACACACACACACACACACACACACACACACACACACTCACACACACACACACACACACACACACACACACACACACACACACACACACACACACACACACAGTCACAGTATTAATCTCTCTGTCACCTTCTCACACACACAAATGCACAGACCAGAACAAGGACAGACTGACAAACAAGCGCACACGCATGCACAGGCACGCACGTGCACGCGCGCACGCGCACACACACACACACACACACACACACACACACACACACACACACACACACACACACACACACACACACACACACACAAAAATACATATTTCCTCACTTGATATTAAAGTTTAAGCGGTAGTTTTATTTTTATAGTCTGGGTTCAGACAGGCATCAGCAGTTAGCTAGGTGAAAGAAATATCCACACTCTCTTGAGAAGTTTCTGGATTATTTAATGAAGATTAACACAGCAGCAGCAGTCTACCACAAAAAACGGACACGTTATAAAACGTTATAGGGAAGGAGAGGGAGAGAGGGAACAAGAGAGGAGGGGAAATGGGATGGGAGAAGAAAATGGACGATGAATGAAATTGTGAAAACAAATGAATGGATTGGAGAAAGAGAGAGAGAACAGATTGAGGTAGGAGAGCAGTATAACACAGATACCAAGAATACTGTATGAGAAAGATCTTCTGAGAAAAAGGTGTGGCAATGAGTTGAAAGTGACAGGCGGAGAGAAAGATGGAAAGAGTGATTAGGAGTGATTGCGTTCACACTAGCAACAAAGTAACAGGCTACATATCATTTTCAACTTCCTTCATTACTCCAGTGATGTGGTGAAGCATGAAATAATTAACCTTCTGGCTGTTTTGTCACTTTGTCGCCACTAGTGTGAACACAGCTTCAGCGGGAAGTGCAACTCAGAGACCTTCGAGAGATGTGAATGAGAAGGAATAGTTAAGGGATAGAAAAGGGATGTGAATGGGTGATACAGAACATAAAGACTAGGGAGAGAAATGCATTAAAACAAATGCATGCAGGAAAATGCAATTCACTGGAGAAACAGAGGGAGAGGTGGAGAGTGTGCAAGAACACAACACAGGGAGAGATAGTCAGATGATTGAGAAAATGAGCATGAGAGAGGCGCAGAATCTGCTAGATGTTAGAGAGAGGGAGGAAGAGGAGCGGTAGCATGACAGTGATGGCAGAAAAGTTAAGAGAAGGTAGATAATGAGTTAAGAGGGCGAGAGTGAGTGAGAAGCCGTGACGAAATGTGAGGCGTGACAGCAATTGAAGGAGAATTCTGCTCTAAATTCATGTAAAATCACGTATGTCTCTCTGCTTTCCACCTGTTTGCCTTGTGCAACCTCACCACTAATGTACAGTGGTGTCCCGCCTCATTTCAGGCAAGAAAAAAAACTTTTCACTCGCACAGGAAATGGAAGCATAGATCAAAACGCCAGCAGCGGCACCAAAATAGTATAGCAAACACAGCGCCACAGACATCTCATTTGGCTTAAAAGAAGCTGCAATATGGCTCACTAGCACCACTAATGACTCGACTGATAGTGTTGATTTTGATGGATGGGTCTGCCACTGATTGGATGGGTATGCAACAATAGCCCAGATTTCACCACAGGGTCTAACTGAGGCCTCTGGCTGCAGTACTACAGTAACCCATCAGCGGACTCAATATTCATACAAAAAAAAAGTGGGTTTTCTGTTTTGCTATCTTGTCATCTGTAAAGATTGCCAGTGGAGATTCCATTTCATATTAACCAATAAAAGGTTTTATCTTGTGGAATCCCTTGATGATGAAATACACCTAAGTGGTTTGTGTAGCGCTTACCAAAACCATGCATGAACAGATTAATAACCAGAAAGGTGTAGTGCTCCGTAGAGTATATCTGCCGGCTAAAACAAGCTTACATGCAGGCCCTGTGTGTCTGCATGTATCGTGTTGGTCGCTGTGTGTGTGTGTGTGTGTGTGTGTGTGTGTGTGTGTGTGTGTGTGTGTGTGTGTGTGTGTGTGTGTGTGTGTGTGTGTGTGTGTGTGTGTGTGTGTGTCTGTCTGAGGAATTGTATAACTTCTGTTGGGAAAAAAAAGATCGGAGCTTGTAATGCTAAACTAGCAAACAGCATGCCATAACGATTACCGTCCGGTAGCACTGACCTTGGCGGTCATGAAGTGCTTTTAGAGGAACTGCTTTCACTCACATGATCTGTGTTTCCGCCCGGACGGCTTGTACTGACGCACGCTTGTGTCCGTGTTGCCATGTCCGCTTGTTGTAAGCGGCGTTGGTCTTTAAAGTCGCGCTTCTTTTGGCCTTGTTTCATAGAGCTGGTTGCTTACATCTGCTTCCCTCTTCCCAGCGCTTTAGAGCCACTGCAGTCGGGGGCGGGGGGTCTGTTACTGCTTTTCATTGAAATCAATTCAACTTTTAACACCATAATCCCAATCAGGCTGGTTGAAAACTGTCTAACTTGTGACTGAGCTCCTTTGTGTGTGCGTAGATCCTAGCTTTCCTGACCGCCAGACCCCAGGTTATCAGGGCAGGTGGATACACCTCTAACCCCCACACACACTCATCACCGAAGCCCCCCAGGGTTGTGTGCTGAGCATAGACTGTAAAATACAGCCTATCCACAAAGCGGGCCCCATTGGTTTCTACAGACCGTTTTGAAGCCACTTTTTGGGCGAATTGAAATCTTTGAACTTCCAGTCCCGAAATGAAACCGGAAATGACTGCAATTGGCTGCAACCGCAGCGAGGGCGAGTCTTCACTCGGTAACCAGTAGAAGCCCTAGAAACATACCCTACTTTATACATAAATTACATAAATTACACATATCATACTTTTTTTTATTTATTAACACATCGACCGCCAGAGGTTAATCTCATAATGTACTCACCAGTGCCAAGGTGTTTTTGTTGTTTTTTTGTTTTTTTCATGTCGCCATAGATCTTGTTAAAATCCTTAAGATTGAGCCGTACAAAGTCTGTTTACATCCGCGACATCTTTCTCAACGTATCTCCCAGTGAAAATCACGTGTCAAACGGGGCATCCATGTTGTAGTTAGAGCGGATTACGTTAAACAGTGAAATGCGAGGAGAAAAAACTACAGGAAGAGAATTGAGTTTCAGTTTCGTCTGTAGAATGGGAGCGGACGTGATCGTCAAAACCGGATCCCAAATAATTCCGTTTCCGGTCATCAAACCGGAAACGGAAGTGGATCAAAAAAATTCCGAAAGTGAACCCGGACATTTATAGCGCGAAAAGACCGTGGACCGTAGGGCTACGGTCTCGGCGCTTAACAGTTGGATTTAACGGACCGTAGGACTACGTTCTTGGCGGTTAATGTGTTAATGGGACCATAATTTACTAAATGCATGTCATGATGATTTTATAAAAATACTTCAAACTAGCGATTGGAAATATAAAGTGTTTATGAAAATGTTTACTAAGGCAATAAATTCAAGAGTTAAGTCCAGCCAAAACCTTGTTCACTTCTGTTGAGAGTATATTGTTCTGCAGCCAGCCCTGTCCTGCAGAAGGTGCAGTAGCAACGACAGTAGCAACATGACAGTAGCAACATCTACTGGGCCATTAATAGGAACTGCATGATTTACTGTAAGAGAATCAGGAAATGAGCTTCAATTCCAGCGCAGATTCCTTGTACTTCTTGGTGCTGAGCCCTCTGCTGTAGCCGGGCATACTGTAGCTCAAACACTATCATCAAGTTTTACAACACAGTGGTGGGCCAAGGCACACACAGTGATGAAAAGGCCCATCTGCAGGGTGTTGCAAACTGTACGTATTGCCGTGGTGCCAGAACAACAGCCTCTTCTTGAACATCAGTACGAATATATTCAGTAGCTTTATCAGTTTCTAATTTATTCATCCATTTTTATTTAGCATTTTCTATATTCTGTATTTATTTTTGGCTGTTTATCTCAGTAAGCCAGGGAATGTGTCATTCCAAATTGTAAGTTGTATAAGTCTATGGTCATTCTCCACACCAATGTCTCTGCATATTGATGCGGTTTCTTTTTTGTTTGTTTGGTTAACTAGGTTAGTTACGTTCTTTATACTTTAGGTACTTAAAACCCTGTAACAGGCTGGAGCTGGTTTCATGAACGTAGCCCTTCAGCCTGTGCTTTCTGACTGGAAATCAATAAACCCTTTACATGGAGGTTCTTGTGGTCTGTTGACTTGGTGTTATGTACTCTGTGAGTGCGTGTCTGCTTGTTTTGTTTGAGTCTGTCCTCCATGTACACATTGCAATGCACAATGTGCATTGCATTTCCATAGTGTGTGTGTGTGTGTGTGTGTGTGTGTGTGTGTGTGTGTGTGTGTGTGTGTGTGTGTGTGTGTGTGTGTGTGTGTGTGTGTGTGTGTGTGTGTGTGTGAGTGTGCGTGTGCGTGTGCACGCTCACTCTCATATTTGTGCATCCATGCCTGCATGTCTGTGCCTGTATACACATGTGCGTACCTGTGCAGAATAATGCTGTATCTGTAGTGTACAGATTCAATTCTGTGCATTTTCTCTCTTTCTTTCTCTATCATCTCTCCATCACTGAGTTGCATTGTGTCTTCAACCTTGTTAGACCGAGAGCGTAGGCTGAGAGACAGTCACGCATCCCTTCCCTGCCCTCCACCCTCTGTCTATCCTTTAGATGCTCCCTAGGCCAGCATAATTGGCCCATTGATTGGCAACAGGTCTGACAGCGAATGTCCCTGACGAGACAAACAGACTGGCGAGACGTGATGTTCCTGCCTTGACCTCTGGGCACGCAGAGGACAGCGGTTGCAGAGGCAGACGGATGGCGAGCGTGGCATCTGGCGTCTTGTCTTGTTGGGATAACGTCTATCGAGGGAGAGAGGGAAGGAGACAGACATACAGAGAAGGAGAGAGTGACATGTGTTGGATGCCAGAAAGGACAGCAGACAGATGGACAGAGAAAGAGAGGTGAGACAGAAGACACACAACAGGCACAGATGTGTTCCCAAGAAGAATGAAAAAGAAAGAGACAGCGTGAAACAGAGAGAATCAGAGAGAGACAGAAAGACAAACAAATGGACCCCAAGGAAGAACTGTGGCGCCTTTGTTGTTGGCCACCTGCTGCTTTCGTGGCAACAACGGGGGATCCAAACAGATTGACTGACATAAGAAAGGGATGCTCTATTTTGATCATTATTTTTGTCAAGAGTTGTTTTTGTCACTGTGTGGGAACCATTGCTGGCAGGTTTTACAGAAGTCTGCAGGATCACAGCTGTTGTCTTTAGTCTCAGGTGTGTGTCGGATACGTCAAGCAACCCACCCCTTCACGGGCAATTCCTGCCATATTTTGGCACATAGGCTTATATAGATCAGTTATTTTTGCTATTTTATGTACAACAAATACTATCGTTTCATCACACTATACGTTAAGCAACTCCAGAAACTCAGCTGCTAAACACAGTTGCTGCAGATGATATGGTAAAATTCATGGCTGAGGAGGAGACACTGAGTTTATATGGGCACAATGGAACCAAAATACTGAGCACTAAACAGCTTTCATATAATGGCTGCATACCAGTAAGGATGAGGCCAGCCAGAAGAACATTTTTCTCTTTCTCTCTTTTTCTGTCATTTCCCCCCCTTTCCTCTCTATCTCTCCATCTTTATTTATTTCTTTTGCCTGTCTGTTTGTACATATGCGGCTGCAGTCTGATACTACCAGGCCCCTGAGATGTTCTGGCATGACACATGAGAGTAAATATTTTTAGGCTGCACATGGATTTCAAATGCGGGGGGGGCCATAGCTGAGTGGTTAGTGAGCCCGCCTAGGGAGCCAGAGGCCCTGGTTGCCCCAGGTACGATTCCAGGCCAGGCCAGCAAATGTGTCGATGAAATGAAATTTGTCCCTGAGAAAGACTCTTAACCCCTAATTGCTCACAGGCCCTCATTGGAAACAAGACCGCAAGGACTTTCATGAACGGACCTGTTAAAGGAATTATCCTATCCTTATAACACGTCCATCTGGTCATGGCTAGTTGAGGACGATGAGGATGATGACAATGATGATGATAATGATGATGTCCTTGTGATTTGGCCGCATAAAAGCCGGACGAGGGCTTCGACAGCTCGTCAATAGCATCTCCACAGTACAGGATGTATGAC
>NC_137612.1:26926936-27024436 GCF_963280865.1 Gymnoscopelus braueri | reverse complement strand
GCATATCGGGTTTGTTTATGGTTATGTCTGAGTTGTAGTGACAAGGCCGTGGCTCGTCCGTCCCTCCCTGTAGACAATTTTGATATAGGATAATAGGGAGAGAGAGAGAATGTGGCGTTGGTCTGTAGTTGGGTAGAAGGACAGGGAGAGACAGACAGATGGATAAACAGAGAAATAAAAAAAAAGAAGATAATTAGAGGGACTCACAGACTGATGATGTGACAGACAATTGAACAGAAAGAGAGGGGGGTGGCAGAGATTAAAGGGAAATATGTCTGCAGTAACTGTGGGGGTTGGAACATTCAGCCCATTTGGCTTGTCTGCGATTTAAACAGTAGTACCCAGGTTCCCCCAGTAGTACTACCCAGGTGTGTTTGTTTGTGTGTGTGTGTGTGTGTGTGTGTGTGTGTGTGTGTGTGTGAGTGAGAGAGAGAGAGAGAGAGAGAGAGAGAGAGAGAGAGAGAGAGAGAGAGAGAGAGAGAGAGAGAGACTGAAAATTATAAGACCACTGTAGGGCAGTATGTGTTTGACTTAAAAATGGAGAAAGAGGAATGGAGTGGAGAAAAAGTCGATTGGGGAAGGGGAAATGTGGGAGTAATATTAGAGGAAGGCAGTGAATGGGGAGAATCTGAGAGACAACAGAAAATAGCGAGAAAGGCAGAGTGAGTGATAGAGCGATAGAATTTGCGGGGGCTGAGAATCAAGCGGACCATTAAACAGGGAGTGTTGGGACTTGTGGATGGGGAAACTGCACCCAGGTGAGATTTCTGTATTGTAGCCTACAAGCTCTCCATCCCATGAGGCTATAGCGTCTCATTTCCCTTTCAATATTCATTGTATTGGAACGGTGTCTGCTGGAGAGTCACGTGACTTCATAACTTTTGCATATTAAAAGAGGTCTGTTGAGACTGAGCCTTTTTATGTCCCCTGTGTGCACTTGGGCGATAGCTGTGTGTGTGTGTACGCAGGCACGCACGCGCGAGCGAGAGAGAGAGTATAGCTACAGCTGTGTTTGAGCCTGTGTGCCTGCATTTGTGCCTGCAAGATGTTTTTTCTATGTTGTCTGTTTGCATATGTGTGTGCCTCTTTGTGAGAGAAAATATTTTTACACCTGTCTAGCAAAGGCCCTGCTTGTGCAAAAGTGGGGGAATGTGGCATACCCGTGTATATTTTAGTTTGTGCATGCTTGCATGCGCACGCCAGCGCCCGCGTGTTTTTGTGTGAGTCAAACCCACTCAAAGACCAACTGCATGGCAACTCTCCGGCGCTCTTCCTAACCTGTCACCATGGCAACATGGGTTAAGGTGAATCTCATTGTTGCTGCAGTAATGATCGGAAGAGCTCACAGGAGGTCACGGTATGCTCTGGTGCCGACAAGACGCATTGATGTTTATTTAGTAATATGTCTCTGATCATGGCTGTTACTGAGATAATAATGTAGCATCTGGTTGGAATTCTCGCCTATTCTTCATTTTGAATACTTGTGGGCTACAGTAATCCTCGAGAAATAAGGTCTTGCATCAATTGTTGTAGTGAGAAAACAAAGAACTACTGGACTACTAGGATTATTACTTATCTCTATACCTCCATCTAAAATACTGGTCGAATCCTCAGAGAACGTTATGCAGTGATACCCAGATTTGAGACGATTCCACATGCAGTCTTTAAATAATGCATGCAGCGTAATTGAGAAACGGTAGTTAAACTCACACCATGGGCTGACTCGATCTTTCATCCAGACCAATAGAACCTTTGTCTGTGTTCCATCTGTTCAGCAGCAGGGGCCGTCTATCCAAACAGACTTATACGAGCTGAAAATATGGACCTTTTGACTGCAGTTACACTAGTGAACAGTGCATTGGATTGCATACAGAAACTGTGCATGATCAGTTTACAGCACTTTGGGGTCTCTGCGCTCCAGGCCACCACAAGGCCAAACCACAGTGCCTGCCTGTGACAGGTCCCAGCTGTCCAGGCCATGGACTGTAAAACATATGGACGAAGGGAACGGTGATGTCACCCATTGGTTGCTTCCCGAAAAGCAACCGTAAACGAATGCTATTGGCTGAAAGGGAAGCGAGGGCGGGTCTTCACTCAGTATAGCCAGTATAGAAGCTCTAGAAGCATACCCTACTTTATCATTAATTTGAAAATTAATGGGACCATTGATTGATTGATTGATTGATGTACTTTATTTAGTAAGACATGAGAACAACAGTACATGGAAGTACAAATTCACAATACAAGGTCTACTAAACTGGAAGTCTCATAAAGCACTAAGCTTGTTTAAAATGAGATACCCACGCACACAAATCATGATGACATATAAGAGACAGACAGATATACACACTACTATAACTATAACCTATAACCATAACTTACAAAAATGCGTATCATAGTAATTAACAGAAGACTTTATTTAAACTATAGCAACTGAAAGCATACAGTAATTATATCAATGATTACAAGGTAAAAAAATTACGTGGTAATTCTTCTGCAGCCAGCAGGGGGGAAATAGAGACATCCGCTAGGCCATTAATGAGAACTGCAGTGCTGAAAAGCACTTCCTTAAGTAGGTCGGGAGTGGCCTATTGTACCTCCTACCGGTAGCCGATAACACGCGGGAGTCTGTCCCCGGTACAAGGCGCTAGACCCCTGGGAGATGGATTGCTGAGGTGGAGCGCCACACTATCCTCAGCTCCCAATACTTACCGCACGACTCAACACACCCAAACCGAGCTACTCATACGCTGAGTTGGCAGTGCCCGGGATTGAACCCATGACCTTGTGGTCTAAAGGCGAGAGCTCTACCGACTCCGCTACCCGGACACAAATCCACGGGAGCTTCCTTGCAACCTTCTCCAAGCAAGAGAAGACACCCACCTTAATTGCAATCACAACAAAAGTGACGACAAGCAACAAAGCCATCGGCAGTCATTCATTTCCAATGGGTAGCTACGAGCTACACAAAGCGACAATGGTGCAGCGATTTGGCGAGCAAAGAAAGTTAAAAACATTTCATGTTTATGCAAATGAGCAGCGACTGGATTCAAGTGACAATCAGATGGCATATGTGTTTGTTCCATTCAGCTCACAAATGTTGTTTACAAAATGTTAAAATGAAAAGAAAAAAAAGAAAAAGTTATCAGAAGCAATTTCTGGTTGTACTATTGGGTAAAATACTACAGCGATTAACAGAGAAACTGCCTCAAGATTTTAGAGATTTTAGAGCAGAGATAAATGGCAGCAGAATCTGGAAGAATGTACTGTATGAGGCAGAAGCAGAGGAAGAGCTGCAGCAACTATTCTAAAGGAATGACCAGAATACTGCTGAGGGGAAAGATTAACACACAGACGCACATTTAGTAGGACTTGCCTTAAATTATCCCCCAAAAAAATGATTTTGACATAGCGTTATTATCTGGGATTAGAAAAAGGGGACATAATTGACTCGAGATGATTTCTTGACTTTAAAGACATTTCAGTATCGAACCTCGAGAGTTCGCCACCGCGGGTTGAAGGGCTCGCTTATTTTGGGGTTGTTTTCATTAACCTGGTTGCTCGTTTCTCTCGCTAAACCTGGCAACTCTAGGAAAACCCACAGGCCATCTCCTCGCTCTCTGTGTGCCTCTCTCTCCCCTTCTCTCTCCTCTGTGTGTGTGTGTGTGTGTGTGTGTGTGTGTGTGTGTGTGTGTGTGTGTGTGTGTGTGTGTGTGTGTGTGTGTGTGTGTGTGTGTGTGCCTCTCCCCCTCTCTCTCTCCTCTATAGGGTTAAAAGAATTAGGAATGGAAACCACCATTCACCACTTTCTAAAAGCAAATGGAAACACACTCCAACAGAGCATCGATGGAGTGAATATGCCACTTCCGAGAGCACTTTACCATATTGTGAAGAATGGAAAGCGTAATGGGGAGTCTATACTGTCAGAGAAGAGGGGATGCTTTGACTAAACCTTTCAAAAGTAATTTCATTGATAGATGGGAAAAAATGCTGGGGAAGACAGGATCATGACATCTAGCTTTAAACTCAGTCCCAGCATCTAAACTTCAATTATATGGAGGCTTTAAATTCCTTGCACTCTTATACTCTTTCACAGAACCTGTGGTCCACAGACTTGGACCTCCTCTCTATCCCCCAAATTATCCACAAAGGGGCACTATTCATATGATGAGCCTGAGCGATGCCCTGAAGAAGCTGGAGGTGACATTTTTCAATGTTGTTGTTGATGCTTTAAACTCAGCCATTCAGGAAAGATTTGCCACATTGGAAAATGTTGAAGAGAAGTTTGGAGCGTTGTCAACCTTCCAAAGTCTCTCAACTGAGGAGCTGACAGGACATTGCATGGCTCTTAAAGAGGTGGTGCCATGGTTTTGCACTTTTTCTGTTTTTCATGTGTCTATGAGGTTGATAGAACTTCATTAAGCCCCCCGGTGGTGTTTTTATGGTGTTTTATGTCTTCTCTGACTATTTGGAGTTTCTTCCTGGAGGCTGAAACCTTGAGGGTCAAAAGTGCCAATAGAGAAACAGGGGCATTGTGACATCACAATGCCATACCCTCCCCCTCATTATCATAACACAACAGGTGTGGGCATGAGGAGGAGGAGGGACTAGGACAGGTGGGTGGTGCTAAGGTGGTGGAGGAGGTGCTAAGGTGAGAACCAGGTATACTTAATGAACTGGAGGCGTGTCCACATAAAAACAACATTTTACACTTACTGTACACTTTTTATTTTTTTGAAAAAAATCCTTACATAATAATAATACCTTATGATCAGGTTTTAAGGTTGAAAAATATCATGGCACTCCATCTTTAATAATAGGAATTTGATATAGCTGTAATTGACCCTTTGTCAAGTCCCACCCGTAGTCCCGCTCCTCTTTGCGCCCATTGGTTGCAGTTGCTTGGTTGGACAAAAATCCACTGTCTCCACCCACTATACCATTCAAAAGTTTTTCAGTTGCCTCATACACATTTTTTTATGTATTCAATTCTTATTTTAAACTTCGCCTCAGTAAAACGCAACATCGGGTGCAGTGCTGGGCATATACGTGTTTTTTGTTGATATCTTTCTAATTTGAGCAAACTCATCATAAACAACCAGAAGGAGGCAGTACCAGGGCAGAACAAGGCGGAAGGAGTCTGCCGGTGACGGCTGCAACCCACGATGTGCACAGCCCTGTAGGCCACCTGGCCTGAATAAACAAGAAAATTACCAGCAGCTAAACGCACATTCCTAAGACTCTCCTCTAATGACTTCTCCTGCCTGATTTATTGTGTTTTGCTTTTATCTCTTGGCCAGGTTTTTATCTTTGGCCGAATTTGCTTGTAAGTTTATACATGGAAAAATTGCTCTCCCCCAATTACTTCTGCTGTCTGATTTATTGTGTTTTATCTTCTGTTATTTGTTTTTTATCTCTTGGACAGGTTTTATCTTGTGTTGTGTCCTGGATAATACTTAATCCACTATGTAACTTTTGTTTATGCAAAAAAATAAAGTTTGTCCAATCTGTATTAGATTAGATTAGATCAGATGTCCTTTATTATCCACAAGGGAAAATCATTTTTGCTCGGGTCAAATTCAAGACAAGACAATGCATAAATATACACCACAATTAAAACACCCAGCAAAGTACTTCAATTCTACAAAAGGTAAGCTAATTCTTAATGTGTGTGTGCATATTCATGGAGTGGGGGGGGGGGGGGGGGCATTAGCAAGCAAGTCCAGGTGAGGTGGATCAGGTATTAGGGGGTTTGTGTTTATTAAGGAGCCTAATGGCAGAGGGGATGAAACTGGCAATGCCCTTTGCCTTCTTGAATAGAAAGGCACCATATCTTTGGGTCTCTCGCGATCTTTCCTGTTTTCTCCACTGTCCTCTGGTCATAGCGATACTGAAGGGCAGAGCAGAGTATGTTCATACAATATAACTTATAAAATTGGGGTGGTTGTATTTTGTCTCCCTGCTCTTCTATTGAGACATTTAGATTGTGTCAAAGGTCATTTTCTCAGCTAGACACAGGATCTGACACAAATTTTGACCTGATGGTCACGATTCAATGTATCCCCTGAGCAAGCAGACAGGCTCCTTAGATCAATGATAAAAATATCAGGACTTGCGCAGGGAACCGGGTTCAAATCCGGGGTAGAAGAGGAAAGTTACATAGTGCAGCTTTAACCGTTTTTTTTCTTCTGCTTTTCTTTTCTTAGTTCTTTTGAATCTTTTTTTAATATCTTTTGAAATATTTAACTTTCTTTTTTACATTCATTATAATGAGAGTTAGTCCATTTTTCTAGAGCACTTTTTTGTGCTCCGCCATACTTTCACCTAAAAACGTAATTCAAACAAAAGTTTGAAGACTTTTTCGTGGTACAGACGGTATTCGAATACGTCACACGTTTTTTTTTCTTTTTTTTAATTGGTCAAAATTACAGTGCGTGATACAGTGCGTCATATATGGGGGGAATGTTTTAGAGCCCTGGACGGGCCCAAAACTCCAGCCCAAGCTGCATATTATTTTCATGCCTTGTGACTATCAAATATATTGCAGCTTTACTAGTACTTGGCTATGTGTGGGGTTATATTTAGACAATTTACATGTGTCACGTTAGATGCAGTGAACTATGAATCACCTGAATAATAAAATAGATGCATAAAATATTACTGTAGGTCTCTGCATGATACCTCACTTCTGTGGGTATGCATAGCCTGGGACCAGACGGATCTGCCAGTGCAAAAAAAAATTGCCCTCAGCGATTTGGGTCTGGCACTGCTCCGTTGTGAATTTCCTGTCTCGGGTGACCAATCAGGGTCCAGTATTCAAATATGGGACACTGTAATTGGTAGTTGGTTCTAGGTCTAACCAATTGCGTCGAGAGCCATATCCACGTAGTGATATAGTCTGGCTACGCGAGGCTAGGGTATGCACACCCATGCATGTTGACATGTTCACATTATGCATGTGAGCACAAACACAGTACTTACTTGGTGCCGATGCACACTAAGAAACATAATTGAAAAAAGAAAGAGAGAAAGAAAGCCATAAAATACATATGAGCACTATAGCATACACACAGAAACTATGCAATTCAGTCAGGAACACTCACGTCATAAGTAGATTTAACCATTTATTGCAACAAATGGAATACAGTTATACTTGGCGTTAATGGCTCCGCTCTATAAGTTGTTCCCTAAATTTAGCTAAGCAGCATGGTAAGCTAAAGCAGGGAACGCCATGAAAACTCCCCATAGGTATACAAGAGCGGGCCCATAGCAAGACATTTCATCAAATTAACTTGTGTCATGCAAACTTGAATGCAGTTTTAACATTAAAGCTATAGAACATTGAATTCAGTTTAGAGCCATGCAATCATTGAATTTCAGTTTACTTTAGAGCCATGCACACATGAATTTCAGTTAATGCAAGACTTTGAATTATGCCGACTAACAGACGAAACACACAGGAAGTAAAGGAGTTGAGGGAGGTGGAGCCTACTGTAGTCTTGCGTAGCCAGACAACTATTCCACAATCTCTGAATGCTATATAGAGTCTGGGACTACACCTCCCGAAATCCGAGAGAGGAAGCCGGCACTTCCATTCACGAAAATATATTTTAAAATATCTTTGCATTTTACTTATTAATTTCCATTTCTGCTAAGCAGCAAGCTGTAGGCCTATATGATTTTGATTTATATTAGGATAAATTGAGAAATGTGTGCGACTGTATACAAAGACGAAACGGAAGAGGCTTCACATCCGCTTTATATTTTAATCATGATCAGAGCTTCCAAGTCCCAGACTGTATGACATTTGAAAATTGTGGGATGCAACAGTCTGGCCACGCGAGACTAGAACCTGTGTAACAAAATAATACTGACATCCTGGTCAGGTAAAATATGGGGCTGCATCAAAGCGGCCCCAGCGACAGGTTTATAGCTGGGCTGCAACACTGTGAGGTGTGTCCATCTATTACTCTGTCACCCTCTCTCACATAATATGTGAGAGATTCTCTAGCTCTTTCTTTTTCCTCATTCACTCTCTCCCTCCCACCCATTCACACAACCCCTGCTATGTCTCTTTTACCCTCTTTCTCCTAGTCCAAAGGGAGCTGCGGGTTCAATAAATAAAAGATGACAGGCTGAGGCATGTGACTTGCCCATCACCCCTCTCAAACTCTCTTCCTCGTTCTATTATCTCTTATTTTCTCCAGACCCTCCCTGCATTGTCTAATCCATTCCAACAATAATATGAAGAGCAGCCCAAACATGGATTGTAGCTGTCCATCACTGACTTATTATTCTATGCCTTTTCTCTCACACTCATCTCTTTATTTCAGCAAAGCCTTTCTCTCCCCCTGTCATTCCACAGGTACACTCACAGTATTTATTTTAGTATTCGTCGCTTCCTCACTGTATATTTAAATAACTTACACACTGCTGAGTAAACTTGTAGGCCACTCAAAAAAACATAAAGGATTGAAGAAACATTCTGAACAATACTCATTTTGTAACGGCTTCCTTAACCATGACCTCAGCTCCCGTACTTTCTTTTCCGTTGCACATGCTGCCACTTATATTGGTTACGCGGCACAAACGCAGCAAAGCTCAGCCAATTGGCCATTCTGGGATTTATATTGGCTAAGCGTCACACATGTGACGCAAAGCTTCAACGTGTGGCACAGCTATTGATCCTGTCCTTCATTGATTGATGGTTAAGAAAGACTGATTTGCTCCATAATTTTGCTCAGATTCTGGCATTTGACCCACCGGTCTCCCAAAAGACAATGTCATGGTTCTGACAAAACTGCCAAAGTGGGATTTTCAAAGTAGCATAGGATTATTGGGTCACTGAGTTAAAAACAAATCACACCCAGTGTGAAGTGGGCGGTGTGGTCCTCACAGTGGTCATCATAGTGATGGAAGCTCACTTCCAGAAGAAATTGATTTTTGGAAGTGCATAATCCTATTTATAGGTTATTAATGTCATCATGTGTCTCGCTAGCCAATCACAGTGCTGAATGGAGTCAGCCAATAGAGTCAGCCAATCACAGTACAGGAAAGTGGGCCAAGTGGGCCAATCACAGTGCAGGAAACTAATACTAATGAGGTGTCCCAACCCCACTTATAGGGGCGGCTACACCGCCCAAAAATAAACAAAAAACTTTGCATGACACTTTGTCGCTGAAGCATAAATCAGGCTTTACACAGTTCATACTTTCAATCAAACTCACTTCATTGTTGTAGTATAGTCTGGCTCAAGTGTCAAGGAAGATGGTATACTGTAGGTAGGCAGACTCAGCAGATAACTTGATTTTGAACAGGTGAAGATTAATTCACACTCGCCATTTTATAGGTAACCCAAAATAACAAAAACACAACAAACAATAACTCAAACTGACCCTCAGCTGCACACAGAAACACGCTGACGTCCCAAACTAAACTTATCATAAATCAAACAAAACTAAGGCCCATCAGCGGCACACATCTACACTTTCACCCTGCCGTCTCTATTTTTGGGCATGTCTTTAAGGGTGAACATACAAAAAAATTTCCAAGAATCTTTGAATAGGGTTTAAGGTTAATCCTAACACACTCAAGATGTTTTAACTGTGGGTCGTATACCCAGTGTTTCTCAAAGTGTAGGTTGGCAATTTGTTTACATTCTTCAGATTGAAAAATGGGTGTCATTGATGGAATAAAATAAGCTGCTACATTCATGAAAGAAAAGTGACCTTTTATGTTATGTTATTGTTAATGTTATGTGTTAATGTTATTTATTGAAGTAACAAAACATTCAAATATAAAATAAAATAAAAAAAAGAGACAAGTTATGCTCCAGCTGAGTGACATGTACTGTATGTGTTTGTCTTAAAATAAAAGTTATGTTTATGTGTTTAAATATGTAGAGAATACTTCCCAAAATGCTATGAGCTGATGATATCACCACCACGCCAGAGTCCTGCACGGGTCCAATTTTGAGAACCCGCGCCCGCCCCGCCCGTCAATACTCAGATCCGTAGACCGACCCGTCACCCGTGATAATTTCAAAATACGAACCAGACCCGCCCCGCCCGTCAAATAAACGACCCGTTGTCCGCCCGTTTACCCGTGTAAAATGTAAATCCTATTGAAAAGTGTGTTGAAAAAGATAGCAGCCTTCAACAACAGTGCTACATTCAGTGGTCAGGTTTGTACAGAAAGCAAGTGAAGACGGAGGAGCGAGCTTAAGCCACGCGCGAACGCGCATCTACGCAGCAAACATGTGTCGTTGTTTATGTCATCAGATACTTTTAATTTGAAGGTTTAACAGGATGTTCAATGTGTTTTTGTGAGTTAAGATAACTGTCCAGCATGCTCCATGCGGTTGTGCTGTTAAGTTATACAAGTTACGTTGTTTGGGCGGAAACAGTGCTCTCTGATTTTCACAATAAAATGATACCCGCCCGCGATTAGTTCAGTACCGCCCGTCCCCGTACCCGTGATCTTATAAAAGTAACATTTTCACCCGTTTTCATCCGTCAAACGCGGGTACCCGTCGGGTATCCGCGGGTACCCGGCCCGTTGCAGGACTCTGCACCACGCTCTGTACAGTCTGCAGTTATAACTCTTACTTAGTAAGTACAGTATCTACATTTCACTATGCTGGGTGTTATATTAAATTTGTCTTTTGGATCGTTTTGTGTATAATGTGACTGTTGTGACTGGTAACTGCTGGTTACGTCTCTTTCTTGGGACAAACAAGATGACGGAGAAGGAAATCCATTGGTGAGCATCCAACGAAACCCTGTTCATTGGCAAAAGGAACACAGCCATCAAAGGTTTTGAGAAAGTTCAATGAAGCAGCTGTTGTCTATTAGGGTTCCTGTGGGTCCTCAAATAGGCTACAAACAAACCCTCTTAATTCAATAATCTGTATTTTAGGCTAACAAAGTTGGATTAGATAAACAGTAGCCATATAAATCAAATACTGTGACTATTCCCCTGACAAAGATCAATTCTTCTTTTCTGCAAGGTTTTCGTTTGTGAATGAACAGTTGTCACAAACGGTACGTTCTCAAAGTTTATTTTGCTCCTGATTGGATCAAATTGATATCCAGACCAATTTAGCCTACATAAATATGTCGACAGTGCTCTCCATAACCATCATTGAAATAAGATGATGAAATATCTTTTGGAAGAATGGCGTTCCATCTCTCTAGTAGAGTTCGGGCGGCAGTGGCTCAGGGGTAGAGTGGCCCGATGGGAACCGTGAGTTTCCTAGTTCGATCTCGGGCTCCCCCAGAGTTAGTGTCGAAGTGTCCTTGAGCAAGACGCTGAACCCCTAAAGCTCCCGATGAGCAGTTTGGTGCCTTGCATGGTTTCCTCCGCCATCGATGGGTGAATGTAATGCACAATCTATGTAAAGCGCTTTGGATAAAAGCGCTATATAAATGCACCATTTACCACTTAGAGTTCCGAGACATGTACAATCTTACTAAGAAACGTTAGGTTGTAGTTTTTTTTCCTTTCATTTGTCAACCACGTATGTGTTTGTTTTAGATTGTAATTTTACTTTGACTTCACCAAGTCCACTTCTAAAATCTATTGTTGTTTTGACAAATGACTTGCCTGAAGGGTATGAGCAAAAAATCTGCAATAAATAAGCACTTCCTCCACTTTCTTTCTCTCCCTCTCTCTCTCTCTCTCCCTCTCTCTCTCTCTCTCTCTCTCTCTCTTTCTCTCTCTCTCATTCTCCTTTGCTTGTTAAAACACACGCACGTTTGCACGCACAAAGAAAAAAGCATGCGTGCGCGCACACACATACACGCACGCACGCACGCACACATGCACGCACGCACGCACGCACACACACACACACACACACACACACACACACACACACACACACACACAGAAACACATCTTAGAAAACTTACTAAAGAAAGAACTAGGATTGGAGTGGACATTGGAGGTCAGAAAGCATTAGGCTTCTGAAGAGGACGTCGCTGTGAAACACAAAATAAGCAAACCAAGAAAGCAAAACCTTAAACAGGTATGACAAAATCAAGACAGCCTAAGGAAATTAATACAAGGATGGAAATGAATAACAAAATGTGAAATGGAAAATTAGTAGAACACGTGTGTTGTGTTTGTACACATTTGTGTATGCATATGATTGCCTGTCTCTGTGTGGGAGCATATTTTTATATGCTTCTAAGCATGTGTGCATGTGTGCAGTGTGAGCATGCACACATGCGTGTACATATACAGTACTGTATGTATTTGTGGATGTGCCTATGTGTGTGTATGAGTCAGTCAATGCTATATTTGACACAGTGGGTGTTGAGGAACATACAGTGTTTTTTTATCCCACGATTTTTGCAACCCCATTTTTTCACACAGTGCCAATACGGCATGTTTTTGTGAGGGTACCTACCCTAGGGGATACGGGGAGAACATGCAAACTCCACAGACAGTGCATTTGAACTATCCACTTTAAGCAGAAGTGAAATGAGGCACGGCTTCACTGGAAGAAACGGGTGGGATTTGCAGTATGCCAACTGTCCCCCCTCTCCCCCTCCTCCACCACCACCACCACCACCACCTCTCCACAAAAACACACACAATTTAATATTAGGGCTTTTGAGGGGAGATAATGTAGCGGTTCAGCATGATGTAACATTCAACAATGGGTATCCTCTTATCCAGCATGTCTCCGTCTGCTTCAAAGAGAAGCACAGGCTGCCTGTGTGTGCGTGCGCGTGCGCGTGCGTGTGCGTGCGTGCGTGCGTGCGTGCGTGTGTGTGTGTGTGATAGACATACAGATGGTTCCATTATGTTCAAACAGCACATGTGTACAAATACACACATGCAACAACTTCACACTATAGAGTCTTGCAGGGGCCCACATACAGTACGTAACTACAAGTGCCATGACAAAAATGCTCACCTATTAATAGGCTACCGTGTCCTGACCGACTGTCCGTTACATAGACACGTAAGTGGTTCCCTGCCTGCCCACTCCTCTCTCATTGAAAATGAATTACTAGGCACGTCAGTCACTTCCCGTTTGAAAAGCCCTTTAGGCAGACTCTTCAATGTCCCACTGTGCAAGCTGAACTGGCACTCTTTTCCCCACTGTCTATCAAAGCCCTAAATGGCAAGCTAGCCAGAGCCAGTAACACTGCTTGTATTTTAATTCATGATTGATGATTTTATGTTGATATTACTGCATACTATTATGTCAATTACAGTGTGTCGCTCAATGGGCAGTGTGCAATGTGTTGGCAGTCTGTGTTGTACTGCATGTCGTCATTGTGCGTGTTGTCATTGTAACAACAGTTGCTATGTGCGTGTCCATGACAAATCTCCGCTGGGGGCAATAAAGTCTATCCTATCCTGTTCATACTACTAATTGGTGTCTGCAGATGGGCACACATTACACAAAAGTGAAGCCTGTGAGTCAGATACTTGCATTTCGGCCTGCACACACTTTCATCTCTTCTGACAGCATGTAACAGCAATTTCTTTCCAAGAATGAAAGCAAAATGGTCATTGGGTTGTCTTTATAGGCTTTATAGGACAAGTTATACAGATGTACAGTGACAGATCTCCTCACACATCTCTTCACACAGAACATGTTTCTGTTCTGCATGCACTGTCACTATATACTTGTACGCACATGAAGTACTGCATGCAGTCTCACGGCTGTATGGCTGTATGGCCCTTGATCCTTACCTGTTCCTCTCACTCTCGTTGCTGTTGTTACCGTGACACCTGCATTCTCCCCCAGGGCGACAATAAAGGCTTATCTCATCTTATTTTCTGGCAGCATATATTTTCAGACTCGCAAGGCATTGTTGCACAATTTCCACATGTGCACCCAAAAAAAACTTTCAGCATCTCAACAAAATATGAAGCTCATAAAACAAGAAACCTGACAGGCATTGTCAAGCTGAGGTGGAGGAGCAGTGCGCTTTGTCCCATTTCAATTCAGGTGTTAAATTTAGGTAATTGTTATAAATACAACAATGACAAATAACATGGGATGCATGGAAGTGTCATTATGAAATGGTTTATAATGTGTTATGATTGAATTATGAGTAGCCACTTACAGTACAGTACATGTAATTATACAGTGTTATAAGCATATTACAATGCATTTATACTTGACCTTATAAGTCATTACAAAATTATGTGTAATGTGTTATGATTATTGTTATACATCACTGAGTGTAATTATACAGTGTTATGAGCAGATCATATTGCATTAAGTATGTTTATAACACATTACAGACACGGAATGCATAGCAAGTGTTACCACTAGGGTGCCTTCCCCCATGTACATTATGTTCATACTTCTTTATGTGGATTACCTTGCATGGTTTTACCTGATTTCACCCAGCACGTGAAATATGTGGATTTACCTTTCCTTGGTGCACAAACTCATAAAACATGTGCATAATGTAATGTTCTAAACATCATGCACATACCTTCTACTGTGCTATCTGTGTATATATATATATATATATATATATATATATATATATATGTATATATATATATATATATATATATATATATATATACATATATATATGGCGTTGGAACAACAGATGTTCAGGAGGCGGCGAAACACAACTTACTCCGCCCACTCACCAATCTACCTGGCGCTATTTATACCTTGTCAGAACTACCCAGAAGCCCCTTATTCGCTTTCGTACATCCGTACTCAAGCTCATAACGTTTTCAGCATGATGAGCAGCAAGAGCACCTTACCTCTTCCAGCCAGTCAAGTCCCGCCGTTCCATTTCTCCCAGCGCCTCCGCATTCTGCTTTCTCCAGAAACCTCAACTTCACGTCTGTCTACCATCATCCCACCATCCGGTCAACCGCGACATCATTCAGGTCGGTCCCCCACGCACCCACACAACATCGCCCGACTTCTTGGGAACGGGAGCGGGGCCGAACCGCAAGGAGGCCACCACCGAGCAGCTCGGCGTCCCCGACGGCCAGCAACGCCACCGTCCCCGCTAACGCTCGCCTCACGGCTCCCCCGGTCTGTGCCACCACGGCTCCTCCAGCTGTTAGCTAGTAGCTACTAGCTACAGCCACAACGCTAACTACAACAGCCGGCACTACAACAACACCGGGGCCTTCGTCGCGCCAGTCGCGGTCCGATGACGTCACGCACCACTGAAGCTAACGCGGCGACTCCGGATGACGTCACCTGCCGCTCCGGGAGGCTTCAGGGCTGCCTGCCCAGAAGAACACTGCCTCCACCAGCCCACATATCTGCTTTTCCAACTACTACTCTTACAATATATTTCCAATCTTTAACCCTGTGCCTGCTACCCACCCCTAATGTCTTTCTTGTCTATCTTATCATCCCTCGTACCGCAGGCTGCACTTTCATCCCCCCCACCCCACCCATCCCTACATCCACCTCAGTCTCCCTCCATTTCTCCTACCACCCAAGCACTGCCGTGGCCACACCTGGCACCAGCGCACCCCAGGCTGCTACTGCTATTATTACAATGTTCCTACCGAACTAACATCGTCTCCTTCCTAACATTGCTGCTCGCTCCATTCACGAGCTTGCCCGTTCATACCCGACATACTACCAATATCGCTCCCGTGGTTAGCTGCCACCGCTATCACTACAATGTTTCCAACTAACTAACATTGTTTCCTCCTCAGAGATGGCTGCTTGGCGCTACTAACATGTTTCCCCAACACAGATATGGCTGCGTGGCGCTACTAACTTTGTCCAGTCCACAGACATTGCCAGTCCACAGACATTGCTGCCCGGTGCTATTAACACCTTTAGCTACGAACATCGTTAGCTCTATCCACAGCGCTCCCTCCACTACAATGCTCTCCACAGTGCGCTCGCCCCTAGCGCTCCCCCCACAGCTCTATTGCAGCGCGCTCGCGCCCACAGTGTTCTCTCCCCTCCATCCTCTCCCCTCTCTCCTCCATCTTCTCGCCGCCCTCTCCCCCAATCCTCACGCCCTTTTCACCCTCCATCTCATCTCCCTCCTTTCTCTCACCCTCCCCATTCTAGCCCTGCCACACGGCAACAACGGTTACCCCTGCATATTGCCAGTACCATAGTCACTATCCCTAACTAACCCCAGAGTTCCAACTCTCCTTCTTTTCTAGCCCTGCAACACGGCAAAGACGGCTACCTCTGTTCCACTCCAACAGGCTCCTGCCTCTGAGTTTCCAACTCTCCTTCTTTTCTAGCCCTGCCACACAGCAACAACGGCTACTTTCTTTCCATCCTCCTTTCCCACTCCTCCACACCTCAGTTTCTCATCAGTTAGCCACTCGGTCATATTTCTTCCCCGTTCTAGACCAGTACTGTGCTGACTACGCTAACGACCTCCTCCCCAAAGACTCCAGGGTCGGCGACCCTCCCCGGAACCCTCTTCCCCTCCCTCCATTACATTTTATTCATTCAATAAAACTTTAAACTTTCCATAAAGGTGTGTTTCTTCGCCTAGTGAAATGGCGTTGGAACAACAGATGTTCAGGAGGCGGCGAAACACAACTTACTCCGCCCACTCACCAATCTACCTGGCGCTATTTATACCTTGTCAGAACTACCCAGAAGCCCCTTATTCGCTTTCGTACATCCGTACTCAACAGAGGTGGGACAAAGTCCCTATGTTGCAAGTCCAAGTCGAGTCTCAAGTCTTTGCTCTCAAGTCCCGAGTCAAGTCCAAGTCAACACAGCCAAGTCCCAAGTCGAGTCCAAGTTCTCAGCTTTTTGTTTCGAGTCCCACACAAGTCCTTAGCATTTTGGTTCGAGTCCCACACAAGTCCTAACCTTTTGTTTCAAGTCCCAAACAAGTCCTAACCTTTTGTTTCGAGTCCCACACAAGTCCTAACCTTTTGTTTCAAGTCCCAAACAAGTCAAAATGTTAATTCAAGATATGTAAAGATTTACATAAATCATGAGCATTTTTCACAATTTGCATTTGTTTTAAAACAAGGTTTCTTCCAGGCCAACAGAACGCAGATACTGTACTTTTAATTTCCTCCTTGAGAACAGGGTTTAAAAGGGCCCTTTTTAATGAATATAATGTAATTTTGTACAATCTGTATGGTAGAGTATGTTACTACAATATAACTTATACAATCAGGGTGGTTGTATTTTGTCTCCCTGCTCTTGTAATGGATAAATTAGAATGCCAACCTGTTCTTCTATCATTTCTGTACTATCTAACTTTATCTGAACTAAGAAGGTTTAAACTCACAGCAGGGGTCTTTAGTCAACCACTCTACACATGAATGTGCTAAATGTAACTCACCTACAGCTGTAAATGGAACAGCTGATCTGAATCCTTCATGCTACTGTCACTGTCTCAGCTATGTGTATTTGTGTAGCTATGGTTGTGTCTCTTATATTTAGTCCATACCTTATAAGACCATTTAGAAAAGCCTCTTTGGTACAATGTGGAGGATAAAGAACTGTGGTAGAGGAGGTTTGGGAGGCTTGTGCCCCGAATGGGCTGTTGGTCAGGCCAGGAGGCCTGGCTCTGAATGATCTGTATGCTGTTGCTCTCTGCCTGAATCTTCCTAATAAATGATCAGAAACTTCACCCGAATGGAATATTATTATTCTATTACATTTGGCGTTGTCGGCAGGATCAATATTTCATATTTCATAACTAATTATGATTATGGATACTTGATCAAAAGAACTTAAGGGTGAAGGACTTTTTGGGAAAAAGATTTTCTCAAAGCAGATCCGGACCAGATCCAGACGATGGAGGACAAAGAGGAGACCGCCACAGAAGCAAGCTATGCAGAATCAACTTCTGATGATCTTCTTCAACAAGGTCTACACAATTGGAACCTCGCAGACCGATCTACTTTGTCTGTGATGACAACAAGGAAACCACAAGCTTCAAGCCACAGAGGGAAGGAGCAGAGCATGCGTTTTCCACAGAGCATGCATGGTCACCAGCCATGAGAGCAGCACCAACAATGTCACCATGCAGCAGCAGAGGTGACGAAATCGACACCATACAAACAACAAGAGACTTTGCCACAGCAGGAGGACAAGGCACAGAGAGCCACAGAGAGCATTTGAGAGCCACTGAACTGGGACCCACCAGCCCAAGGGAGATCACTGCCACAGAGAGACATGCTGCACGTGAGAGACACTACTGGAACCACTAGCAAAGTGGAGATCGCTGTCAGAGACATAACCAAATGGACCCGTACGCCAAGTGAAGATGGAGGAAAGAGCCAGGAAGACTGGAAAACTATATTCAATATCTAACTGAAAATATTTGTTCATACCGCCTAATCTCTGGCATATCAACGTCTGAGGTGAGATAAATTAGGTCGTGAAAAGCGAGCCCTCCGTGAAATTCGGAAAATACCTGTACTCCGGTGCAAAGTTGGTGAAAGCCAAATTAGGAAATTAGGTCGTGGAAGACGAGCCCTCCGTGAAATTCGGAAAATACCTGTACTCCGGTGCAAAGTTGGTGAAAGCCAAATTAGGAAATTAGGTCGTGGAAGACGAGCCCTCCGTGAAATTCGGAAAATACCTGTACTCCGGTGCAAAGTTGGTGAAAGCCAAATTAGGAAATTAGGTCGTGGAAGACGAGCCCTCCGTGCAATTCGGAAAATACCTGTACTCCGGTGCAAAGTCCTTAAAAGGAAACTAGGTCGTGTAAGGAAACTGTCAAAATCAATCCGTGAAAGGCGGTCCGAATTGGTAAATGAATCTGTATGGAGCCCTCAGTCTTGAGAAACAGAGATTTAACATACAAACAGAGATAGATTTGACATTTTGAGTGAGAGGCTTTCAAACCTAAAACAACCAGGTCTATTAGTCTGTAATATGTTTCATGTGATATGTTTGATATTTATCTGAATAAATTAATATAGGAATTTTAGATAAAAGCTGATATCTAAAAGAAAAAATTAGTCAACTGGGCATTGGCCATAAATGTGGAAATATTTGTTTTGACTGCATAGTCTCTGGCCTTTTAACGTTTAGAAGGGAGAGAAGTGTTTAGACACGCGTATCGCCCCAATTAGCCAGCGTGCTAAGGGCCCTTTGCCTTGAAAAACAGAGATTTAATGTCCAACCAGATAAAAGATTTCACATATACTAAATTCTAGAAAATGAGAGAGAGAGAGAGCTCTACAAAAATGGTTGAGTAAATATATAGCTATATCAACATGTAGGTAGGAAAATGTCTATTGATTTGGCATTCTATAAATCACCTGTCGTATGTACATGAATATGATTATTCATGTACAAAAAGAAAAAACTCTGGAATGTAATGGATAAATTAGAATGCCAACCTGTTCTTCTATCATTTCTGTACTATCTAACTTTATCTGAACTAAGAAGGTTTAAACTCACAGCAGGGGTCTTTAGTCAACCACTCTACACATGAATGTGCTAAATGTAACTCACCTACAGCTGTAAATGGAACAGCTGATCTGAATCCTTCATGCTACTGTCACTGTCTCAGCTATGTGTATTTGTGTAGCTATGGTTGTGTCTCTTATATTTAGTCCATACCTTATAAGACCATTTAGAAAAGCCTCTTTGGTACAATGTGGAGGATAAAGAACTGTGGTAGAGGAGGTTTGGGAGGCTTGTGCCCCGAATGGGCTGTTGGTCAGGCCAGGAGGCCTGGCTCTGAATGATCTGTATGCTGTTGCTCTCTGCCTGAATCTTCCTAATAAATGATCAGAAACTTCACCCGAATGGAATATTATTATTCTATTACACTCTTCTATTGAGACATTTAGATAATGTCAAAGGCCATGTCTCACCTAGACACAGGATCTGACACAAATTCAGTGTATCCTCTGATCAAGCAGGCAGGCTCTATTATCACAATGGTGAAATTTCAGCAATTGCACTGGAAACCGCGTTCAAATCCGGGGTAGAAGAGGAAATGTATATAGCGCTGAAGTGGTCAATGTATGTTTTGTATTAATAACCAAAATCTACAAAGTAACTGGTACCTAAAGTTTTCAAATAATTGTAGTGGAGTAAAAGTAGGCTAATATCTGCCTCTGATATGTATGTAGTTGAGTAGAAGTAGGTAGCTGATATATTGCACTTTTACCTTAGCGCTAGGTATACTCTTGGTTGCTTGTTTTTGCAGAAAATGCACTTAGGACTTCTGGTGATTAGTAGTTTCGTTCCCTACCTATGTTGAATGCACTTACTGTAAGTCGCTTTGGATAAAAGCGTCTGCTAAATGACTGTAATGTAGAAGTAAAGTACTGAAAATTGCAAATACTTCATTAAAGTAAAAAATAAGTCAAAATTGTACTTAAGTAAAGTACTTGAGTAAATGTACTTAGTTACTTTCCACCACTGGTTATACTGTAGTTTGCTCTTAGCACGCCGTAATGTTAATGTGAAGTATAGGTCTTGCCTTGCATACTGCTTTTCTCGTCTTGTCTTCCACCTTGTAATCTTTAAAACCGAAAGCTATAACTGCTGGAGTTGACATTTTATTCCACCTGGCTTCAGTTCCAGCAGCGACGGCAGGAGTGAAGCCGGTGTGTTGTTTGTTTGGTAACGTGCAACATGTGGGCCAGTGTTGCCAAGTATCGGGAGAGAAACAAGCGAACCGACTTCCAAAAACAAGCCAAAAACAAGCCAAAGTTTGTCCAAAAGTTAGGGTAAATAAGCAGCTTTGGCAACACTATACTAGGTGTCACTGACGGCCGGGATTTCTGACTAATAATATTATAGTTGATGCACACTTTTTAAACATTTTTGGCTTGCTTAAGTGACTTGAAAGTGACTTGAAAAGACTTGAATTTTCAAGTCAAGAGGGCTCAAGTCAAGTCAAGTCTCAAGTCTTTATAGCGTTCAAGTCAAGTCAAGTCTCAAGTCTTTGGCATTCAAGTCCCAAGCAAGTCCAAGTCTATTTTTGATTTGGTCAAGCAAGTCTAAAGTCATCAAAATCGGGACTTCAAGTCAAGTCGAGTCTCGAGTCTCGAGTCCAAGTCCCCACCTCTGGTACTCAAGCTCATAACGTTTTCAGCATCCCTCCACCACCCCTTTTCACCTCCAAAGGTTGTGCTTTCCACCACTCCCTTTTCTCTTTCTATATCCCTCCCCGTCTCTCTCCCTCCTTCTCTCTCTCCCACTTCTCAGGTTCCTGCTGGGGGTATCGGTCCATGAGTGCCGTGCTGACTACGCCATCGGCCGTCCACGTGTACTGTGCTGACTACGCTAACGACCTCCTCCCCAAAGACTCCAGGGTCGGCGACCCTCCCCGGAACCCTCTTCCCCTCCCTCCATTACATTTTATTCATTCAATAAAACTTTAAACTTTCCATAAAGGTGTGTTTCTTCGCCTAGTGAAATATATATATATATATATATATATATATATATATATATATACTTTTGTATAGCACCTGACGAAGCTCACGGCGAAACGCGTCGTGCTAATAAAATACTATAATGCAGTAGTAAGTTGTCCATCTGTTCCCTAGAGTGTGCAGTCCCTTCTTTGAAGGTCTTTTACCTTTTTTACAATATATATATATATATATATATATATATATATATATATATATATATATATATATATATGTATATATGGGTCAAAGATGTATAAGGTTTGCTCGGTATCAAAACATTAAAACGGCAACTGCAATATCCTAAAAATGTTTTTATGTTCATTGGACTGTCACCTATATGCCCTAATATTATTTATATTTGATAATAAATCAAATAATTGTATTTTATGGTCATTCATAATGAATTAGCCTGGAAACCAGACAGTGATATTAGTCTGGCTAAGCACATACTACATACTAGTGTACCCTATAAAATGTCTTTCAGTTTTACGCAAAGTTTTTAATAATCACAACATTGACATTTTGACTTTAGAGCTAACAGTATCAAATTGATAGTTTGCAGTACAAAAATTTCTGGGTCAAAAGAAGTGTATGAGCTGAGTTATTTAATATTATATTTTGTTTAATTTTTGTTTTTTTTATGGCCTCCGGACAAGAAATTTGCACATCTCATCTTTCACCCATATATTTTAGATTTTTACCTGTTTCTGTCCTGTTTTTTCTTTTCCTTTCTCTATCCTCTCCCTCCTCATGAAAACTACAAAATGGACCGCACATGAAAACAACAAATGTCACCCTCTCCTTTACACCTGTAAACCTGGAATGTGGCTATAAAAGTTGGTTCTGATTCTGATTGTGACCTGGTTGTGTTTTTACCAATCCTCCAAAGGCGAGTTGTGCTTTTCTTGCATAATAGGTATATATGGACTCAGATGCTATCTGGTCTATACTATGTTCTACTATTCTATTCCCTTTTTATTGATCTGAGAAGCTGCAAGTGGCATCAAACATATTCCTCTCCTGTCACAGTCTGAATTTGGCTTATTCTTGTGAGAGTTCATGTCACTCCCACAGAACTGCAAGTTTATTTTTTTCCCCCCAGAGCTGAGAGTTGAGAACCATGAAGGATATAATTAAAGACGGTAGGTGTGATGCAAACAACTTGGATTATTTTAAAACTTGGTAGATGAAATGACTAAATATTCGGATTACTAGGCTTATACTGGGATCGTGATATAAGCAACCTAGCAACACTCATGCCACAGTTACTGAAAAACTCAGATTATGATCTTTGTTTAATTAATATGACATGTTTACATGACAAATTACTTAATGTGAAGATTTGCATGGCCTATATTAATGTGACCAACAATACTGGTTTTCTCTTGTTTGTTCCCCTGCCCTGTGTGCCCTTCCCTTTCCAGTGTTAGTCCTTGTATTGGGCCAGACCAGATATCGGTACCATTTGAGTGGGCAAAACCTTACCCCTGCTAAATTGTTTATAGGGTCAATATACGTAAATTCATGTATGCCTTTCTATAGGAGTAGCTTTTTATATTTTATTACAATTGTCCCATATAAGCAGATTTTCATTATTTCCCAAACAACACATGAGACACATAAGACTCAAGCAGACACATGCCCACGTACACAAAAACCTACAGATGGTTAAAGGGTGTTGTTGTTTAGGCAGAAACGGTGGGTGTTTTATGAATTTACAGTAAGGCACAGCACATCAAAAGGTTACTTTATGTTGCTATAGTTACAGAAACAGCTCTCAAGACTGTGAGGGCATGGTTTCTTCTTCTTCTTCTTCTCTATATCTCTCTTTGGTCTCACACACACGCACGCACGCACGCACGCACGCACAAACAGTCACACACATACTATATTCACATCACACACGTGTGTACACAATTATACAGCATATACAGTAGTTGGACAGATACAGTACACACGCACGCACACACGCACGCACACACACACACATTCATTATCTTTCAGTACGCTACACACAAACACAGCCCAGTGGGAGGCCTGGAAGTGCTTTGGGACAGTATAGCTCCCCTCTCTGGCTGGAGGAGACAATAGGCTGGCTATTATATTATGCAAATGTACCATCCGTTTGTTGGACTGCTGGTGATGATTAATTGCCCTCTAGTAACTGAAAACCACAGAGATTCAGAGGCATGATGGGATGTGAGGCACATACAAACACATACACGCACGCACGCACACGCACACACGCACACACGCACACACACGCACACGCACACACACACACACACACACACACACACACACACACACACACACACACACACTGTTAGACTTGGGATTACACGTTACCAGACTGACCGGGCGGCAAATGTTGAAGGGTTTGACCAAACTGTTGGTTCTGACATTATGATAAAGACCATACAAGATACCCATTTAACCCTTCCATTGTGTTAGGGTGATTTTTTTAATACATGTTTTCATGATTTTTTTTAGGTAAAAAAGTACCCTTTACATTTCTTTATTGGAACAAGGCTTCATGATATCCTCAGAAACAGCAATTTTAAATTAATTATCACCATTTTAGTTCATTCTGATGATCTCTATAAAAAAAGTGACAGCTGTGGTGTTACGGGTCAAATATGACCCGGCAGAGAAGTGTGGCTCAATTGCCCCCAAATTGTCAATATTCAATGTTTACATGTTTGAGAGAGAGCTAAACTTGTCCTCAATTTACGTTTGCTATTAGAAGTCAAATAAAGTTTGGGTTTATGAAAAACAAAAACATATATTTTGGGCTGAATTAAATCACAGGTCAAATTTGACCCACTAACACCAAAAGTGTCAGCAGGTTTCTAACACAATGCAAGGGATATGGAGCCGGCCGAGATATCCATACAAGGAACAGGGTTGAAGACTGGAGTCATGGACAGAACGGATGTAATCCGGGACTGGCACCTTGGACAGTGCAGAGAGGCCGACATATAATCTGAGCTGACGGCATGAACGGAACACACCATATAAGGATATAGGTTTTACGTAAGCTCCATAGGACAAGTGAAGACGAGTGACATAAGCAGTATGATGTGGCATCTCTCGAGGCGAGAATATAAGATCCGTTACCAGGTTCAGGAACTCAGGTGCAACTCTTATCCGGGTTCTAAGAACACTACAAGCAGACATTGCGGAGAGCGGTCAGGGCAGCGTTGAGCGTGACAGCTTGAGGCTTTATTTCACACACTATAATCCTAGGTGTGTATGCACAGGTGTAGGCTAGGCTATATCCACGCGAACTCATCCACACAATCATAGACATGCTTTCAGACACAAATACTGTACATTCATACACATTCATCAAGAAATAAATGTGGTTACACAAATAAATATACACAAATACACTTAAACTCTACATGGTCCCATCCCTTTTTCCCCTCTACACCAAAAACCAAGAATGTGTTAGTTTGACTGGGAACTATTGGCTGTGCCCTGAATCAATAGTCAGCTACAACATGTGGGTGGGGGTGGTGGTTTTAATGGGGTATTTATAACACTTAAGCCATGACATGCACACTTTTAACACACACTGTAGTTTCAAATTATATACCCAGTCATCATTGTTTATAATTTATTTGCAATTTGAAAGACATTGGTCTCGCATTGTGAACATAATTAGGCTACATTTCATCTCATCACAACATAATTTGCTTATAGGCTGCTATGTTCAATTATGTCACAACATTTAAAAGTGCAAACATAATCAAAATATAAAATAGCTATGTCTGCATCAGTATAATGCTGTGGTAAAAATCAGTTTATCAAGAGTGGAGAAATAATTTACTAGTAGCGGTAGCGGGCTCCAATTGAGCTGAAACCTTGCCCTTTTCCAGTAAAGCAGAGTTTAATAGCAATTATTTCATTCATGTCTTTGTATGTTTGAAAATAAGATGTGTATATTTTCCAATAAAGCTGCACTTTATTTCTGCAGCTGTACTTTTGACTTGTTTCTACCAAAGATATCTGTGAAAATAGCAGTCAAGCAAATATATATGTGTGTGTGTGTGTGTATGTGTGTGTGTGTGTGTGTGTGTGTGTGTGTGTGTGTGTGTGTGTGTGTGTGTGTGTGTGTGTGTGTGTGTGTGTGTGTGTGTGTGTGTGCGTGCGCTACACACTGCATATATCTCAGGCCATAATTATAATATAGTGTATGTTTATACATATATTATATATATATGAATATACTAATATACACACACACACACACACACACACACACACACACACACACACACACACACACACACACACACACACAGAGAGAGAGAGAGAGAGAGAGAGAGAGAGAGAGAGAGAGAGAGAGAGAGAGAGAGAGAGAGAGAGAGAGAGAGATACATACATATACATACATTTATGCATACACTATATTATAATTATGGACTGAGTTATATACACACACACACACACACACACACACACGCACACGCACACGCGCACACGCACACGCACACGCACACGCACACGCGCACGCGCACACGCACACACACAGTAGCACAGTAGCACAGTAGCACAAGACTGTATAATCAATGTCACACACACTTCATATAAAGATCAGTCCATAATAATTCAGCTCTGCTCATCATACAATTAAAATATCACTACAGTTAAGTATTTAACAATACAAAATATAACTACTTGGCTGTATGGCAATCTCAATAAGACACTGACCTCTTTGTGTCACTAATTAAATGGTATTTGAAAGATGCATAACATTTGGTAAGACTTTGGGTTAGAGAGATGTTCCGGTCGGGAATCGAACTGGTGACCTTTTGATCCACAGCTCCCCCTTCCTCCTCCCCCCTCCTTCCCCTTTTTTTCCTCTTCTTCCCCCCCTCACCCAGGCTATAGTTCCCCAGCTTTAGTGGAGTAGGTAGAGCTCTTGCCCTTGAACCGGAAAGTCATGGGTTTGATCCTAGGCACCTCCAATTCAGCTTATGAACTAGAAAAAGTGCTCCTCGGAGCACAGGTCTCCGCCAGGTCAGGTACGTTATTCTGGCCTCCTGGTGGAGCTATAATAGGCCAATGTGAAAAGGGTGCCAACCGTGCCATTTATTCTTGCATTGACACTGCATTCATGATTTGAGGCATTTTGTTCCAAAAATGTGTTTTGCTAAATTAGGCCTGCTGGTGGCGCTATAACAGGCCAATGTGAGAAGGTGGCATTTCTTCCTCGGCCTAGTGGGAATGTGCGTGTGAAATTTCACGGAAACGGAAATCCCAAGCTGTGTGTATACTTTGAGGCTTTTTGTTCAAAACGGACCAATCCTGCAAACTTTGGAAGCCAACCTTAGGCAATGGAATATGGGAAATCGGACAGATCCGTGTTGATCACATGACTATAGTGATACTGTGTACCGATTTGCATGACGTTTGGATAAAATTTGTAGGAGTAATATAAAAAAATGGGTTTTGCACAAATCGGCCTGGTGGCGCTATAACAGGCCCATGTGAAATATTTGGGGCAGAGGTTCTGAATTGGCATCCAGGGAGTGTGTGTGCACAGTTTCGGAGCAACCTGGCCAACGGTGCCGGGGATTAGCTGGTGACAGACGGACACACACACACACACGGACGGACGGACGGACAAGGGGTAAAACATACTCTCTCGCCATGCCTTCGGCCTGGCGGAGACAATAACACAGTTTGGGTGCGCCCGCACACACAGGCACGCATACACACACACACACACACACACACACACACACACACACACACACACACACACACACACACACACACACACACACACACACACACACACACCAACCTCCCAGCCACTGTTCCCCTGCTTTACCACACACTACAGTATGTCAAATACCTTTAAACACCTTGCAAGTGCTGAGGTTGACATTTATCTTTCATAACTCTCACTCCTCGCTTTCTCCCGCATACTTCATTCCAGAGAGAATTGTAGATATTCAGTCGCCAAAATAAACACTTTTTAAAATTCTTTATTTCTTTCCAAGTTTGAATGTTTGCTTATTTCTATAGCAAATTATCTGTGTGCAGTCAAGTATGCGGTTTCCAAATTATTGACTGATTGACTGGTGCTAACAAATCCCAGAGACAGCCCTGCATACACACAAGCATGCGGCCACGCGCACACACACGCACACGCATACGCACACGCACACGCATACACACACACACACACACACACACACACACACACACACACACACACACACACACACACACACACACACACACACACACACACACACCCAAACATGATGACGCTTGCTCCAGGATGCGGTAGGGGGGGTTTCAGCGATGTTGCCACTGGTGCCACCTGATGTCGAGGCTGTCAAGGCCGATGCGTGAGCCACACATTCGTCCGCAGGTGGGGCAGGAGAAGCCGGACGTTGGGGAAATGCCGGCTGTCCTTTGGTGTCGCTGGGCACGTCTCTTGGACCTTCTTTGTTGGTTGATGTTGTTTATTTATGAGATTGCTCTGGCACAAAACTGATCGGTCAAGTGCCAGAGTTTCAAGCTGTGTGGTGTTGATGGCATTATATGGAAGCTGTGGGGTGAAAAGGGTTGGGTTGTGAGTCGGGACATGTCTTTACACTTACACTCCGTATCAGGACTGATACAGAGTGTAAATTGTGTTGAGGGCATGCTGCATAGACTTTGGGCTGTGTGCTAAGTCTGCGCAATTATCAGAATATTGCAGCTCGCAGATTTGGCAGATCGTCGTCTTTGTGTGAGCCTGGAGGCGACGGATGTTAAAAAGACTTCCATCAAGGCGATATTCTAGGTGAACACTGTCTTTGTGTCCCAGTGCACAATGGAAGAGGTGGGTGATGGCAGAGAGAAGAAGATTGAATAGCACTGATGCCTTGCTTCACCCCAAAATGTACCTAAAAAAACTCTGACAAGAGTTCTCCAGTGAGGACTCTGGCTTGCATCCCAAAATGCAATTGGTGCACGACAGAGAGAAACTTGGGTGGTATCGCAAGTTTGGAGAGTTGTTTCCAGAGCATCTCACAGTTTAAAGTGTCTAAAAAGCTTTGCTGAGGTCGATGAAGGCTATGTGTAGGTCTTTGCACTGCTCTCTGCTCTTCTCCAGTAGCTGCATTTTGACGAAGACCATGTCCGTGGCGGATCTAGTCTTCCGGAAGCCACATTGTGTCTCTGGGAGAGCAGCTTCCGAGATGTGCTCCACCAGTCTATTGAGCATGATTCAGTGCGTGTTCACATTTCAAGACATGCATTCAAACAGCAGACCAGTAAACAGAAGTATGAACAATAGTATGAACAAAACACTGGAGTCCTGGGGACAACAATCTCACGCGACCTCAAGTGGGAGGAGAAAATGTGGCAATGAGGCTCACCATAAAGCCCACTGCCCTCACTCTGACACATTACTGGGAGAATTACGGCCAGACCAGCCGCAGTCCCAACATTGTGAGTGCACTACAGGGGTTGAGGGGTTGAGGATGCGTACTACAAAATACTACTTATTTTATATGTGACTAAAAGTATGGACTCTTAGCCCTAAAAGTCCAGACTCAATTTCTGTCAAAGAGACAGTTATTTTCCTATCATCTGCTATTAATGGATAAGCCTAAAACATGCGGTTTAACATAGAAAATTCTGCTACAAAGCTAAATCAGATTCAGTGTTAATTTAACCAAGATAAAAATTTGGGTCTTTTTACTCTGAAGTCACATGAATACTGTGGAATGTACTGCCGTTTCTCCCCCTACTATTTCCAAAAGCACATGTGCCCGGTTTGGAGAAGAGAAAAAGCACGCACACACACACACACACACACACACACACACACACACACACACACACACACACACACACACACACACACACACACACACACACGAGGCAACATATTATTTCATCCCTGCCTGAGGATCTAATAAAGTCACATTTGATTTATTACCAGTGTTGTTATTCTTAATCTTATTCTATATTTGTCTGAGCCCTGTGATTTATGCTTCTTCAAACCTCTGACCATATTTTTTTGATTACTGCTGCTTATTGAGTTATGGTGATGTTTTCTACCAGACAATATTAGTTCTCAAATAAAAGATGGGCCGAGTTGTACAGAGTCGTAATTTCCTACATATGGCTGCAGTAAAACTATGCAATGCACAGTCAAAAGAAAGGAGTGATTGGCGCAAAGCCCACTCACTTTGCAAGCAATGTTTTTATTTACAATGCAGTACACGATCAAAGCTCAGCCCTGGTCCAGCCTAGGAATGTACTGTATGTATTATTTGCCAGAGCTGAATGATGAATTAAGAGGCAGGATGCTGGAATAAAGAAAAAGAAACCGTCACAAGTTCGTAGCACGGAAGCAAGTAATAACATTATTCAAAGTGTTCCGGAAATGTTTCAATAAAGGAATTTCATCCTCGGGGCCCATGTCGAATAGTCAAAATCAATTAATCACAGTGTTACACTATGACTGTGTCAGAATAACAGGCCACTCCTCCTACACTGTGTCCCTTCACGGCACTTTCTCCCTTTCAGCTTTCCTACCATCTCGACTGTGTTACGGTATATCAGTACCTCTGGCATTCCTACTGTTTATCTCCTCTACACTCTCCCTCTCAGCTCTCCTACTGTCTGTCTCGATAGAGGAAAAAAACACATGCTGTCTACTCCTCGTTGATATATAAAGGCATCACCAGCACTAGGCCCTCTAGCACAGTAAGGGTCCTTGGTGATTCCTTACTGATCTGGCATGCTGTTGCATAATTGTATAATTTTGGTCATAATTGTTCCTTAGAGCAGTAGTTAAAGCTTATTCATCCCAGGACCTGATTTGCCGTGGGGCCCAGCTTTATTAAAACTTGATTCTTGATGAGCTATGGGCTAATGGAGCCAGTACTTCATGAATTCCCTTAGTTAGAGCTGATAGTTAGTTATTTATTTTTTATTGATTAACTTTTTTAAGGATGATGTTACGGCCAGCCGTATTTTGTTTTGTATTAATTATTGCACATATATTATAGGTTTTTATTTAGGTATATTTTATTATGAATTGGGATATTTTTTGGCATTATTTGTATCTTGTGTTATGTGATGTTTCTTGTGTTCCTATGAGGTGTAGATTGGTGTGCTGTGTGAATGATGGGGAGTTGGGTGTGGTGCTGATTGCTGAGTGTGATAAGTGGCTGATTGAAAACAGGCAGCGTTGCAGATTGACAGACCCAGCCTTTGCCCATGGGGAATTGTTCCCTACTCCCGATTGGTCGACTGGTTTCACGCCCTAGCCGCTGGTTGGCTGTGGCCTTGGGTGATCATATTCAAAATCCTCACTCAGCCTTGACAGCTATAGACCATATTCACACGGCGGCCATATTGGAATTTAACATTGAAAGTGCTGCCACCCGGGGTAGCTACTTTCATTGACTTCATAGAAACATGGCCGCCGTGTGAATATGGTCTATGGGGACTGCCAGCTGAAAGGCAGTGAGACTCAAACCCTCTTGAAACAGCTTGGTCCAGGCTTTTATTTTTGAGCAAAACGCGAAGGAAAATAAAAGCCTGGTGATCGAGACTAGTTAGGGGGTGTTTCATTAGGTTAGGATTTTTGCTTCATTGTAAACCAACACCCTGAAGTTCATTATCACTTGAAAAGAAAACAAAGAAAAATAATTCCAGTCTCTTGCTAAAATAATAAATAAAAACAATATGTTTTTAACTCAGCTGTGGTCCTCTATTATTACGCACTCCCTACCCTAGACAGAGGTCGTAACAGATGGTGATGTCAACTGTACAAACAGCACTTTGTTCCCAGTTAAGATCACATAAAAAAAACTACTGACTGGATTTCCATGGACTTTGGCCTACATCCCCATGCTCCCCAAAGATTATGCCATGTTATTTTGATGACCCTGTGGTTATTAACACTCAAAGGTGTAAATGTGTGTATTTATTTTCATTGGGTACATTTTGCAAGCCTGCCAGTAACAGTGGTCTGCAGCTTTTAATAGTGTTGCATAACTTGTGTACCAACATTTCCCACGCATTGGAATGTAATAATATAATATTTTTAATGAATAGCAATTATGTCATGTGTCACCTCCCTTTTTATATCGGCATCCTGCTTACAAGTTACTCATCCTTTAGCCGAGAATTGCTACCTGAAACCTTTGACTAGGATCAGTTGTTGGCATTTTAAGGCACAATAATCTGCCTTCTGCTTTAAAGGGACCTTTGGCAACCTTGATTTAATTCAAATCGAGACTAATTATACGGACACAATGGACACAAATGGGATCAGTGAAACCAAATGAAAAGCCAAGCACTCTAATTGTTAGTGACACCATGGTTTTGAGTAATTACCTCTACCCTTGTTTTTATTTGTGTTAGTTTTTCTCCGTGGCAGAAGCAGTGTTTGTGTGTGTTGCCACTATGTTTTTCCACTAGACTAGACCATTGGTTCTCAACCTTTTTCTGGATCATGGCCCACTTGAAAATCTTGAAAGTGTTTTCAGCCCACCCATCTGACCACTTAACAGGGCAGCCTATTCTGCCGTGTTAAGTGGTCAGATGCCAATTATTTGGAGGATATTGCTACTAGGGCCCAGGTGCAATATCCTCACAGCCCACCAGTTCTACCCGGCCCACAGTTTGAGAACCAATGCCCTAGACAGATATACAGTAGTATTCCAGTGGCAAGAACAGAGAGTTTACTACAGTATGATTTTAGCTTTCTAATTTACAGTATAGTAAATTATAACAATAGGATTAATCATCCTTTTTCTGATGTCAAGTATTAGATTATTGGATATTTGTATAGATTTTTCTCTGCATATTTTATTTTGTATTATATGAGCACGCATTTTACCATAAACGTTGAACCAAAGACTGGTGCTAAACCAACTGGTCTGGTTTGCTATACGTTTATAAAGTTTGTGGGTTTTGGTATAACACAGCAACATAGCCAGCACAAATTTAGGCTGCCATCGGTGAATGTCGACTCATTTGCCAATACCGATATGTGTCCGATATATCGGTGCATCCCTAGTTCTGACCCATAGTTTGAGAACTTCTTCTTTTTTACCTTGGTTTAGTTTAGTACTATTTCCCTTATCACGTATACATGAGTGTCTGTCTGTCTGTCTGTCTGTCTGTCTGTCTGTCTGTCTGTCTGTCTGTCTGTCTGTCTGTCTGTCTGTCTGTCTGTCTGTCTGTCTGTCTCTCTGTCTGTCTGTGTGTATTATTGTTGTCCTTGTCATTGTTCTGATTGTTCATCTTCTATGTTCTATGCTTTTTATTGCAACATTTCAGTTTTTCCTTAAAAAACATAACAATAATAATACAACAATAAATGGAGAGCAAGTAAACTTTTGACTGGCTATTTTGTTTATACACATTAACAGTAGAACTCTTTGGACAACAGATGTGGAAGGTTAAGCTGGAAAAAGTCCACTTATGTACAGTGAATTGCATATCACAAATAATTGTCATCGCTTTTAACGATTGTGCTACAAATCCACAGGCACAGCATTTCAATTACTTGAAATTGTCCATTTTCATTTAATGTTAACACTTTTCTACCGATAGCCATTGAGTATTGGTCTTATTTACTTCCCACTGATTTCTAATGTCATAATGTTAAAGCTGCTACATTTCATTTTCTCTGCCTGGAGGAGAGAGGGAAGATAAGAGCAGCTTAGAGGAGAGTGGGCGTTGATGTGTGAGTCATTGTGGGAACTGAATGAATAATTATATTAAAATGATGAAAAGAAGAAGTGATACAGTGGCAACAGGGGAAAAAAGCTTCAGCTTTCAACTTCCCAGTGGATCACCTTGAGGGAATTCAAAAGAAAAATATGGGATGAAAATAGCTTGTGCATTTAACATTGTGATCAGAGTGCGCAAGGGACTCCAGTTAAAACGGCAGTGGAATGTTGCAATTTTGGAAAAACAGGTCTTGTTATGATTATATGATAGGACTGACATGTATCTGCTTGATACAGTAAATACAGTACATTGCTTCACTCTCATCTGTGTAGGCCTACAGTGTAAGCACAACTACTTTATCAGACTGACGTCGTGCACAATGATAGTAGATGCATCTGTTGTTTTCCTACTCATACTGTTCTCTTCCATTTCTCATATCTTCTTGTCACGTCTTGTGTCCAGTACTGTATGTGTGTGATAATTTTTAGAACTTGTCACGTGAGACTGCCTGGTGTCCTAGTCTTCTGTATAGGGTTGTCAATGGAGCTCTAGCCCAAAGGCTTTGATGACTGATTATAGCGAGGACAAAATGACAAGGCTGCATTGGGAATGCATGAAAATAATTATGAAGATCTTGTTTGTGCACAAATGTTGTGGAGGTTTGTCCACATACAGGTGCTCGATTTTCACTCTATATTAATTCCAATCACAGTCTTTTTTTCTTCAAAAGAATGCAGCCACTATTGCAATTCTCCATGAAATCAACTCTTTTGTTCATCACTCCACTTTTATGTATAAATAACTTTGCAGGAAGACCGTAGCTGAATGGTAGAGCGGGTCTGGATGTCAGAAGGTCATCGGTTCGCATCCCTGTTTCCCCGCCCCTGCGGGATTAACAAAGGTCTTCCCTCCCCTAAATGCAAACATTTGTAAGTTACAACATGAAATGTGCAGGCCTATCATGCTTCTGAATTATTAACCCCCCTGACAGTGGCGTAACGGAGGGGCAGCAAGTGCTGCGGTGCGGGGGGGCCACCAGCAGGCGGGGCCCCGCCTGCGCTGATACAAATATTTTTACAGCAAAAAAAAAGAAAAAAGTTGAAAAATGCGCGCGTGTGCATGTGCGTGGGCCTCACGTGAAACTCCCGCGGGGAGGCCCCGCGATTCTGCATTACGCCACTGCCCCCTGACTCCCCATCCTCAAACGAGTCCAGTGACTCTGATTAGTCTGGGTTAAGTGTCTAGGAACTTTTGACTCAGGTGTTTGTAAAATTAACAGCTTTTTGTCTCACTAATATGATTGTAACTGCCTCTGTGTTCAGTTTAAGATTTGGTACCTATCAGACTTTGGTTCCTATAGAGCATCGCAGTTCCCGCCCACTTCCTGGTGCCGGAAGGAAAAACTCAATGCATTTTTCCAATTTCCAAAAATATTTATATCAATTAATTTAAGCCTAGAATCAAGCCATCCATGGTCCTGGTGAATCATGACCATAAAACGTTTTTTTCTGTGATTTTTTTTATTTTATATTTAATTATATGATATACTATATTTAATAAATACCCTTTGTTTTGCCGTTTTCAAAAAAAGATAATCACAGAATCAAACGTTTTATGGTCATGATTCACCAGGACCCTGGATGGCTTGATTCTAGGCTTAAATTAATTGATATAAATATTTTTGGAAATGTCAATGGGAAAAATGCATTGAGTATTTTGCGGTGGAACCCGGAAAGGGCGGGAACTGCGATGCTCTATACCTACCTGCTGCTAAATGAATGGGGCGGAACTAATTGTTCATATTATCACCGTTTCCGGGGTCATTTTAGCGTGTAACACGCGTGCCAAATTCTCCGCGTTTTTGTCATAGAGGTATAATATAACTAGAGGGCGGATTGCCCCGCCCCCAGCTATCATTTCAATGAATGTGCTCAGTGGCGTTTTGAAGCACCCGGAAACCTGCCGGAAGTAGAATTATTGGTTTGATTTTGTACCCCCATAGAGTTATGAGCATGCGCACTAGTGTCCTTTTTGCGTTCTACGGCAGCCCGTGTGTCAAGGATTGAACGCGATATATTTATTAAATACACTCGAGATGCCTATGTATAACTAAATGCATATGTGTTTATGTATAATATGTTTACATATTTATATCTATATATATAAATATCTCTCAGCATGTTTTGCGCGTGCATGTATTTCTCCCCGCCTGCAGTTCCAGCTTTGGCCACTGGGGTGGCAGCTTCAATGTTTCTCAGCAACTCTGGGGGCTTGGTTTTTGTTGACATAATGCCTAGTGTTATCAAAAAGATCCCAAAGGTCCCCCTAATTTCCTCTTGTCGTGTAATGCAGCCAATAAGGTATAGTTTGTTGATGTTTTGTGTTGTTTTGTTCAAAAGAGTTTTACTTTGATTTTAGTGTTGTAATGTTAACCCATGCTTTAAGCACCCAAGCTAAAGTGCTAACTAAATATTTACAAAGTGTATTGTTGTTGATATTATAATTTGTCTAACGTTTTGCTAAGGTTAATGTGTTTTGTATGTGATTAAGTTTATTTGTTTGACAGTAATGTAAGAATATGACTAAGACAAGTAGATATTGATGTATGGTTTATTGTTTGATCTGTGATTTTCTGTATTTTGTTTATGTTTATGTCACTCACAGTTCTCACGGTCCGGATTGGAATAAATCCTACCAGTACTATAAAGAACGTGTTGCTGTCTGATCATTTCATTAGAGGGAATTACAATGATGTAATATCTATGTCATTTGTAAATACCAATCAATTATTTTGTGAAATAAAACAGCTTTTGTTCACTAATGGTTGAACTAATGATGTAATTTGATTTGATACCCTGGGCCCACAAAAACCTTTACAACACCAGTGACTAAGTGGCCTAGCCACTTGGTCACATGAAAAGTAGCCTCGATCTCCAGGCTTTTATTGTTTAGTTTTTTTGCTAAAAAATAAAAGCCTGGAGGAGCGTGTCGGTGTACCCGGTATAGGAAGTGTTTCATTTCCCCAACCAACCAGAGTGCAGTGGGTCTCGCTCGTAATGTTGTGTTAATGGGGCGGGGGTTGACGGACAGATCGGTGAACCAATGGGATCAGGCGGAATCTCTCCGCGCCTACACCCGCCCCTCTATACACGAAAACAGGAGCGCTAGTGCAGCCTACATGAAAAGTCACAGGATTTTTAAATAATGGGGGAGGATAAATATATTATTCCAGGTTTACGAACCGACAATCTCTTGGCTCTGTCATCTTCTCTGCTCACAAGCTCTCTCTATAACTGTTATGCCGATGACACTCCACTGTTCTTCCCCTCTGCCACTGAGGTTGAAGAGCGCATCGCTGCATGTCTGGCTGACATCTCACCATGGATGCCACCACTGAGCTTCTCTTCTTCCCAGGTAAGTCCTGCCCCATGCAGGATCTCATTATTTCCATAGAGAACTAACTCCCTGGTGACTTCGGTCTGCCTAGAACCTGGTGGTCGTCCTGGACAGTCAGCTCTCATTCTAGGTACACTTGCAGTGGTCATTTGTTCCCGTGTTTTTGTTCTTGACCATAATGTAAATAATATGATTTAGATACCATGCTATTTAAACAGATGCTAGGTTAATTCTTTACCTGCTGTAGTTTCAATGTACAGATTATTATTTTGATATTATATTGACTGATGCTAGGTTCTTTGTTTACCTGTGATCCGAGTTTCCTGAAGCACTATTAGTATATTGTCTCTTTGCGTTCTGTGTGATTACCTTGCTTATGGTAAGTTGCTCTGCATAAAAGCATCTGCTAAATGCCTAAATTGCCTACTGATAACGTGATTTTCAATGGACTGCTGTATACAGTAGACAGTATGGGGAAAAATCTCAGTGGAACCAGGTCTATTGTAGTGTACTTTGTCTGTGTCAGTGCTTTATTTAGCTTACCACAGTGATTCATCACAAAGTGTCTGACTGTCTCAAAATCACAACTTTACCTTGTGCTCACTAATTACTGAACACACACTTGCTTTCTTAATACATAGCAGAGCTGTTTTTCTAACCTGTTTTCCAGGGTACAGCCAAAATAAACCGTCAACAAGTACTTAGTAGTCAAAACAATAAAAAACGAAATGATTATCATCCTTTATCTAATGCAGGCACTTGCTTCCTTCTGGCCTGCAAACAGTCACAACAAATGCAAAATGTCTGTTTTATTGACTGCACTACAATTGTAGATGGGACTTCCATGCCTGCCGTGTATTGGGTTTTGTTTTGACACCTGTTGTTGCCTTAATGCTGCTATTTGTCACCGGATTAGAATAGTCCCAATCAATCACTTTGGCCCTCAGCTGTGTCCACTGATATGAGAGAGAGAGAGAGAGAGAGAGAGAGAGAGAGAGAGAGAGAGAGAGAGAGAGGGGCAGGCAACTGGATTGCCTCCAGCAATGTGTGTGTTAGAGATGCACGGATCGTAGTTTTAGCCGCGGTGGATTTGGATCAATCAAATATAATAATTATGAATTAATATTGGATAAACCACGGGTGAATTAATGCGGGAATTAAATTAATGATATCTATCTATAGGCCTATTATAGCTTTTAAAAAGTACGAAATATTGGCCTGCGTGCGGTAGTATTTTAAAATATTACATCATTTTCCATCAGGCACAAATTAGCTGGTGTTGCCAGATTTTGCGAGAGAAATAAGCAGCCAGGTCTATAAAAACAAGCCCACAACAAGCACTTATAATAAGCAGACATGGCAACACTGAAAGCAGCCAAAGTGAGAGTGAGAGTGAAAGAGAAACTCAATGGAGATTTTAAAACAAAATAAAAAAAGAAGGGAGGAATAGAAGTTTGGCATGGGAGCGATTTAGTGATGTTCTTAACCCTGCTGACGACTGGATATGTCTTATGAAAAGTTGCGATGTGAGAAAGTGCTGAAGATGGAGTGTTTGTTGTTACCATGGATATGGATTGTATACAGTCTCTACATCGGTATTTGCGACAGTGGTGAGTAACATTGTTTATAAGAAAATTAACGTCACGGAAAATAATCATTATTTGACATGCGGTCTGTGCGGATCTATAAATAGGATGATATAATGAATGTGGTTGTATGGAGGATGGATAATGCATGTGTACATGCGGATTTGGGTGACGAAAAAGCCCATCCACGCATCTCTAGTGTGTCTGTGTGTGTGTGTGTGTGTGTGTGTGTGTGTGTGTGTGTGGGGGGGGGGGGTCAGCACACGCACACGCACACGCACACGCACACACACACACACACACACACACACACACACACACACACTTTTAAACTGAGTTTGAGCTCACAGTCTTTTTTTCACTCCAATATTACAACACCTCACGTAAAGACATATTATTATCAAAGCATATACACATTGTACAGATTCTAATCAATGCAATCCTGCCATGACTTACCCAGTAACTATACCCACACAATGTTTACAGTATAATGCAAGTGCGTGTGTCAACAACAAATTAGCTTTTTGGGTTGATAATGCAATGACACACATCCTCTCTGGTAGCTCCATAAAGAACCTCTCACTCCGCTATACAGCTCCGAGATGAGGTTCTATGTCAATACCTTCCAGAATCGGGTGAACGTCCGCCAAGGCTCCGCTGTTTACCCATTTGTATATGTTGTATCCCAAAACTAATGGTAGATTCCAAGCCGCACGGATGTTTAAAGTTTGGTTCGGAGCATAACATTTTAGGAACGGAGCGAAACTACCCGTTAAAATCGCTTATTTAATCTGCCTCTGACCACCATTGCCATGTTATCAGAATATTCAGGAAGTTGCAGTCGGACAGGAAGGTTTACCGCCTCCGCTGGTCGAATGTTGAATTGCATTGTCCACTTGATTGTTTTTCAGACTCTCAATAAAGTTTTTGTTTTCCAATTAACATCTATCCCTGCGTCATTTATCGTCAACCTGTTGGTGCATTACTTAGATCGTCATTTAACATTTATAATATCACTTTCAATGGCTGAAATTGAGGTTATTTTAGACAGCATAACTGCTTTTCATTTGGAAGATAAACAGAGGCAAATTTTAAAAAGCCTTGCCTTGGGGAATAATGTGTTTGCAGTCCTACCTACAGGATATGGGAAAAGTGTATGTTTCGGATTGTTTGGAGACTTATTTAATGAGGTAAGTTTGTTTTATCCTATTAGCATTTATAATTATTACTTAATTATATGGAGCATTATACACACACTATATGTCTAGGCCAGGGGTCTTCAATGTTTTCAGGCCAAGGACCCCCTAGCTGAGAGAGAGATGAAGCAGGGACCCCCACTACATATTGTATAGATGAGAGATGAAGCAGGGACCCCCACCACATAATGTGTATATGAGACATGAAGCAGGGACCCCCACTACATGTTGTATAGTTGAGAGATAAAGCACGGACCCCTTTTATATTGCATAAAATTGTTTTTTAGATTAAACTTTTTGGGTTTACTTGGTCTGCTCTTTTTCCACTCTACACCTATACCTCTTTGCCAAAAATAGCAGATCTACAAGCTCCCAACGCCTCGCAGCACGAGGCGTTGTGAGCTTGTAGATCTGCTATTTTTGGCTAAAGTTCTCCTCAGAAAAAGGGATGCTAGGGTTCAAGTGGTTAAGGTAAAAAAAAGAATCATATCACACCAATATTTGGCGGACCCCCTGTAGTAACTCTGAGGACCCCCTAGAGGTCCCGGACCCCCTGTTGAAGACCCCCGGTCTAGGCTATCTTTCTATCTATCTACAGTATATCTAAACAATACATCCATCCATTGATCTCTTTAAAATAAATATAATTTTTTTTCTAACTCATTTACAGCTGCACCCTGGGGAACAACACATGGTGTTGGTAATAAGTCCATTAAAGGCACTAATGATTGACCAAGTCAACAGTTGGCTGTCTCACGGAGTAACTGCAGCAGCCATCACCAAAGAAATGTCACAGGAAAGTAAAAAAAGTAAATAACAATAATATTTTTCACTGTTCACCTTCGTACAACCCCCCCCCCCCCAATGTGTGCAATTAAACTACACATTTTTTTTTACCAAACAGGTTTATTCAAACAGTTTTTATATATAAAAATGTTTTCACACACACATGACAAAACACTACCAAAATATTTATAGACATGGAAAGTTGTAGTGTGAAAAAATGTTTTAGATATGGTTTGGTCATCTTCCACCAAGGCATTCTCGATGGAGAGGTCACACTCGTCTTCATGTCCCCTGAGTGTGTCTTCCAAGATCAATGGTGGTCCTGGATTCTGAAGATGAGGAATAGAATTAGCCTTTTAGCTTTAGATGAGGTGCACTGTCTGACCACATGGTAAGTATGACATATTAACAAAATAAAGAAAAAAGTATAACACAATTATTTTTTATTTTTTTATATGTTGTTATTTCTGAGCATTTGATTAGCATAAGACTGTATTGACATCGAATTTCGTGGTGCATGTTTTTGTCTGTGTAAAAGGGGTTCAACTTTCAGAGATGAATACTTGAAAGTGCCAGATATCAAGTCTGCCCTGCAGTGCCCAGTTTTGATGCTGACAGCAACAGCCACTGAACATCTTCGAAAAGAAGTTCTGGACATCATGAATTTTACATATGAAGATGTGGCATGCATTTCAGCACTACCAAACCGGTAATAACCTGTCTGTTTTCACTTTTTTAAACATACACCCTGTTCAAAAACACATTGTATTATATATATAAGATGAAATAGATAAAAAACTAATGGCATAATTCACACATCAATTTAAAAAATATTTCTCATTCTGTAGTCCTAATATCCATCTGTCGATGAAGACATGTTCGACATCCAACATGGCCTTGGAATTGGATTGGCTGGTGGCAGAACTAAAAAATGATGGGAAAAATGCAAAAAAAACTATCATCTACTCCCGGTATGTCTGCAGCGCTGCACTATCACATGACAAGAATAATTAATAATTAAATAATTAAAGTTTCTTAACCATCAAAACCATCTACAATTTATTAGATACATATTTCTTTATAGTCATTGTAACATGTGAAGTAGTTTACTACTCATTAAATATATATATTTAAAACTGATGTCATAATTTTTTCTTATCTGGAAGGACTATTGGAACAGTGGCAAAGGGCTACAAGAAGTTGAAGAAGGCTTTGGGGCCCAATGCTTATGTGGACGGTTGTGCCGGTGTGAAAGGGAAAGTCCTTGAGATGTTTCACAGCCACACTGACAACCGCACACAACAGCGAATACTCGAGACTTTCAAGGGGCCAGACAGCAACATCCGTTGTGTCATAGCAACGGTTGCCTTTGGTCTTGGTGTGCAGGTCGACGATGTTCGCCAAGTGTTGCACTGGGGTCCAGCTGTAGATGTCATGAGCTACTGGCAGGAAGTAGGAAGGTGTGCCAGGGATGGCCTACAGGGGAAAGCAATCCTACACATCTACCCCCAGTCAGTGAGTGCCAAGTTCATTCACAAAAGCATGACTGAGCTAATTGGAGCAGTCAAAATTGGCTCGGAATGTATGCGGAAGAGAGTACTGGAGTACTTCTTATTACCCGAAATGGCAAGGGAGGAAATACCTGCTGCATGCAACAATCGTGGTTGTTGTTGTGTGTGTGACACAAGACTCTAGAGAGGTCACTATTTATTTTAACTTTCATTCAATCCTTAATTAACATGTAAATACAGGCAAATGAGTATCCTAAGCTGGAAGATTAAACATAGTCTAACACACCTTTTTTTTAATTCTGTGTCACGAAGATCCCGTCGGTCATCCATGTCCTCTGCCAGCCGCATCATTTGGTGGGCGCATTTCTGAGGATCCCGGATCCCTTGCATGCAGCTGAAGTCCTGGAACCCCTTGTGCTGTCTTCCTGGTAAGTATTCTAATAGTCCATCCTTGTGAAATTCTTCTACAAATGTGGCTATGTCTTCACCATACCTATTTCGAGAAGATGCATGCACACTTGTAGACATGAAGTTTCCCAGTCCGGCATCTGAAAACAGCCTGTCCACCTCCTTTCCGAACGAGCCAGACAGCTGAGCACACCGGGCAATCTGCTTATCTGTGTAGTTTCCTCGGGATCTTTTAAGCATGTCTGTAAAAGGAAAAGAAACATGATGAAGTTATACAAATAAAATTATTATGTCAGAAGAACACATTTATAAAATGCTCAATGAAGAGTCAAAAGTAAAACCTTTGAACTCGTTGTTCAGGAATTCGTTGACCAAATCCAAGCCGATGTTTCCCCCTGGTTTTCCCTGCAAATTGGCAACACGATTCCAGATCATGTCCTCTTGCAGTCTCTCTGGAAGGTGACCTTCGATTCCTTGAAAATTTAAAAATATTAAATAACCAAGCTCATTATTTGACACGGATACTCCTATTTCATCACTGATTACACATATAGTGATATGTGAACCCATAACACAAATAAGATATTTACAGTCAAAAGTAAAAGTAAATTACCTTATCTTACCAGTCAACATTTGGTGGGCGATGATGAAGTATTTTGGATGCTTCCGATTCCAAAAGCTTAGCAGATCCATTTTCCAAATTTCTGTCATTGCTTTGCCATCACCCTCTCTCACAGCATCTCTTCGGGCCAGATGGTACAGTCCCTCCCACAGCACTGCTTTTGAGTAGTTTTGTACATGGTCCTCTCCCTGTGCACCATGCAAGCATTCCTTTGAACAATACCATGTCCCTGTTCAACAACACATGTTAGATGAAGTTAATTAATCATGAAAGCTTTTCGATTGCTTACATTAGAACAGAAATGCCTTTTATGATATGCACTATATAAAAGAAGTGTACATTAAGTGTACAAGTCTACACTCTTTCCTTACCTATGGTCTCAAGCCGCACTTCTGGGGTCAAGCATTCAAGGTGATACCACTCGTGTCTCTTACAGGCGTCCATCAGCTGGCACTGTACCATTGTTCCGCCAAGACGCTGGTGACAGTAGCAGTACACATATGCCCCGTTTTCCCAGCATTCAATGCTGCAGAACCAGTCACCCTTTGGTATTTTCTCCAGATCCACACACGATGGGTGGAACCAGCTGGAACCGCACACGTTGCTGCAGCACTGCACCATCTGCTCATCCTTGTCTTTCAATTGACAAAAAAACAAAACAAATAGTAACAATAGCAAATGTTATTATAATGTCATCTTTACAATAATTTCTACAATTTGTATAAACGTCTTACTCCAATAAGTACATATAAACACAGTTACCTTCTTCACATGTGCAAAAGGGAAATAATTCTGCACTTTCGTCTCCTTCTACCCACTTAGTAGAAGCGACACGTCTGATGTCCTCTTGTGCAGGTGGCATCCAAGCGAAATCTACAACCTGCCTGGCGAGGTTGTTTAACCACAGTATTTGATCCTTGGTCTTGTCTGGGTAGCCCTGGGGTGTCTGGTCCACTTTGTTGAGGTCACACATTGTGGTGGCACACAATGTGACGTAGGCTGAAGTGACAAACTAAAGAGAGCATAATGCAGTTACACATAGAGCAAACAGTATTCTGATTTCTGTCATTACTGTTGTATAATGAAGTCCCACACATGTTGCACATTTTCCTTCACATTCGTTTTTAGGGACTTGTGGGAAAAGAAGCCCTTCAGGTTCGACAGTGTTCCTCTTGAGCCTACACTATTCTGTTTGAATAGGAGGTTCATGGTGTCGTGTATAGAACAAGTTATTTGTCAAATATATAACAAACATTGACAAGAAAAGTGTAGTAGTAAAAACTACTAATTATAGCAAGTGTGACGTTCATATTGAATATAATGAAATTTTTTCTCCATCTGACCTGCAGGAGAATCATGTCTTTGTGAAATTCCTGTGGTGCCTCCACAAGTCCTTCAAAACGTTTTTCCGGATCACTTCCATTGAGCCTGGCGTCACGGCAGTGGACCATTCGCTCCACGCTTAGCCCATCTCCACAGCAAAGTATCGGGTAAGGTTCCCCACTTAGGTCTGGCACAAATTTGTGAAGGGAATCCATGATTTCTAGAACTCCCTCTGTTGTGCTGGGATTTGAGGGTATCACCCCAAGACTGACCTAATAAAGTTTAGAAAAATAGGCTAACTGTAAACAAATAAATAATGGCAGGAGGAAGAACATTTTACATTTCTGGGCACAAAACCAGCACTGCACTTTTTTTTCAGATGACAAAGAAAATTGAGAGATTACTATTAAAATGTTATCCCTTATTCATATATATATTTATTTTCTTACCACTGTGCTCTTTTCCTCCATTTGGCTTGTGTATCTGTGAAGAATGTGCTTCACAACCTTTGGTTTTGTTTTATGAAGAGCCGCCAGATTGTCACTGAGGATCCTCATGACTAAAATAGTCATGCGTTCACGAAGTGCCTCGTAATCCTTTGTCAAGAAACAATGTGCATTTAAATGTCATACATTTTACCCTTTGTTTTGGGTTAAACAGGATGCGGCTATGTGTGTTCAGTGCTTACTGTACATACCTCTGGTGATGGCAGGACCCGCTTCAGAGGCACATCCACTGCCTTTTGACCTTCTCCATGAAGATGGCCAAAGCTCACTTTATTTTGGTGGGCAAATGTTAGTGCCCACAGCAGGAATTTGTTGCCATGTCCAAGGCGTTGATGTTTGACATGTGCCGTCAACTGTAGAGAAGAAGATCACTTGATTATTTCTTTGATTAAAATAAGCTTTAAGAAAGCTGAAAGACACGCACAGCACAGACCTGATAGGCACAATGTTGTATCGGAACATTTATCAGTAGAAAAAGACTAAAAATCCACACATAAGTGTTATTCTCCCATATGCAAGTCATTTAATAGTAATGTTTCCAGACACCAGCCTCCTCTTATCACCTTCTGTGTAAGCTCACAGGGGAAGGTCTGAGGAGGAGCCAGGTGGCTTGAAAAATTACCATTAAATTACTTACCGCCTTATACTGGTGTGTTTTTTTTTCTTTTTGTGCTTGAATTATTTGCTCTGCATATGTTTTCGCACCTTAAAGGAATGGTTAAACCAAAAAAGTACTTATCAATTACACACCCCATGAAGCAATGAATTCATGATTTATTTCTTTTTGCAAATTAATGAGACAATAATTTGCTGAGCGGGTGTATTTCCAGCAGAACACTCAAAGAGATTCCTTTGAGTCTCCTACCGGATACATTATCATCTTTTCACCTGTCAACAAATCATTGGTTAAGGACAAAAAGAAAAACATATCCATGAATTCAAGGCTTTGTGGGGTGTGTAGTTGATAGAAAATAACTAATTTTAAAGTAATTCCTTTAACGTACATTATTATATATTTTTTAATATTCTGTTGTATTACTGAAATATATTTTCATTATTGTTTAATTTCACTTCAATTCTCATTATTATATCCCTCACAGTTGTTATTAAAGTGTGTTATTTACCTGCACATTGTCCCATGTCAGTGAATATGACTTCCCCCTTGAAAGTTGACCACCGAATGACAGTGTCCTTTTCACACCTTTTGGTTTCTAAAGGTGTTAAAAAAGAAATACTCAGTAATGGAATATTACAGTTGCAGAGGTATATTTTAGATTAATTTTAAAAAATCCAATTTTATTAATGGTTACAAACCTCAATTGATGCCTTCCACAACTTCACCTGGTCATCATGGCCACTTCGCATTCTGTCTACATTGCCCACAGCCGATTTGTGGGACTGACTGATTCCCAGGCAGTTCAGGGTCTGGAAAATTTTGTGAGAGCAGCCCTGTCTCCACAATTCTACTCCTAAACAGCTCTGCACAAAGTTGAGTTTCTTCTGGCCCGCTGTAAACAGGATGACTGACATTACCAGCCCTGTCCTCTTGTCAATCAGTCCTTGTGCTTCTGCCTGTGTCATATGCCTAAAACAAATATGATCAATGTAATATTTAAAATAAACTAAAAATGTCAGTGTTTGTGTTACCTTAGAATTATACAAATACATTTAAAATAATTAATTACAGTATCATACCTCCTCTGATTGTCTTCAGTCACTGTATGATGGCTGGTGATTCTTTTGGCCTGGGGGAACATTGCCCTGAGGCACGTTAAGGTGACTGGGCCCTTCCCCTCCCCCCATTCCAGGCAGCTCTCCCAAGAGAATTCAGAGATCACTTTAGGGTCAGCATTCCTCCTGAATGGCCCATCTTGATCATCCACTAGTTTCTTCCTCTACAAATAAAAATGAATGATCAAACACAATATCTAAAGGAAAAGATTAATATAAAAATATTAGCACAAACATTAGAATAAGTTGAAATATTTAAAAACTTGTTTAACAAAGACACATTTGTACAATTAACAGTAAACTAATTTATACAACTTGATTATGCCCGTTGATGTAAAGTAGATCAATACTTTTAAATGGCAGTTCTATTTACAAAAGAAAAAAAACCCACAACTAAATAATTAAAGTGTAATAACAGAAAATAATCAAAAAAAAAGAAAAGTTAAAACATAATGGAAGACCTTGTGTTGAATAACTTAATTAAATCCCTTTCATTGTGTATTAACAGAACATAACAAAAAAAATATGGAATACCTCTTGCTGAATCACTTCAGAGACGCACTGAATGAAATCCCTTTTGGCTGCATCAATCCTAAGAAGCGTCCTGAATAACCTGAGGTATTTGCTTTGATGTAAATAAGTGTAGGCCTGTGCTTTAGGTCCTAATGCAGTGGGTGATGGTAGGTCTTGAGGTGGAGAAGCAGATGTTGTTGGTGTTGTTTTCCTTTTAGGGTTGGGAGATCCTGTTGATTTTGAAGGTGATGCTTTATATTTAAATGGAGATTTATATGGAGATTTATATGGAGATGGTTTCCTTTTAGGGTTGGAAGATCCAGTTGATTTGGAAGGTGATCCTCCGGATTTCAATGGAGAAAGTGATGCATGGGTTCTCTTTGTTCCTACTTTACCCTTCTTGATGGTGTTTTTCCTCAGATACCAAGTACAACTGGTGCAGATAAAGGTGTTTGTATCAGGGGAAAATCCTGGGAAGACTAATTTCGATGTTCTAGGACTTGTCAAAGTGTAAATTGATCTTCTTTGGTATCCATGATTTGTTTTCTCAAATAACAATCCACAATTTGCACACGTAGAATCCGGGTAAGCAGACGCCATGGTTTGTGTTGGTCTAATGCCTGATTGCTCTGATTTCTTTTATGCTGAGCTGTGAAACCCCGGTGAATAGGTAAACAGAGGTGTTCACTGGTGCAGAATCAGGAACTACTATTTGGGAGAAAGCATATAAAGAGGGTGCAATTCAACATCTGACCAGGGGTGGCAGCACGGCTGCCGGTGTGACTGACACTTCCGGTTAATGTAAACAAAGCGAAGAAGAGTGCACTGAAATGGAAAAACATTTACTAGATCAACTTTTTGAGGGGTAGTTTCGCCTCGTTCCTAAAATGTTATGCTCCGAACCAAACTTTAAACATCCGTGCGGCTTGGAATCTACCATTAGTTTTGGGATACAACATATACAAAAAGGGTAAACAGTGGAGCCTTGGCGGACGTTCACCCGATTCTGGAAGGTAACGACATAGAACCTCATCTCGGAGCTGTATAGCGGAGTGAGAGGTTCTTTATGGAGCTACCTCTCTGGCAATGTCACATTCTACCTCCTACCAGGTACTTTGCCTGTCCTAATGCAAAAAGGGGGTAGAGCCAGGAAAAGCAACATTAAACAGCCCTGGGTAGGGCACCAGGCCTGGTGGAGATCTGCTCTCATAGAGCACACCTTTCTAGTTGGTTTGTGTATTGCACATACTGTATAACCACAGTTAAGCTCCAGCTGGTAGACCTACTGTATGTTTCATGTCATCTCCCCTGTCTGCCTCCACTTAGCAGTCTTGCTACAATGTACTATTATGATCTGATTGATTGCATAAGGAAACATCCACAAATCTCAGTCAAGTTAGGAGGTTGGAAAGTGGACACATCACAATGCCATTGACTTTGTTTGAAAGATGGCTGTGATCTGAGAAACATGTGACTTGTTGACCTTCTCCTTTCTCCTACCCTCTGGCTCTCTGCAGCGTGAACTTTTCAAAGTGTACAGTGTCCCAGTGGACTGGCTTTCCAACTGGGTCAATACATCAATTCAGGTGAGCCTTGGGAAGCCCCGTCTGGCTTATACTGTAGATGGAATGACTGGTGGGATGATTTGTGAGGTGCCAATAAAGAATCCATAACCAGGGATTTTTGTGCTCTGAAAAGATTGATCTTTTAGTGTGTATGGGGAAAAGGCTTTGGCATTCAACAGCCGTCAATGTCCCAGAGTAATATAGTTGTGTTATTTGAAGAGACTTGGGTTTTGCGTGAGACAAATATTGACAGACTGTCGCAAACAGCCCATGAAGAAACTCCCATCCTTGGACGAGAGTTGGGTTATTTGCAAACCCTAATCCACCATTTTGGTTTCTACTTACAGTATTTTCAAACCACAGCATGAAAGCAGTAGAAACTAGAAAAAGTGCTCCTCGGAGCACAGGTCTCCGCCAGGTCAGGTAGGTTATCGTGGTCTCCTGGTGGCGCTATAATAGGCCAATGTGAAAAGGGTGGCATTTCTTCTTAGGTCTTTGATGGCAATCGGACACTGCATTCATGATTTGAGGCATTTTGTTCCAAAAATGTGTTTTGCTAATTTAGACCTGCTGGTGGCGCTATAACAGGGTACATAATGTGTACCGATTTGCGTGACATTTGGATAAAATCTGAAGGAGTAATATCCAAAAATGTGATTTACATAAGTCTGCCTCCTGGTGGCGCTATAAAAGGCAGATGTGAAAAATGCAGGGCAAACGTTTTTCCTCTAGGGAGTGCACATACAAAGTTTTAAACAGATTGGTGCAGTTATAGGTAAAAACACACATCGGCCTGTTACCGCTACCATGAGGCTGATTGTGGCATTTCTTCCTCGGCCTAGTGGGAATGTGCGTGCAAAATTTCACAGAAATTGCACACTGGCACACTGTGGCATTTTGTTCAAAACGAAGCGCTCCTGAAAACTTTGGAAGCCATTCTTAACCAATCAGGTTGGAACATGAAAAATCTGAAAGATCCGTTTCGTTTAATGACTATAGAGGTACTGTGTACCGATTTGCGTGACGTTTGGACAACATTTGTATGAGTAGGCTCCTGTCAAAAGAACTGTTTTGCAAAAAGTGGCCTCCTTTCGGCCTGGCGGAGACAATTACATTATGCCACATTGATGCGTGAATGCAAGCCCGACCATAAGTATTGTATTGTATTGTAAGTGTATCCTTTAACACACACACACACACACACACACACACACACACACACACACACACACACACACACACACACACACACACACACACACACACAGATACACACACATCACTCACTCTCAAACATAGCATAATAATACAATACATTTTACAACCTGAACTTGCCTTAACCCAGAGTCTGTTGAGAAAGTTTATCAATTTAAACACCGGCATGTTTGGTTCTCAAGTAATGGGTGAAACGCTGCTGGATGTCCTTGAGTTTGTTCCTGGTGTGTTTCTCATTTTCATCATTTGAGCATGAAGACCTTAACCCAAATTGCTTCATCTTGGATGCCATTGTGGTTTATATGTAACTGGTGACTGCCGATGATGCGGTAAATTGGCTGAATTCCCCAGGTCATGACCATAGAAATGTCTTACTACGAATCAGGGAAGGCCATAATGCTGCATTATTATGGTAGTTGTCCATCTGTTTGGTCTAACAAGTGGAGAGAGAGAGAGAGAGAGAGAGAGAGAGAGAGAGCGAGAGAGAGAGAGCGAGAGAGAGAGAGAGAGAGAGAGCGAGAGAGAGAGAGAGAGAGCGAGAGAGCGAGAGAGAGAGAGAGAGAGAATAAATATATTGCAGTGCAGTCTATTCCTCATGGATTGTCTTTATAGTCCAAAAACGTGTTCTGGAGGGGACGGCAAAGAAGAAGAGTTGCCCAAGATGGACTCGGCAATGAGCTCATACCCAGACGCCAATGATATTCTGTGCTTACAGAATGATGTGCTGCCTGCAACCTGTCCCAGATTGGCCCGTTTGGTTGATATATGTAGAATCCACATCTACATTGTAGATACATAGTTCCACCAATTGCAATGACAATTTGAAGCAATTCAGTGGGGTTATAATTCTGGTAGTTGCTAAGGGACCACATGCCTGAAGCCTCCCATGTTCGCCTGGTGCAGGACAGTCGATTACTTAGGAGCTAATGGCGTCGTCCCAAAGCAGCATAGGAGGTTTCCGAGAAAAAGTGTCCCCTAAAATTTCCATAATTCTCATTATTTTATTTCTGTCATGCTTTCACAAATCTAAATGTGTTCCATATTGCTACCATTGGCTGGAGATCAACTGAGACACACATTAATGGCTGAGGTGCAAAAGGCACGAAGGATGTCTTATTTTATTCTTTAACTTTTTTTTCCTGTCGTTTTGTTTGTTTGTTTTATTTTCTGCGCGGCACTCGAGCTGAGACCAGCGGATGTGTAGGTCTTAGCCCTTCAATAGGCACGCAATGGTGTGTTTTTAAGCACCCCCCACCTACATTTGTGTACCCCAGGAGACAACTATCGGTACTCAACATGAATATGTGCCCACACAGCTTTTTTTTTTTTTTTTACATTAGGACTGTCTTAGTCCATTAGCTTGCAGTGAAATGGAGATGATGTAAGTGGTATGATGTAAGTTGAATTTGTGTGCTCAAAACATGTGCTCTACCATCCATTAGTCTACCATCTAACCATTTCAGCCTCTAATTAGTCTTTAACTACTCTTTGGAAACCTGTTTGTAGTTCCATAATCCGACCCATACTCCATCGTACGATGGTGTTGCTCACAGAAAATAGCTCATATGATGTGTTGTGAGCTTGTAGATCTGCTATTTTCAGCATGTGACACCGTCGTACAACAGAGTGTAAATTAAACGTAAGTTTGATGAACAACTACCAGCTCTTTGCACCTCAGAGGTCATTATGGCACATGCTTATCCTCCTACGCTCCATTGAAATAAATAAAAGTGCAAGAACATCACACAGAATGGAATGGGAGTATCAGAAAAAGGGTTTGGGACGAATGTGCAACTCACGCTTTTTCACTCTACAACCAAGTACTAAACCCAATACATTCAATCTCGACACATAACCCTGAAACCTTGTGTCCTTTATTCCCCCTCCCAAGTAGCCTGGTAAACCCCCTCCCTCCGGAAATCTCATTTGCATTTGATTTCAGGGAGGTCTGGGATTGCGCAGGGAGTAGAGATGGCCGAACACTGCGTGTCCGAACCAATCAGCGGCTGCTATGGGCGGGATCATCCAATCACCTGCCTAGTAGCTTGAAAAAAAGAAAAACTGTCTGTCATCGATTCTGCGACCGAAGTCTCAGATGGGAAGTAGGCTGTGAAACAAATGTGTGTCGCAAGCTTCTTCCATTTGACGGTGTCAGGTTACCTCCCAAGGACAACTCAGATATATTGTTACATGTTAGAAGAAAAAAATACTGCTTTCCATCACTGTGTGCTAGAGGCTTCAGAGTCGAGTTGCACAGCATGGTCACGCAGAGACAGTAAAGCTCCCCCCACCCGAGAAGGGGGGAGGATGGGGGGTATAGCCTGATTGTCCAAACCAATGAAGGAACCTGACAAACCTCTGTCCTGACCTTCATATTGTAGCATTAAAATACACCCCAGCCCCCATAGACACACGCACGCAAGCAAGCAAGCACACACGCACGCGTGCACATACTTTGTCTTCTCATGTGATGCTTTCATCATTCATGTGCTTTGTGCTTATGTGTGGACCACTCCCTTTATAAACCTGTATTTGGTAGAATGCACCGCATTCTAGTCCATTGTATCTCCCTCTCTCATTCTCTCTGTCTGTCTGTCCCTCTCTCATTATCCTAGTCTCTTTCTTCCCAGAATGAACTTCCCAGAATGAACAATCAAGCCTGCTATTGTGATATTGCCATCGTGCATGACCTCTTCATATACAACAATTCATTCCAGCTTTTCATTATCCTTTTTAATAGATTATAAAAGCAAAGGCGCGTATTGTTTCCATTAGAACACAGTCACAAACCAAGCTGATGGAATAAGATTTTAATTAATTAATTAATCTTTTTTTTTTTCAAATCTCCCAGCAATTTCTCAGCAAGACGAGGGGAAAATGTAATTAGATCCTCCGTAATTAAGACGGTTCTCACCCCTCCACGTCATCTTCTCATCTCTGAGATTTCCCACATACAATACTAATTGACTTTAACTGTCAACAGCTCTCTATATGAAACATACGTTCTTCTCTGATCAGACCAGATCAATGGGCTTGAAAACATGACGTGGTTCAAAGATGAAATTCTAATGCAAAAGAATATGTATCACTACCCTGGTAGCTATCGTAAAACTGTCCCTTCCTGCATTCCAGCATTGTGTCTTCCGTCTTTCCCCCATTGGTTATGAGCTAATTTATTTTTACATGGTGGAAGAAATTGTGTGTGTTTCATGACAAAACTGTAATTTCACTCAAGCACACTATTACCAGAATGTTGCTTGTATAACTTTAAATGATTGAAAGCTGAGACAATTGTTCTCTTCTCAAGGAGGAGATGAACACTCATTTGGAAGAAAATACAGTACATTTAAAAGAGGCTTGGCTATGTTTAAAACAATACCAACAAGACAACTGAAAGCTCTGGACTTTCACTACTCGTTCATGTTATGAAAGCGGTCAAATTGAGGGAAAGCAGAGTAACTGTCAACCCGTGTATCCAATTCCACCGGAAGACCGGGGACAACTGCATAATTTGCTTCACGGAAACACAGATGTCTGAGTGGTTCACAGACAGCGACGTTTGTGTGGCACTTCACAATGACATGCACATTGCTGCACACAGCTCCAGGAATACAGATTATTTGAAATCCTGTTCTGATCTTGAAGGACCGCAAACAGGCCAAGCAGGTGTACAAGAAAATAGCGAAAGACTAGTTCAGCAGTATGACGTGAGGTGTGTGTGGCAGTGGCTACAGACAATAATGGATATAAGATGCACAACCAGCTGCATACAGAGCTTCTGTACCTTCCTCTCCCTCTCTCGCGCGTTCAGTTCAAGGTAAACAGCCCCAACCTGCCGGAGATAGCCCATTAAATATCTCGGAGGCCGACTTTGAGCATTCAAAAGGATGAAAGGCTGTAGATTCTGATGGCATCCTGGGCTGCATTCTCAGAGCATGCGTGATCCAGCTGGTGGCAGTGTTTGCTTATATTTTTAACCTCTACCTAACCCAAGCTGTTGGTCCCGTAGGCTTCAACATGTCCACCATTGTGCCTGTCCCCAAGCACCATAAGGTAAAGTGTGATCGACTGGAGACCTGAAGGTCCACCTCATCAATTGCCAGCAAATGTTTTGAGAACGTGGTGAAGAACTCAATTTGTTGCTGACTTGCCATGTTGCCTGCCACACTGGATCCATGTCAATTTGCATATTATGTTGAAATCCTCCTATAATTCGACAAACCTCTGTAGTGCGTGGGTGCATGGTGTCGTCATGGTGAGGCCAAAATTGTTCTGCCCGGTTCTCCTCAGTGGCTGGAGCAATTTATCTGAATTTGCACACAGCCATTGACCCTTACCATGTGCACCTAACAGCGAAGCCCGTTTTCCGATTACACTAAATCTCAGCTGTTAATTAGCGTTTTTGTGTTCGCTGGCTCCCGGGTTGCCAGATCCTGGTGATGCAAGGTTACACTATGTCAGAACCACTGACCCTCAACATGGGAGCCCCTCAGGGCTACATGCTGAGACATCTCCTCTACTCCTTATACACACACGACTGCATAACGATGACAACCACAAATTGGAAGTGCATGTCAAGGGGCCTCTATCACCTCCAAAAGTGCTTCACAAGTCAGAAGAATCAGAAATACTTTCTACCACCTATTATTCAACTCCTCCGGGAGGGCTGCAGGGACATAGTCTGTGGTTTATTTTTATAGTCCGTTATATTGTGCAGCCCCTGTCAGACACTGCACGCATTGTTGTTGTGTCTCAATCTTTACTTTATATCAATTATTAGCTGCTCTAATCGCGCTGCGCAGATTATTGTCTCCGCCAGGCCGAAAGGCATGGCGAGAGAGTATGTTTTACCCCCTGTCTGTCCGTCCGTCCGTCCGTCCGTCCGTCCGTCCGTCCGTCCGTCCGTCCGTCCGTGTGTGTGTGTCCTGTCCGTGTGTTACCAGCTAATCTCCGGCACCGTTGGCCCGCTCGCTCCGAAACTGTGCACACACACTCCCTGGATGCCAATTCAGAACCTCTGCCCCAACATGGGCCGATTTGTGCAAAAACAGATTTTATCGAAATGTCATGCAAATTGGTACACAGTATCTCTATAGTCATGTGATCAACCCGGATCTGTCCGATTTCCCATATTCCATCCTGATTGGCTAAGGTTGGCTTCCAAAGTTTGCAGGATTGGTCCGTTTTGAACAAAATGCCTCAAATCATGAACGCAGCTTGCAATTTCCGTGAAATTTCACACGCACATTCCCACTAGGTTGAGGAAGAAATGCCACCCATTTCACATTGGCCTGTTATAGCGCCACCAGCAGGTCTAATTTAGCTAAACACTTTTTTGGAACAAAATGCCTCAAATCATGAATGCAGTGTCCGAGTGCCGTGAAAGGCCTAAGAAAAAATGGCACCCTTTTCACATTGGCCTATTATAGTGCCACCAGGAGGCCACAATAACGTACCTGACCTGGCGGAGACCTGTGCTCCGAGGAGCACTTTTTCTAGTTCTTTGTTCTTTTCATTTTGTCCTTGTCATCAGCAGCAAAGGCTGCGTCCCTTTCTACAAGGGCTGTGCGCACTTGGCTATTTAGCCAGGGCTTTTGATTCGGAAAGATCTTAGTGGTTTTCCTTTGGATAATGTCACTTGTGCATTAACTGAAATAACTTGTAACTGTGTCTGCAAATTCATCAACATTATTACCTGCTGATTCGCGGGCCATTTTCCAGTGTATGTGTTCAAAACAGTCTTATGTGCGCTCGATTCGAGGACAGACTTCACGGCGTGCAGAGTTTGTTTAAGCTTCTGCTCGGCACCAGCAGTATAGCAGAGTGGTCACACTTTCAAAAGGGAGTGAGCAGTATGAACTTGTATATGCACCCCGGTAGTACGTGTAACACTGACCCTAACAAATTATTCCCTCTTGTTTTAACATTTATACTCTATCTTGATACAGTTTGGGAAGTGTTTTTTGCAGTGATGTCTGATTAAAACTGGTTGGTAGTCCCTCCGGCTGTTGATTTTCGGATTCTCTGAGGGCCTCGTCTTTATCCGCACTGGGTGGAATGTAGACTGTTATCATGATAACAGTCTGCCGATTCTCCTCGGCAGGAAAAAGGGTCTGCATTTCACAGCAAGAAACTCCACACCAGGAGAACAAAACGTTTTCATTACATGGATGTTGTTTGGCTCACACCACTTGCTGTTTACATGCAAACACACTCGGAATACACTGAAATCAGGTATGTCAATAGATCTATCCTTTTGCCTCCTTAATCTTAGAATTTCCCCTCTCTTTCCACGTTTTCAACTCCTTTCCTTTCCACCTGGCAATGGGTTGTCATCTTGACAATGAACGCCATTCCCTCCGGTGCCGCACCTCACAAACAATGGGTCCACATGCTCCAACTGAACCCCATCAGTCCTGTGAGTAAAGGAATATTTAAAACGTAATAATGTCTTAATAATGTCTTTCATAATTATCATAATTCTCTATGTCTTTATGAGCCATCATAGAAGAAATAAAAAAAATACAACTATTTAACAATTTAATTCTAAAACAACTGCATGTCATGGCACGGCAGCATTGACCCTTGGCGCCATCCCAGAAAGACTGATGCGAAAAGTTTAACTCGAGGAAACAGCGGGTACAGACGGCTGCAACCCACATGCAGCCCTAGGTAGGTTACCTGGCCTTGCAGAGATATGCGCTCCATGCAGTGCCCCTTTATAATTACTCTTATTCTTATTTAATTGCGAACGCAGCGGAAGGAGGCGCGCCTCCGCGCAAGTGGAGCTTACTATGAAACCGTGCTCGGCTTGTGTGTGTGTCTGTGTGTGTCTCTGTCTGTGTGCACTGCCTGTGTGCAGCCAAGTAAATGTCCAATATAGACGTACCATACATCAAATGAAAGGTCTTTGAAAACTGAACACACCTGTCAAGGTTGCGTTTAAGCCCGCCCCTTCCCCCGGAAGCCACGCCCCGGAGAAGGCTCCTAAAAACACCCATTGAAACCCCATGTTAAATGAAAAGTGCCCGAATCGCTCCGAAACTTTTTCTACCCCCCCTAAGTGGGGGTCTACGAACAAATACTTCGGGCTCGGATTTTGGCTCCGCCCCCCCGGAAGTGGGTGAAACAGGCACTTCAAACACTTTGTTGAATTGTTCAAAAACATTCAAAGTTTTTTTTTTGTGAATTTGTATTTTTCTAAGATGCTCCTTTTAACGCAGATTTTTCTAGTTTTTTTTTTTCATTGGTTACTTTTTTTTAAAATAATTCGTTTTAATTAATTAAGCAAAACAGAGCCAGATACAGTCAAAAAAATATGATTTTTTGGGGGGTGGCCAATAACTAATACAATGGTGTGTTTTTAGCCTTATTTTTGCCACATCTAGAAAAAACATACATTTCTATCCACCCACTTCTCTACAATTGCTCATTCCTTTCTTATTGTTATTTTCAAGCTGCGTTCGCTTCCCGCGTTCGCGCGTCTTACTTGTGTAACTTCAATGTGTGGGAAGCGTGCACAAAATAACTTCACTCACTCCTTCATACCTGGCATACGCTTCTGATGTAAAAATAGACTTGAAGTTGGAATTGATTAATGGATCACCGTGGCAATGAAGTTTCCTGGAGCCATTGCCAAGGTGTATGACAGTATTCAGTTATGGTCCATCTGCTGATGGCTGATGGCCTTCTCTCTCTCTCTCTCTCTCTCTCTCTCTCTCTCTCTCTGTTGAAGTGATGACTTTTTTCTTAACTTAAGTAAAAGTAGCAATACCACAACATAAAAATACTCTGTGACAAGTAAAAGGCCTGTATTAAAAAAAAAAGAATCAGTAAAAGTGCAAAAGTACAAAATATACATAACCGTTGCCTCCCTGCTGGGTCATATTTGACCCATAACACCACCCTTAACTTTTTAGCCGTTTCTGAGGATATCATGAAGCCTTGTTCCAATAAGCAAATGTAAAGCATACTTTTTCTAAACTTGAAAACTGGTCAACGATTACCCTAATACAATGGAAGGGTTAATGCATGTTTGTATTAATAATCTTAAATCTGCAAAGTAACTAGTAACTAAAGCTGTCAAAATAATTCTAGTGGAGTAAAAAGTAGGCCTACAATATTTTCCTCTGAAAATACTCAAAGTACAGAATTTACTTTTCACTACTGTTCTCTCTCTCTCTCTCTCTCTCTCTCTCTCTCTCTCTCTCTCTCTCTCTCTCTCTCTCTCTCTAAACTGGAATCTTATTACTTCTTACTATCTTAGTATAACTTGCCTTGCTCTCACATGCTCATTCACACTCTTTATTTAAGGACTAGGAGAAATTGATGTCACGTAGTGTCTTTACACACCTGCTTTCAGTGATGAGTTTTCCTGCTCGCCTCCTGTCTTGGATATTGAATATAATAAAAAATGTGGAATGCCCTACCAAAAGGTGTAAAGGAGTGTAAAACCCTACTCACCTGATTGCTGATTGTATGACATTCGGTATAGTATAGTGTGTGTATATCTGTCTGTCTCTTATAAGTCATCATGATTTGTGTTTGTGGGGATCTCATTTTAAACAAGCTTAGTGCTTTATGAGCCTTCCAGTTTAGTAGACCTTGTATTGTGAATTTGTACTTCCATGTACTGTTGTTCTCATGTCTTACTAAATAAAGTACATCAATCAATCAATTGGAGCTGTGCAAGTCCTCCCAGTCTTCTTGGAACAGTAACCTACAGATCCTGGAGAGACCATAGATTGTAACCTATGACCCTCTCAGCTGAGCGATGAACCGCTTCAGTCTGAACTTGTCTGTATAGTAACTTAAGCTGGAGTTGGCGAAACATAGCAGATCGTCTATTTCTGCCAAAGATAGTGGAGGGGAAAAGAAAGGGACCTAGTATATCCCCCAGGACTCTGGTCAAATATATATAGGGTTTAATCATAGAAATATGCCCACACTTGTATTTTTCACAGACCAAGAGAGTAAAATACACAGCTTGGTGCATGGGGTGGGATCTTTTTGACTCCCAGCTGACTGCCCTGCTCCTAGTCACCTGGAGCCCCCTATTGGCTATGCTCTGTAACTACAGCCGCTGTGTACACTCTTTCAAAAAAATCATTTCGTCTTTTACTCTTTCAATCTCTACATCTGTCTTTCAATTTATTCAACTTACTCTGTCTCTTTTTTGTTGTTCAGCATACCCCCCCTCTCTCTCTCTCTCTCTCTCTCTCTCTCTCTCTCTCTCTCTCTCTCTCTCTCTCTCCTGTCTTTCACTGAAATCGAAATAATCTCCTTTTTTTTCCCCCAACTGACCCTTTGTCAAGTCCCGCCCATGGTCCAACCACGGGCGGGACTTTATATATAATATATATATATATATATATATTTTTTTTTTTTTTTCAAAAACTGGATATTGTCCTCATTTTTAGCAAACTAAGCATAAACAACCAGAAGGAGACGGAACCTGGGTGTAACAAGGCGGGAGCAGCCTGCTGGTTGGTCGATCAGGGACCAATCAGAAGGCTGACAATTGGTCAATTTGTCCATTTTCTCTCCACGAACACATCTTCCTCTCTCTGCCTGTCACTCTTCTCTCATTCCATTTATCTCTCTTCTCATTCTTCATTTCAGTTTATTCCTTCGTTCTATCACACACTGACTCTATTCACCCTGTCTCACTCATTCTCTCTGTATCATTCTCTCTGTGTCTCTCCAGTCTTTCATTATTATTTGTCTTTTGCACTGTCTGGAAATCACGTTCTTTCTTTCCATTTCTCTCATTTCCTCCCCCCTCTCTCAATTTAGACTTGATTAAGTTCACCTTGCTTTCACTCACACAATATTATCTTCCTCCACTTTAATCGCTAACTTCATTCTCTGATTCAAAGATGTCCAACTTTTTTCAGCCCAAGCCCCTCCATTTTCCCTCTTTTGTCCTTTCTCTTTAACTTTTTCCCTCCATGAACAGCCCTATTCGCCCACCCGGTCTACAGATCATTCTTCTTCTTCTTCTTCTTCTTCTTCTTCTTCTTCTTCTTCTTCTTCTTCTTCTTCTTCTTCTTCTTCTTCTTCTTCTTCTTCCAGTTGAGTTGTGCAAATTCAAAGGCTGACCTGTTGCATTATTTGTGATCTACAGGAGATGTACAATATACATTTTATTTTGCATTCCATTTCACCACATAATCACAGGAATTAAGGATACAAAAATATATAACAATACGATATAAAACCCTGAATTATTTTGGTCTGGTGAAAGGTGTTGACATTTCTTTTTCAGAGAGTTGTTTTTTGTTAGCCTTAGAACAGTGTATTTTGTACCCCAGAAACCATCTACAGTACGTGTGTATTGTGAGTTTAGCTATTTGACTCTGTATGTGATTATTTGGGATCTTTCATGTGTGATTGAGTGACTATGTGCTGTATTTTGCAGTACCATATCTTTCAGCGCCAAATGTGACTTGTAAGCCATAAAGCTGAGAGAATGCAATATCCCCATACATCTGTCAAAAAAATGGCTATAGAAAGAGGTCGGCCCTCTCATTGACACTGATATTTAGGTAGTTTTGATGTCTGCTCGCCACAAAGGCATCAAAGGCACATTTGACATGCAAGATTCATTCAAATCAAATGAAAATCTTCGTTCTCTGTGTCAGCCTCTTCTCTCGCCCTCCCTCTGTATCTCGTGCCAGCGGGCTTATCCCGTGGAGGCTGAGCATCAAAGCAGTGGTGTGTCTGACACCTCGTTAGATACATACTGCTGCACAGCTCTGGAAAACTGCTAAGGTCCCCAGACAGTCCCCAATCCCCCTAGCCAGAGAAATCATTGCCTCTCACCCAGGCCTGAAATGAATATCAGATGTCTTTACAAGACGTACTACAGCGGTCGAAGGAGAGCAAAGAGATTTGTGTGAGCCACTACTGCTACACATGCACCATCAGATGTGCCGTCCAAAGGCCCGGGCCGCTGGTGTGGTGGTCTGGGCACCTGGGCTGCAATGCAGCCTGAAAGTGTGTCACGGGTTCGAATCCCGATCCCGAAAACCGTGTCTCTCTCCCCATTCTGTTATCTCACCCTGCAGCTGGTATTTAGAGACTGGCTGAAGTGGGCCTGACAAAAGTGCCCCGAGAGGTTCCAACATCAACCTGAAATATTCAACCATCAGGTATGCGGCCAGGTGCAAGCGTGGCTCAGGGAGGAGGACGCCCCTGCCATGACTCCCTGGTGAGCAAGGGGAAAAACACCAGGCCAGGATGGCTCCCAGCTGAAGACCCTACAGCTGGTGCTTAGGCACAGTCGGAGGTGCGTCAGGCAGAGATGCCCTGCAGGTACCAACATCTGCCTGCCAACAAAATGTACACACACCAGCAATTTATGAGATCCCAGCCTTATAAATCACATTTGACGCAATGGAGATCAAATTACCGTCAGCCTAGATGTCCAAGAAATACAAGGGAGTGCTCAAAAGTGGGTGACTAGATGACCCTTGACAAAAAACAACATTCAAACTAGCTGTAGCTGAGATTTGTGCAATACCTATCATACATTGGTGTTATGAAACACTGGCTTTCTCCTTGTATGTGAGCTACTTCATGCAGACTTAACTTGTTTTTCACAACTCCTAGCCTTTTGATATTGCCAATGGTGGTGCTTGAGGCCAGCCACCCTGATAAGATTCTCTCCTGAGTTTAACACAGCCATGGTCTCTTCTCTAAAAGTATCTGCATCATAGAAAAGCTGACAAAATACAGCATACGCAGAACTGATGCTCATATTGTTGGAAGACATAAAAAGGAAGTTTCACCAAAAAGTCTAATTATTGGGACAAAGACCATCCCAACGGAGGTACTGTACTGACAGGATGCTCTTTGTCCCGGTAATTAGACTGGGCAATGTTCTTAAATCTCGACTTAATTGGACTACTGGTCACAATGCAGCAAAGTGACTTAGAGATGTGGGCACAAAGGCAGCTTCCTCCATTTTTGCAAATGAATTCATACAGGTCAAGTACAGTGTATCCCTGTGAAATGTCTGTCTGGCTCCCAGCCACAAAACGTGGACTGTCTGCCAGTCACATTTGTTGAATAGACATATTTTTGAGACACAGTAAATATTTGAAGTGGAATTTTACACCATAAGATGCATTCACAACTAGAAAAAGTGCTCCTCGGAGCACAGGTCTCCGCCAGGTCAGGTAGGCTATTGTGGCCTCCTGGTGGCGCTATAATAGACCAACGTGAAAAGGGTGCCATTTCTTCTTAGGCCTTGCACGACAATCGGACACTGACTGCATTCATGATTTGAGGCATTTTGTTAAAAACATGTGTTTTGCTAAATTAGACCTGTTGGTGGTGCTATAACAGGCCAATGTTAAAAGGGTGGCATTTGTTCCTCAACATAGTGTGTATGTGCGTGCAAAGTTTGAGCGCAATTGGACGGTGCGTTCATGATTTGCGGAATTTTGTTCAAAACAAGCCAATAATGCAAACTTTAGATGTCAATCTTAGCCAATCAGTATGGAATATGAAAAATCAAACACATTCGTCGTGATCACATGACTATAGAGATCATGTGTACCGATTTGTGTGAACTTTGGACAAAACCCCCGGTCTGATGCAAAATCGGGCTTCGCTCGCCGAGGTTTTGCTCGCTGTGTGTGAAAGGCTCTGCGAGACAAAGCCGGTCGCGATTCCAGCGCTCGGCGATGCCTTCCCGATGCGTTTATCTAGCAGGTTTGATATTTGGCAGCACTACTGCTGGTGTTATTATGGAAACCTTTGGACCACGTGTGCTCTCTCTCTCTCTGTGTGTCTGTGTGTCTGTGTGTGTGTGTGTGTGTGTGTGTGTGTGTGTGTGTGTGTGTGTGTGTGTGTGTGTGTGTGTGTGTGTGTGTGTGTGTGTGCGCGCACGCATACACTTCTGGAGAGGGAGACGTAGAGAGACAGAATTATTTAATGAAAATCATTAGTGTCCTGTCTCGCTCTCGCACACATATCACCATTATGAACCTTGCACACTTACTTGAACAGACAGACGTCGGTGATGCGATAATATAATGTAGCTTAATGTAATATAGATTGGAATAAAAAACGAAAACGAAATGTCGGGTCTGGATCGCATCCTGGTCAACTCTTGCAGTGTGTGATCCCTTGTCGGTGAGTGAGTGTGAAAACCACACATGATATTATGACAGCCGATTCCAAGAAAGAGACTTGTGTAGTGTGAAATACGTAACGATCTGATGACTCCCCGATGACTTTAAAAGTCGTATAGTGTGTTTCTGCCTTAAGATAACAATAGTGGAACTTAAAATGATGTTTACTAACCTAATCTTTGCCTTAATATGGAAAATCGGACAGATCCGTGTTGATCACATGACTATAGAGATACTGTGTACTGATTAATATCTCCTAATATAACAAAAAAATCACGAAAATCAGCCTCCTGGTGGCGCTATAACAGGCCAATCTGAAAGCTTTGGGGCAGAGGTTCAGCTTTGGCATCCAGGGAGTGTGTGTGCACAGTTTCGCAGCGACCGGGCCAACAGTGCCGGAGATTAGCTTTTCGTAGACAGACACACACACACACACGGACACATGGAGGACGGACAGGGTGCAAAACGTCTCGACAACAAACTAAACAGCTGAGTTCTGGCAAGGCACAATTGATTTATCTAAAGAGCTAGAGCTCAGCTGGCTGCAGCCCAATTTAACCCCTAGTCGCAATTAGCCTCGGTGTAATGTGAAAGTTCTGTGTACAGCAGTGAAACATCTTGCTTGTTTTAAAACATTTTGTGCAACATGATCTCATGCCAAAGCTCTCACACTTCAACATTTGCCCAAAGCACAAATAAGTCAATATTTGAAGTCAAATTGTTATTCTGAAATTTGGCCCATGCTGACAGTACCCACCAATAATACTAGTGATAATAATATATTAGGCCTGTCCCCGACTAAGGATTTGTTTAGTCGACTCTAATTGGCGACTAATTTCCAATAGTCGACTGGCAGTCGACTAATAAAAAAATACAAAATGGGCCAAAATACATTTTATTTCAAAGGGCCAAGTCTACAAAGTTTGTTTTGTCTCCAGCAGAGTTTCTAGTGTCTCTATCTCTCTCTGGAAGAGGTTGCACATGAACTCTGCAGCCGCACTGAGGCGCTCCAACACAAACAATACCAATACAAAGACGAGGAATAAGAAGAATAAAGTGGAAGTTACGTGTGGTTGCAGGCGTAGACTTGGCCAAAAAAACTATTTAAAACATTTTTGGCCCTTTGGCCACTAAGTGTCTCTTAGTCGACTAGAGTCGACTAAGAGACACTTAGTCGACTCGGACCCCCCGCGACTAACCAGTCGACTAGTTGACTTAGTCGAGGTCAGGCCTATAATATATACAGTAATAATAGCTTGCTAGACACTGCACCTTTGGTTAAGATTGCCAAGACTAGTTGATCAGTCCAAACAGACCACTGTGTTCACACTGTTCACGTGGTCCACCGTTGTCAAATATTGACACATTTCTAATTGTCAAATCCTGAAGACTTTGCCTCAGTAGCTATCGCCTGCAGACTGCAACGCATTTCATGGGATTTCTTTGTCCTGCATTTTTGTGTTGAGGCTCCCTAGTGGAGATCAATATTAGAGAGGGGGGGGTGGGAGAGAGAGAGAGAGAGAGAGAGAGAGAGAGAGAGAGAGAGAGAGAGAGAGAGAGAGAGAGAGAGAGAGAGAGAGAGAGAGAGAGCAGAGAAATAACTTTGTGTGAAATGTGACACAGGACAAGGACAAGGAGTCTCCAGGTGATGACTGAGGAGTGAAGACAACAGGCTTGTCGCCTCCGACGACAATGCACGCTGCCATCAAACAAACTAATAAAAGCAAGTGAAACAGGATCCATTCTCTCCTTCCATCACGCATCGGAGGGAACATCTGCCGTCCTTCTCTTTGTGATGGAAACACTTTTGAGGTGCAGCCTTTTGTTTGATAAGCAAAACAATCAGCACAAATGTTTTGTTTTTCTCACAAAGTTTAACCACTTTCAACCTGGCATCCTGATTTTGTGCATATCATTATGGACAAAACAATATTTGAAAATGTAAAAAAAGAAAACTCCATCCATAGATAGTATGTTTAGAGAACAGCTTGTCCTTGCTGTGGCTACATTCCTGACATTAGATCAACTGTAGATACTGTACATACACTTTAATTACAATTTAATCTGACAGGGCCAGGGAATACATTATACCATAATGGCTCATGGCTTGACGAAGGCTATACAGTCTTATTTTAGACTGCACCTGCAGCCAAATGACCTTTGGAGTAATCGACTGAAACACAGGATTAACATCATTAACCTGATTGCATCAAAATAAAAACATACAAGTGTAGACTATAGTATATGACATCCTGTGCGTGTGTGCGTGCGTGTGTGCGTGCGTGCGTGCGTGCGTGCGTGCGTGCGGGCGGGCGGGCGGGCGGGCGGGCGGGCGTGTGTCCAGGTTGCTTATTGTGTGTGCACTGTATTTTGTGTGTATGTATGTGTCAGAGAGACATGTCAGAGTGCACGCCTGTGTGTCCAGAGTTCTGCGTTTATACAGCATGTCCGTGTTCTTTCGGTATAGTATTTATATGTACTCTGAAAAGCCTATATTTGAGCCACTCGACCTACTTGTGATATGTCTGTGCTCATTTGTCATCGCATACATGGCTGCATCATACAGCAACAATATTGGGTAACGTGCTCTCCATTCCCTCCCTACAATCTGATGTAAATAGTCTGAAACAACCAAGAGTCATATCATTAGTCTCTCTCTCTCTCTCTCTCTCTCTCTCTCTCTCTCTCTCTTATCCATAAATCCCAGATGGCTGAATATCATAATATTGGTTCTAATAACCGCTAATGTACACTAAGCATTTACCATCATGGCCCCTGTGTATACCCCCCCCCCCCCCCCCCTTCAGGGAAATAGACATTGGCTGCAACATTTGCTATACTGTAAGTACAAAGCTGGCATTGAAGCGGTTGTCCTTTATTGTGAACTCAGAGAGTCTTGTCAAAGTCACTATGTGTTGCCAATGTACTGTAGATGTCCTACTTTTGTATTACACCATGTATTGTACTGAGCCCTGGTGTTTCACACTGCACTTTTGCACATACATTTTTTTGTTTTATGTAAAACAATTTACAACGTTGTTTGTAAATAGTCTAGAAGAGTCACATAATTATTCAGCATCACTAAGGATGCTCTCTAAAGGCCTGACAGACCCAACTAAAACAGTCAAGTAATAGCATTTTGTAGTCTCACCCTTTTCGGTAATAACACATCATTACAATGGTTTCTTTGCAATCAGAGATGGACCAAATAGGGTGGCAGCCGGTGACATAGGAACCTAGAATCCTTCTAGGTGGGCGTGGCATGGATTCACCCCCATAATCTGCAGTCAACTGACAAAAACTCTACAGTCCTTGATGCTAAGGTGATACAGCTGAAAATTGCCTACTAATAATAATGAGCATCATAAAACAACATTGGTACCCATGATTATCCTTGCTTCTTGACAATAGTCTGTGCTCAGTAAATCATGATTGTGTATTGTTTATCGAAGTGCACTGTACCCCTGGCACTTAATGTAAATAAATACAGTGAATCTCATGTCTGCTGTCTCGGCTAGTCACTGTCTGAAGTAGGGCTATGCTATCATGCAATGTGCATCACTGTGCAATGTGTAATTGTTGTCTCCGCCAGGCCGAAAGGCATGGCGAGAGAGTATGTTTTACCCCCTGTCCGTCCGTCTGTGTGTGTGTGTGTGTGTGTGTGTGTGAGTGTGTGTCCTGTCCGTGTGTTACCAGCTAATCTCCGGCACCGTTGGCCCGGTCGCTGCCAATGTGCACACACACTCCCTGGATGCCAATTCAGAACCTCTGCCTCAAATTTTTCACATGGGCCTGTTATAGCGCCACCCATATTCCATCCTCATTGGCTAAGGTTGGCTTCCAAAATTTGCAGGATTGGTCCGCTTTGAACAAAATGCCTCAAATCATGAACGCAGCTTGCGATTTCCGTGAAATTTCACAAACACATTCCCACTACGCCGAGAAACAAATGGCACTTGACATTTTTCAAATCAGCCTCATGGTGGCGCTATAACAGGTTGATTTGTGTTTTTAACTATAACTGCACCGATCTGCATGAAACTTTGCACGCACACTCCCTAGAGGCCAAGGAAAAACATCTTTCCTGCATTTTTCACATTTGCCTTTTATAGCGCCACCAGGAGGCCCACTTATGTAAAACACATTTTTGGATATTAAGCCTTCAGATTTTATCCAAATTTCACACAAATCGGTACACATGATCTCTATAGTCATGTGATCAAGATGGAACTGTTTGATTTTTCATATTTCATCTTGATTGGCTAACATTGACATCTAAAGTTTGCAGAAGTGGCCTGTTTTGAAAAAAATGCCAAAAATCATGAACGCAGCGTCCGATTGAGGTGACACTGTGCACGTACATTCGCACTATGTTGAAGAACAAATGCCACCCTTTAACATTGCCCTATTATAGCGTCCTCGTTATTGAGGCATTTTGTTAAAAACATGTGTTTCGCTAAATTAGACCTGTTGGTGGCGCTATAACAGGCCAATGTTAAAAGGGTGGCATTTGTTCCTCAACATAGTGTGAATGTGCATGCAAAGTTTGAGCGCAATTAGACGGTGCGTTCATGATTTGCGGAATTTTGTTCAAAACAAGCCAATAATGCAAACTTTAGATGTCAATCTTAGCCAATCAGTATGGAATATGAAAAATCAAACAAATCCGTCGTGATCACATGACTATAGAGATCATGTGTACCGAGTTGTGTGAAATCTGGATAAAATTGGAAGGAGTAGTATAAAAAAAATGTGTTTTACATAAGTCGGCCTCCTGGTGGCGCTATAAAAGGCAGATGTGAAAAATGCAGGGCAAAGGTTTTTCCTTGACCTCTAGGGATTGTGCATACAAAGTTTTACACAGATCGGTGCAATTATAGGTAAAAACACGAATCGGCCTGTTATAGTGCCACCATGAGGCTCGGCCTAATGGGAATGTGCGTGTAAAATTTCACGGAAATTGCATGCTGTGTTCATGATTTGAGGCATTTTGTTCAAAACGGAGCACTCCTGCAAACTTTGGAAGACATTTTTAGCCAATCAGGATGGAATATGAGAAATCTGAAAGACCGTTTTGTTGAATGACTGTAGAGATACTGTGTACCGATTTGTGTGATTTTTGGACAAAATCTGTAGGAGTACTGTCAAAAAAAATGTTTTGCACAAATCGGCCTCCTGGTGGCGCTATAAAAGGAATGATGAGAAAGGGGGTTGTGGAGTTAGCTGGGGAAAGACATATTGAAGAGGTGGGTTTTGAGAGTAGTTTTGATGGTTTGGAGGGTGGGGGTTTCTCTGAGAGTTTTTTGGGATCATTCCACAGGGTTGGGGCAGCAAAAGCAAAAGCTCTATCGCCCCAGGTATGGTACTTGGTCCTGGGGACCTCAAGGAGGTTGGCGTCAGAAGACGTGAGGGAGCGGGAGGGGACATCACGTTTTAGGAGGTCGAAGAGGTAGGGGGAGCCAGATTGATCAGTGCCTTGTAGGTGGTGAGTAGTATTTTGAAGTGGATTTTTTGTTTGACCGGGAGCCAGTGAAGGTCGTAGAGTGGTGTAATATGGTCTCTGGAACGGGTACTGGTGAGCAGGCGGGCAGCTGGGTTTTGGACATATTGAAGTTTATTGAGGACTTTGGAGGTGGTGCCATGGCCATACTGTTGCAATAGTCGAGCCGGGATGTGATGAAAGCATGGATGAGTGTTTCAGCTGCAGAGAACGACAGAGAGGGCCGGGGACAGGCAATGATCTTGAGGTGGAACAAGGCAGTTTTGGTGACCTGGTTTACATGGGGGAGGAATGAAAGGGTGGGGTCGAGTGAGGATGGAGTGGGTGGCTGCTGTGATGGTCTTGGTGGAGTACCGTATGTGCAGCAAACAGATACCAGTTTATATTCTAATTCAGAATTGAAAGAGAGTCCACGCATGTATGGCATCATCGAACTCCATTTACGCTCAGCATAATGAGGTCTTGTGGAGGACACTGACACTGAGATTATAGGTGAAGGGTATTGTTAATGCAAGGGGTTGAACCATCATCTCAATGTTGATCTGAGGTCAGCGTTTCAATTACACTCTACTAATCGTCAGGATTAGAAGGCCGCGTAGAGGAATAGAGCCTTTGTCGGTTCTCAAGGATATCTTGGAAATGACAGGTATGTACAAAGTCATGAGTCACTTTGATGGATGATTTACTGCACATAGCTCCTTATGAACCAGACTATTTTGGTGGCCGACCACCAAAATGTTATCTCTCGGATGTCTCTCGGCACGGGCGCACCGCACTGCCTTTGGCTGCAGGCACGCACTGTGTTTATCGTTTTAACATTAAATGAGACCGATGTGATGAACCAAAATAGTCTAAATAGAGTTTAGTTAAAGTACAAGCGTGTGCCTAAGCCCCCTGATGTGCGGTGGTCATCTGTATTGCTATGATTTATTGTTGTGTTGAAAAGCGAACATCAAGCAATATTTTTTAGCACCATACTAGCAACCGACACCTTCAGCAACTTTTTCACACCTTCCAAATGACTGATCTCCCGACTTACAGACTGTAGAAGTCTGGACAACAATGTTTAATGTGTCGAGTAAACATCGTTTTTTCTCCCCATGCCAGTGTAATTACCTTAAATAGACGATCTTTGAAACGCTGTGGAAGCCACGTTGTGTACAAAACAAAAAAAAAACGTCTCCGTGGGTTGGGGGAGGGATCCGTGTATCCACTAGAACGATAACATTCCAACCGCGATCGGCCATTTTGGGGCTATGGCCCGTTGAAAATGGGTGGTTTTCATCACAAAAAAAATAAAACTGAGTTACAAGTGTTTTTCTAAAAATCTTATAGTTGGGGTGGTATAGTTGGTTTTGGAATGACGTCACATCCGTCTACTGCTTCTCTGAGTGACGAGGGATCATTCCTAAGCTGTGTTAGAGCGCCCCTTGTGGAATTTAAAAAAATAATAATATTTGAAAATAGAACGCAGATCTGCGGGCAAGTGATGGATAAAATAGAACGCACATCTGCGTCCTTGGCAGGCAATGTGTTAGCCCATTGAGGAAACACATAGCTCAGCCAGGGTTTAGAGGAAACTTCCCTGCAAGCCAGAATCAGAGCTGCCTCTCTGTACCCTTGGCGAGGGTCCCTCCTCTACTTATACCTTTGTAGCACAGGATGGAATTAGTTGCCTCATAAAGTTCATCCTCAAATAACTGATCTGCTAGGTCTATGGTTGATCCATGATGAACATACTGTCAGGGTTTTTTGGCAGGACCCAAATTCTGGACAGAGTAGGACAGATTCAGGTATTCAGGCAGTAACCCAAGTGTATTGCTCCAATCTAACAGAATATCGGAACACACAAGCAGATGGTACGGGCAGGAAAAAAGATAATTCACATAACAAGGCTTACTCACAGGGCAATCAGCATCCCAGTCTAAAAGTTCCAGTAAACAGTTTTTAACCTCACCAACCTGAAACGGCTGGCTTTTATCTAATTTTATAATTATTTTTAGTTGAGACCAGCCCTACAGATTACACACACTCTCTCTCATTTGTTGATCCCATATTCCGGATGGACAGCTTTGACTGATTGGTGATTTCCACTCCACAAGAATAACATAGTTGTTTGTGGCTCCGAATCAGAATCAGAATGAGGTTTATTGTCACATCACCACAGGTTTACAAGGTAAAAAAGTTGGTGAAATTTGCTTTCGCACATCGTTCCCATCGCAACATTATTTCCATAGAAAGAAGAGGGGGAGGAAGAGGGGTGGGGGAAAGTGGGAGGGGAAAGATCAAACAAGAAAACAACAAAAAAGCCAAACAAGTTATCTACATATTTACACTAGTACCTGAGATAAAAAAGCTCCAAGCAGTTAGTTGAATGCTTTGCCGGTAAACTGGCCCTGCACGGCACACAGTAAAACACATACATATATAGACGAATCCACAGACGCGCTGCCTGTAGGCGGCCATTGCTGCGGTGTCGCGGTGCGGAGCGTTGACACCGCAGCAATGGCTGCCTACAGGCAGCGCGTCTGTGGATTCGTCTATAGGGGCAAAAGCAATGATATACCACTCTGCCTTTGGCCTGGCAGAGACCTACCCCTCCCTTCTGTTCCCTCTTCTTCCCCTGACATGACATGACATGAAATGAAGTTGTAATTGTGTGTGTGTGTGTGTGTGTGTGTGTGTGTGTGTGTGTGTGTGTGTGTGTGTGTGTGTGTGCACACGAGCGCGCGATTATAGCCGATCATAATTACCTCTGTGAGGTTTGCCTACGGTGGCACATTGTTTCTTATTTACTTTTTTAATTTATGATTAATTTAGCAAACCACTGGGACGTGACATGTAGGCCACTCTATAATCCTGAAAGATCTTCTTTCGTACAATAAACAGGAATGGAGAGAAAGAGAACAAGGAATATGGTGTGGGTAAGAGAATGCAGGGAAGGAAGGGGTAAGGAGAAAAAGAGCTAAAAGAGGGAGAGAGTGGTAGCTCCATTGTGCGAGACAGAGAAACAGGGAGATATGGTGGGAGGGAGGGAGAGAAATGCAACGATGGACAGGGACTGGGGTACAGAAAGAGATTGAGACTTTGAGAGAGAAGAGAGAGATAATGAGAGAGAAACAAGACTCTTTGAAAAGGATGAGAGGAAGAGAATGAGAAAGTGAGAGAGACAGACAGAGAGAGAAACTTGCATTGCATTGCATTGCTGACGTATGGGCTGACAGCCAAATCAACCTAAAGTGCTCTCCATGGTAACAAAAGCATAGTACGGTACCTTGGCAGCAGAGCTGGGGGAATTCATTAATGCTGCACTGTATAGCAGCATTAGACGTGAGAATGTGTGAGTGTCCATCCTTAAGTAATACAATGCAATGAAACACTGTGAATAAATAGTATAAAGAAAAAAGGAAAGCACTTAGGAAAAAGGCGCTAAATGCAGTCCATTTACCATTTACTGTCAAATAATTGGCTCAGAAAAATAAAAGTATATAATATAATATAATATATCACACACGTAAAAAAAAAAGAAGGAAAAAAGAAACCACTTGTCACAACCAAGTCAATGAAACGTTGTAGGCTACCATCGGTTTTCCATCCTCATTCCTCAACCCATCAATTGTCTCTTTTCTTTTTCTTTTTTCAGTGAATGATATATCCATAAAATGAGTAAGTGAGTCGTAAGAAATAACATTTAAATTTAAAAAGAAAACCCTCATCAACCTATTTTACTTTAAAGGTAGGGTTAGTGATTTGTTTTTGTTAAAATAAGTGTTTCATAGCTTTATATTCTGGTGTGCAAAAAAGGTTGGGTCCCCTGGTCTAGAGGAGTAATGTTGACTCCTTAGACAAATGAAAAACAGTAATTATATTATTATTATTATTATTATTATTATTATTATTATTATTATTATTATTATTATTAAAGAATTATGGCACTGCATCTTTACATTTCGTCACCTTGCTAAACTAATGGCCTAAGTCATTTTTTGAGGAAAATGATATTTTTGCCGTCAGCTCCTCATGACACTGGTCACCTCTGGTAAAATCGCCCATCTCCTAATTGAAAAGGATCATGCTGTTCCCTCCCCTTTTAGTATAATGGCCTAACTCCCTAGTGTGACTTACGCCAAAATAGGCAATTTGTTTGGCCTAAGTCACATGGTTTTGTGACTTAGGCCAAATTATTTACTGATTTAGGCCATTTAAAAAAACATTTGTTGCCTAAGTCAGATTTAATCCTATTTAAACCTATTTAAATCTCTTATGTTACATAACTGACAGACAGTGTTATTTCTATTTAAATAGTCATAATTTGTTATAAACATTTTGGGTGAAATGATTAAGAAATTTCATATAGTTTTGGATCAGTTTTTTATTTCTCCTGAAAAACTTAAAAAATGACATAGGCCATTAGTTTAGCAAGGCGACGATTTTCACTGTTTCACAGGTGGTTCTCTCTTCATATTTCTTTTCATCCAGCTACAGTACTCATTCTTCAAGAGGTTGAGGGAACTCCCACAAAGTGGTTTACACAATAAATAAGGATCTATTATGAGTTGCTTGTTTTCTTTTGTGCGAAGTAGAGAGAGATGACCTTATCTCGCCTGCTGTTCTGTCAGTACTCACATGTCTGCCACTGCATGAACTGCCTCTACTCTGCATTTGTACTGCAGAACTTTCTAAACAATTCTTCCTGTCTGTATCTGCCACACTGCTGTGTACTAGTATGAAACTCAGTTTTTGCTTTGTTCCTTTCGTATTCATACAGAAGTATAGAGGATGGAAGTCGTGCTGAGGGATTGCGGATGATTGTTTGAAGCCTTCACAGTTTTGTGTGGCTACAGAATGAGCAATTGTCTTATCTTACCACATATGGTGAATGTAAAATGTCAACATTTCGATGCTGCCATTGCCACCCCAGCATGATTCTTCTTTTATTTTATTCTAATGCATTCCATGTTTTGTTTTTCAAACCCCTCAGACTGATAAAAGTTATGACTTTTGAAGGATACAACATGCCTATTAAATTCTACTACAATTATTATTGAGAAATAAATCCCCTACAGGGTGATGCAGGACAAAGGGACGGGGATATGTCTCAATGATGACCACCACGCTGTTCATTATCCCACTTATTGCACGGTAAATTACTAAATCAATCAATACATTGACACAAAATATAACAATTAGATTGATTGATTATTGGTTATTTAAGAAGGATTTCATTTCTTCTGTTAGAGAAAATAGCAGTTTAGCTGAATATTTTGATTGTTGGTATGTTAATTGTCCACCATGTTGGATACATGGCACAACACAATGTGGATTGATATGATCCAGGTGCTCAGTCTATTGATGAGAACTACGGCCATATTTGTTATTCATTGCAGTGGTCTGCTATCAAGAAATAACAGACTGCAGAATGCCGTGTTTGACAAATCAGAATCGAGCATTCAACCAAGCATAAGACATCACTCTTAAAGATACATGATGAGGGATAGGACTTAACAGTGAAATTCTCTTATGTTTATGCAAAAACTTTTGTCTCATTCAGTATGCCTGCATTATGCTGTCGTTTCTACAAATCCATGCTCACTAGCCACCAGACAGGCTAACTGCATCGAGGCATGCCAATCCCAGACCCATATCAGCTCTGTCTACAACAACACTTAATTTCACACTTCAGAATTATTGCTAGCAGCAACCATACACACTCGACATTGGAAAATGTGTTGTGTTTTGTGACAACCTCAGCTTGAGTTCACTTTTGTTAGAGACGCCATGTAGACCAATGATGCATCGTTCTCTGAGCCGCTGTAGTCCTCCGGACCTCTGCCACCCCTAAGACTGGCATGCAGTCTATCCTTGACTAGAAGCCAGTCTTAAGTGCGTTGCTATGGCATCACTGTGCGCAACAGGCAGAATTCTCCCACCAACGATGGAATGATGCCCAGAAGATCCTCAGGATTTTCTTGTGTGTCTGCCTCCAAGACACACGGATCTCCTATCTGCCTCCACCCACCTCTCTCTCTCTCTCTCTCTCTCTCTCTCTCTCTCTCTCTCTCTCTCTCTCTCTCTCTCATATTCTGTCTTTCTTCTCCTCATGTACATGTTCTCTCTTTTCTCTCTCTCCCTCTCCCGCCTCTCCTATGCTCTGTTATTGGTCCCTCTTTCTCCATAATCCCTCCTCGCTTACTTCCACCCCCTCTCCTCTTTCCCATCCATCTTCTCATCCTTCTTGTGTACTAACTCTCTGGGCCCTATTCTGTGTGAGATTTGAACAAACCACTAATTACGGAATTAGGACTAGGCAAGAGGCGTTTCCCCACAAAATTCGGTATTCTGTGGCACTCCCCTCACCCGCCAAACACCTGAGCTACCCGTTACATTATGCATAGGTGTGGTTTGGGCGTTACAATGATAAAACCAATCACCGTGCCAGAAGCCATTGCCTTTAAGAGAAGACTGCGCTAGCCGTCATCCCCGATCCAATATATGCTCTAGCCTATTTCCCTGTCTGCACTGTTGCCTGGTCTGATTATTATAAGCCACATTGGGCTTGTTTTCCTTTTTTATTTTATTTTATCCAAATACATTTTTATATTAATTTGTAGCCTATTGTGTTCACAATAAGCTTGTCATATTAGTCAGATCCGGAATATTATATGAAAGCCATTTAAAATATTTATATTATTGGTACACACCAGCTGCTCCCAAATAATTAATTACATCATGTTGCGACAACGCTCCTACAGGCACCCATGGACCTCCGGCTGGTCGACCACAGGGCCGGGCGGTGGTACACAGACATACAGTAGCACATGGGTATAATAAATTGGACAGTTTTAGGAAAGGTCTATATGTACTCACTGTTATTGTTCTATTTCCACCATTCTAATGGATTCCAGGGGTGTGTAAACATAAGTAGCTCCATAGTTTCCTCTGAAGTGACGCAGTTAAAGTTAACTTACATCCATATTGTCCCCGTTATCTTTCATCATCCACCTTTGTTCAGTAATCCCGAACAGAGCTACACTTTAAGTTTACATCAATCATCTAATAGCCTCTCAAACCCAGACACATTGCTGCGATGCGTATGTGCGTCGCCTACCTACCCAAAATAACAGACATACAAGCTATCAGCGGCGCTGCGTCATGTCGTGTCGACAGCTTACAGATCTGTTATTTTGGACAGCATAAACAATGAGGCGTGCGCGCGCCACGGAGTAGCCTAACACTAAACCAAAAACATTACATTACGTGGTCAATAACATACTAGACATGTAACTTGCTTGGAGCTTTTAATGCAGTGGTTCTCAACCTGTGGGTCGAGACCACAATGGAGCACTGCAACGCCTGGCGAGCTTGTAGATCTGCTATTTTCACAATATTTATCTGTGGAACAAATCTTATCTTTGTCAAACAAAATGGGGGGGTCCCCAGTTAAAATATGGTTATTTTGGGGGGTCATGAACGTAGCGTTTACGCGGGGAATATAATAATAATATAGGCTAATATATATAATATAGGCTATAATATAATATTCACCCGCAGCATGGGTTTAACGAGACAGCAGCCAAAATGAAAATCACACTAGATGATCGATCATCTTATAAATAATTTAAGTGCTTAAGATTTTAGCCCAAACCCAACGGGACCCGACCCGGCCCGTTTTTTTACATCCAAATAAATTCACATATTAATTAATTTGTAGCGTAGGCTATTGTGTTCACAATAAGCAACTTGTCATATTAGTCAGATCCCCAAGAGTATATGAAAGCCATTTAAAATAGTTATATATTCTTACACAGCTGATGCCAAATAATTAATCAACAGGGCAGCGCAACGCAAAAGTAGGTCAAATCAATCAGCTGTCTTGTCATGACGGCAGCAGCAGAGAGCCCCCTTTAAAGTTTAAACCATAACATGACATCTTCAGACTATTGAGCTTTCTTCATGTCTTTTTCACCTCAAAGTAAATGTTGGATTCTTTCTTCAAATGAGAGCACAGGCAGCGGGCAGTAGAAGGTAACATTGGATGTGATTTCTCCATCGCAAAAATGATTACGGTTATTCTATGAAACATATATTTCATAGAATAACCATAATCATTTTTTAAATGGTTATGGGGCAGTGTATATATTTATATAGCCCTATTTGCTCCAAGCTGTTTTTTAAATAAAATATAGACTGTTGGAATAGGGTAGAATGACTCCTGTTCTTAACGAATTACCAAGATTTAATGAGAAATAAGGCTTCTTTAGAAAAATGACTGACGGGCTGGGCTGGGCCTAATTTGTCAATTATTAGTCGAGCCGGGCTGAAATATTTAGGGGGCTCTAGTTAGTAGTTTGAAGTGCTCATGTGGCTAGTTGCTTCTTTTTGTTTTCATAGACCTGCGGTTGCTTATTTCTCGCCAAGGCTGGCAACACGGCTCATGGTCCAACGCACAAAGCCATTGTAGTGTCTGTGTGCACTTGGCGGGTGCTTTTAGAAACCGGCGGGTGGTATTAGATTCCACTATCCCCCCCCCCAAAGCCGTACCCATGTGTGTCTGCAGAATGGCAATGTGGGGGATATAGCAACAACACGCCCACGGGCACACCTCCACGCGCAAATAACGGCGTCGGCATAATGGTGACAGGTAGAGCAGGTGCTAGAATAACCTATTGGGGCAGCGCAGCTCCATTATCCGGATTTAACGTGGTTTAGGGGGGGGGGGAAGTGCTCGAGAATAGAGCGGTCTATCTCTCCACCTCTCTCCTCCACCCATCTCTCCCACACTATTTTTCCTTTGCTGCTTAGTTGCTTTGGTGTTTTTTTGTTGGTCTGTTTTGTTGTGTTGTGCTGCGTCGTGTTGTTTTGTGTTGTGTAGCATTCATCCATGTCTAGTCATTGTCTCATGGGTCTCTCTGTCCAACAATGTTTCTTTCATGTAACATTGAGCGACAAAAGGGCTTAGGAGTCGTGACAACACTCACACACTCTGAGAGACAATGTGTAGCAGACAGGTTTGTTCAGACATGAATAATACACAGGTAGACAAGCACTGTGTGTAAACGCCAGGTACTCTATGCGTGATGGAAATGGCTGCTTATGTGCATACTGGCCTGCCTATGCAACTGTGTTTTCTTTTTTAGCCATAGCAACATATCTTCTAGAAAATACTGATAGCCCTCCTGTTTATATTCAGAACTGTTTGAAAACAGTTATATATAATTCAGGGATCTCACAAACTGCAAGGATCAGTCTCTGTCTCTCCAGTGGTTTCTCTCTCTCTTGATGCATTGTGTCAGTATGTCAAATATAAAAAAGCTAAAGGCAATTCAAGTCGGGCATCGGGTGGGTGTGTGCGTGAAAAGAGCATGACCGCTTGCCAGTCTGCCAGATTGACCATGCCTCTGCCCGCTTGGCTCTCATGGAAAATGAATTATTAGGCACATCCCTCTCTTTCTGAAAAAAAAAATTAAAACAACTTTACAGACCCAGAGCTGCTGTGTCTGAAGTGAACACAATGGAGAGTGGGCTACTTTGGAGGCAGGCTGTAGGCTGCCCACCCAATCTGAAGTTAGAAACAGCTCTGGAATTTCTATCTTCAACAGGCCATACGGCCGGGGGCGGGGTTTAGCTTTGCACGCACACTCCCAGTATGCCAAGGAAGAACCCACTCATGGTGGTGCTATAACAAGCCACTTCATGTTTTGGCTTATAACTCTTGAACCGTAGGTTGTGCAATAAAATCAAATATTATAATAATACAACAATTTTAATCCCCTGGACTACATGAATCATGATTTCACTCCCCATTTCCGCCTGACAAGACATCCAATCAGCTCCAAGTTGTTTAGGGACATCTATAGAGCTAGTCTCTGCTATTTTCCCTTTGGCCTAACAATGTATTTTCTTAACTTTTGATTGGGCGTGCTTCGGCTTCAGTGAACAGGGATGCAGGGATGCTGAGAGAACTCGCCGCAAGTGTACCAATAATGATGGTAAAGCACAGGGGAAGTTGAGCAATGGGTACACACAGATGAAGATGCCGACTTTGATTTGTATGCATGCTACCGAACTAAACAGTGGCTCAGTTGCTGTAAGAAAGAAAACTCACTCTACTGCACAGTACAGTAGGCATGGCATTTGCAAAGCCATCTGCAAATGATGGCACAACCAATGAAAGCCTGGAAGCCTCAGATAATAGAAGAGCACAACAGTACCAAGTCCACAGAGATAGTGCAGAGGCATATTTTATGAAGGCCAGCCCAGCAGTCTACTCAGTGTATAACACATCTCTCTTCACCATGGCCCGGTCAGAAAAAAACATGTAAAATCATGAACCGTGTCATAGAAGTGACAAAAAAGAACCAAAGTGTGGTCTTAGCTATTATAGATGCACAACATTTGAAGCTGCATACAATGAGAGAACATTGTTGTTGATAATGGAAACTAATACACAAAAATGCCTACATGAGACTGGGGCTAAAGGCAGATCCTTTGTCACAATGCCCTCTAGTCTATAACATCTGTCAACAAAGTCTATGACATAATCATTCGCTTAATCAGTGAAATAATTTCTAGAGAAGTAAGGGAGGCAGAAATGCTCGGTTTTTCTAGGGATGTTACCTCCACAGACCAGTGTGTTGTTATCCTCAGCGTGACTGTTATGGTCCATGAGAAGCTCATAGGTGTGGTTGAATGTGAGTCATCAACTACTAGAGAATATTTTGTGGAGCTAGAAGTCTGGCAAATCTGTACATTAATATTCTGAATTGTGTATTCAACTCAACAGATGGAGACGCAAATATGCAAGGCTAATACAAGGGGTTCTCTACTGTCATCAGTTTCCTTACCTAGTGCACACCTGGTGCTATGCACAACATGCTTAATGGGAGACACCACATGAGAAAGTGCATGTCAAGCTAGGTTTTGACTTTTACAGGGGCCAGTTTTGAATTGCAGCCACCTGTATGGCTAGGTTTTGACTTTTATAGGGGCCAGTTTCGAATTGCAGCCACCTGCTGTACTCTTTTAGGGCAGTTTTGAATGAGAGTAGGGTTTTACACTCCTTCACGACTTTTGGTAGGGCATTCCACATTTTGGTGGCATAGCAGGAGAACGAATTCAAACCCTTGTTAGTGCCAAATCTGGGTTTGACGTGATCAGTGGAGCTGCCTATGATGTTGTGATTGTGGACTTCATTTACGTTTTTGAAGTACTTTGACAGGTACATGGGTATCTTACAGTTTTTCACAATTGTTAACACACGTTTCTCAAAACAATAACGGCTTTCTCAAAACTGCACACACAAAACTGAAAACCTCACACACAAAATGCTAAACCCTACACTGCCTTTGCAAGATGACTCTTTGCCATCAAATCTTTTAACTGTTCACAAAATGGAACTCGTGTTTTCATTTGGTACACACAGCCATATTTTCAAATGACACACACATACCATTCATTACAGTATACACACAATAAGCATGTGCTGCACACTACCAAACATTTACAGCACACTGCAGGGCAAAATTGAAAACACAATCATATAAATGGAACACACCATATGAATGACAATGACTCTGGAGAATGAGCCATTTCTCCTTTTGTAAAATGACTCAGTGTAGGCCTACTTTTTTCATAGTCAAACATAAAACAAAACACAAATATGCAGCCAATTTTTTTTTTTTCTCTACATGATTTAGGCATCATGCCTCCGGTTCATGTCTGGCCAGAGGGCCTCATCCACATCATTACATTACAGTCATTTAGCAGACGCTTTTATCCAAAGCGACTTACAATAAGTGTATTCAACATAGGTAGGGAACGAAAACTACTAATCACCAGAAGTCTTTAGTGCATTATCTGCAAAAACAAGCAACCAAGAGTATACCTAGCGCTAAGGTAAAAGTGCAATATATCAGCTACCTATTTCCTTAAACAGATGAGACAAAATAGCTAAATCAAATGAGCATGAGCTAAAACAAATAAGTGAATCGACTAAACAAGATCCAATAAACAATCCAATAATCCAATAAACAATACAGCAATAGAAAACAAGCGTTCGTACAACTAGTTAACAACAAGTAGGTCAGGCAGAGGCACATCATAGGCAATGTTCTCCCTGTCCAAGCAGTGTTGGAAGAAACGCCTCGAGTGGCGCATGAAGCCCTGACAGACCTCAACAGTGACTAGAGCTGCAATCGATTTTCATGATTTTTGTATAATGACATTTTTCGATTTTGAATTGGAAAAAAACATATTTTACTAATCGAGAATCGTTTGTTTTGAAAAAATCGGAAAAGAATCGGAATCGTGACCCCAAGAATCATAATCCAATCGAATCGTGAGATAGCAGAAGATTCACACCCTAACAGTGACGTCGCCACAAGCCTCCTCCATGGCCTGGAGCAGTGGGATTTACCTTCCACCTCCAAGCTCAAAAGAACTCCTCAATGGGATTCAGGAAAGGAGAATAAGGTCGAAGGTACAGAACGGAAAAATGTGGGTGGTCCTGGAACCACTCACGCACTGGAGCAGCCCGGTGGTGCAAATTGCTCACCAGACCTGAATGTTTAGAGATTTGACTATTTGTGTGTTGTAGGTTGATGCTTTGAGATTTCATGTGAGAAGTGTGTGCAACAACTGAACATTATGTGTAGTGTTTGGACAACAAGGTGTGTTGTAGATTGATGCTTTGAGATTTTATGTGAGAAGTGTGTGCAACAACTGAACATTGTGTGTAGTGTATGGACAACAAGGTGATAATGTAATTGACATCAGAGTGTAAAGAAGGAAAGTCAGAGTCTAATGCAGATAAGGGAGTGTGAAGTAGTGCCAAATTGGGTGGAGCGATTAGTACATGAAGTTAAGTTGTGAAAATTGTGCCGAATTTTCGCTTTTTGTGTGTTAACAATTGTGAAAAACTGTAATGTTGTGGTGTATCTTGTAGACCAGGCCCATAGCAAGATAACCTCTAGTCTAGACCTAATCACTGCTCATCGGTTAGTACTGGGCGCCCAATACAGCCTAAAAATATGTGAGGTGTCACACTCGACATTGCACTCCCTTGGGTCCTCACTCCTCACACACTAAGTCAGTTCTAGAGATATATATCACTGTTCCAAGTCTGGTACTGATCATGCATGTACATGTACGTGCACTCCCCACTTGCTCAGCTATCAGAATCAGAATCAGTTTTTATTGTCACATCACAGGTTTACAAGGTAAAAAAGTGGGTGAAATTCTTTTTTGTACATCGTTCCCATCGCAACGTTAGTTTCCATAGAAAGAAGAGGGGGGGGGGAGAAGAAGAGGGTGGGGGGTAAGTGGGAAGGAGATCAAAACAAGAGAGCAACAGAAGGCCAGACAAGTTATCTACATATTTACAAATTACCTGAGATAATAAAAACAAAAAAAAAACTAAACTAAGGTGCCTGAGCATAGCAGCAATGTATTGTATACTGTGCATGTTATACTTATACTGTGCATGATAGACAATGGACGTTAAGGTGCTTAGAGGAAAAGGAGCACAATAAAAAAGACCAAAAAAAGTCAGTGCGTTATACAAGGGATTAAGGTGCAAAAGGTCAGTGCGTGTCCACCTAGAGTGGACCGACCCTAGTATAATCCGCAAGTAGCTCCATGAGGGAGTGCAACAAAAAGTCATTTGTACCTGGTGTAGTCCACAGGTGTGTCCGAGGGGGGGCTAAAGTCCAAGTCATTGTCCCTGGTATAATCCACAGGTGTGTTCAGGAAGAGCCAGAAAAGTCTGCGCTGCCTGTTGTCAGGCTGCTGAACAAGGCCTATGCCTCATTCAGGCTTATGCCCCATTCAGCATTCTGACAGCAGCCGGATTGAAACTACACCAGTACCTGGTGGTGGAACTCTTGATACTGCGGTAGAGCCCCTTGCCCGGTCGCGGTCGTTGTAGGGGGTTGAACAGTCTGTGACTTGGGTGGTGCTTGTCCTTGATGATGCGCTTGGCTTTGACCACGCACCGCTTTTTGTACAGTTCCTGGAGCGCTGGGAGCTCGATTCCCATTATCCGCTCTGCCGATCGCACTACTCGTTGTAGGCTGATCTTTTCTCGGGCAGTGCAGTTCCCGTACCAGGCCGTGACACAGCCTGTTAGGATGCCTTCGACAGAACTGTTGTAGTACAGCCTGAGGATGCGACGTCCTACTCCGAGCTTCTTCAGGCGGCGGAGCCAGTACAGTCGCTGCTGAGCCTTTTTCCTCACGTGTGTGGAGTGCGTCTCCCATTTGAGGTCCTCCTCGATGTGTACTCCGAGGAACTTGAACTCGCTGACCCTTTCCACTGCAGCACCGTCGATGAGGATGGGCGCATGGTCTCTCCGCGGCCTCCTGAAGTCCACGATCAGTTCTTTGGTCTTGTCGACGTTAAGAGAGAGGTTGTTCTCCCGGCACCAGCGTGCTAGTGATTTGATCTCCTCTCTGTAGTCAGACTCGTCGTTATTGACGATTCGGCCTATCACTGTCGTGTCGTCCGCGTACTTTATGATGGTGTTGGAGACATGTGTGGCTATGCAGTCATACGTGTACAGGGAGTAGAGGAGAGGGCTCAGCACGCATCCCTGGGGTGCTCCGGTGTTGAGGGTCAGGGGGTCGGATGTGATGCTGCCCATTCTCACCACCTGATGTCGGTTGGACAAGAAGTCCTGTATCCAGTCGCACATGCTTGGGTGTAGCCCTAGGTCTCTGAGCTTTTTGTCAAGTATTGCTGGGACAATGGTGTTGAATGCTGAGCTGTAGTCCACGAACAGCATACGTACATATTTGTCCTTCAGCAGCTTGTTGTCCATGTGCGAGAGGACGGTGTGGAGAGCCATGGCAATAGCGTCGTCGGTGGATCTGTTTTTGCGGTATGCATACTGCCACGGATCCAGCGAGGCAGGTAGCGTGGAGCTGATGTATTCCCTCACCAGTTTCTCGAAACACTTGCTGACGATCGGGGTGAGAGCAACAGGTCTCCAGTCGTTCAGGCATGTCACTTTGGCCTTTTTGGGAATGGGCACAATGGTTGACATTTTGAACCCTGCAGGGACCACAGCCAGGGAGAGGGAGAGGTTAAAGATGTCAGCGAAGACACCCGCCAGCTGGTCTGCACATGTCTTAAGGACCCGGCCTGGAATCCCATCAGGTCCGGCTGCCTTGTGGATGTTGACCCGTGTGAAGGCTGTACGCACTTCTCTCTCCGAGATGGTTAGAGGGTTCACCTCTGCTGGTGCTGCTGATGGCCCCGCTTGGCTGCCGCGGTTGGAGCTGATCTCAAACCGGCCGTAGAAAGTGTTCAGTTCGTTGGGGAGGCAGGCAGGCGGGTTCACCTCGCTTCTGGTTCTTGTTTTGCAGTCTGTCAAGGTGTGTACCGCCTGCCATGTGCTCCTGATGTCGCCATTGCTGAGTTTGTCTTGCATCTTTTTTGTGTAGGCCTTTTTCGCCTTCCTGATGGCGCTGTTTAGGGCCGCGCGCGTCGTGTTGCGCGTTTCCACGTTGCCAGATTTGAAACCAGCATCCCGTTCATGCAGATGTGCACGTACTCCGCTGTCCATCCATGGTTTCTGATTGGGATAGATCCGAACTGTCTTTTTTGGGACTATGTCATCTATGCACTTACTGATAAAGCCAGTGACTGAGTCTGAGAGTTCGTTGATGTTATTCCCAGCGGCGTTCTTAAACATCCCCCAGTCAGTCTGGTAGAAGCAGGATTGTAGCATAGCGTCTGTGTCCTCAGACCAGATTCGGATTTCCTTCTCAACGACCGGCTCCCTTTTTAGCCTCTGTTTGTAGGCAGGTAGCAGCTGGATGGCGTCGTGGTCAGAGCTTCCTAGCGGTGGGCGTCGGAGGGCTTTGTATCCATCCTTGAAGGGCGTGTAGCAGTGGTCAAGAATATTGTCACCACGGGTACTGCAGGCGACATGCTGGTGGAATTTGGGAAAGACCTTTTTTAAGTCTGTCCGGTTGAAGTCGCCTAGGCAGATGACTGCGCAGTCCGGGTGGCGATTTTCTTGTGCACTGATCGCCTGGTGTAATTCCCTCATAGCTGTGTCCTTATTAGCTCCAGGATGAATGTAAACAACGGCTACAATCACAATGCTGAAGTCGCGTGGTAGGTAGAAAGGACGGCAGGCTATGATTAAAAGTTCAAGGTCTGGTGAGCAGTGACTATCTAGGATTTTAACATCTTTGCACCAGTTGTTGTTGATCAAGGCACAAACTCCCCCCCCACGTTGCTTACCGCTCAGTACAGGGTCTCTGTCCTTCCTATACGCGGTGAAGCCAGGAGGAGTGATGGAAGAATCAGATGCTAACTCCGTTAGCCACGTCTCTGTTAGCACAACAATGGACGTGTTCCTTGTCTGGGGTTGTCTGTAAGGGGCGGCAGTGGCTCAGGGGTAGAGTGGCCGGGTAGAGTGAACTGGAAAACCGCAAGGTTCCCAGTTCGATCCCGGGCTGGGGCGCTCCCCTAGAGTTAGTGTCGAAGTGTCCTTGAGCAAGACGCTGAACCCCTAATTGCTCCCGATGAGCAGGTTGGTGCCTTGCATGGTTTCCTCCGCCATCGGTGTATGAATGTGTGTGTGAATGGGTTAATGGCACAATCAATATGTAAAGCGCTTTGGATAAAAGCGCTATATAAAAAAAAAAACGCACCATTTGTCTCACTGTTATACTTTACGCGCTAGTAAGTCGTCCATAGTGGTCACAGTTCTTGATTCACACAGAGATCTAACGTTCGCTAGCAGGATTGAAGGCAGTGCAGGTTTATATCCACGTTTTGTTGTTCTTACGAGGAGACCTGCTCTTGTCCCTCGTCGTCCAGGTCTTTTTCGCCGCCTCGGGTAACTTTTTGTTCCAGCCGGAACAAAGGGAACCCCTCCCCCCACCCAGCCGAGTGGAAGGTTTTCGGCAAAAAAGTCCGGAATTCTGTGTGTAATCGCTGTGCTGATGTCCATAAGTGCTTGTCTGTCATAACTCCTTAGACACGCGACGGTGTAGGGAAAAAAGAGAAGGCTAAAAAATACTAAAAAGATGGAAAAACGTTGCGATGTTACGGAGCGCGTACGGATGCGGCCGTCCTTCATGGTGCTCCCAGTCGCCATGAAGTCGCCTATCATCTACAGGTAGGAGTGTAGGAGTGTGCAAAGGGGATTTCACACAGTCTGCTTCATCAAATGAAAATAAGAATCTTTTTAACCACTTAGTTTAACCTCTAGACTTAGTATACTGGACCTGCGTTGACCTGAGTTGGCTCTGTACTTGGACAGTTTTTTTCCCCTCTATACTAAATCTCTTTGCCAAAAATAGCTTGGTTATTTTTGGTTTATGTTCCCCCGAGAATATGGATGCTGGGTTCAAGTGGTTAAACACACACACACACACACACACACACACACACACACACACACACACACACACACACACACACACTAACACACAGAAACTAAGAATGAAAAAACACATTAGCTGCAACAGTGTTTTACATTTGTGGATTACACAAATTCGTTCCACATTCTCTTCACTATACATTTAGGTGCTGAGGTGCATTCACATCGGGCGTGATAACATTTTCATGCCCCCACAGGAACAGGGACCAAAACAGCCCAACTATGTTATCATTTGGGACAATACGTTTCAACCACGCTGCTGGTTCATTGAGTATCCAAGCTTTTCTATATTATTTCTACCCCCATATTCACCTTTAATCTAATAGTTATTTTTCAGCATGGTACTGGAAGGTGTAGGTTCACAACCCCCATGAGTGAATGATCATGCTAGAGGCAATGGAAAGAGGGATCTGGAGTCTGAGGCATTCATGCTTTCAAAAAATGATTGCTTTGGTTCAAGAAGTTCGACAATGTTTGCCTGTCTAAGGATGGTGGCTGCCCCAAGTTATGTATGTTTTGCAGAGTATACTTCACAAAGACTGAGTTTCTACTGTAGAATCGCTTTTATTAATCTCTGCTTTTGTCACCTGTTGAAAAGAAAGCTTTGGCTGTGTGGTTAGGGAGGGTTGGCATACACTCAGGTTGAGCATCACTCTGGGGTCGTTCACTTCCTCGTTTGTGTTGAATGTTGTGTTTGAGCATGTGGCCTTTGCAGGTGCTTGGAGAGATTTGATGTTGTGTTGTTCACAGCAGTGGATAGTTTATGTTTGTTTGTTGGTAATTTGTCGTGGAGCCGTGGACACAGTTTGCACTTTACCGTTACATTTATTGCAATAGCACAAACAACAAAGAAACAACTGTTTAAAAATAATGATAGAAAAAAGACTACTTATAGATTGCGGGGCATAGCCTTTCTCTCTTAGTTTTTCTGTGTCACACACACACACACACACAAACACACACACACATTGAGCGCGCACACAGATATATTATGGAGGCTTTGAAGAATGAAGATTCAAGGATATCCAACAACCGTCCTTCAGCAGTGATAAATGGGTTTTGAGAATCAAAACCTTGGAGTGCACACTTCTTGATTTAGCTACTGTATGTGGAAGGATGACATTTTGAAGAGGATCGAAAACTAAACTGACAGGCATCTTGTCTCTTTCATGTGTCATAATGTTTATTAATAGATTTGAGATTATATTTTTGTTTCCTGTTAAAGCTTCTGCAAATGTAACTGTGGCTGACTCGTAAATCTAACCCTAATTTTCAACATAATTATGAAATAGGTGTTTTTCACTTTCCTGACAAAGTAGGTGGGACTCCAAAGGAGAGAGCTGACTGACAGTATAACCTGTGGCAAAAGTACATATTGGTGCAACAAGTCTATATAGGCTATGTGTAGCCCAGCCTTGGCCATGCTGCATGCTTGCTATGCATTTAAATCAAAATTCTTCATAACTTTGCACCAATGTCACAGCTTTCTCTCCTTGCTAGTGTTTTCTCTGGAGTTATAGCCCTGAACCCAGGTACAGCATGCAACTATAAAAAGGAGAGCACAACTAGAAGAAATGCTCCTCGGAGCATAGGTCTCCTCCAGGTCAGGTAGGTTATTGTGGGTCAGCAATGTTCGTAATTCAGTCATTATAGAGGTGAGTGTAATCTGTAGAAGTTGAGGGATTAATGTTGATGAAGACATGCAAACTTTAATTGCCAATCTTAGCCAATCAGGGTGGAATATGAAAAATGTTACAGATCCGTGTTGATCACATAACTCGAACTGCTGGTGGCGCTATAATAGGCAAATGTGAAAAGGGTGGCATTTCTTCCTCGGTCTAGTGGGAATGTGCATGCAAAGTTTCACACAATTGGACGCTGTGTTCATGATTAGAGGCTTTTTTTTTCTCAAAACAAGCCACTCCTGCAAACTTTAGATGCCAATCTTAGCCAATCAGGGTGGAATATGAACAAACGGACAAATCCGTCTTGATCACCTGACTATAATAGAGATAATGTGTACAGATTTGCTTGATGTTTGGACAAAATCTGTCAGACTAATATAAAATTAGACTAATAATAATAATAATAAAAACTGCCTCCTGGTGGCACTATAACAGGACAATGCAAAAAGGGTGTCATTTATTCCTCTGCCTAGTGCGAATGTGCATCCAAAGTTTCATGGCAATCGAATGCTGTGTTCATGATTTGAGGCATTCTGTTCAAAACGAACCACTCCTGAAAACTTTTGCAACCTTAGCCAATCAAGATGGAATATGAAAAATCGGACAGATCCGTCTTGATCACACGACTATAGAGATAATGTGTATTGATTTGCGTGATGTTTGCACAAAATCTGTAGGAGTTATAGCCAAACATTTGTTGTTTGACAGATAGTAGGAAATAGGATAATAGGATAGTAGGATGACAGATATCTCTCTAACGCATCGGCCAATATAATTTTTCTATTGGCCGGATCGGTAGGTGTCATTGTTGATAGATTCAAAGTTTCTCTGTCTGGTGGATATATTTTATTTAAAAAAAGTGGATTTTACACAAAAGGTGGTTATCTGAGAGGCTTCCCACAATGACTGCCCAAAAGTCCGACATCCCATTACTCCGACTATGTGGCTTCGCGTGCGGTTAGGGAATGGTTTGGGTTGGACTTCAGTGCTAAGCCTTTTTTAGAAAGGGCATCCTTTCCGAAAAAGGCAGAGCAAGGAATTTTTGCTCTCGCCATCTTGTTTTTGAAAGAAAGTCTTTTTGGGATCCTGTTACTCTTTAATTTTAAGGTCCTTGTACTTTTACATTCTGTTTACTAAGTCTTTAATCTAAATTCTAAATCTTAGCCCTAAGTTCTTTTGGCTGTTTCGCCTTTCCTAAGAAAGGATTCCCCATTAGGGTTAACCATTTTCCCTTTCTTCAAGGTTTAGGTTTTTAGGCATGTTTACAAACTATAAATAAAATTGCCAGTGAACTTTGTGAGGAATGTTCACTGGGGACTGTGCATGGCAGGTACGTCCAGTCATCCTGAGTCCCACCTTAGTTGGACCGCATACCAAAAATCATCCATAGTCTCATTATAAGAATGTTTACAGGACTAGGACTCAATAAAAGATTTAAGAATACAAATGTAGTTATGGACCCAACCGCGATGGAGGGGCGCAGTCTCAAGCGAACTTGAGCCACGGGAAGCACCACCGAGCGCGCTAAGGCGCGCGAGTTGCCGTGCTGAACGTTGCGAAGTTCGCTTTGAGCCTACTCAGCCCCGTCCGAATTATGTACCGATAGGCACAGAATAGTAAATTATGTTTGTGGGGACTGCGTTTGCCCCAACTGAACCTCCCAGTGACTACTGGTCAATCCTAGTGCGTCTTTCCTGAGACTAGAACAATTCTTTATTTCTGCTACAGGGGTTAGGCTTAGAGTAATGAGAACCTTAAGACATTTATTTTTAAGGTCCTTATTATTTTGCATTTGTTCATCTAAGTCTTCCTAGGTCCATTGTTTGATTATGTGTGTCTTTAACCCACTTAGTCCTTTTGAAGGTTGAGTGGGCATTTGGGTTGACTAATCTCACACCTATTTTGGTCTTAAGCTATGAGTCAGGAAGAAACCCCTTGTCTTCCCCTAGGGTCGTTGATGCTTCTGTGATTGTCCTCAATCTAGTATCTAGGTCAGGTGTTACTCCTCCTTTCTCTGAGTGGGTCTTTGTTCTTTTAGTTCTCTCTGAGTACCTGGTGGTCTCTTTGTGTTTCTGTGAGTTTGTTTGATTGAATTAAGAAAGGTTGGTTTGTGTGTTTCTAATGTTTGTCATATTAAGTCACTCTGGAAAAATTGTACCTAATCTGTTTATCCATTGTCTTTCGTTATATTGTCTTTGTCCTAGTGTCCAATTTGGGTTATGTTCTAGGCCAGAGACTTTTAGGGAATTTATGCCATGTGTCATAAAGTGTTGAACAATTATTAAATTGGTCTTCTTGGCATTATTTATATTATATCTATGCTGGTTTAATCTGGTGGCGATTGTGTTTTGTGTTTCACCCACATTTTGAAGGTTACATTTGGTGCAGGTGATTAAGTAAATACAGTTTTTAGTGTTAGCTTGTATTTTTTGTTTAATGCCAAACACCCTTTTGTTGTGTCTGTTGGTCACCATTTGGGTGCTTTTAAAGTAATGTGGTCTCCTGTTAATTGGTCCATTCGTTCCTTTAAGAGTGCTGTGGACTAGATAATCTTTGAGGTTCTTATTTTTTCTGTAGGCTGAAATGATTTTACACCCATTTAAAAGAGTGTTTCCTCTGTTCTGGAAATTCCTTTTTATCCTGGTGTTAGCTAATTTGCTTTGTGAGGAGTATGTAGTTACCAGAGCCAGCTGTGGGCCCTGGTATTTTTCCTTTACTTCCAGAAAGGTGTCTTGGGCCTTTCGTAGGAAGGTCCTTGTGTACCCTCTTTTTCGTAGGGCGCAGAATAAGATCTTGCAGGCTGTCTTAAAATCCTGTTCTTGTGTGCAAATTCTGTGGAATCGTAGTAGCTGTGATTTAACAATCCCTGTGTAACAGTGTGGTGGGTGGAATGACGTTTTATGTAAGAGAGCGTGGGTGTCAGTTTCCTTAAAGTAGACTTTGAGATCTAATTTTCCACTGGTGTTAAACAGTGGTCCTTTGAAAATGGTTACATCCAGAAAATCAATTTTGTCTGTGTCTGTTACAAATTTTATAGTGATGGATCTGTGATGTGTGTTTAAAACTTCAATAAAATCTTCAAATTCCTCCTTGGAGTGCTCCCAGATCCCAAAAATATCATCCAGGAATCTAAAATAGTGGGTTGGTTTTAGAATACATTTTTTTAATGCTGTTTCCTCCCACATTGCCATGTAAATATTAGCATACGAAGGAGCAAACCGTTTTCCCATTGCTGTCCCCTTTGTTTGTAAATAAAACTTATTGTTAAATTCAAAATCGTTCTTGGTCAGATTAAGGCTTAACAATTCTAATAGTTCAGCATCTGGCCTTCCCCTATCCGGATATTTGTTGAAAATTTATTTCACTGCCCTCAACCCTGCATCCGTCTCAATGTTGGTGTATAGGCTGTCAATATCAATTGAGAATAACAAGGCCGTTTGTGGCATTGTTATTTTCTTGATTTTTTCAACAAAGTCATAAGTGTCTTTCACATAGCTCGGATGCTGGGTTGAGAGAGGTTTCAGGAAATATTCAACAAATTCTGCTGTCTGATAGGTTTCGCTGCCACAGTCAGAAACTATTGGTCGGCCCGGTGGGATTTCAAAGGGTACGGTCCATGTGGCCGGGTCTTTATGTATTTTTGGCAATAGATAGAAAACTCTTGGTCGCGGTGTATCCTGACCCGAGAGGTAAGCCTCTTGTTTGCTACTTATTATTTTCTTCTCTTTCAATTGTTTTATAATCCTCTTAGCTTCAATTGCTGTGTTTTTGTAGATTGGTTCCCTCAATTCTTTGTAATGGTTTTTATTACTAAGTTGTCTCTCTGCTTCAAAAATGTATTGGTATCGGTCCATTATTACTATGCAGGATCCTTTGTCAGCAGGTTTGATTATAATGTCTTTATTCTTTGCTAGTTGTCTAAGTGCCCTTACCTGTGGAGTTGTCATGTTGTCTGTTTCTTTCAAGTGTCCTGGGATCCTGTTCAATATCTTACTGTCTTCTAGCTCTCAGTAGTAATTTAAGGCTGTCTGGGAGGGAGCCGTCTGTTGGTTCCCAGGTGGAGCTCGTCTGGAACGGTGTTATTTCTCCCCTCTGTCCCATTCCAAAATGAGTGGCTAACTTTATCCTTCTATGATAATCTGATACATCTTTTTCCAGTCGCTTGGTCTGTTGTTTGTAGATGTCCAGTGTGGGAACAAATGATAATCCTTTCTCCAGAACGTCTCTTTGAGCTTGGTCTGGTTTGAAATAGTGTGATAAGTTAATTATGTTTGATTTTTGCCCCGTCTGCATTAGCCTTGTAGGGCATTCCAGTTTAAACTAGTAATCCAATTCTCTAGTATTGCTTTGGCTGTTTCTGGTACCCAGTGTATTTTGTCCCCTTCGGTTTTGAAATCCCTGTCTTCCAATTTGGGGGTGTGTTTTACCTGTGAGATGGACCTGTTTAGGTTGTCTAGTCTCCTCTGTTCTGGTACCCTGAGTTTGTCTGAGTAGTTAATCAAAGCTATGTGTATGTTGGCACAAGGACATTTTTTAGATGCCCAGTTAAGGGTTTGTAGCATCTTTTTATGTCCTGTTTGGTCTGTTTTGTTTTGTCTGTGGTTGATACCTACTGAAATGAGGCAGTGCGCTACCTTGTTGTTTTCCATGGTGTGGTCTTTCAGTAGGTCCACGCAGGATTGGAAGTCCATCCCTGGGAAGCTTTCGATCTGGATGTCACTTCTGGCAAAAGGTGGGATCCTTGCCAGGTTTGAGTCACCGAAAATCAGAATCTTCTTCTCTGGGTTAAGTCTCCAATTCTTCTTGTATTTGGACCCTGGGTGCATGTGTGGTTTTGTCAGGGGACCTTCTCTCCCGTCTGTTTCGTTGGTGTCCTCCTGTTGTGGTTCTGATCCCTCCTGGATGGCTTCTTGTGGTGTGGTGTCTGGGTTGGTTTGTGTCTCCGTGGTTTGGCTTGGTGCTGGGGAGATTTGGTTTGGGTCCTCCTGTGTTCCTTTGGGCTTCCTTCTCTTCCTCTGTTTCTTTGGTGATGTGGTCTTCCTTTGTGATGTTGCTAGGTCTGGATAGTTTTCCTGTGTCAGGTGTAGTGCTGAGGGTCCCATCTCCCGGATTACCTGTGCTTGGACTACGATGGTGTTTCTTGGTGGAATGCTGGGTCCTGGTGTGGGTATTCTTCTGGTGTCCCTTTCCGGTGGATCTGTGGATTGGGGGGGATGGGTTGGGGGAGGGGTGGTTTGGATTGATGGGGTAGGGGTGGGGACCCGAGGGTGGGGGGAGGTTGGATGGGAGGAGATGAAGGGTGGGGGTGTGTCTGGTCTTAGCTCAGCGATCGCTGTCAGGGCCTGATCTAAGTCTGTTTGTTTTAATCTTTTGCCTAAATTTTTTCTTGCCCATTTCGTTGCTATGGAAAAAGGGTTTTTCCATTCCTCTGTTAGGCAGTCGGAGAGCTCTTGTTTAATTGTTGTCAAGTGTGTCATGTAGTGGTCTTTAAGAATCAATATTGTAGTGTGTTCCCAATTCCTTGCATTTCCCTCCAGCATGAGAGTGGTGTTTTGACTTGGCTGTGCCGGTTTAATCAAGGTCATTAATTCGTGTGTTTTTTTGGCTATGCTGGCTGGTGCCTTTTCAGAACGGGTTATGTTCTGGAGGTGGTGTGTGCAAACTATAAATTTGTTTAATAATCTAATTGTTTTAAGGAATTGGTCCCTTTCAAAGGGATCTGTGTGTGTGTGTGTGTGTTCTGCTCCTCTGTACCTGTCTGGTTTCTGGTCACTCTGGCTCCTGCTCCGTGGTTGTGACCGGGGCGAGGGTGTTCAGGTCTCTGCTCCTGGTGGACTCTACGCTGTTGATTCCAATCCCATTGGGGCCAGTGGTTCTGCTGTTTCCAGCGATCTCCTTGGTCCCAATGGTTCTGGTGGCGTCCTCCGTGGTGCCAGGTCTCCCCATCTCTCATTCCCGGTCTGTGGTTGTTTCCCTGGAGTTGATGTTTCTGTCTGTTCCAAGTTCCAGGTCTCCCCTGGTTTCTCATTCCGTGGTGTCTCTGCGCTCCTAGTTGATTCATACTTTGCAACGTTTCGGACTCTGTTTGTCCTTCGTCAGGCAATTGTGATTCTCCTTGTGAGAATGATTCAATGGTCCTCCTACTCCTGTATTTATGCATTGGGAGGTGGGCGTGGCTTTTTTCTGCTTTAGCCTATCAATTTGTTTGGAGGTGTGGCTGGATGGCCTTTGTTTCTTCCTTTGTCCAATCAGTGTATCTATGGGTGTGGCTTATTTTCCTCATTTTCACTCTGTGTCTATGGAGTGAGCATGGGTTGTTCTGTTTCTCTTGTGAGATTTTTTTTAGAGAATGAAAGAAAAGAGAAAAGGATCTTTGTAGACTCCCTTTCAAATGTTTGAGGTACTCGCTGGTTAGGGAATGGTTTGGGTTGGACTTCAGTGCTAAGCCTTTTTTAGAAAGGGCATCCTTTCCGAAAAAGGCAGAGCAAGGAATCTTTGCTCTCGCCATCTTGTTTTTGAAAGAAAGTCTTTTTGGGATCCTGTTACTCTTTAATTTTAAGGTCCTTGTACTTTTACATTCTGTTTACTAAGTCTTTAATCTAAATTCTAAATCTTAGCCCTAAGTTCTTTTTGGCTGTTTCGCCTTTCCTAAGAAAGGATTCCCCATTAGGGTTAACCATTTTCCCTTTCTTCAAGGTTTAGGTTTTTAGGCATGTTTAGATTCAAAGTTTCTCTGTCTGGTGGATATATTTTATTTAAAAAAAGTGGATTTTACACAAAAGGTGGTTATCTGAGAGGCTTCCCACGATGACTGCCCAAAAGTCCGACATCCCATTACTCCGACTATGTGGCTTCGCGTGCGGTTAGGGTTAGGGATAGGGTTAATAATGGGGCGAGTCAGACCAACGCGCCGTCGGAATAATGCGCCATCGGAACAATGACACGGCACCTTCCCACCGTGCATGGAGAAAAGGCTTACAACACCACAAAAACATATGTGTTTCGATGAGTAGCAAAATTATGTACTTTAGATATCCCATCCCCATTCTAATAAATAATTTCAATCTCTGTATTTGAGTGAATTGATTGTCCCTGGTATTATTTGCTAATCTAGTGTTAATGAATTGTTTGTTGATAACACACAATTCAGTTACTATATTTTCCCAGAACAATGTTGGAAAATGTTTTTTATTCGGCCGACTCTCACTTCTGTCCACATGTCACTGCATGTGGGTAAGCACCACTCCTATCTCCCCTTTGTTTGTTGCTCAATTGAACATTTAGACAAAAACATGTTCCCTCAATACAGTTTTACCCCCTAATACATGGTAAGCATTATTTAGTGCACCTTATATAGTGCACCAGCTGAAACGATCATATTTACATCTCAAGGTCTTGCCAGCTAGATGTATTATTTGGACTAATCCTAACATGCAATGAATCCCAAATCAAATCACTGTGGATATGCTTACATTATGGGCCCCAGTTAAATCAGGCAGCCATTTGCTGACCACTGATTTCAGTCCAATCACAGAGTGACATTACAGCTCAGATGGTGGCTCTAATTTACTGCTTATCTGCTGTACCTAGAGATGACTAGGCTGTATCTGTTTGCTAACACAGTTCTGTTCTGACTACTCTCTCTCTCTCTCTCTCTCTCTGTGTGTGTGTGTGTGTGTGTGTGTGTGTGTGTGTGTGTGTGTGTGTGTGTGTGTGTGTGTGTGTGTGTGTGTGCGTGCGTGCGTGCGTGCGTGCGTGCGTGCGTGCGTGCGTGCGTGCGTGCGTGCGTGCGTGCGTGCGTGCGTGTGTGCGTGCGTGCGAGCGAGCGAGCGATAGAGAGAGCCTGTGTTTGTGTGCAACCCAATTAAGGACTTGTTTTTTGGAGTTCTTGTGAGTTGTGCTGTGGTGTGCATGTATGTGTGCGCACGCGTGTGTGTGAGTGTGTGGCGTGCGTGCTCCAACTTCATTGGAACAACCTGCATTTTGTGACAAATTGGAATGCAGTGCAACAAATAGATGGCCATCCCATGGCTGCACTCTTTACAGGAGAGCTCAAAGCTGAATCTTCTATCATTCACCTAGGTACAGTATGTACATACTGTATTATTTCTATCTCCTGCCTTTCCTATCTCTCTCGCTCTCACAGTAGCCATTTTGACAGGTAAACACTGCTGAAGTTGACTGTAGAAGTTGTCCACGTTGACACACAATCACACCTACTGTACATGGGGTCTGACATTTTTCAGAATCCCATAGGTGGAGTTCCAAAACGGTTGGCTCAATATAAGCAAATGATACCTTATTTTGTGTCTCCGATCCTACATATTGAATAAAGTTCATATGAAAATGTAGTTACTGCATTTCTCACAAATGACCTGTTTGTCAAACAATGTCTGGGTGTGTTTGTGTTGCACATGCACATGCATGTTGATGTGTCCGTAATGTACACACACCAAATGTCTCTTTTTTCACAGGCTACTGTATGTCTGTGCATGTATACACATCGACAGACAATCTGTTGAGCCATGCCAGACTCATTGGTCACCTGCAGTAGTAGGCATTAGCGCCATTGTGGTATATGGTTATGTTTGTTGTTCATGTTTCATTGAGAGGCAACGAAGTTGCCGCCTTGTATCATGTCATCGTTCGTGCCAGTCCACTGTTACGGCTGCTGTGGTGTTGAAGCTGCACTAAAATGAATTTCACCCACTTTTTTACTTTGTAAACCTGTGATGTGACAATAAAACTGATTCTGATGTGTCATCCAGTAAAATACGTTCAGTATGACGCATTGACGCACTACAGCATTACTGAACCTTCCTTTACATGTGTGTCTGTGTGTGTGTGTGTGTGTGTGTGTGTGTGTGTGTGTGTGTGTGTGTGTGTGTGTGTGTGTGTGTGCGCGCGCACTGTACTTACTTGTAAGTACAGTAAGTGTGCACATGCATTTACATGGACAGTGTTAGCAGGCTGTGGCGGATTCCCTATTCCTTTTCTTATGCTTGGCTTCGGGTCAGAGCACTGGCTGACCTCACTGGTTCCACTTCATTTTATCGGTTTCAGAGACACCTTTTGGACAGTTGTCGGTAAGATTGATTTATTACCCTCAGAGCAGTGTTTGGCTCACTCCAATATGGTTAATGTCATATTGCACGCTTCTTTATACTCTCGTTGAGATTGCATTGTTTTAGCTGTTTTTGTAACGATTATACAAGTTTGTGTGCTGTGAAAAAGAAAGACATGAACCGGAAACGATACATTATCACAGTAAAAGGATACACAATGGTTTGACTCCAATCCAAACCACACAACTCTGAGTTATTTATAAGTTTTACTCCTTTAGAATAATAGCCATCGCTTTTTATGCTGTCTATTTTTTTCAACAGATGCTCTTAATGCTGTCCCTTTGCTGCATTGTCACTGTCTGCTTTCACATTGTTTATATCATCAGCTTGAAACAGACCCTTTCTATGTAGGAAAGTAAGTAAGCGAGTGAGTGAGTGAGTGAGTAAAGTCACCTATATGGGGGGGGGGGTGTGTGTGTGTGTGTGTGTGTGTGTGTTGGACTGAGCTGAGGTTGCAAGGGAAGCCTGCATGTCTCCCTGCTGCGGACCATTCTGTCTCTCACTCTGTGTTCAAAAATGTTGCTTTAGACATTACATTACATTACATTACAGTCATTTAGCAGACCCTTTTATCCAAAGCGACTTACAATAAGTGTATTCAACATAGGTAGGGAACGAAAACTACTAATCACCAGAAGTCTTTAGTGCATTTTCTGCAAAAACAAGCAACCAAGAGTATACCTAGCGCTAAGGTAAAAGTGCAATATATCAGCTACCTATTTCCTTAAACAGATGAGACAAAATAGCTAAATCAAATGAGCATGAGCTAAAACAAATAAGTGTATCGACTAAACAAGATCCAATAAACAATACAACAATAGAAAACAAGCGTTCGTACAACTAGTTAACAACAAGTAGGCCAGGCAGAGAGGAAGGGTAGTGTTTCCTGAAGAGGTGGGTTTTCAGCCTGCGGTGAAATATGGGCAGTGACTCTGCTGTCCTAACATCAGTGGGAAGTTCATTCCACCACTGTGGGGCCAGAACAGAAAAGAGTCGTGACCGTGTGGATCGGCCAGAAGGACCCTTATAGACGAATGCATTGTTGTCTTTACTCTGAAAGCGAGGTTGCAGGTTTTACCATCTAAACTTAACCTCTCCATCTGGTTTCCAGGTAACCATGCTCCTCACTGTATACATCATGGTCATGAACAAATAGCTGAAACCATGGGTGCCATGTATACAGGGGACTCTACATAAGTAGGCATGACAGAATAGTGGATTTGATATCAAAATATATC